>NW_022589743.1:21101581-21701581 GCF_004348235.1 Phoca vitulina
AAAGAAAAAGAAAAAAATTTTTTTGAGTCACCCAATGCACTGGTTCTCAGCTGAGGTCCAACAAGCCAACACTCTGCCTTCTTGCTTTAGCTCATCCTGTAAACAAGTGCCCCTTTTGCAGTCTATTTAGTGCTATGTTTTTGGCATTGTTCTGCTTTTTCTTGCTGATTTCACTATTTTAAATGGCCCCCAAGGATAACACTGGAGTATCGTCTAGTGTTCCGACGCGCAAGCAGGCTGCTGCTAATGTAAAAAATGCATGTGTTAGATAAGCCTCCTTCATGTATGAGTTACAGTGCGTTGGCTGTGAGCTCAACCTTAATGAATCAATCATGTATTAAATAGAATGTCTAAACAGAAACATATAAGCCAAGGTTATGTATCGATTGGTTGGTGAAAATGTGAGCAGAGGCTTATAGGAACCTAATCTTTTATGTCCCCTAGGAGCAAGAGTTCCATACTTTCTAATTTGGTGTTTCTGCCAACTTTATAGAACATAATGATCATAGATAATGAGAACTGACTGTACTAGCATTAAGTGTCTTTAGTCTGGCTGGAGTGATGTGCTGTGATCAAATCACCCGAGCAGGAGGAGGGAACATTCTGATTGGCTAGGCCTGATCTTCCAGTGGAGATTACTTCACCCCCGTTACAGAGGCTGAATGGAGGAAGACAGTCCCCAAAAGGAATCAAAAGAAGAGGAGTGGAAGCTAGGCAAACAAAAACACAAATGCCCACTACTCCTAGCCTCTGTTTTGAATTCTGTCTTACTTTACAGACAGCAAATTACATTAAATGACTGGGTAAAAAGTAAGACTGAGGTGGGTATGAATCTATTGGCAGCAACAGACACCGATGTTAGCTAACTTAAACAGAAAGGCTCTGAAAGGTCATTGAGGAATTCAGAGAACTGGCTAGGAGACTGGAAAACCGGGCTTGGAAAATTATCAGAAACCAGAGCCTGGCCTGCCCAAGAACTGTCTGGTTGGGACCCAGCTAGTCACTGCTGTGGGCAGGACACTGATAGACATGGACCTTGCTGTTAAATACCACTAGTGGACATTGACCCCATGGACGGAAACACACTCTGCTTCTCTTATCACCAGACATAAAACTACATGCATGGCAGATACTGTAAACTTGGTTTACTCAGTACCATCCCATCTTGCCTTCCTGTATTTTTTCCTATCTTGCCTTCCTGTATTTTTTTTTAAGATTTTTTTTTTTTTTTTTTTGACAGAAAGAGACACAGCAAAAGAGAGAACACAAGCAGGGGGATTGGGAGAGGAAGAAGCAGGCTCTCGCGGAGCAGGGAGCCCAATGCAGGGCTCAATCCCAGGATCTTGGGATCATGACCTGAGCCGAAGGCAGACGCTTAACGACTGAGCCACCCAGGCGCCCCTTGCCTTCCTGTATTATAAAGGCCAGAAGAGTCTGCACTTTCTAGACTCCCATGCAACAGCAGTGATCTAGTCTCCCTCCAGCATAGCAACAGTTAGAGACCAGAGGCCAGGAGTTTGGAAATTTTGCAAAGCACAGCGGTGCACCTATCCTTTACTTTTGGGGGTAGCTAGAGATGAGGCACCAAGGTCCAAACTTCCCATCGACATGCTAAGCAGGTACCATCTTTAAAAAAGTCTTTTAGCCATATATTCTCATATACCTCTACTCTCTCCTATTTACTTCAAATAAATCAATATATATTTGTTTTGTTTTGCTTTTTTATAAAAGTAAACCAAATTCAGAGGACTGGCTAAACATTTATCTGTGCTCATTAGAGGTTAAGAAACCCAGAGAAGGGGCGCCTGGGTGGCTCAGTCGTTAAGCGTCTGCCTTCGGCTCAGGTCATGATCCCAGGGTCCTGGGATCGAGCCCCGCATTGGGCTCCCTGCTCAGCGGGGAGCCTGCTTCTCCCTCTCCCACTCCCCCTGCTTGTGTTCCCTCTCTTGCTCTCTCTCTCTCTGTCAAATAAATAAAATCTTAAAAAAAAAAAAAAGAAAGAAACCCAGAGAATAGGGGCACCTGGGTGGCTCAGTCATTAAGCGTCTGCCTTCAGCTCAGGTCATGATCCTGGGGTCCTGGGATCGAGCCCCACATCGGGCTCCCCGCTCAGCGGGGAGTCTGCTTCTCCCTCTCCCTCTGCCTCTCTCCCCAGCTTGAACTCTCTCTCTCAAATAAATAAATAAAAACTTAAAAAAAAAAGAAATCCAGAGAAAAGAATAAAATTTGAAGTCTACCATAGGTCTAATCTGGATTCTGGGAGCAGAGTCTAAAGAGAATGAAAAGAGACAATTTTTGAAGAGATATGGGCTGAGGAGTCCCCAGAATTCAGAAGGACACAAATCATCAGAATCATAGTAAGTTCAATTTAGGATAAATGATCCCCTAAAGCAGGTTTGGGATGGAAGAAGGAGTTGAATGCCAATAACGGGCAAGAAAACGTGTAAAATCAAAGCAAGCATTAACTGTATGTACAAAGCAATATTATGATGACAATGTTTAATTTGGGAGGGAGGCAGTAAAAAAAAACCACACAAATCAAATAATGAACAACAGTTACATGTATGAGAGGAGGTAGTGATTGGGGTTAAGGAGAATGGTAGAGATACTGAATAGTTCTAGATTTTATTTTATTTTTTTTTATTTTTTTAAGATTTTTATTTTTATTTTTTGACAGAGAGAGACACAGCGAGAGAGGGAACACAAGCAGGGGGAGTGGGAGAGGGAGAAGCAGGCTTCCTGCCAAGCAGGGAGCCCGATGCGGGGCTCAATCCCAGGACCCTGGGACCATGACCTGAGCCGAAGGCAGACGCTTAATGACTGAGCCACCCAGGCGCCCCTAGTTCTAGATTTTAAATAAAGCATGCATGTTAAGTGGTTCACAGGCTAAAAAAAGGGAAATAAGAGTTTATAACTCTCAAATGAAAGAGGGAGAGGAGGGGTTGATTTTGAAAAGTGACTTACTTCCAGGTTAAAATGCAGATCCAACATATACAACTAATCTCACCTACACCAAAGTCCCATTAGAAAAATAGTCCTTATATTTTATTTTTTTATTTATTTATTTTTTTTTTTTTTAAAGATTTTATTTATTTGAGAGAAACAGAGAGACAGAGAATGAGGAGAGGGGAGAGAGAGAAGCAGGCTCCCCTCTGAGCAGGGAGGCAGACGCGGGGCTCGATCCCAGGACCCTGAGATCACGACCTGAGCCGAAGGCAGATGCTTAACCAACTGAGCCACCCAGGTGCCCCAGTCCTTATATTTTAAAAGATAATTCGCTTTTTAAAAGGAAGGAAGGGGGGAAGAATTCGAGAGGAAGGAATAGCAACAGCAACATTCCCAAGACAGTCAGCATATGGACCAGGTGACCTAACAGAATAGAGAAGCAGAATCCTGAGACTGCAGTGGGGAAGCAACTGTATTTTCGCCATGGAATCCTCCAAATCATTCCTAATCAGAAGCTGCAATTATATCTGGAACTGGAGAGGGGGTGGGAGGGAAATTTAAAATAAGGAGAACTGGGCGAAAAAAGCTAAGTCAGTGCAACCCCAGCAGATGAATGGGGGTTGTTCTGAGTCATAGGAATAATGAATGGTCTTTGCATGGGGGAGGTCTTACTGGTACAGCTGAGGACTGCTCGGGAAGGTGGAATTATGTATGATATCTACTAATTATGTATACATGCTGAAAGCTGAGACCTCCATGCCTCCCCCCTCAACTGGGTTCCCAGAACGCTAGAAGTGAAACCTATATCCTCTAGGCAGAAGATGAGAAGAATCTTTTCTGAGTAACCTGAACAGCCAAAGAGGAAAGATCTAAAGATAGAGACAGTTGGGATTTCCAAACAAATGACCGATCCAGGTCACCACAGCAAAACTTACGGTGGACTGAGAGCATCTAATTTGCTCTTTGTTTCCCTACTCTTAATCATAATCTCACGCATCTGAGATCACCAGCATCCAAGAAAGACCTCTAACATTGATGATAGAGACTAAAGCAAACAAACAGGGAAAAAAAAAAAAAGACTCAGAAGAAATAGGAACCATGTAGGGAAAAGAAAACTTTAAAAAATCCCAATCATTAATATCATCAGAGATATGAGAAGATACTGCATCCATGAAACAGAACCAGGATGCTATGGGGGAGGGGGGATTAAAGAAACAAGAAACATGAGAGTAGAAACGAAAGCTTGGGGCGCCTGGGTGGCTCTGTCAGTTAAGCATCTGCCTTCCGCTCAGGTCACGACTACAGGGTTCTGGGATCGAGCCCCTCATCAGACTCCCTCTTCAGTGGGGAGCCTGCTTCTCCCTCTCCCTCTGCTGCTCCCCCTGCCTGGGCTCTCTCTCTCTCTCTGTCAAATAAAGAAATAAAATCTTTTAAAAATATACGAAAGCTCAAGAGGAAGTTGAGGAAAACCCCAAGATCCTAAAGGAAAACAACAAAAAAAAACCCAGAAAATACGAAAGAAAAGATAATAAACTTAGAGAGACTGCCCAGCAACCCCCAAAATCAAATAACCCAAAAACAGAAAATAGAGGAGATTAAAACATCAATAAATTACTCAAGAAAATGTCTCATAATCGGAGGATGTGTGCTTACAGATTGACAAAGCCCACTGAGTATCTGCACAATTGTTAAAGTTACATTATTGTCACACTCCAAGGTACATTATTGTCACATTTTAGAGTCTTAGAGACAAAGAGATGACCTACAAGTTTCCAAAGAGAGAAGAAGACCCCCACAATTTTCATAAGAAGATCAGAAATCAGAATGACTTTGGGGCACCTGGCTGGCTCAGCCGGTGGAACATGTGACTCTTGATCTCAGGGTCATGAGTTCAAGCCCCACCTTGGGTGTAGAGTTTAGCTTAAAAAAAAACAAAAAAAAACACAGAATGACTTTTTTAAAAAAAGATTTTATTTATTTATTTGAGAGAGAAAGAGAAGGCACAGAGGGAGAGGGGGAGGGAGAAGCAGACTCCCCGCTGAGTGGAGAGTCAGTCACGGGGCTCCATTCCAGGACCCTGCGATCATGACCTGAGCCAAAGGCAGACGCTTAACCGACTGAGCCACCCAGGTGCCCCCAGAATGACTTTAAATGTCTCAAAAGTGTCACTCGAAGCAAGAAAACAATGGAGAAATGACTTCAAAATTCTAAAGGAAAATTATTTCCTACCTAGAATTCTATAACCAACCAAGCTATCATTCCAGTGTGAAGATACAATCAGGCATTTTCAGATATGTAAGTTCAAAGAGTTTACTTCATATATCCTTTCTCAACGAGCTATGGGAAGTTGTCCTCTACCAAAATGAGGATGTAAATTAAGAGACAAGAAATGGATACATGAACTAGAAGATTCAACACTGAAGAAGAAGGAAGGAAATCTCCAGAATGATGATGTAGGGAAATTCCAGGATGACAATTGTGCCCCAGATTATAAAGGGCAACTGCTCCACATGGGAAGGGTTATGATCACCCTCCATAGGCATATATGCCTCAATAAGAATGCCTCACCCTATTGAGGGTGGTCATAACCACGCCCCCTGCTAGTGAATGTGCGCCACCAAAAGAAGGAAGTAAATCAAAGCGGAAGGCCTAAGACCCAATTCAGGAGAAATGCAAAGGAAACACCAAGAAAATGACAAAAGAAGTCCGAGGAGGATAGCTGTGCAGCAGGGCTGGAGAGCGACTAGCTTAGACTGAAGGAGACTGGAGGTCTCCAGGATGGAGGAGAATGAAGATCTCCAAGAAATGATGTGAAAGTGACTTATCACCTAATGTAAATAGCATGTGGGAAAACTGTAGTAAGAAGAGGCTTTTAGATGGCATGAGAAGTGTTAACAATGTGTACAAAGACAACTACGCTAACAAGGCAATTATTAACTTTGATAAAAATAAAGGAATCATAATCATCATACACCACAATGCCTAACTATGAATATTTGCATAAACATTGTAATGTAAACACTGAATATTGATTCAATTTTAAAATTATAATATAAACAGGGGCGCCTGGGTGGCTCAGTCGGTTGTGTCTGCCTTCGGCTCAGGTCATGATGCCAGGGTCCTGGGATCTAGTCCCGCATCGGGCTCCTTGCTTGGTGGGGAGCCTGCTGCTCCCCCTGCTTGTGCGCTCTCTCTCTGACAAATAAATAAATAAATAAATAATTTCAAAAATCCAAAGAAAAGGAGAAATGCCTCTATCAGAGAGCACGGAGTGATTGCACTGAATTGGATGTGAGACTGTCACCTGGACTTTGTGGGCTTTTATGCCACCAAATGATCAGCCAAGAGATGGGATTGCAATATTAGCTTAGACTATCGATTCTACTTTCCAAAGAGAAATGGGTTGTTGTTGTCGTACAATAGGAGCAAAAAAGAACTGTCTAGAATCCAGAGGACCCTGGTGTCTACTGCTCAGTGTAACTGGTGTGATGTCTGTGCCCAGAAATTGTGGCAGTGAAGTCTTTGCTCGAGGAGACTTTTGGTCTGGGTTGAGTATTGTTATTGGTGGTAGAGCCTCTAAACCTGACCTCTCGCTGTCCCAGGGACTTATCAAAAGCCTTTAATGAATTCTTTTCTGCTCAATTATTTCTTCTAAAACTAGCTAATTAAGAACCCTCACTGATACACACTTAAGAATTCCTTTTTTTTTGCCTTTAATTACAAAACCAGGATCACCTTGCTTTGTTCATTTCGTAGTAGACTGTGACCGTTTTTCCATGTTCATTCATATAGGTCATTCTTTTTAATGGCTGCATAGTATTTCATTGTACGGTTACTTCATAACTTATACAAGTAATCATTAACTCTCAAAATAAAGTTTCAGTGAATAGCCTTGTACAAAAACATTTGGGCACTTGAATAATTCTGTAGGATCGATTTCCTAGAAGGAAGATTGCTAAGTTGAAGGGATTTGCATTGAAAATTTGGATGGTTATTGCTACGTTATGTCCAGACAAGTTGTACAAGTTTTAATTTCCCACTCCTCACTCTCACGAATTCTTTACAAAATGTTCCAATCTGATGGGCAGATGAGGCTTTATTTGACTATTTATTTGCCTATTGCTGAATTTCAGTACTTTTTCATGTTTATTGGTCATTTGCTTTCTTCTGTAAATTCCCGGGCCTTTTTCTTAGTGATTTGTAGGAATTTAAAATAATTTTAGGGGCGCCTGGGTGGCTCAGCCGGTTAAGCGTCTGCCTTCCGCTCAGGTCATGATCCCGGGGTCCTGGGATCGAGCCCTGCGTTTAACTCTCTGCTCGGTGGGGAGTCTGCTTCTCCCTCTCCCTCTGCTGCTCCCCCTGCTTGTGCTGTCTCTCTCTCTATTACATAAATAAATAAAAATCTTTAAAATAATTTTGTATGGGGCGCCTGGGTGGCTCAGTTGGTTAAGTGTCTGACTCTTGATTTCGGCTCAGCTCATGATCTCAGGGTTGTAAGATTGAGTCCCCCTGTCTCCGCGCTAGGCGTGGACCTGCTAAGATTTTTCTCTCCCTCTCCCTCCATCTCTCCCAACTCCTGTGTACTCTCTCACAAAAAAAAATATTTTTTTTTTATATAGCCACCGGTGTTTATTATAGATGTTCTGTATATATTTTTCTCCTCCGCTAGTCACCGTCTTTCCTTTGTTTATAGTCTTTAACCTTCCAGAATTTTAAGTGTTTATTATCACGTAGTTTAAGTCTTGAGTTCATTTACTTTATTATTTCAAAAAGAACTTGGAGGGCTTGTAAGAATGTATATCATTAAAAAAAAAGCGGGCGCCTGGGTGGCTCAGTCGTTAAGCGTCTGCCTTCGGCTCAGGTCATGATCCCAGGGTCTTGGGATCAAGTCCCACATTGGGCTCCCTGCTCCTCGGGAAGCCTGCTTCTCCCTCTCCCACTCCCCCTGCTTGTGTTCCTGCTCTCGCTATCTCTCTCTGTCAAATAAATAAATAAAATCTTTAAAAAAATAAAATAAAATAAAATAAAAAAAAAGAAAGAATGTATGTCATAGGTTAAAAATGGAGAAATAGATCAGGACAACAGGCGGGATGCAAAGATGTGACCACGAGACCACTTAAGAGCCACGGACGGCTACGGCTGGTGTTGGCACAAGAGCAGGCAGGGCCTGGAGACAACTTGTTCAGGGAGCCGTGCTTGGGGCTGACGTTGCGGGGCACGTCCCCAACTCCCGGTTACTCCTCTCCCCAGTTAGGTGGAGAGGCTCCCCAGCTCCACCCCCTGGCCCTTCCCCCACCCCACCCCAGAGCTGCCCGGCTGGGGAATTCTGCGGTGGCCCCCGCCTCTGGTCTGTGCCTCTACAAAGTGATTCTGCTATCTGGGGTGACAGCGTGTCCCAGGAATCGCCTGATTCTCGCATGGGGCCCTGGAGGACACGTGGGTCTCCTCCAGGAGGGGAACACAACACGGAGACTCGATCCTGGAGGAAGTGACGGCTGGGAGTCCTCGTCCAGCCCAGCACAGGGCTGCTAGTCTGGCAAGGCCGGCTCTTCCCGCTTGGGTGGGCTGGTGGATTCTATGGGCAGAGGGGCTCAGAAGCCCCAGCATCAGGGCCAGCTGAAGGCCCCCCCTAGCTCTAGGACTTCTTATTTTCCACTGTTCCACTTGACATCCCCTATTAAGGAACATGCACATCCCACAGTAAACAAACTTTACACGTTGAATTGAATTGCCCTGACAGGTTACATTGGGGGGAAACATATAATGAATTATTAAGTAGTTAATTTTTATTTTGCACTTTGATTTTTGTATTTTGGTGCCACTATAAGATTATTTTCAGGTCTCAAGTGTTCTCATAGATTGTCTGGGTCTAGGTCCTAGACACCTTGGACAAGTTCTCCCACCGAGCAGGGCTTACCCCCCTCCCATTTGGTTTACGTTACCAGAGATCTCCTTCCTGATCTCCAGCTACTGCTAGGACCTTGACCTCCTCCCAGTATGGGATTTACTACCTGGGGCTTCAGGAGACTCATTTAAGGGAGGAAGCTTGGGAAGAGAAATAGGGAAACTCTGACTCTCTGTGCCTCCAACCTCAAATAGATCTTGGGCTGCAAGTAGAATCCTCACAATTGAAGAGACTCTTCAGGAGGCTGGCAAGGCAAGGACTGGTGAATCCAAGTTTGAATGGGTCACTTCTTTGACTTTATATAGTCCATCTCCTTCATCAAACTGTAGACTATGAGGACAAAGGATTTCCGCCCCCACTGCCCAGCAGGGTGCCTGACACAAAGTAAGGGCTCAATAGATATTTTTGAGCAAATGAAAGTTGAATTGGTACATTCTCTCCACATGAAATTTTGCTAGATTCTAGTGAAAAAGCTCAGGGCCTAAATACCACCAGGAACACACCTGTAATCCAAGTTGGGTTTATTAACTTGACCGAAAAGGAACACACACACCATGGGGAACGATGGGGCATTGTAACTAGGAGCTTGTTATAGGATTTGGGATTGTGCTGGGCAATTTCGGAGAGTATTTAATGAATCAAAAGTTTGTTCTGGGTTCGCGCTGACAACGCAGAACATGAATCATTTTTGTCGAGGAGGCAAGAGGAGCAAAGCAGGACTAGCGTTGTCCTTGGTAATGAAACAGCCATCACTCGTGTTAGCTGGGGGAGAAGGATGTTCGGTCATTTCCGAGTTGCAAAATGTCCTTATGGTTGTCATGGTCGCAGAGTGACCTCCTGCAATGTTGGTCCTCTGTCAAACTGTTTATGTTCCGCAGGGAACACAACAGCCTGTTGTTGGCCAGGCCAGTAGAGTGACCAGCCATTCCAGTTTGCCCGGGACTGAGGACTTACCCAGGACACAGGATCTTCAACGCTAAACCGGGACGAGTCACAGGCAAACTGGGACAATTGGTTATGCTATAGGCCAGCTACCAACTGTCAGGATTTTTTCTTTCTCACTAGGTACAATGATAGTTCACGGAATACTTGTCAAATCTTTCCCCAGTCATTGAAATACATACAGGTAGACACATCCTAACATCACATGCATGCATCCACCACACACACTAACACTTACAAACACAATCGCATAAGCACACATATTACAAATACATGCACACTAGACTCACTGTGCATGCATACATACATATATACATCACAGATCCTGTATACATACAAATACATGTATCTAAACACTCACAAAAGTACACACACACCCAAACGCGAGCATATACATTGAGGCCATTGGAGAGAACAGGAAAACACAGAGGGGACCAGTGAGTGGGCTTCCGTGGATGAAGCTGGGATTGCAAAGGGAAGTCGAGGCAGGTTATGGAGGAAGGACTTTGAATAGCAAATAACAAGAGTGTTGTAATACATGGAAAGAAACCTGGATTCCAAGTTGGATAATCCTGAAATTAAATAACAGCTCTACCATTTACTGGCTGTGTGACCTAGAGCAACTGACCTAACTTCCCTGTGCTTCAGTTTTCCTATCTATAAAATGGGATGATGTAAAGATATAACTCAGTTCCAGATAGTGTAGGTGCGTAAGTCACAACTGTTGTTATTATGAGGTGTGTTTGGGGACTAAAGGTATTTGAATGGAGTGGAAGTGGTGTTTCAGGGTAAAACAAACAAACAAACCTTCATACAGGGGCGCCTGGGTGGCTCAGTCGGTTGGGCGTCTGCCTTCGGCTCAGGTCATGATCCCAGGGTCCTGGGATTGAGCCCACGCAGGGATCCTGCTTCTCCTTCTCCTCCCAGCTCGTGCTCTCTCGCTATCTCTGACTCTCTCAAATAGATAAATAAAATCTTAAAAAAAAGAAATCCTTCATATAGACCATTATTATCATCATCCCTTTTGAGACCAGGAAATCAAGGCCCAAAAGAATGAAAATGACTGGCCCGAGGACAGGGTGTGGATGCTGCTTGCGCTATAGGACGTGTCCAGCAGATGTGAGCCGCATGAGCCAGGCCTGGGCTGGGTGTGTGGGACCCAGCCGCTACCAGGAAACCCTGCTAGCTGGGACTACCTACTCTCAGCTGTACTGAGCCAGGGAGCCAGGGAGCTGTCCTGCAGCATTCCTGAGGACTTTGAGGCTTGGTTTGCTTGCTATGCAAAGCAGGGCCATAGTCTCTCCTGGCCCCTGGCCATCACCCGTGGCACCCAATGTCTCCAAGGGGCCTAAAACCTTACCTTTTCCTCCCAGCTGGGCATGGGTGCCAAGTCCCCCAGCTGCCTTTCAGGAGCAGTCAGCAGGGACTGCAGGCTTGGTGGAAAGGGTACTAAGCTGGGGAATCCAGTTGAAAGATCTGGATTCAAGTCCTAACTTGGCTACTTACTAGCTATGAGGTCTTGGGCCAATCATTTCCCTTTTCTGAGGCCTGAGTTTGCCCCTCTGTTCAATGATAATAATACCAACCTCAAGCAGCATGGTGGAAATTAAATGGGACATTGAATGTGAAAATCCTAGCTAGATCTTGGTCCACATGATGGGGTTTTGGAATATAGGTGAGGTGGGGTGGGGTCTGGAGCCAATGGCCAAGAAAGAATTCTTGAGAAGTCTTTGGTGCAAAAATGTGGTTTTATTGAAGCACAAGGATAGGACCCATGGGCAGAAAGAGCTGCTGCCCCAGGGTTGTGAGGGGTGACTGATTCTATACTTGGGAGCTGGGGGAGGTAAGGAAAAGAGGGGTTTCAAAAGGATTTTCATATGTTAAAGACCCACAGGATACTGGGGGCCTTGCCATTGTCAAGTTAAGGTTGTTTTTCCCTTTAGCAAGGCATTAGCATGAAGACAGTTGGGAGCTTCCTGGAGGAATGTCACGTGTATCCCACCCAGGGGCTGCGGGGGTAGAGGTTAGATTGCAGGGTGTCAGCTTGTGCTTTGTTCTCAGCCAGCCTTCCGCTACCTCATCACGTGGAATGTGAAGGGTGTCAAGGTTGGGGACAGACACAGAGGGAGGCCCCCTCTCCCCTAGACACCTGTATGCTTTGCAAATTCAGTGGTAAGGGGCTCTGTTTTGACATCTTGTTGAGGGAAAGAGGTCAGTATGTTGGGGGGGGAGGTGGGGTTCTGTGTGCTTGATAAGGGAATCCAGTGGGTCCCTCTGACAGCCCTGTGTCGGCTGTCCACCCGCCATCACTGTCTCTGACCTCTGTTCTGAGAAGAGCGCTGGGCTACACACTGAACAACTAACCAAAGGTGGCAAAATCAGATCCCTGCTCTGCTCCCCAGGCTGTCACCATCCAGTGAGACATGCCAGGGACAAATGGTACCACCTAAAGAACAGTTCATGTAGGAAACCAGAGCAACTGATAGATCCCCAAAGGAGTTCTGGGGACAGTGGTCAAGATGAGCCATGACACCAGGCAAAGATGACAGGTGTGACCTGGTCTTGTGGGATGGGGAGAGTTTTCGTGGAGTGGAAATGGAGGGGGGTAAGTTATGCTAGAAGTTAAGGCTCTATTCTGCCCTGTGGAGGGGTGGGGGCGTGGGGTGCCCTGAGGATGTTCAGCCTGGAAGGGTACCCCTCCCCCCCATCAGCAAGGCCATCCCCACCATCCTGGGAGGTAGGGCGGGTTGGTTTGAGAGCCCAGCAGGAAGCAGAGGCTTAAGAGGAAAGGGAGGAGGAAGGCAACCTTGGCCTAAGGACCTCTGTGCGCCACACCCTCTTACAGAAGCCCTACACTGACCCTTCCAGGCAGGTGGTTCCTGTGCTCATTTCACAGATGAGGCAACTGAGACGCACAAGGACCAAGCGCTGGTTGTGCAGCTGGTGAGGGGCGCCGCTGGGATTGGAAGCTGAGTCCAGAACCACAGCCCCTCCTCCCTACCCTTGGGAGCTGCTTTTTTTTTTTTTTTTTAAGATTTTATTTATTTATTTGACAGAGAGAGACAGCGAGAGAGGGAACACAAGAAGGGGGAGTGGGAGAGGGAGAAGCAGGCTTTCCGCTGAGCAGGGAGCCCGATGCGGGGCTCCATCCCAGGATCCCGGGATCATGCCTGAGCCGAAGGCAGACGCTTAATGACTGAGCCACCCAGGCGCCCCGGGAGCTGCTTTTTAGGCTTTGAAAAGCTGAAGATTCTTTCGCAAGAGGGGAAGATGGTTTCTCCCTGGGAGGACCAATCAGGCCTCTCTCTTCTGGGCAGTCTTCCAGTTGCTCTCCGAGTCAGAGAGTTCTATGATCCAAACAAACACTGTCACCAGCTTTATCGCCACTCCCCACCCAGAACAATCTGATTAAATACTGCTGTCACCAGTGAAAGGTCTTTTATAAAAGTCTTTGCTTTCTTCAAACACAGCCTCCTTGCCAGCCAGAACACACTCCCTGCCTCCCAGCCTTCAAGGTCAGGACCGAAGGGAAACTTTGTCACTGTCACATTTGGGAGAGGCTTGGTCAGGCAGAGTCCTGTTACATTTGTCAACAAGTAAAGATCTCTTGAGCAAATAAACTGAAGTTGAACCCTAAGAGAGCATTGATCCTGAGACTCAAGGGACCCTGGGGAAGGGTTGTGTTCCCCAGTACTAGCCACCAAGAAATTATAGTTGGCCGCCTTTAAGGAGTCCCCACCCCGCTCGGCCTATTTGCACACAGTCCTAGCTCTTCCCACAACCCAGCAAGGTAGATTCATTCTTCCAGTTACATTTTCAGTTTCTTTGCTGCTTTATACAGCAGAATTGAAGCTCAGAGAGACTGTTCTGTCCAAAGTCATGTAGGCACTAAGGATACAAAGGCAGGATTCAAACCTAGGTCTGTTTGATTCCAAAACTCTGCCATGCTCCCCTGTGTCTGATGAATGAATGAATGAATGATTGACTACTGGATGGATAATGAATGGATGGGATCAGGTTCAGAGACCCAAAGATTGGAAGCCAGCGTTAATCTCACCATCTCTTCCCGGTTCTGTGGCCTCTGCACAATATCGAGATAGATAAAATCAGGTTAAAATAAATGTCAAAAGAAAGTTTAAATGAGAAAACAGACCTCAAGAGAGCTGGGTATATGCATCTAAGGATGCAATCAGCAGAGTGAAAAGGCAACCTGTGGAATATAAGAAAAATATTTGTACATCATATATCTGACAAGGGGTTAATATCCAGAATAAATAAAGGACTCCTACAACTCAGCAGCAACAAAAACAACAACAAAAAACAAATAACTTCTTTTAAAAATGGGGAAAGGGTCAATAGACATTTCTCCAAAATATACAAATGGCCAACAAGCATATGAAAGGAAGCTCAACATCACTTATCTTTAGGGAAAGGCAAATTAAAACCACGAGATATCACCTCATACCCATTAGGATGGCTGCACTGAAACAGACAAGCAAAAAAACAAAAAAACACAAAAACAGAAAATAACAAGTGTTGGCAAGGATGTGGGGAAATTGGAACCCTCATGCACTGTTGGTGGGAATGTAAAATGGTGCAGCCGTTATGGAAAACAGTATAGAATTTCCTCAAAAAACTAAAAACCGAATTAACACATGATCTAGCAATCCCATCTCTGGGTGTATAGCCAAAAGAATTGAAATCAAGTTCAAAGTGATATGTTTGTAGCAGCATTATTCACAATAGCCAAAAGGTGGAAACAACTCAAGTGTCCATGGATGAAGAGATAAATAAAATGTGGTATATATATACAATGGAATACTAGCCTTAAAGAGGAAGGGAACTCTGACATGTGCTATAACATGGATGAACCTTGAGGACATTCTGCTAAGTGAAATGAGGCAGTCACAAAAAGACAAACACTCTTGATCTTGGGGTCATGAGTTTGAGCCCCACGTTGGGCATGAAGCCTATTTTTCTTTTTTTTTTTTCTTTTTTTTTTTTTTATGGTTTTGTATTTTTACAGGGTTATAAAAAAACAACAACACAAGAATATGTGAGAACAATCACACATGTGACCTGCAAAGCCTCAAATATTTACTATCTGGCTCTATCCAGAAAAAGTTTGCCAACCCCTGGTCTAGGATATCAGTGAAGCTTATTTTTTAAAAAAGTAGAACTTACAGAACCAGAAAGTAGAACAGTGGTTGCCAGGGCTTGGGGGGAGAGGGGTGGGAGTTATTGCTTAATGGGTATAGAGTTTCAGTTTTGCAAGATGAAAAAGTTCTGGAGACTGGTTACAAAACGATATGATTATACTTAACAGTACTGACCTGTACACATAAAAATGACTAAGATGGTAAATTTTACCTTATGTATATTATATCACAATTTTTAAAAAGAACTAGGTGTAGAAACTTGGAAGACAGGGGGACAGGCTTGTTGCTCAGTAATGCAGGGAGGTGGTTCTTGGGCTGAGTGTATCTAAATGAGCCTCAGGTCCCTATTAGCATCAGAACATTCTGTAGATTCTTGCCTAGGCTCAGCTTCCAGAGTAGGTGGGCAGGGCCAACCTGAAAGTGTTATTCCTTATTTCCTCTTCACAATCTTGATGGTGGTAAAAACCCATTGACTTCTTTGCCTTCTTATCTGACCAATGGCCCCCATCGTGCTATTGAAAGATCCAGAGACCAGCTCCAGAACATGATGGAAAGAGGGCTTGACTGTCTGGCATGAACCTTATAAATTATCACATGGGCACCCTATCCACCCACCCACCCACCCATCCATCCTTTCAACATGTATTTGTTGGGTATTCGCTAAAGAGGCTGAAGAGGGATATAGGGACAGTCATACAGGACAGACTTATCCTCCCGGAACTTAGAGTCTGGTGGATGAGAATGAAATGCAGCGTCCCATGTGCTTGTGCTGTGATAGGGGACCTGTTCCAGTTGGTAATGAACGTTCGCAAAGGAAGTTCAGTCTTAGACTGAGACTTGAAGGGTGAACAAGATTTAACCAGCAATGCAGGAGGGAGGGAGGCAGGGAGAGTACGCCTAAGAGAAGCAAGAGCGTAGGCCCTCCTGGAGATCTTAGTAAATGCAGGGCCAGGTGAGACTCTGGAAAGAGTGGAGTCATGGCAGGAGTGGTGAGAGCTGAGGCAAAGAGGAAAACAAGTGAGACAGGGCAACTACAGGGACTGCGTGAGAAACTGCTTTTTTGACTCCTTTTCCTGTTTTGAGTCTTCCCAGGCCCTACACCCCCCACCTTACGCATGCCTTATAGCACAGATAATGCATGTCAAGGAGTTAGTGATTTCTTTGGAGTCTTCCAGCACAATGGGTAACATCTAAGGAATGACCGGACAGGGTCGTCGGTCATGACAATTTTCCAAGACCACTGACTCATCAAGACCCCTGGCCCCAGGGCATAGGTGACTTCTGTAGGACACCTAAAGGCTCATCTTTGTTCCTGGATTACTGAGAAGACACCCGCGCTGGACCACGTTCCTTAAAAAAAAACCACAGGCCCCAAGCAAAGACAAGACTCACTCTCCTTCCTCCTAGGGTCTCCCTGACACTCTGTCTGTATCTATGCTTTCTCTATATCTTTAATAAACTGTCTTGCTTCCTCTTGGCTCACGTTTGATTTTTTTTTTTTTTAAGATTTTATTTATTTGACAGAGAGAGACACAGCGAGAGAAGGAACACAAGCAGGGGGAGTGGGAGAGGGAGAAGCAGGCTTCCCGCGGAGCAGGGAGCCCGATGTGGGACTCGATCCCAGGACCCTGGGATCATGACCTGAGCCGAAGGCAGACGCTTAACGACTGAGCCACCCAGGTGCCCCTCACGTTTGATTTCTATCCTGCGCAAAGCCAAGGAACTTCTTGGCTGCTTCCAAGGACTCCCTCTGCGTCCTCAGCCCCCGCCAGCCTGCATCACAAGGATGGGATCTCACAGGGTCATGTAAGTACCTTCGGAGCAGCCGGCAAGGTGCTGTGGGGGCGGGGTGGGGATAGGAGCAGGGAAAAGATCAAATGAACATGCCCCGTCAGAAAGGCACTGGAAGACAAGGGCCTCTGGAGTCAGATTCTGGGTCTGGGATTCTCAGAGCTCTGAGCAAGGTGCCGGCCCCCCACGCAACGTAGGATCTCCATCTCTCCCTCCTGCCTCAGGACAGGCTGGCCACCCAGGAGGGGACCTTCCAGGGCTGGGACACATATCACCTTTCACCAGGGGGCCCTCAAAAAAGCTGCAGTGTGCCTTCCTACCTTGCTCCCCACGGTCCTCTCTGTCCATGAGAACACTCACGCCCTATGCTTCAGCCAAGGATCTGCAGGCCACCCCACACCCTGTCTTCTCCCCTTTAGGCCAGGCAGCTCCAGCTCTTACAACTCATCTCTGGTGTCTCCTACCACGTCCAGCCTTTCCCACCTTTCTGGGACCACTTGGACTGTGCCCCTGCGGGCTCCAGCCCCTACCTGCTCAACCCCAGTTGCTTTTGTCTGAATGCCCGCCCCTGCGTCCTGGTCCGAACTTCCTAAAAGCTACCTTTGGGCCCCAGCCCCAGCCTTGGCTCTCTCTCCAGCGTATCTGCCTCTTGATTCTGAGGATAGGCTGGTTCTTGTAAGTCAGGGACCACCCCCTTCCAGCTAGGACCTTCTCAGCTGTTCCCAGGCGGCCCTCTCCAGGAGGGTCAATGGTCCAAGTGCAAGGTCAGGACTCCTCCCTGAGATCATGCAGAGGCCTGTCACAGGAAGGGCCCCACAAAGACTGAAGAAAGACAGTCACAGCATCCTGCCACGGGTTGTTTACATGCACTAGGAGCCAAAAAAAAAAACAAACAAACAAAAAAAAAAACACCAGTTATTTGCAGCAATCATTAAAGGAAATGGAGGGGGGTAAAATGAGCAAGGCTTGGGGGAGGGGGGCCCTGGCTGTGACCACCAGGTGGGGGGAAAGTCCTCCTAATGTAAGTGTTGAGCGGAGACTCCCCAGTGGTCTCAGGACTCTGCCTTGAAGACGAACTGATCACTGAGGGGGCCTGGCTCCTGGCGTTGCAGCCCCGGCAAGCTGCCACGGGGCCTCAAAAGAGGCTCAGCAAGGGTCCCAAGGGGAAATGACTTTGAAGGCGGTTGCAAATGTGAAGCCCGGGGTGGGGGGGTGGGGTTTCAGTGAAAGTGACTCTCTAACTTTTGTCCAGTGTCATCATGGGGGCCCAGGACACGGAGGGCTGGGCAGAGCGCACACACGGTCTCGGATATGAATCTGGAAGCTTCCTCAGTTTCTCGCGGGCTGTGTAACCCTGGGTGAGGGACTTCCCTGCTCTGAGCCCACATCAGCTTGGTATGGAGAGCTGGGCAAACTGGGATGCAGACGACACACATACTGGACGTCTCCTGTCTGCAGGAGGCCCAGCCCTGCTCCCCTCGGGGCTCCTCTAAGGAAGAAACCTAGGGGCTCACTCAGAGAAGAAGCCACCTCTGAGTTGAGACAGAATTCAGGTATTGTCTTGGGTATCTGAAACCCTTTGTCCTGCGCTTCCTGACTACTCCTCACCTTGCCCTAAGCAGGCGGCAGGCTGGCTGAGTGGGAGGGGAGAAGCCATACCCTGGACAGGGGTGTAGGGCGGCCTGTCTGTCCTGTCTTACGGTAGCTTCCCACCAGCCTGGCCCCAACAGCCTGTGACCTGATTGCCTCCATAGCTCTCTGCTCTCCTTGCAGAGGGCACCAGGGGTCTCTCTCCCGCAGACCTCACTGGCTCCAGGAAGATCTCATTGGCATACCAGCCCAGGCCAGGCCGTTGAACCCCCTGGAAGTGTGGCTATTGGCTCTCAGTCCTGCCCCCCACAAACCCATACTCCAACCACAGAGAACCTTCTGTTCTCTAAACTCCGCCACGGTTCCGCATCTTTGCCCAGGCTGTCTTTACATCCTGAAATATTCTCCCTGACACCCTGCCTTCTTATCCAGGCACACACGGATCATTAACAGAATCGTGGAAATATGGATCGAATTTCTCCTGTGTGCAGTAGGGGGTGGGGGAAGGGTGAGGGCACCAGGAGACAGAGGCTCTGGGTGGACAGACTCCAGCAATTCCTTGCAACCCACAACCCGCCCCCTCCAACACAAACACCTCTACGCACACACCACCCTCCAGGCCTTAGCTCCTTCTTCTCTCTGCCAGCTATCTTCCCTTCAGCACCTGGCGACCAAATTACACAGACTCCGCTTCCAAGATTTAGCTCACATGCCCCACGCTCCTCATTCTCTCCTTTCACCTGGTGCCCCCTGGATGGGTTTAGACTTCCCCAGCGCACTCAGAAAGCATGTTCAAATTCTGGCTGGCTCTGTGTCCTGGGGCCTCAGTTGTCCCACCTGTAAAATAGAATAGTTACACCTAATTCATAGTGTGTTTCTACAGAGTAAATGAAATAGTACGCCAACTAGCTTGTACTAAATGCTAAACAGGGCGCCTGGGTGGCTCAGTTGGTTAAGCGACTGCCTTCGCTCAGGTCATGATCCTGGAGTCTTGGGATCGAGTCCCGCATCGGGCTCCCTGCTCGGCAGGGAGTCTGCTTCTCCCTCTGACCCTCCTCCCTCTCATGCTCTCTGTCTTTCATTCTCTCTCTCTCAAATAAATAAATAAAATCTTTAAAAAAAAAAAAATAAATGCTAAACAAATGTTCACTATTACCAGCATCATCTTAATTTCTGCATCCTTGGCACTGAACACAGGGCTGAATTTACAATTGGTGCCAAATACTTGTCTGGTGAATGGGATGGGTGAATGGATGGATAGACGATGTACAAATGGAGAGATCAAGATCTCTCTGGTCTTCTATGGCAGTTTGGGGTAAGGGTGGGGGACCAGGAAGAACTTTAAAAAGCTAACCTTTTGGGGCGCCTGGGTGGCTCAGTCGTTAAGCATCTGCCTTCGGCTCAGGTCATGATCCCAGGGTCCTGGGATCGAGCCCCACATCAGGCTCCTGCCTCAGCGGGAAGCCTGCTTCTCCTTCTCCCTCTGCCTCTCTCCCTGCTCATGCTCTCTCTCTGTATCTCTGTGTCTCAAATGAATAAATAAAATCTTTAAAAAAAAAAAGCTAAAAAGCTAACCTTTTATGATCAACATACCATAGCTTGTCTCATCTATGCCTCAAAATAGGAAGATGTTCCAGCAGAGCAAGGAAGTGGTTATTCAGAGAGGTTAAGTCAGTGGCTCAACGTCACACAGTGAATAAGAGATAGTCAGGACAGGTAACTTTGACAGTTTCCTTGATACCTGGAAGGAGGAGGAGGAGGGCTTACTTCAGACTGGCGGGACTCAATCTTAGACTGGAAACTCCTGGAGGGCAGGGCGTCTGGAGGCAGGGCTGCCTCGCTGGGCCCAGTAGGAACCGCTGTGAGGATAACCCGCGTTGGGGGAATAAAAGGAGAGAGGGGAGGCTGAGCTGGGGGGGCAGGGGTCTTGCCCCACAGAGGCTGGCTCTGGGGCTTCCTGGACATCCTTCCCTCTCCAACTTCTCCAGACGCAGCCCTTAGCAGCCTCCGCACAGAAGGAGTTAACTGGGCTTAACTTCTTGGAAGAACCTGAAGTTTTTATTCCTTTCTTTGCAAAGTCTTCCTGATCTTTACACCTCCGGCAGGTCCCTCCTCCTTACTCTCACCTCCTGGACTCCAAAACAGTCTGATTGCCAGGGTGGGTCAATGGTTAACACTCAACCAGCTTTATATAAGCTTGCCCCTGGCTGGCTGCCTACCTGCTGCATCGCTCCTTCAGCTCAGTGGGTCCCGGATGCCACGGCTCCAGCAACCCTTGCGGGTCCACACCATGGCCACCTGCTGGCAGGGCCTGTGGGCCTATCGCTCCTACCTGCTTGTGTTCTTCCTGCCCATTTTTCTGCTGCCCCTGCCCATCCTCCTCCCCAGAACGGTAAGGACTCTGGGTTTGGCTCCAAAGGGGTGGAGGGCAGTCTGGACGAGGGCTGGGCATCCTTAGGACCAGCATAGTTTACTCATCCTTCCCTGGCCTGGAAATGAGGCTATGACCTCCTGGTCCTCCCGAGACTGAGGGTTGAGAGGTCAAAGGGGGCTTTTGCTTGGCACCCAGGATTAGCAGCCCAAGGCGAATTGCTTAGGTGCACTCGAAATCTACTGCCTTGGGAGATAGGAAGCCAGTTCCGGAAAGGGGTGCAGGTGGAGGCAGCTGGGGTTCTCTGCCTACTGTGTGCTCGCCCAGCCTTGCTGGGCTCAGTGGGACGTGAGCAGGGCTGGCTGCTGGAAACCAGTGAAAGGGAGTAGGAGGAAGCTGGCTTCAGGCAGTTTATGCCTTTAAGAGTGCAACCAGAGGGACACCTGGGCGGCTCAACCGGTTAAGGCTCTGCCTTCGGCTCAGGTCATGATCCCAGGGTCCTGGGATCGAGCCCCGCGTCTGGCTCCCTGCTCCACGGGGAGCCTGCTTCTCCCTCTGCTGCGCACTCTCTCTCTCTCAAATAAAGAAATAAAATCTTAAAAAAAAATAAATAAAAGAGTGTAAGCAGAAAGAGAAAGAGCTCACCCTTGATCCCAAGGGCTAAGTCAGCTGAGGGAGAGGGGTAGGAATTGGACAACGGGACCCTGCCGGTGGGCACCATAGACAGTGTACCCCGGATGGAGGGAGAGGTGCTTACAGCCTACTTCCCTCCACCAAGCAGCAGGTACCATAACTTCGGCTCCAATTTACTGGAGCCCCCACCACATGCCCTGGACTGTGCACCCAGTAACCCTTCCTCTCATCTTCCCCCTCCCCCTGATGGACCCTCCCTCTCATCTTAAGAGGCAAGCCTGCCTATCCCAATTTACAGATGGGAAAAGTGAGGTTAAGTCACTTACCCAAATCCCAAGGCAGATCCTGGTTTCATGGAGCTTGGCTATAATACATTTTGGAGGCCCCCTTGTAAGTAAAAGACCATAAAATTATGAATCTAAAATTATGGGGCTTTTGGGAAGGGTCAGTTCAGGAGGAGGGTCTTGAAGTTCAAGCTTCGCCCGGTAGGTCACAGACTGTGGCAGAGCTGGGGGTGTGGTCTAGCTTCTCTTCACCCTGCCACCTCCTCGAGGCCGAGACAGGATCCTGGCCCTGGCCCCACCCACAACCCCAGGCATGCCCATTATCATCCTTTTATCACAAAAAGGGAAATCGAGGCAAGCTTTTTGTTCATGGTATCCCAAAGGGGTGAGAGAATGGGGATACCGTGGCCCAGCTCTTGAGACCCTGACACTTGGTAAGTGCAAGGCCTGGCTGACCTTTAAGACCCTCCTCTTGGGCCAAAGCCAGGGACAGCTCCGTGCTGGGGACCCATCTGATGGGTTTTCAGACAGCTTGGGCCAAGTGTGTTCACTGCAGGAGGAAGGACAGGCAGGGACCCTGATTCCCATTTCCCTCCTCAGGAAAGTACAGCCCAGAAAGATTCAGCAACTTACCTAGGGTCGCACAGGAAAGCCGGAGTCAGGAGAAGCCAGGCCCCCCGGCGGGAGGGCTAGGAGTCAGGAGCCCCCCGCACCACCCCCCACCCCAGCCCTGCTGCCTGCTTTGGCCTCACAGACGCTTTCATCCCTGTCCTGACTCGGATGAACTGTTCCCGGTCCTCCCTGTGGAATCTGGCCCCTCGGCTCGAGCCCTGGTAACCAGCTCTTCTCAAGGACTTTATCCCCTCTCCAGCCTCATCAATTTTCCCCTCTCTCCTAATCTCTCCCATCAGCATACAATCTCTCTCACTGTAAAAAACCAAACAGACCCTCCTTGAATCCCACAATCCCTCCACAGAGGCCTGCTTTCTCTGTCTCTCTCAAGATGGAAGGTCTCCAAATCTGTCTGCACGGCACGGGTCTTTCCTTAAGACAGCTCCAGTCTCCAAGGGGCTACCTTCCACTCCCCCTCCCCCCCCCCCCGCACCCCCCCACCCCCACCATCTCCCCCCCACACTCTCCCCCCATTCCCACTCTCTCCCTAGGTGACTTTGACTGTCTGCATACTGACAACTCTCCAATCTTAACCCCAGCCCTAACCTCTAAACTCAGTATTACCCAGCTAACACTGGACACTTGCTCCTGAATCTTCTCTTTTATTTTATTTTATTTTTTTCAAAGATTTTATTTATTTATTTGACAGAGAGAGACACAGCCAGAGAGGGAACACAAGCAGGGGGAGTGGGAGAGGGAGAAGCAGGCTTCCCGCCGAGCAGGGAACCCGATGCGGGGCTCGATCCCAGGACCCTGGGATCATGACCTGAGCTGAAGGCAGACGCTTAACGACTGAGCCACCCAGGAGCCCCCTGAATCTTCTCTTTTAAACAGCATATGCTTCTACACTTACCATCCAAAACAACACCGCTTGCTCATCTTTTCCAGCTGGCTCTTCCTGCTCTCTTACCAAGATGTGGTTCAACTTTCTACTTCCAAGCCACTCCTTTTTTTTTTTAATATTTTATTTTTAAGTAATCTCTACACCCAACGTGGGGCTCGAACTCACAACCCCGAGATCAAGAGTTGCATGCTCTACCCACTGAGCCAGCCGGGCGCCCCAGAGCCATTCCTGATTCCTCTTTTTCCTTCATTTCCACATGCACCAGCGGGTCCTGTTGACTTGAGATCTATGAAATACTCTGAATGGGATTGCTTGCACTGCCTCCCAAGTGGGTGCAGGTCGCCATCATTTCTCTCCTCTCCCTCCCCAGACCATTCTTCACCCAACCACTACCCTGTGGAAGCCCTTACACAGGCTTCTCGTCAAACTCGAAATAAAACCCAAACCTCTTAGAGTAGCCAGGAGTCCCTGGGGCTCCACTCCTGGAGACTCCGTGGTCCCCAATGCCTCATATCGTCCCTCTTCCTTCACTCTTCTCCAGCCTCACCCACTTTCTCCATGCTCCTCAAATTGCTCGGTCTCCCTGCCTGGAATCTTCTTTCCCAGATGACTGCTTCTCATTCCTTGGGTTTCAGCCTCAATCCGCCTCCTCAGAAAAAGCCTTCCCTGACTGTCGCCAGTCAGGCTCTATTAGGAACCCCTGTTGTTCTATGTAAAGAGCTTTCACTATCCGAAATGATGCACTTGTTTACTTTCTATTTATTCTCCGACTACCCACACTAGACTGTGGGCTCCATGAGGGCAGGGACTTTGTCTTTCTCCATGCAGAATCCCCAGTACCTGGCACATAGTAGGTGCTCAACAAACACCTGTAGAATGAATGCAGGAATGTGGGCAAAAAGGACCTTGTGTTGAGTCCCTGCTGTCTGTAGTGAGTCCCCAAGCTTACCTCCATGCCCCTGGCCCCTGAAGTGGGAAGGAAGAGCCCCACACAAGGCTCAGACGGGTAGTCCATACTGTAACAGTTGATATTTACCGAGTATTTTTTACGTGCTAGCCATGGTGCCAAGCACTGCAAAGCACTAACCCATTTATGTCTCATAATAACCTCTGAGTTACTGTGAGGGTACTACTATTACCCCATTTTACAGACGTATCAATTGAGGCCCAGAGTAGTAATTTGTCTGAAGTCCCAGCTGGAGAAAGGCAGAGGCTAAACTGGAACCCGGCCTTGGGGGTCTCTGCCCGAGGCTGTCCAGGGATACAGGCTGGTGGCCCCGTTATGAGTCACCTCTTGAGCCACCTACCCTCGTGTCCATCCAGCCAGCAGCCAGTCCTCCCACTGTGCTGCAGTCTGATGAGCTCCTGCTCTGTGCTAGGGGTTACTGAAAAGGAGCAGAGGCTTCTGTCCTTAAGTTGCTGTCAGAGGAACATGTATTTACCCAGAGATATAGCTGGAAGGCTGAGGAGCTCAGAGGAGGGAGCAAATCCTTCCCACTGAGTCAGGGGCGAACCCCAAGCAGGTGGCCTTTGAGTGGGGCCTTGAAGGCTGAGTGGGATGCCGACAGTCAGAGGCATCCTTAGCAGGCAGGCCGGGGGAAGGCAACTGCAGGAGCAAAGGTGTCGGGGCTGGAATCATAGGGTGTGTTCCAGAAATAGCAACCGAATCCTGGAAATGCTCGTCATCCTCTGGTGGCCCCAGGGGACAAGGGACAGTGAGGAGGACAGGGCCTCCTCACTGCTCCCCCAACCCTGCCACTAGACAGTGAGAAGCACCATGGGTGTGCCCCAAACCTGACACCCACTCGCTCACCCATCAGGGAGCACGTACTACGTCACAAGGACTGTTTAGGTGCGGGGGGATGGGGCTGGAAAGACACGCAGAAGCATATGCTGTGAAAACCGTAGGACAGGCTGTGACTATGGCTTAGGGATGGGTTGCTCGGGATAGGTGGTCAGGGAAGGCCTCCCGGAGCAATGGTATTTACCCTCGGACCTGAATGGCGAGTGAGAGGCAGTCAAGCACAGCTCTGAGCAAAGAGCCGTCCAGGCAGAACACACGGTGCAAAGGCCCAAGGCCAGGAGCGAGCTTGGCAAGCTGGAGGGATGAACAAGGCCAGCGTGGCATGGGGAGCCGAGCCGCGGGCAAGACGGTGTATGTTCAGTTAGAGAGGAAGGGGGAGGTGAGCCAACGTCGTCAGCCCTGCAAGGCCAGGGGAAGGAGTGAGGATTTTTAGGGTCAAAAATGCTGGTTTCCCCCCTCCCCACGGGACCATCTGGAAAAACAGTCTCCTAGGGGCCCAGTGTTTGCCAGGACAGAGCTCAGCTCGAATCCAGATTGTATTTTCAGGAAGAACAGAAGGCAGAATTTCTTCCTCGGAATCAGCGGCACTCCTAGACTATACGCGCGGTCTGTCGTTGCCGGCCCGCGTGAGCTGTAAGACCCGTGTAACTAAAGCACCCTGACCAAAAGCTATTCCTGAGCTCCAGAGACGGAGCAGGACTTAGATGATTCACTGTGGACATGAAGACTGAACGTGGAATCTGGACCTCAGTGCTGGGGTCCGCCTTTATCTTTTGAAACTTCCTGGCTCTTGGTCAAGAAGGCAGAGTCCAGGGAACAAAACGGATTTGGGGAGCCAGACAGATGTGGGTCCAAATCCACTCTGTAGCATGTATGGCCTGTGACCTCACCAACCCTGTCCACTCTAAGGGACTGCGTGAAGACAGAACGAGAACCCGTGTACGTAGGCTTCCTGGTACCCGGGGCCCAGTACAGGGCGGTTCCCTGTGCCCTGTGCCTCTCGTCTGAATTCCTAGCCCCTGGAAAGCACAGCTAGCCCCAGGCACTGCGTGGACACCTGACTTCTTTTCCAGAGATGACTTCCGTTCACAGGGGCTGTTGTCCTGACGAGAGGGCCTCAGTGTCCCCACCTGTGAATCGGGAAGGTGAGGTGCAGCTGGTCACCCGCACAAGAGCAGTGAGGTGTCCCTAAGTGTAGCCACCACCAGGAGACAGGTTTTCTGGCCTCTGGGGGGCCTGGGAGTAGGACTGGGACTCAGCCTCCAAGGCCGGAGGAGATGCCTGGAGGAGAGAGAGACGTTTCCCCAGTCTGGACTTTGTTCCCAAATTATCAAATTATGTCCATGCCCATCAGCACCTGCTAGGTGAGGGTCAGGAATGGGCAAACAAGGTAGAGTCTTCAACAGTAGTTTCCTGGATAGAACCCAGTGGCAAGGCCTGGGCTGCTGTGGGGATCGAACACACGGAGTGTGGGAATGCTTTGCTCACAGTCACTCCTGCCTGCCATTTTGCTCCTCAGTGGACACAGGCAGACCTGGCCCCCAGCCCAAACTGGGAGGTCAGGACTCTTCCCCCCATGTTTGTCTTCTCTGATACTCAGAGATCCATTGTTTCCCTTTGGCCTCTTAGAACAGAAGATGATGCAACCTACTCATTCACACTGTGGCGCAGAACTAAACAAAGATCTCCGTAGTGAGATCAGGCAGAGGGAAGACAGGCAGCCAGCCAGCCTCCATTGCTTGCTTTTAGCAGAGCCTCAAAGGCCGGCGGGGGCCGGAATGCTTACGAGTGGGAAAGGGGAGGCTTCGGGGGTGCCCCAACTGGAGGCTGTTAGCAGGGGAAGCCGGAGGGGGCCGATCGACACGGGGCATCTTGTGTGATTGCTTAGGGATGCGTATTTGGCTTTCACTGGTTGGTCCAGAGTTGGAAGTGGGGGTAGAGAGTGGGGGCGGAACAGGAAAGCTGGCCGTCATTGAGCAAATCCAGACTGTTTGGGCCAATTGCTGTAGAGGCTGTGGTTTGGCAACCCGGGCTGGTTGCTGCACACACTGCAGGACATATTTTTCTATGTGGACTGGCCATCGTCGCCTTTGCAAATTCAGTCTCTTGAAAAGATTAGGTATTTAGCATGGGCCCAGTATTCTTGGAAAGAATATCACACACTCCAGCCTACTCTGCACCTCCTTCCCCAAGTCCCTTCAGCCCGCCTCCTCTCCCTGGGGTCACTGCCATGCGTCTAGACACCCAGGGCAGGCACGTGGGAGTGTTCTCCTCCCATTCCTCCCTATCCAAGCCATCAGCCCTCACCCAAACCCTGTCTTCTCCTACCCCCTCTGGAGTCTGTCCTTTCTATCTCCACTGCCATGACCTGCTCTGAGCCCCGCCATCTGCCCACTGGACACCCAGCACGGCCTCCTAGGGCTTCCTGGGGCCTCCTGGCCTCCCATCCTGTGTCTTCCAATTCATCCGCCACAATATAGCAGGTCTAAGCTCCCTACTTTCATCTTTATTTTATTTTATTTTAGACTTTATTTATTTGAGAGAGAGAGACAGAGATAGCAAGAGAGAACATGAACAGGAAGGAGAGGGAGAAGCAGGTTCCCCACTGAGCAGGGAGCCCGACGTGGGGCTCGATCCCGGGATTCCGGCATCATGACCTGAGCTGAAGGCAGACACTTAACTGACTGAGCCACCCAGGCGCCCCCCTAATTTTATCTTTAGATGATGTATTTATTTAATTAGATGGCACACTCACATCGTATGAAATTTGACGGTACCAGAGAGTGAAATGGAGAGGTCCTGCTCCCACCCTCGTCCCCGCGGCTGTCCAGAGGGCAGTCTCAGTGACCAGCATGGTGGCTGTCCTCCAGAGCAGGGACTCCTCTTCCTTGGGAATCTGTGGGGAGGATTCAGGGAGTCTGTGAACTTAGATGGGAAAAAAAAAACAAAAACCCTATATTTTATTGTCAATAACCTCTAAAAGAAATTTAGCACTTCCGGGGCACCTGGGTGGCGCAGTCGGTTAAGCATCTGCCTTCGGCTCAGGTCATGATCCCAGGGTCCTGGGATCGAGCCCCGCATCGGGCTCCCTGCTTGGCGGGAAGCCTGCTTCTCCCTCTCCCACTCCACCTGCTTGTGTTCCCTTTCTCGCTGTGTCTCTCTCTGTCAAATAAATAAATAAAATCTTAAAAAAAAAAAAAAGAAATTTAGCACTTCCTTCTGTTATGAATGTAGATAACAAACCACAGCGGTATTAACCGTATCTTTGATTTTGCCGCCAGGGCGAGTGGCGGGTACAGCCCCATTGCCTGGGAGCTGTTGCAAGCACCTTGAAATACTGTTTAAGTTCCTCATGACTTTGTAGTTACAGTAACCATTAGCCAGTGAAGGTCTTATTAGCTGAGACAGAGTAACATATATCATGACCTTGTCCATTTTTCATATTTTAATAACTGTATTTCAGTATAATTGGTTTCCTTTATAATTCTATGCATTTTACTTAATGTATTTAAAAACATGATTCTAACGAGTTAGAAGGCTTCATCAGACTGCCACGGGGACCCAGGTACAGAAAGAGGGTAAGAATCCCTGAATCAGAGATTTTCCCACATATATACAAACACTTGTGCATATATTTTTTAAAATCACACAGGGCAAGGGGCGCCTGGGTGGCTCAGTCGGTTAAGCATCTGACTCTTGGTTTTGGCTCAGGTCATGATCTCAGGGTCGTGAGATCGAGCCCCAAGTTGGGCTTTGCACTGGGTGTGAAGTCTGCTTAGGATTCTCTCTCTCCCTCTGCCCCTGCTCATGTATGTTCTCTCTCTCCCTCTCTAAAGTAAATAAAATCGGTTTTAAAAAATCACATTGAGTGGCATTAGTGTAACCTCACCATGTCACTCTCTCCTCTTAAAACCTTGTAAGGGCCTCACTTTTCACCACTGTCTTCCAGATAAAGTCCTAGATCTCCCCCAAGGCAGACAAGGCCTTTTCCAAGCGATATACCCCTCCGAGAATGCATCAAGATCTTTTATGCTTCATTCTCTTCCCCCTCTGCTCACTCCCTCACTTCAACACCTCTTGCCCACCCACCCACTGAACTCCTCTTCATCCCTCAGCACCCGTTCAGTGTCCCCTCTGGAAGCCTTCCTCAGCCCAGACAGACGGAGGCTCAGGGAAGGGTCGCTTCTCCCCTGGGATCCTACTCTGGTCTCGCCCTTGCCGTGGTTCTTGGTCAGCTGCCACCTAGTACCTCACCTCACCCACAGACCTGGGAGTGCTCACTGCCAGCAGCATCCCCTGCTCACCAGGGGCAGAGGGGCAGTGGGAGTGACCCCCTATGTGCCAAGCCATCCCCCCTCCCTGGGTTAACCTTCAATCACCAGGAGGAATAAGTGGTGACAGCTCGGAGACTACGGGCATATTTGCAGCTGCCCACCAGCCCCGGGCTGCTCTGTGCCCGTCACGGGTAAAGGCCATGATGCCCACAGGTCCCACACCTTGCCCACACCCCGGGTCCAGAGTCTGCACTGGACTCTCTGGCACTTTCATCTCCATGTGTGCCTCATGAATCCACCCTGGTTCCCCAGGATCCCGGGAGTACATTCATCTCCCAACACCAGCCCCACCATCCGCTCATCGCCATCGATGGTCCTTTATGACATATTCACATCCTTTATCCTTATAATAGCCCGGTGAGGCAGGTGTTTCTTTTATTCCCATTTGCAGATAAGGAAACCACATAAAGGAGATAAATGTGTGTACAGCTGGAAATGATCAGTGTTGCTTTTTTATTTTTTTCTTTATTTGAGAGAGAGACAGAGAGACAGAGATAGCGAGAGAGAGCACGAGCTGGGAGGAGAGGGAGAAGCAGAATCCTGACTCCAGCTGAGCAGGGAGCCTAACTAGGGGCCCGATCCCAGGCCCCCGGGATCATGACCTGAGCCCAAGGCAGACTCTTAACCAACTGAGCCACCCAGGTGCCCTGATCAGTGTTGCTTACAAAAAAAGAAAAGAAAAAGCTGAGAGAGGTACCCATAAAGCTGGGCCTGGGCATGCAGGTTTTCTGACCTCTGACCTGTGTTTCCCATTACAAAAGAAGCAAGCTGCCAGCCTTGGGGTTTGGAAGCCCTCTGAGCATTTATCTCTTCTGTCCACTGTTGGCTTTGCCGGGCAGCCCGCCCACCGTGGGCCTAGGGGCCAGCCCACATGGGGGCACTCAGAGTCCAGAGGGCCAGGGCTGGGCCTGACTCATGTCTGTGTCCCTAGTGCCTGGTGCTCTCATTCATGCATTCAGACTGTCAACTCCATGTAGGTGCCTGATGGGGTCGGCAGAAACAGACTCGGGCCTAGCTCCCTAGAGAGTATGGTCTGATGAAAAAGTTGATGTAAAATCAAGAAATTCATGAAACAAAGTGTTTAATTATAGCCTGTGATAAGTGCTATGCAGAAGAGGGACAGGGGCTTAGTGTGTGAAAAAAGGGAATATAACCGAGCCTCAAACCCATGGAGGATTCCCCGAAAAAGGAATACTTGAGCTGAGATCTCAAGAATGAGTAGACATCAACTGGGCAAAGTGGGAAGAGAGGAAGTTATGTGTGTGCAAAGGCCCTGTGGCTGGGAGGAGGATGGAGTATTTGAGGAACTGGAAGAAGGCTAGTGTGGCTGGAGCAGAGAGCAAGGAGGAGAAGGCTCAAATCAGCCCCAAACTTCTCCTGAGAGCAGTGGGATACTTTGAGCTGCTTTGAGGTGAGTGCGTCCGTGTTGGAGGATTGGGGTGAATTAAACAGATCTGTGACTCGAGATCACTCTGCCTGCAGCAAAGAGAAGAGATTTCAGGGGCAAGAGAGGAAGAGAGGTGAATGAGGAGACCTTGTAGGAGTGTTGGTGACAGATGCTGGGGCTTGGACAAGGCTGGTGGCCGAGAGCTGGAGAGAAGTCGATGGGGGCATTTGAGGCATAGAACCAACAGGACTGCAGACCTGGAGTGGAGAGAGTATTTGTCCAACGAGTGCCTGACAAACAGTTGAGGGGCCCAGGGCTTGACCCCCAGGGGCTCCCAGTAGCAGCGACTTCCTTGGGTAGAGGTGGGTGTGGCACAAGTGGGAAAGGAGGATTTCACACTGAGGCCAGCACCAGCCAAAGAGCCAGGGGTGAGACCCGGAGGTGAAAAGACTCACTTCCCTGTCCTCAGGAGCTCATAAACGGATACTGAGGGAGGAGCAAATCCTCAGCCGAGGCACAGGGCTGGAGAGCACCTTCTCTGCCAGACAGGGCAAGGGGGAGGTAGTGACAGAGGGAGCAAGAAACATTAGCTGCCAGGAAAAAAAACTTGTAGAGACCCCTGCTCCTGCCCAGAGAGGAATTCCACTTGGAGATGGACCTAGAAGCTTAGAAAGTTCCCAAGGTGATTCAGGGAATCCACAATAGTTGGTGCTAGACCATTTTTTTCTTTCTCTTCACCTTAAGGCAGGGATATAACTGGGACCCAAGGGAGCAAGAGCACCTGGCCGTGAGGACCCCAAACAGACCAGGTTGGGCCACTCGCCGCTGACAAAACCCAAAGGCAGAGAGACAAGTGGTGGCAAAACAAGAAAGGGATTTATTTCAACAAGGCTGACACCGGGAAGACAGCAAACTAGTGTCTCAAAGACGGTCTCCAAAGTGCTGAAAGTTCATCCAGGTTTCTATAAGGAAAATGTGGGACAAAGGAAAGGTCCCTGCAGGTGGGCAGGAAAGGTCAGTCATGCAGGTTCTTGCGGTTGTCAGGGCAGTCCCTGTTGCTTGGGGGGTAGTTTTGGTTTCCATCACGGGATGCTTTGCCTGCATCTTTTTTGCCTGAGATAATAGATAAGCTGAAAAGAAGAACTTAGGGGCCTCTGGGTGGCGCAGTCAGTTGGTCATCCTATTCTTGGGATTCTTTTTTTCTTAAAGATTTATTTATTTATTCAGGAGAGAGAAAGAGCACAAGAGGAAGGGCAGAGGGAAAGGGGCACCGAGTGGAGCCCAACCTGGGGCTCTATCTCACAACCCTGAGATCACGACCTGAGCCAAAACCAAGTCAGTCACCATTTCGTTTTTTTTTTTAAGATTTTATTATTTATTTATTTGACAGAGAGAGATACAGTGAGAGAAGGAGCACAAGCATGGGGAGTGGGAGAGGGAGAAGCAGACTCCCTGCTGAGTAAGGATCTCGATGCGGGGCTCGATCCCAGAACCCTGGGATCACGACCTGAGCCGAAGGCAGACGATTAACCGACCTAGCCACCCAGGTGTCCCAGTTACTTTGAAATACAGTAATAAAAATATGAAAAAGCCAGTTGCAATTCAGAAATACAGGTGATTATTCATGCATTAAAGATCTAGCATTGGTATAACTACCGTAACGCCAAAACGAGTGATGGATAGAAACAATATTTCGAGATACATTTTGACATAACGGCACCAACTGATCTGTGCCCGTACCTGATGGCTGATGGCCACGATCAAGGGCCTTTGTGACAAAATCACCCGCGGGACCACTAACTGCAGTATGGCTTTGTTGCCTATGTCTAGAGCCTTATTTAGATGTTAGCGCAAAGATGAAATCGTTTTCCCTCAGATTCCTTGAAATTCCATGCCCCAGTTAAGAACCCTACGACCCAGGAAGAACAGGTCAGCAAGTTAGGCTACAGCTGGACAAGACTGCCCAGGAGGATGGGGACACGGGCTAGGGCCACCTGGGCCAGAGAGAGGATGGGGACACAGGGCTAGAGCCACCTGGGCCAGAGAGAGGATGGGGACACAGGGCTAGGGCCACCTGGGCCAGAGAGAGGATGGGGACACGGGCTAGGGTCACCTGGGCCAGAGAGAGGATGGGGACACGGGCTAAGACCACCTGGGCCAGAGAAAGCTTCTGGATGGGACTTTGAACCTGGTTTTGGGTTTGATCCAGAGACAGACAGACGACAAGGAGGGGGACTTGGGGAAGTTGTAAAGGGGTAGGGGAGCCATAGACGAACACACTGGAGCTCACAGGGGCAGGGTTAACTACCAACAGCTCTCTCTGGAGCACGGGAATGGGGTCTCAGAAGGGAAAGTTTGGGGTTTGAGTTTACCTGCCCGGAGCTTGATGGCAGGAAGTGGCAGTCCCCAGGAAAGACAGTTCTGTTGGAATCCAGAGCCCCAGCCCATCCACATACACCCCACTAGTCGCTGTGAACCTGAGGCTGGAGGGCACCCCCCAACTGTAAGGGATGGAGCTCAGGGTAGAAAGAGAAAGCTGAGGCTCAAGAACCACATGGCCTGACTTCTTCACTTGCCAACGTGTGATGCTGAGACATTGACTTCATTTATTTGTGCCTTTGTTTCTTCATCTGTGGAGTGGGAACCATAGTCAGTCATTACCTCACCGAGCCATGAAATGCGACAATCACCCGAAGCATGGGGCGCCCAAGGCCTGGCACGGAGCAGTCCTTGGGATACTTCTGCTGTCCTTAGCAGCTCTTTCTTCTTGAATCAGCAGTGACCGGGCAGCCCAGCCCCCTCCTTGTCTCTGGCCAGAGAATTCCGAGTCAGTTGTGGGGAGGGGACGCCAGGGTCCAGAGGGGCTGGCCTGCCCTTAGCCCCAGGGGAGGATGAGTAACTGTCCGCTGCCTCCCTTGCAGGTGAGGAAGGGCTTGAGAACAGCAACTTCAGCAGAACCAGCCTCTTGGTTGGGGCGGGGGGGGGGAGGGGTGAGTCTCTGGGCGAAGGTCAAGGTGGCCCCACCCCTGGGGCCAAAGAGTTCACGTCCAGGGTGAGGAGAGCTGGTGGAAGTTTCATGATGAGAAAGCAAGCCTGGCGTCAGGCAGACAGACCTGGCCCTACAGTGCGGTGCGCAGGCTGCGGGCTGTTCCACTCCAGGGTTTCCCAGAACACCGGGGAAACACCCTTCGAGTTCTGCAGTCTGGATGCCTTGCCTGGGTTCAATTCTGGCTCTGCCACTCCCCAGTTCTGTGACCTTAAGTGAGCCACTTACCCTCTCGAGCTCCTCTAGATCCTGGGCCCACCACACCCACCTTCAAGGCTGTTTGAGTTACGTGAAAACACCCAGCTCCTAAAAGTTGCTCCATAAACAGCAGCTTCCTCTTCTCCCAGGCTACCACCAGGAACCCTCCCCAAGCTTCAGGGCCCTAAGGGCAGGAGGTACTCAGGGGTGAGCACAGCCCAGCACCAGGTGTAAAAACAAGAAGGGGCAGGGCAGTCGAGACAGGTGAGAGAGAAGGCCTCCCAGCCCAATGTCCCAGCACGCAGCCCGGCAGCCCCTTCCACAAAGAGTGGGCAGATGCCCCAGAGGCCTCCTTCTAGCTAATGATCCTCCTTCCCTCCCTCCGGTGGCCCATGACTCTGGAGGCTGACTGCCATTTCTGCCCCAGGTCCCCTCCCAGGTCTGAGATCTGGTCTCTCTAGACTCAAAAGGAGGCCCTGTGAAAGAAAGAGGAGCTTCTGGTGCCCAAAGACTTGCAAGACGATGACCCAGGGTTTCCCCTCCAGTTCCCCGCACAACTCAGGGATGGGGGAAACTTTCACATATTCTGCAAATGTGTATGGCAGCTCCCGGAATTGTGTAATGCTATAGTCATGTCAGGCTTGCTGGGAAGGAGACCTCCCACCATTCCTAAACTTCCCAGTGGTTCATTCATTCAGAAAAGATTTGCTCTGAAGCCTGCTGGGTCCTGAGCTCCAAGCACCCAGATGCCACAAAAACGACTCTGTCCTCATGGAGCTCCCCTTCTGGGAGAGGAAACAAACATTCATTGCATCGTCATACAAATAGATTCTTGCAGGCTCTCACAAAGCCAGGGAAGGCCAGGGTGCCAGGCAGGAGTCCACACTGACCAGGCCCCAGTATCATCCAGATGAGCCCCCATCTCATCTAGGGGATCCTCACTTTGGCCCCCTGCAGTCCCCTTGGGCTGGGTGGGGCCTGATACCCAACTCTAGGCTCTCCAGTCCCTCCCGTGTGGCTGGATTATAACGTCTGGCCTCCCCAAGGTCAAAGACAAGGTGGTGAGTGCCTTGCTTTATTTTTTATTTCCGTTTTGAAATGGGAGTTTGGGCTCAGGAATCAATGACTGTGGGTTTCACAGGCTCTCCCTACACTGTTACCAATGGCCTGTTTTCTCTGGGGGCAAGAGGTGACATGACTCTGGGACACAGGCCTGCCCCCTCCAGCAGCTCTGCTACCCCCCTCCCGCCCACAGGAAGCCTACTGTGCCTACTCCATCATCCTCATGGCGCTCTTCTGGTGCACCGAGGCTCTGCCCCTGGCTGTCACCGCCCTCTTCCCCATCGTCCTGTACCCCATGATGGGCATAATGGATGCCTCTGAGGTAAGGCTCCTGGTAGGGAGGGGGGTCTGCCCTAAAACACTGGTGATGGAGGAAGCCTCATCACAGGCAAGACACACAGAAGAGGAGTCCAGGTCAGGGAGCACTAAGGGTAGAGTCAGCTAGAAGATGACAGGGCTGGGGGTGGGCGAGGGTACATTCTAGAAATGCCGAGTGCATGGTCGGTGTTGAGAGTTAATTCAAAGTGGATCAGGTGTAGGCTTTGAAAGTCAGCTAAAGAACTTGTATTGTCCTGGGTTAATGGCTCTGAAACGTGCATGTCTCAGGACCACCTGCAGGGTTGGTGAAAAACAGACTGCTGGGCCCGACCCCAGAGTTTCAGAGGCAGTAGACCTGGGGCAGGGCCTGAGCATTTCGTTCCTAGCAAGCTCCAGGTTGGGGATGATGCCGGTTTATGGACCACACTTGGAGAACCACTGCTGTACTTTCTAGTATCAGCACTAAATTCTCTATCTCCCAGTCAATGGCTTGAACAATGACTGGAATCAGGCTCGATTATCTCCCACTCATTTCTGAGGGGAGAAAGAAAGGGTTTGACAGGAAGAGAGGAACCTGGTTAATTTTTTTTTTTTTAAGATTTTATTTATTTATGTGACAGAGAGAGAGAGCACAAGCAGGGGGAGAGGGAGAGGGAGAAGCAGGGAGCCGGACACAGGGCTCACTACCAGGACCCCGGGATCATGACCTGAGCCAAAGGCAGTCACTTACCTGACTGAGCCACCCAGGCGCGCAGGAACCTGGTTAATTTTAAATGGAAGATAATCCAAAGACCATTTCTACTTGGTTCTGAGAGCCCAGGAGACCAACCTGTGTTTGTGGGAATGTCAGTGACTGTAGCCTGCAAGGCTAGGGGCATGGGAGACACCCCTTCCTGCCTCTCAGCTGTCCCTGCCTGCCAGGTCTGCATCGAGTATTTAAAGGACAGCAACATCCTGTTCGTCGGGGGGCTGCTGGTGGCCATTGCCGTGGAGCACTGGAACCTGCACAAACGCATTGCTCTCCGTGTGCTCCTCATCATTGGGGTGCGGCCGGCCCTGTGAGTTCCCACAAACCAGGACTGGAGAACCTGGAGCGGGTGGGGTGCTGGGGATCCAGTCCCTCAAGGGGACACTGGAACACCAGCCAGTGGGTCCGTCCGTCTCCATCTGTCCCTAGGCTGCTCTTGGGCTTCATGTTGGTCACGGCCTTCCTGTCCATGTGGATTAGCAACACGGCCACCACAGCCATGATGGTGCCCATCGCACATGCCGTTCTGGATCAGTTGCACAGAACGCCCACAGGCAAGGACGTAGAGGAAGGCAGCGAAAACCCCACCTTTGAACTCCAGGAGCCAAGTCCCCAGAAGGAGGTGACCAAGTTTGGTGAGAAAGGTGAAGCTTGACCCCGCTCTGCCCCAACCCCACCACCACCACCCTCCTCCAGCTCTTGGGGAGGGTCTGAGGTGACATCCATGACAGGGGTGGTCATCTCAGAGCTTTCAGGGAGAAAAAAGGGAGACGTGCAGCGACCAACTTGTCCTGGCTTGCCCAAGACTGTCCCTAGTTTTATTCTTTTTATTTATTTTTTAAAGATTTTATTTATTTATTTGAGAGAGAGAGAACACAAGCAGGGGAGGGGGAGAGGGAGAGGGAGAAGCAGACTCTCTGCTGAGCAGGGAGCCCGATGTGGGACTCGATCCCAGGACCCCGGGACCATGACCTGAGCCGAAGGCAGACACCCACCCAACTGAGCCACCCAGGGGTGCCCCTGTCCCTAGTTTTAAAATGAAAAATCCCACGTTCTGAGAATCCCTTCAGTGCAGGGCCAAACAAGATGCCAGGTCACCCTGGGAGGCAGAGAGCTGGAGTCTGGGTGGGCTGTTAGAGATCCAGGCTCCCTTCATCCTATGTGCTTTGGATAATCCTCTTTCATTCTCTGTGCCTCAGTTTCCCTCTCTCAAGAGAGGTTGGCCAGGTGGTATCTGAGGGTTGAGCCAGCCTGAGACCTGAGGGAGTGCAAGCCCTTGCAGACCTGGACACAGCCTCTGCACACACCCCCCCCCAAGCCCGCCCCCCACCCACCAGCCTGGGTCTAGGCTGCTCGCTGACAAGGCCCGCCCCCCAGCCGAGCTCTCCTTTGTTCCCAGATAACGGGCAGGTGCACCCTGTCCCGGCCGCGTCTTTAGAGCCTACGGCACAACAGCAGGAACAGCTCCGCTTCAGCCAGGGCATGAGCCTGTGCGTGTGCTACTCGGCCAGCATCGGGGGCATTGCCACGCTGACCGGCACCACGCCCAATCTGGTGCTGCAAGGCCAAGTCAACTCGTGAGTGACGGGGGCACAGCGGGGGGGGGGGGGTGTCTGCACTTGCGCTGGGAGGCGCCTGGGGCAATGTCATGCGACAGCCCGCATCCCCCATCAGTCTCTTCCCCCAGAACGGCAACGTGGTGAACTTTGCCTCCTGGTTCATCTTTGCCTTCCCCACCATGGCCATCTTGCTGCTGCTTTCCTGGCTGTGGCTGCAGAGCCTCTTCCTGGGGTTCAAGTAAGTGGTGGCGGGAGTGAAAGAAGCCCGGGGGCCTGCCCTTACCCTCGGGAGATTCCGGTTGAGTAAGCAGGTAGCCATTGTGGCAAAGGGTGTAATCACAGACCCACTGAGAAAGCCTCTCTGTGCGCTTGCCCCCACCATGTGAGAGATTTACTGGATGGAGCCTATTACCCCATTTAGCAGATGAGCAAACTGAGGCTCATAGAGGGGTGTACAACTAAATTTGTCAATGCTGAGTTTGAAAACTAGGTCTCCTGATGCCCAGGCCAGATCCATTCCATAATGCTCCACGGTCCTTTGGTAAATGCTTAAGGAGCACACAGTGAGCATGGTCAGTTACAAAAGCATTTGTTGTGCTCTTACAGGACATCTGGCCCCGTGCAAGGCACTGAGAATAGGAGAGGATATTAGGCACAGCCCCTGTCCTTGGAGCTCACCATCTAACGGGTGGTGGTGTGGTGGGGGCCGTGACAGAGGGAACCCTGGGGGCTGTGGGAACACAGCCCAGGATAGTGGCGATCCCAGAAGGCCCCTGGGGGACACAACGTCTGAACCGAATCTTGTAGAACGAGAAGCCAGCCAGGTAGAGAATGGGGTAAAGGCATTCCAGGCAGTAGGAACAGCTTACACAAAGGTGCAGAGGCCAAGAAAGAGCGTGTGTTTGGGAAAACTCTGGTTCTATTGGTTGAAACGTAAGGGCAAAAAGGAATATCAGGAGTTGAAGCTGGAGAAGGAGGCAGGGGAAGATTATGGAGGATCCTGTGTGCCGCATCAAGAGTTGGGACCTTGTCCTTGAGGCCAAGAGTAGTAAATAGGTTTTAGTCTTACTTCCAACCCTGAGTTACTGGTAGTGACCAGAGGTCTGAGTTGACAATCTGGTGAGACCTCACTAGAGCTCAGTTGGAATTGAGTCTGGGATCGACTGGTGATGTCTGCTACCAGTGCGGGCTGAGAGTAGTGATAAGGGTGGTATTGTGGTAGGAGTTATTTGACTTTCCTGCTCAGGTGGCAGTGGTGGGAGGGTGAGGATGGAAGGGGGACATTGAAAGTTTTTAAGTATTGTTGCTGTACTTTGAAACACTCACTTGGACATGTGCAAGGTGGCTGGATCGAGGCTGGGGGCTGGTACAAAGCTAGGTGATAGTCAAAGAGACCCTCATATGCAGGGCACCGTGGGACATTCAAAGATGTGTGAGGTAGATGGTCTTTGCCACTGAGGAATTCACAGTCCGTCAGGGGAGTTGAGAGTTGCCCAAGTGGAAAGTTAAAAGTCAACCTAAGTTAAGCAAGGGGCACACAGAAGTGGGTGGCCGTCTCCTGTGTCCCTAAGAATGATGTGGGTGGGGCTAGGCTGGCAGGGGATGCCCAGAAGCAGGTAGGAGAGGGAGGGAAGGATTTTCTGAAAGGCTGCTGGAGGAAGAGAGTGGCGAATTGGGGCCAGAAGGAGTCGTGGGGTCCAGGCCTCTAGATCCTCCTCACCCTGGGCAAGGGAGGGCTTAGCGCAAGAAAATCTCTGGAGGGAAAGGGGGCCATTGGGACAGATGGAGCAGGGCTAAGCATGGGGAAACCGGCCCCTGGAGCCCCAGCCTTGCCTCTGCTAAATAAGAACCATGAACCCCCGAGAGTCTTCTGCTCTTCTTCCAAAACCTTGGGTGGGGCCAGGGCCAGGGTCTTCGTGTAGCAACCCTAAGGTGGCCTCTGCAGGCATCAGCATGTCACAGGTGCTCAGAGTCCCTTGCTCCCCTGCCTGGTGCGGGGTCCTCAGGAGCTGCCCCACCCCCCACCTCTGCCTGCAGCTTCCGGAAGAACTTTGGCATTGGGGGACAGGCGCAGGAGAGAGCACGGGCAGCCTTCCGCATCATCCAAACAGAACACAAGCTACTGGGCCCCATGACCTTTGCAGAAAAGGCTGTCTCTGTCCTCTTTGTCACCTTGGTGGTGCTATGGTTCACCCGGGAGCCGGGCTTTTTCGTTGGCTGGGGCAACCTGGCTTTTCCCAATAAGGATGGAAACAGGTGAGCATTCTTGGGGAAAGGGGGATACTTCCGGGGCTTACCTGGCTAAGGGAGGAGGGAAGGGAGAAGGGCCCCTGGTGCAGACCAGGAGGTGACATGGTGGGGAAGACTTGCTGGGAGGGGCTCCTCTCCATCGCCATTCCACCCTATGACCCTGAGCAGCCTGGAGCCTAAGCCTGCTCTCCTTGCCCTGCCCACAGCATGGCATCCGATGGAACAGTGGCCATCTTCATTGGCATAATTCTGTTCTTGGTGCCCTCCAAGATCCCAGGGCTGACTCCGGATCCAGGTAAGAACCTGGACTGGGGCAGGGAGGGGCCTCTGGGCAGCCCCTGCCTTCTAGCATGGAATGCACCTTCAACCACACTTGACAGGAATAGTCAAAGCCCAGACAGGTTGGGATGACTTGCCAAGGGTGCAGGGACTCAGGGACAAAGTAAGGATGCTGCAGAACTGGGGGTCCCTCTCCCGCATGCAGTAAGCTCTGATAGGGACTGACAGGGAGACCCAAGTGGAGGGGAGGAAAAACCTGTTGGCTCTTGGTGACCCGTCCTCCTCTGCTTGGGAAATAGAAAACCCGGGGAGGCTGAAGGCCCCTCCTGCCCTCCTCAACTGGAAGACGGTGAATGAGAAGATGCCCTGGAATATCGTCCTCCTGCTGGGGGGCGGTTTTGCCCTGGCTAAGGGCAGCGAGGTGAGAAAGCCCCGCCCCCTCCCCAGCCTGTTGGAGGGGGACCCTGCGGCAGGGAAAGAGGTCCCTGCTTCTATCCCACACAGGGGATCCCCACTTAGGAGAGGCAGGTTAGAGCCCCGTCTAAGAGAGGGGGAGGAAACACAGGCCATAAGGACCTCTGCCTGTTAGGGTCGCAAAGTCAAAGGCAAGGCAGGCTCCTCTGGTGGGCAAGGACTGTTCTCAGTGCCGACCCCGCCCCACCCCACCCCACTCCACCCCACTCCACCCGCCTCACCCTCCGCCAGACGGAGAATGCAACAGCTTTAGCACCAGGGAGTAGCTAGCATTGGGTGGACGCGGTTGGCCCGCTGAGGCCACCAGGGGGCGCCATGGTCACACCCAGCCAGGCTATAGGGCCCGGAGAGCGCATCATTCCCCAGAGCCTCCACCCAGGAGGGAAATCCCTGAACCTGCCTGCGCCCCTGGGCCTCCGTGTTCTGGCTAAGTTCGTTCACTGCACGGACAGGAGGCGGCTTCCCTGGGCCAGGGATCGGTGCCAGGGACTCCTGGATCTGAGGTTAGTTTTCACGGACTGTGGCAAGCACTGGGCTGCGTGCTGAGCGGGCAGCACTGTGTGAGATAAAGTCCCAGTGCCCTGGGACTCACAGTCTGGCAGTAGACACACGGACAGGGAACGACCTTGGAGCCCTCATGACCCTGTGGGCTGTCCCCATTCTGCTGTCAGCCTCTTCCCAGCATCTACCCAGGGCCCTTCCCCCTTCTCTCTCCTTGCCAATCTGCTGGGCTGGAGGAGGCCGGGAGAGGGCTGAGGATGGCCAGGGAGTTCCCAAGAGCTGTTGGGAGAACAGGAGTAAAAAGAGTTAAAGTCTTTACTCCCACCATGTCCCAGGCTTCCCAAGAAGGCCCTTTGGCCCCATCTCCTGGCTTCTCATCTGACCCTTCTCCCCATACCCAGGTGTTCTTCAAAATCACTAGAGGGGCCTCTTGGTTCTGGCTGGGTCTTATCTTCCTTCCCAAGCAGACCCGACTTCTGAAGACTCTAGAGAGGTGGAGGCAGGAGCAGGACCCTCCCAGAGACCCAGGAATCTCACCCCCTCACACACTATCTTCCTCTGCCTACAGAAGTCAGGACTGTCCGAGTGGCTGGGGGACAAGCTGACCCCACTACAGAATGTGCCACCTCCCGCCATTGCCTTCATCATCTGCCTCCTGATTGCCACCTTCACTGAATGCACCAGCAATGTGGCCACCACCACACTTTTCCTGCCCATTCTGGCCTCCATGGTGAGCTGGTCCCACAGATACACTTCTTCCAGGCAGCCCTTCTGCCCACCCTATCGGGGGGCCCCGCCTGCAGGTCAGAGTGAAACTGTCTGCACCTCCTCTCACTTCCGGGAGAAGACCCCTGAGCTTCCACCCTTCCCCAGACTCTTCAGCTACCTCGGGCCCCAGGGCCCTCTGGACCCTGACTCACTCCATCCCTGGTGAAGTCACCCCTTGAGTATCCGGATGGACCTCATTGGTGGCCTCGCCCACCTCCCTGGCCCAGTCCCTGTTCTGGTCAGTCCTGAGGTGACAGGTTGAAATGACTCCCTGGAGCGTCCCCAGCCCCTTCCTCCCCTGGCGCGTTCCCGCAGCCTTTGATGACACCCTGGAGCCCCTTTGAGATCCGTTTTATGGGCCCCTCCTCTCACCACGCCCCACTGGGCAGGGCCGCACACTCATCCCCTCCAGAGAGGTCAAGGGGCCCTTCCCAGGTCACCCAGGGCCTCCTGGCAGAAGTGGTGGGTTCGTGGCCAGAGTGCATGTTGTTGGCGGGTTGTCCTCCAGAGAGGGGAAGCGGGAGAATTGGGGGCCACGTCTTCCTCTCTGGGATGGGGACTGAGATCAGTTCTGCACACTGTGTCCCCATCCAGGCTCAGGCCATCTGCCTCCACCCTCTCTATGTCATGCTTCCCTGCACACTGGCCTCCTCCCTAGCCTTCATGCTGCCCGTGGCCACCCCCCCCAATGCCATTGTCTTCTCTTTCGGAGGTCTCAAAGTGTCCGATATGGTGAGTAGCAGTGGGGCTTGAATGCTGCAGCACCCCTCCCTGCTCTGTCCTTCCATCTTGGTGGACCACAAAGTAGTTTAAAGCCACTGAGGTTCTCAGAGTTAAGAGTGAACCCTGTCGGGGGAGGGGGGGAGGGGACAGCAGGGGAGGTTGCACCATGATCCCCAGTTGGAGCATCTTTGGACCCTGCCAAACCCCAGGACGTGTGAGAGGGAAAGGAGGGGGTGAGGAATTTAGGGGAGGCTCCAAGGTATGAGGCACCTGCACCCAGGGAGATGGACTCAGGGAGAACAGAGCCCAAGGCACTGAAAGCTCATGAAGGGCTTCCTTTTCCCTCCTTAGCACTGGGATGAAAGCAAGGGGCAGGGGCACTTCCTAGAGGTGCAGGTCAGACCCACAAGAAGATTTCTCAGGGAGAGTTTTGCTAGTAAGAGAGCTCCCGAGCCCCTGTGAGCCCCTAAGGGATAGGTTCTGGCCCAGCTCAGCAACTGGTCACTCAGACTGGCTCTACTTACACCAGGCCCGGACAGGATTCCTGCTCAACATCGTCGGAGTCCTGGTCATCACACTGGCCATCAATAGCTGGGGCAACCCCATCTTCCACCTGCACACCTTCCCCTCCTGGGCCAACGCCAACAACACGGCCAACACCAACAACATGGCCAACTGCCTGGCCACAACACCTAGCCCCTAGACCAGGGTATGATCTGGCCAAGACCAGGAAGACCCACCTGTTCGTATTGCTCTGAGCCAGGAGGGGACACCCAGGCTCTAAGCCAAACATTGAGAGAAAGCACATATATACAGAACCTCGTGTGTGTGTCTGTAAGGAAGGGGTGTGTGTGCTCAGTGCTTCGTTTCTGAGGAAAATGTGTGTGTGTGTGTGTGTGTGTGTGTGCATGGCGTGTCATGTGAGGATGCCCGAGAGGGGGTTTGTCGTGTGTGCACATGACCCTCCGTGTGCGTGCTTGGCAGTGCGCATGTGGGGGTTCTCAGAGCGTACAGCGTGCCCTCTCTAGCACTCCGGGTCCTCGTCTCCCCCGCTTGGTGGGTGACCAGACCCCTTTGCACTGTATTTATTAAAATTTGGGTTTGGGGTAGCCTCGGGAGCAGGGCCCACCAGCAGTTGCCACGGCAACAGCCTCTGGGACCAGCCCAGCTACTGAGGTCTCCCCAGCTTCTCAGGTTTGGGGAGAGGGATGGAATATTAGTCACATTAAAGTCTTTTTTTCAGTAGAGTCGGGGCTGGTTTTTCATGGCACTTTCCGGGGCTGGTCCACAACATGGTTCAGGCCCCAGTTTGGGGAGTATGGTGGGAGGGGACTTGGCCTCTGTCCTGTATGGTGGCCCCCTTGGCACCTCTCCCACCCAAGGGAGAAGGTAATGGCCAGGAAGCCCTGCCAAGGCCGATTGGAGTGGGCGCAGCCACCCAGGAAAGCAGCACTGACATCACCAGCCCCAGCTAATTGGAAGCTGCCAGTCCCTGCGTGTCTTTGGGAAAACCGGCCTCCCCGTTCCCAGAGCACTCCCTGGGCATTTACATAAAACCCTCTGCCTCTGCCAATTCCTCCGACCCTTCCTCCGGCTTGAAAAACCAGTCCCACCAGACCAGGGAAGGCAGACTGACCCATGCTAGGTGTCCAGAAAGATGGACCCTCACCCAGAGAGGCAACCTGCAGCAAGAGGGAAACGAGTGAGACCCACAGGAACAGGTTCAAAATCGGCATGAACTTCGGAGTCCAGGACCAGACAACGCTCTGGATCATGCTGCCTCCCTACCTCACCGCCAACCGTCTTCTGCTTCCCCACCTGCCTGCACTCCAGAGTTTTCATTTATCGGGCAAGGTGGGGGTAAGAGTGGGGAAGGATAATGCCACACCCATCATCCATTCTAGGAGCTCAACAACCCTTCCTAGCTGGAAGTTCATCTTTGTATCTATCCTAAGTCTCTCGCTGTGGACAGTGGCCAGTAAGCCTTGAGTTCATCTGGATGGAAGTTTCCAAAAGTCTCATCTAGTTCCCTCCTGCTGCAGTGGGAGAGAAAAGAGCTATTTACTATCACTCTCATGCGCACTAACGAAGGGGACTGAGTTGTGAAGACAGAAAACCAGAAAGGATTCAGTTCTGGATTCCCCCTCAGCTGGGCCGGCACTCAGTCCTCCCAGAGCTGAAGGTTCGAGGTACAGATGGGAGGGGGCTGCTGCATGTGGGAGAACATGGCTGTCCCCAGGGGACAAGAGAATCCTGACAGGACATGGCAGACATCCAGCAGAATGAGGAGTGTCAGGAAAGAGGCTCCGCCCCCCCACCCTAGCCCCCCCAGGCTGGCATTCCTCAGTCATGAAGCACCGTCATAAATCATGGCTCCCACCCAGACCCACACTAGGACCCACACACACACACACAACCCGGGCCCTAGGCAATAACACCCCCCAACTGGGAGTGGTGGGCCAACCCCTCCAGACTTACCCACAATGCAGTGGGTTCTTAAGGAGCAGCCCCAGCTCATCTGCAGGGAAGACCCTCTGCTGCTACTTGCTTCTGGGTTCTAGCTGGGTGCCCACAACCCAGCCGTAGCTGGGGGAGAGGTAGGTGTGCTTCTCAGGGGCACATGCCCCCACGCACTGTCTTCAGCTTCCCTTCCTACCTACACACTTCCCCCTCAGTCCTGCTCAGAGAGGGCCAGATGGGGACTGAGGCCACACAGCAATCCCAGCAGATGAGGACTGAACTAGCCCTGCGTTCCCTGGGGACAAGGCGGGCAAAAACTGGCCTGACGGTTGAGGGGGTGGCAGTGGTGGGTGCCCTGGCAGAGCGCGGGGCAGGCCGCCCCCGGGTGCTCAGACACCATCCTTCTCAGCAGGCAGGAGCGTGGACACAGAAGGCATGTAGCACCTGTTGGCCTAATCACCATCATTAGTTAGGCAATAAAGTGGCACGGACTGGGCCAGCCTTTGAAGGAAGGGCCTGTCAGCCCAGGTCTGGTCTATGCAGGCTGCCCTAGGAGCTCAGCTCCTCCCGCATACACTCGAGGCTGTGGCAGGTAGATGGGGCACCATGGGGACGATGCACTGCACCCGCACCCTTTCTGCCATGGCTTCCAGAAAGGTAGCGGGGGGAGGGGGGGCTCCAGATGTCTCCTAGCAGCTGAATTTGCGCAGTGCTGGGACTCAAGAACTTCTGTGGTAATGCACCCCCCGTTGCTAGAGAAGATAAGTGAGGCCAGAACCAACCTAAGGATAATCTGCCTGATGCCGCTGTGTCCCCAGTTCCTCGCACAGGGCCTGGCCCGGTGACGGTTGTATGAATGCATGCGTGAATGCATGAATGTATCAGAAGCACGGGGGGGCTTCTTGCTCCCGGAGGGAAGTTGGACACACTGCCTTCAAAGCCCCTTTCCAGACTGCTGTGCATGGAGTGCTGTGTGACCTTGAACCAATGTCACCTTTAGGCTCAGCAGATCCGCCCAGATTTCTCAGTCATCTCTTACTTTTTCCCCTGCCCCTGTCCCCTAGAGTCCTGGGAGTGTCCCGTTTGCCTCCCCCCTCATCCTGCCAGCCAGCCCCAACCCCGGGGGCAACTGACAGCCAGAGAGCATATGGAAGATCTATCAAGCCAAGTTTTCAAAATAGAAACTGGCAGGGTGACAAGGGAATCCTAGTTAGGGAGATGGAGAAGGTGGAAGCAGGGTCGTAGATCCCACTCTGGGTTCATCTTGACTTGGGCCTTAGGTCAAGGGCAGCTCTGGAGGTTAGGGTCCTCAAATCCAGAATAGGTCCCTTGGGGGGCTCAGGCCATGACTTCTCTATCTCCCCAAAGTCTCCGATGGAAGGCTGAAGAGGGAGGGGTGAGCTGTGTAGGCTGGAGGGTGACACGGCGAGGGGTTGCAGAGTGAGGGGTGGGGTAGGACTGGGATCGCTGAGGTTCTGGTGGGTGCCGGCCTGATGAGAGTGCCCCACGTAACCTCCACCCCAGTCTGGGCCCCATTAGTAGTAGTCAGCAGAGCCGTGAGGTTTTACTAGGGGCAGGCAGTCAAAAGGGTGAGCCCTCAACTTCAGGGAGGGGAGGGGGGGAGGAGGGGTCAAAGAAGAGTGGGGGCAAGAGCATGGAGCAGCCTGATTGGAAAGATCAGGACAGGGATTCCGAGCAGTTGCTCTTAAGGGCAGACCGACCTACACACATGGAAATACAGAGTCACAGACTCTTACACACAGAACAACTCACAGACACACACACAGACGTGAGAACTTGCATAGACACTCATGTGTGCAAAATTACAGCCCTTCAGACCCCCAGTCATTCACAGAATCACTCACAGACACAGCCGCAGACATTTGTCTGTACACACACACACACACACACACACACACGAGTCGGTCAGGCCCCCGCATAAACACAGATGCTGGTGCACACAGTATCGGACCCGAGTGTTCCCACAAGTACACAGATGCTCACACACATGTGCCACAATTTCGCTCACACACGTAATGCACCCCCGGAGTGGCACATGTGAGCATGAAAACAGAAATGTAAATACTTGCACACTCACACACAGGTAACCTGTACCACACAGACACGGATACCAGTGAACACACACACACACTGGCATCGCTCTTCCCCCACCTCCACAACCTTGCTTCCTAAAGCAGGAGGGATTAAGACTAGCCAGGAGAAGCCTGTCCTTCTCCCCCAGCAGGACTCTAGCTGTGTCCCTCCCCCCCCCCCCCCCCCCCCCCCCCCCCCCCCCCCCCACCAAGCTCTCAGCTTGGAAACTCCCTGAATTTCCCAGAGGGTCAGCCAACCAGAACAGGCTCAGACCTTCCAACCGGTGCCCCCGCCACACACCCTCCACAACTCTGGCCAGAGCTTCTCTGCCATCTACAGCCAAGGAGCTGCCTGCTCTCCCCCAGGAAGCCCATTCGGATTAACCCCAGACCTCTCCAACCCTTCTTTGACATGGAGTCCTCAGGCCTCAGGGCCTCCGGGCAGCTTCACTTGGGCCCAGTTCCTCTGTAGGCAGTCTTAAATGTCTTCCCTGCCAATGGAGTAAGACTTGGAAGGCCTGGAATGTGGCAGGCTCAGTCTTGGGATCCCATTTTGGGGAGACAAGTCCAGCTCACATGGACGGAAACGGATAGAAGATGGCTAGTCCTGATGTGGGGTACATGGAGGGAGCCCCTCCTCCATCACACTGGGGCTCCCCATGGTGGAAACATGCTCTTCCTTCTCCCTGGGATAACCAGAGTCTTGCACAAGATGGGAGCATGGCGGACATCGACACCAGGGATTTCCATCCCCCGTTAGGGCTGATACCGGCTCAAAGCAGCCCAGTGCTGGGCAGAGCTAAGCAGCAGGAGGTGACCAAGTTCTGACCTCCAGCCTCCAGAGACACAGAGCTTTTCCGGGCCCCTGTCTGTTTCAACACCCAGCCACAGTCCATCCAGGCCAGAGCCCAGCTATACCTACAGGCCCTGAAATGAAGGTGCTGGAGTGTGTGAGACCAAACCTCCAGATACAAGTTCTTTCCAAGGAGAGCAGAGCCAACACTGCAGCAGCTAGAGTTGAGGTTAGACACCAGGCAGACTTTCTGGGTCTAGGAGAGAACTCTGAGGGGCCGCGATGATGAGGGAAGGAGAGGATGCTCCTGTCTGGAGGTGGAGAATGAGAAGAAAGACCTCACAAATCCCCCTTGGTGTCCAAAAACACTGGAATTCCCAAGGCTCCCGCTTCAACTCCCAGATGGCCTGCAATGAGGAAGTAGTATTTCCCAAAAGGCAAGAGGGAGCCAGAGCGCGCCCGCAATCCCGGGGCGGAGGTGGATCCCGTCTCCCAAGAAAAAGTTCACCTCACCATCAAAAGCAGAGTCTGTAGTAAGGTGAAAACCAGTCTCTCCTGGCATCAGATCAGAGCCCCTCTGGGACCCTTGGCCTCTGAATCAATCTACATTTCCTTGATTTTTAAGGAAGTTAAAAATCTTTTCATTTGTTTATTGGCCATTTGTATTTTACCTCTGAATTGATTACTCATGTCCTTGGCCCATTTTCCTACGATCATTTGATCTCTTTATATATTATTGATAGTAATTCTTTGTCTATTATATATGTTGCACCACTTTCTTCCAGGCTGGTTTATATATATATATATATATATATATATATATATATATATAATTTAGCTTTGTTTATGGTATATTTTGTTTTAATGAAATTTGTAATGTTTACTTAGTCAAGTCTACCAATATATTCATTCGTGGTTTCTGGATTTGATGCCATGCTTAAAAACTGCCTTCTCTACTCCGTAATTATTAAAATGTTTTCTATATTTTTAAAATTTATGTGTATGGTTTTCATTCTACATTAGACTTTCATCTACCTGGATTTTTTATTTATTTATTTATTTATTTTTTAAGATTTTATCTATTTATTTGAGACAGAGAGAATGAGAGAGAGAGCACATGAGAGGGGGGAGGGTCAGAGGGAGAAGCAGGCTCCCTGCTGAGCAGGGAGCCCGATGCGGGACTCGATCCAGGGACTCCAGGATCATGACCTGAGCCGAAGGCAGTCGCTAACCAACTGAGCCACCCAGGCGCCCTACCTGGATTTTTTAAATGAGTAATGTGAAGTAGGATTTAACTTTATTTCTTTCAAATGGAAAACCCAGGGGCGCCTGGGTGGCTCAGTCCACTGGGTGTCTGCTTTTGGCTCAGGTCATGATCCCAGGGTCCTGGGATGGAGCCTGTATTGGACTCCCTGCCCAGTGGGGAGCTTGCTTCTCCCTCTCCTGCTCATGCTTTCTCTCTGTCTCTCAAATAAATAAATAAAACCTTAAAAAACAAACAAAAACAAATGGAAAAACCCATTATCCCAAGTCCATTCATTGAATTTTTTACACTTTCCTGCTGCTTAGAACACTTGTTATTATATACCCAATTCTCAAAAATCCCCATTCATCTCGGACTCTATTATCTTCCATTAATTTATTTGCTAATTTGCACCAAAATCACACTGGTTTAATTGCAGAAGCCCTCATAGAACATTTTGAAATCTGGAAGGCAAGTTCTCCCTATTAGTCTTCTTTTCCAAAAGTTCTAGGCTATCCTCATGTATTAACTCTTCCCCAAAATTTAGAATCAACTAGTCAAGTTTAGGGGGTGAAAAATTAGATTTGATTTGAATTACATTCAGTTTATAGATTATTTAGGGCAGAACTGACATCATTACAATATTATATTGACCTTTCTATTCAGGAACATGATTGCCTTTATATTTATTCAGGCTTTATTTTACGTCTATCAGTAAAGTTCTATTGTTTTCTTCACAGAGATTTTATATACTTCTTACTAAGTTTATTCCTGGGTACTGTATAATGCTGTTACTATTGTGAATAGGATCTTTTGTCTCCTTTTATTTTCCACTTGTCTGTTTTAGTTGCATAGACATGGTTTGGTTTTTCTATACTTAACATGTGTTCTGGTACTTTACTAAATTCTCTCATTAGTCCTAATAGCTTTTTAGGTGATTCTCTTGGATTTCCTAAGTAAACAATCACATCATTTGTAATTTTTGAAGGTTTTCCCTCTTCCCTTCTCATATTTATGTCCCTTATTTCTTTTTCTTATCTTATTGCACTGGTTAGGGCCTTCAGAATAATGTTGATTGATAGCAATGAGAGCAGCCTCCAATTTACAGCTTTCATGGTTCTCAGTGCCCAGGGTATCCATATGGAAATACCCATGAGTCTAAAAATAATAATTAGCCCCATATATACCAGAGAGGAGCAATAGCAAACATACTAGATGGTCCAGACAGCTGCTCCTTCACTGTGAAACTCCATTGATTATTAGGTTAAGGGAACAGGGCTTTAATTGCTAACATGAGCCCCAGAGAAAGGTGGGTTGAGTCAGGGCCCCTGTTCTATCCCCAGAACACAATTCCTACACCCAAGTGGGCAAACCAGCAAATCCTCATTTCCCACCCGGCACCACTGAACCTGGTGAAGAGAAAGGGGGCACACATTTATTGAACATCTACTGTATACCAGAGACTGTGCTAGGAACTTTTTTTTTTTTTTAAGATTTTATTTTTATTTATTTGACTGAGAGACACACAGCGAGAGAGGGAACACAAGCAGGGGGAGTGGGAGAGGGAGAAGCAGGCTTCCCACCGAGCAGGGAGCCCGATGCGGGGCTTGATCCCAGGACCCTGGGATCATGACCTGAGCCGAAGGCAGACGCTTAACGACTGAGCCACCCAGGCGCCCCTGTGCTAGGATCTTTAAACATCATCTTATTTAATCTTATTTAATCTATGAGTAAATAATATTATTCCTTTTTTCACGGGTGAGGAAACTGAGACTCGAGTGGTAAGTATGGAGGATGACACTGCTAACCATCACTCACAGAGGGGTTCATTATTACCTGCCTCAGCACTCTCTTTTCTGAAATGATTGTTCCCTGCCTAGACCAGGAAGTCTCCAAATGTTTAAGTCTACTCCACACTGGTGCCAGATGACCACCACCCTCCCCCGGCCAAGGTTAGCATTACCTCTCGGAATGAGATAGATAAAGTGGAGAGGAACTGCCCTCTCCATACCCTGAGGCCAGAAACCAAATCCCAGGTGTTGCTGGGCAGCAGATCACCGCTAGGTACCTGCAGCCTTTAGCTCCAGGAAGAGAGACAAGTGGGCTTAGAAACCAGGACAAGTGGGGAAGAGGGAGGAGGGAAAGAATGGCCAGGGACAGGAGATAGGGGTGGGGCAAAGAAGATGAAAAGGGAAGCAGTGAGAAGAAGGAGGGGACAGGACCTGGGGCAGAGGGGGGGAGCGGGGCGGGAGGGGGTTCAGAGGGGAGCAGTGGGGACCAATTCTGAGGGCTCACCAGGCACTCCACTCTCCGTGTGGACTCTCTGGGCCCAGAATCAGGGCCACAACCATGTGGGTTTCTTTTTCTATCCTCCAGAACAAAAAGAGTAGCTCTGGGATCATGATACAGAACCAAGGGCCCCCCCCCATCTCCACCCGCACAGACCCACAGATACACACACAGGCCAAGGCTGCTGACCCAGAGCGCAGACACAGATGACCCACAAGAGGACACGGACATAGGATGTAGGATCGCAGACCCACATCCAGACACAGGGAAAGCCACCTGTGCAGATGTATGCCACCCCGGGCACAAATGGACAGCCACCTGGGAAGAATCACATGCCCACAGACACACGGAGGGAGACATCCACATCCACATCCACATCTGGGCGCCCACGCCCGCACACACGCACACACGACACCCTGAAGATATCAGAGGGACTGGAGAGACAGACAGATGACCGGACCCCATGGACGGATAAGTTCTCTGCACATCTGTGTTTGAGCTTGGCCCTTGAGGGGTCATCCCCACTGCCTGTTCCCATCAGGCCTCAGAGGAACCCTGGGCCACCATGCAGTGCTGCTCCCCAGGATCCCTTTGCAGGCTCCACGAACATACATGTGGTGGCCCAGCTTTCCTGACACACGTGTGCATGTCCCAACAGGCCTATGCCCCACCCGTGGGGGCTGACATCCCCTTTCTGGGGTACAGGTGGGGGCCACAGGACAACCCCCTCCTCTGTAGGCCACCGGCTGTGCCCGCTGGCAGAGACTGGGGGCCGGGGCTGGCCCAGGCGAAGGGAGGGGTTGGGGGGGAGCCGGGGTGCGGCTGGGGCGGGCGCAGGAGCCGGGACCTGTCAAACGAGAGCCAAGGAGCAAACTAGCTTCTTAGTCACCTTGCTCTTCTCCCCGTTTTGGCAGCAGCCCCTCGGGGCAAGGGGAAGCTGATATCATAATTATTGGCTCACCCAGCAGCTGCCTCCCCTCACCTGATGTCAGCACAGACCCAGGACGGCCAAGCTGACGGACTGACAGGCGGACGGAGCTCCTGGCCCCCCAGACCCGGGCCCCCACGCCGACCTGCTTCGCTGAGCAGGTAAGAGGAGACTGGTCCCAAGTCAGCCGTGGAGGCCAGCAGGGCAGGGCCAGAGCATGGGGAGGGAGGGGGTTGCCTTTTTAACGGGCCCTGGGAGAGGCTGGGAGCCCCTGGGTGCTCCCCATCTTCTTATTGCAGCTGAAGGGAGACTCAGGAAGCGGGGTGAGTGCCTGGAGGCCAAGGAGGACCCCCCCTCGTGTTCCTCCCCCTCGTCCCTGTCGCAGGCCGCCTAACGCCAGCCGTTCTTACTGTAGCGGGGCTTGTGGTTCTGGGGTGTGTTGGATTTTGTGTGCGGCTCTGTGGCTGGAGAGGCTATGTGGAGCCACCCCGTGCGGGGAAAAAAGGAGGGCTCAGCAATGCTAGGACCAGAAAACTAGAGCTGCAGGATGGCGAGGCAGATTCCCAATTTTAGTGGCTTTCTGGGGGAGAGGGGGGATCCCAGCTCCGGGGGCTGGGTGGTGCCAAGGGGCTGTGTTGATCAGACATCGCTCAACGTCTCTGGGCGGCCTGGGCTGGGGTCTAGACGCCCGGGGGCTAGAGGGAGGCCTGGGGTGCAGAAAGGAGATGGCACAGCTCGTGGAGAAGCAGACAGGTGGCAAACAGGTGCCGTGGCCAGTGCTGGATGCGGAGCTCAGGGCGGAATCCCCCGGAGGTCTAGGAACACCGCTCTCCCTCCAGACCTCTGTGATCGAGAGGTCTGGTGAGCAGACCAGGGAGAGGGAGGCAGCTCTAGGACCCTTGAAGTGTAGAATTGAGAGTCTGGCAAGCAAAGGCTCTTAGGGAAGTGGCTGGAGCGGCAAGAAGCCCCCTCTGGCTCCCACAGCTTCTCCCCACCTCCTACCTGATCAGGTAAGGTTCTGGCATTCCCCGGGGAGTCCCCAGGCCCTCCTTAAATGTCCAAAGAAGCAAGTTAGATAAAGCACAGACTCTAACAAGTGGGCGTGTTTGCCAGCTCTCTCTGCACCTACGGGCGTGGAGGGGGGCTGTCGGTGGGGGGGTGTGTTTGTGTGTGCGTCGTGGCCGGGTACAGCTGGCCAGTGGGAAAGGACCTGGGTGAACAGGGCCCATCTCAGAGAAGTCCCCTCATCCCTCTCCTGGACCCGATGCCGCTCATGTCCCATGCCAGGCAGGGCTGCCCTCCTCACTTTGCTAATCCTGCAGGAGGACGCTCAGTCAGCTCCCTCGAAGTCATGAAGTCTCCACTGCTCTGCTTGACCCATAGCCTTGGCCTTCCCCCACTGATGAGACCCAGCTCCTCTGGGCTGACCAGAGGGTAGAGTGGAAGGATGGCCTTGCACTCCAGCCCTGTCCCCATAGGGGCTGGCTCAGGCTCTTTTGCCACCTCGGTCATTGCCCGACCCACAGGACCCAACTGATGGGGGGGTGGGGCCCGGCACCTTCTGTCCTGGACCCTCTCTTGTGTGGTGGGCCAGGCAGGGCCAGAGTCAGGCTGGGGTTGGGGAGGCTCGGGATCCTCAGGGGAGAAGGTGCCATGGGGAGAGGTGCATGTCCTCCCAGCTCCCCGCCCGGCCCCGCCCATGCTGCCTCTGTGGAGCTCAGCTCCCGGCTCCAGGGCCTGCTGAGGCATGCTGCCCCCCCAGGCCCGGCGCCTCACTCACCTCCCAGGGCCAGGAACCTGTTCTCCCGGGAATGCCAGGGAGTTCTCAGAGGACGCTCAGGGAGCCCCAGAATCCTCTCAATTCTGCTCTCAGGAAGGGCAGAGAAAGATCGGGGGGTCCCTGCCCCCGCACCTTTTTCTCATCCACAAACTGAGCCCACCACCTTGCCCCCTACCAACGGCCTTCGCCATTCATCGTGAGAGGGGGAGGAGGCTCGGGAAAGTGAAAGACGAGGGGGAAAGCCCACCGGGGACACATGCCTTCTGGGAGGTTGTCATGAGCCAGCCCCCACCCACACCCTGGTCTAAGGGAGGGCCTTTCTTTAGCCCCCAAGGAGAGTCCCATCTGCCTTCTAAGAAAGCACTGTAACTCCCTTTCCTATGGGCTCTCTCCATCCTTCCCAGCCGGGAAGTCCTTCCTGATGTCTAACTCCCTCCTTCCGGCTTGAGTCTTCCTGGATCGCAGAACACCACCGCGTGCACAGGGCTCAAGCATAGAGCCAGAGACTGTTACTAAGCCACACTGAAATTTCCTGAGACCTGGTGTACAGGAAAGGACAGAAGGAAGGCCCCACTGCCCTTCTCATGGTCTCTCCAGCTCCACACTCTGATGAGGTGGGGCTATTGGGAGCCACTTCTGCCCACCTCCCCTAATCTTTCTCCATTACAGAGGGATGCAAGGGACAGGGGACCGCCGCAGCCATGCCCTCCCCTCTTCCCTTCCCAGTCACAGCCCACAACCACGGCTAGGCCCAAGACTGGCTTCCACAAGCAGGAGAGATTGACATTGGACTTCATGACATGTTTCGGGATCATAAACTGAGTTTGGCTGAACTGTGTGACCACAAGAGGTGGTTTCCTGAGTGGAGAGGCGACCATTGATCTTGGATGGGTGTGGTTGGACTGGCAACATGCCCAGGAGCAGGGAAATGACAAGATGACCTCGGAAGAGTGCATCTCAGAAGCATCAAACATCCCTAAATAATTTTGGTCTTTCCGATTTACTGCCCCTTCCTCCATCTCTGTGCCCATCTCCATCCTCAACCCCCAGCCTATCCCTAAACCCTCCACTCCCATCTGCATCCCCAATTTCACCTCCATCTCCACAATCCCATTCCTCTCTACCTCACCTCCTCGGCCCCACCTCCATCCTCATCCCCAAACCCATCTTCCATCCCCACCTCTCCAGAACGGATCTCTCTGTGCACCAGAGATCCCCCTCAAAGCCCAACACCCCTCGGCCTCTTCCCCACCAGGTCCTGCTATGTCCTCCCCCTTCTCCCAGTGTTTAGGAAAAGCCCAGAGCAATGCCACTAGAACAGAAAGGACTGAATGGGGTCATCCCTGGAGAAGCCCTCTACTTCCTGAGCCTATCCAGGCCTTCAAGGCTGTATGCTGGCCAAACAGTAAAAATGAGATCAAGTGCAACAAGACAAGTTGAGGTCTGATGTTCAGGTGGACCTCTCTACACTGCAGGTGGGTGGCAGGCAGAGGGGGAAGATGGAGAGACACGCCCAGAGGGCCCCAGAGGGAGGTAGTGGCAAGCTTTCTTGGGGGGGCCGCAAGTGTAACCAATCCAATTAGGCACGGCCGGGCCCAAAGCAGGGAGATGGACAGAAGCTGGGGCAAGAAGGCCTGCCGGGTTGTTTAGGAATGACTGCTGTCGTGAGCATCCCTGGGTCTCTACCCTGCCTGTGGCTCTTGCTTAGTCAGCTCAGATTAATGGGGCCGGGGAGAGAATTAGCTGAATCGTGATGGCTCAAGGAACTTGACTCGAGAGCCAGCTGTGAGTCACAGGAAAAAAGGGAACCCTTGCTCTCATGGCTACTCTGGGAGCTCCGGGGGGTGGGCACCCCCTCAAGAACCCCTGGATGCAACAAGAGAGCCCACTGGGAGGTCTGACCCTAACCTCCACCCCATGCTCATGGGAAGGTGCATGATCAGTCAGCTTTCCTCCCTGCTCCTCCCGCCTGAAATTACTGCTTCTGACAAACGACAGCCAGCTTGGGCACCAACACACACACACGCACACGCACACGCGCACGCGCACTCGCGCACACACATACCCCTAGAATGGGGCGTGTCCCTGGAACTGGATTGCCGGGAGACAGTTGGAGATTCCACCTACACTTGTAAATTCCATAGCCATGTCCCACACTACACCAGTCCATCCATCTGGGAAGGCAGAGGATGTGCTCAAGGATACACACGCACGCACACACGTGCGCGCACACACACACCACCATGCTCAGAAAGCCCAGTGATCAAACTCCACTTAGCAGAGTCGAAGCAGCAGTATTCACTGTCGGAGATGTCCCCAGCTCCTTCTGGGAGGGGGGACTGGAGCCCACATTGGGCCCCACAGAGCATGTGGTTTTGGAGAGGAGGCTCGGCCTCTCTGTGCATGCTTGTGAGCATGCCCAATCTCTCCGAGGTGGGAAAGGTTTTGGAGAGAAAGTTCTTTGGGATGACAATGCCAAGCCTGGGGGTGGTGGTGGTGGGGGGGACCTGGGGATGCTCAGGGGAGAGAGGTGGGGGCTGGAGCCCACCAGCTAGATGGGTTCAGAACAACACCCCCAGAATGTACCACTTCTCCACATCCTTTTCCTAGATGGGCAAGGAGTGAGCGGGCACTCAGCCAGCTTCACCCAGCCCAGGTGCCTGGAGGAAGGGCCAGCGCCCAGATACGTGTGTAGCAGAGAACAATCCCTTCCACAATCCCTTCAGTTTCCCCATCTGTCAAACAGAGAGGGACTTGGGTGGGAGGGCCGTCCAGTGCTCTTTTCACTCCAGTTTGGTAAATTCAAGCAGTTAGCTTATTGCCGGCCTTGTATGGATGTGCACGCACGCGCTCAGGATGACGTGGGGGGAGGGGCCACACCAGTAAGTATTTGTCTGGTACTGGGTCTATGTTATTAGTATTGGTGGCAGAATTCATACCCATAATAATAGACCGGTAATAATGAGCAAGCCTTCAGAAAATGATATGTACAGAGCACAGGAGGCCCCTGGCCCAAGGGAGAGTGGGGGCCCCGAGCCCCCGCTTGGGTGGGCAGGCAAAGAGGGGCCCTCCAACTGGATGTGAGCACTCTTGACCGCCCCCATTGGGAACACCCTGGAAAGGGCCAATGGTTGAAGGGGGAAAGATGTCAGCCCCCAACCCTTTCCTGAAATCCCATGGGCCCAGGACCTCAGGGGAGGAGGCGGGAGCACAAGAAAAGATGGTGTTGGTTTAGCTTCCTCCGACAATTTTGGTTTTCTGGTTCTCACTCGGTCCCCAGGATAACCAAGTGAGGCATGTAGGGCAAAGATGATCCCATGTAACAAAGGAGGAACTGAGGTTCATTCCCCCACTGGCCAGGCTGACAGCAGAGCTGGGAGAGGACACTTCTGGGGTCCTGGATCAGAAGGACTCCCCATCAGAGAACAGGGGGACTTGGGGGGGCAGCCGGGGCCTCTGAGATGATAAATGCTGGGCTAGGGGATGAGGTAAAACAAGGTTCTAGTCATGCCTATTGGTCTCACAGCTCAAATCCTCAGCGGCCAATCCCACCATAGCCAATCAGCTCCGCAGCCAGTTATCAATGCAGCCCGCGGGGGGCTAGGGAGGGGACCACGGTTCAGCCGAGTGACTTCTTTATGAGGGGACTTCTGGACACTGGACTGTCTGCAGAGCTAATGGGTGCACAGTGGCTGGCAATGTGGTCCCATCCCCCTGTCCATCCCTCCACCTCCCCACAGACGGCTTGGCTGGAGGAAGCTTGCCGTAAGGGAGAATGAGGCCATATTTCATAATCTGTGAAAAATCCTCCTGTTCCTTCCATCACTCGCCACCTCACCATCCACTCTTTGGCCCCTTTCACAGCTGGGGCAGACTGAGGTTTAGAAGGAAATTGCTTCTCTGGAAATCAGTGTCTGGGGCCTCAGACCTCTGCTTCCTGCACCCTGTCCCCCTGGGGGGCTTAAGCAGGCAAGAAGTCCCCACCCTCCAGGAGCCCTGCTCTCTAGTCAAGCCCCCAGTGGTTCTGGGTCACTTTGTCTACCTACAAGTCCCTTGTCAAGCCTGTTCTCACCATCAGACCCAATCATGCCTTTAAAAACCCCTGGGGGAAGGTGTGGGGAGGGGCACCTTCTCCCTAAGTTGCCCATCTAAGGGGTTCATGTTCTTGAAATTGAGAATTTTGCTCCTCCTCTTCCTGCTAACCTTGGGGAGCAAGCTGACCTTGCTTCTGGGAGCACGATCTGGAGGTGGGCTCACAGCCTCAGAGCCTGGACTCCGGAGTAGGCAGGAGGGAGGAAAAGGCAGACCATGAATGACCTCCAAGAGTAAGGGCAAAAGATCTCTGGGGGATTGGGGTGTTTAGGTCTCCCGAAAGGGGCATCTAAGGAGTAGGGAGAACCCAGTAGAGCCAGTGGGCTCTGACTAGGTGGACAGTCTTTTCTAGGAGAAAAGGGGTCTTGGTAAGCGTGTCTCAGAAAGAGATGGATGGGAGTGTGAGGGGTGGCATTTCTTATTTCCTTAAAACCAAGCATCCTTTCCTCCCCATCTATCAGATGAGCATCCACAGGCAGGTCAAGGACCCCTATCTATCTGTCCCCAGTCCATTCATCTGTCTGTCCATCTGCCCATCTATCCACCTGTCCAGCTTCCCATCCAGTCATTAGTCCACCCATCAATCTGTCCATCCATTCATCTGTGCACTGCATCCATCCATCCACCCATCGTCCATCTATCCAGAAAGGTCAGGCCCCAATTGGTCTCCCCAGGGCTGCTGGGAAGGGCCTGTGGTCCTCTGGCATTTATGGGGCATGTGACCTGCCTGCCTGGCCTGGGGAGGCAGCCCCGCCCCAGCCCTCAGGCAGGGGGCCGGTCCAGGCATGTGGGAGTATTTATACCTCGATGGAGGCTCCCTGGGTGTTGCTGGGCTGAATGACTCCCCGAAGCCGCGATGGTGGCCATGGCCCCGAGCCCACTGTGAGTGCTTGGATTCAGCTCCTCTGGGGCCAGAGCTGGGTGGCAGGAGCTGGGGATGGGCTGGAGAGATGGGAAGCTGTTCAGAGGTGGCCAGGCATGGTGGAAAGAAAGGGATCCCGGGCAAAGGAGAGTGGGGAAGATAGGAAGCTGCTGGAGTCGGGCATGCACAGCAAGGCTGGGGCCCACCCTGGAGAAGGGATGAGTCCGTTGCTGTTGACTAGCCTCTGAAGGGTCCCTTGGTGGATGGCGGGAAGAACAGGGCAGGAGGACTAAGATGACGAGGGGGATTAAGTTTAGATATCTGGAAGAACTTCCAGGTCAGCCCCAGACACGGAAGGTGGCTCAAGTTCTTTCTCAGGATGGGCACGCCGAAATAGGACCCGTCTATTTCCAGAAGCAGGGGAATGACTGCAGTGGCTCTGGGAGAGCTCTGTTTTGGGGGATGGGAATGGCTCAGCTGCAGGTGTCCGCGGCTCAGGTTTGAGGAAAGCATCCCATGGGGGACACCATATTGCTCTTCATTCTTTGCTCTCCCCCACTCTTCCCCTTGCCCTTTCTGTCCCTAGGCTGCCTCTCAAAGCACTTTAATCAGATCTCAAGGCAGGGGCAGCTGACCCTTCTTCCTGAAACTGAGGCAGGGTGAAGAGCCAGAGGGGCCAGAATTTTAGCTTCCAAACCCCCAGCTTGATGGGATGAGAGGATCTAGAAACTCCCTTCTTCTTGGCATCCTCAGACTCCCAGTATCCTGGGGTGCTCAAGCCTCGGGAGCAGCCCCCGGGGCCCTTCGCTGCCACCCCCAACTAGGTAATTACTGAGCTGCTCCAGGGCCCCCTCCCAGCAGCCGGGCGGGAGGAACCCCGGGTGGGGCCACCGGCAGCACCAGGCCCGGGCCCCACCCCTCATAAAACATGCTGCCGCAGCCAGTGACAGAAACCATTAAGGCGGAACTGTACCCTCTCCGCCTCGCTCATAAAGGGCGGGCAGGAGGCTGCCCAGTGGGAGGGAGTGTACGGAGAGCCCAGGAAGGGCCCTCCGTGTCCTATGTGACTCAGCTGCCCACAGAGGACGCAGGGACAGACCCTCCCAGGGAACCCTCCAACGTGGCCCCCAGCCCGCCACTCCGGCTCCCAGGGGCCAGCAAGGAAGCTGAGGTGTTCCTGAGCTGGGGCCGGCTGCTGTCGTGGATAGGCACACCGGCTTGGAAGAGTCTGAATCCTGGGGGGCATAATTTGGTAGCTGGGCAAACTTGGGCCAGTCGGGTTAACCTCTGGAGCCTCAGTCTCCTGATCTATAAAATGAGGATGATGATCCTCTTCTGGGGCATAATAATTCCCCCAGCCGGTTCCTTGAGGACTTCCTCAGGGGGGTCCCTCCTGATGGCAGGGCAGGGTTGAGGCCCGGCCAGGCAGGGTTGAGGCCCCGCAGGACCAGTCTCAGCAACTTCAGATGCAAATGGTCCTGGCCCCTCATTGCACTTATAAGGGTACAGAGGTACAGAAAGAGGATGTGACTTGGCCAACGTCACACAACAAGCAAACAGGGGTCCCCCGCCTCTGACTCCCAAATGGCCCCTTCTGCCTGAGTCCTAAGGCACCAGGAGAAGGGTCTCTGAGAGGTGGGGAGATGTGCTGGGTTGTTTGTGAGAAGGGCACAGAGCAAGGATGCAGTAATGCTCCTTGTTGCTCCCGTTGTCATGCTTTCTGGGGAATTTCTTCCCATGGTGCTCCTTACTCAGGTTAGGGAGCAGGGACTCTGCTCTGCCTTCTCTCTGACCCCAGGGAAGATCAAGTCTCCTTCTTCCAGCCCCACCTCTGCCCTCCGACTCTCCGAGGGTCATGGACAGAGGAGAGGTAGCTCAGAGAGCAGAGGGCAGACAGGATGCCGAGCTACTAAAATGAAGGGTTGCACGTCCGGAGAGTTGTGTGTCTGGGGCTGTGCTTGGGACTGGTGGCCTGAGAATCAGGAAATGTGGTTTTCAGTTTTAGCTGTGGGGCACTGGCATGTCCCTTCCTCTCTCTGGGCCTCAGTTTTCTCCTCTGAAAAATGGGGTTAATGACCTTGCCCCCCCCAACTGGTGGTATGCTGATCAATGTTCACCATTCAGTTCTCCGCCCCCCTCCCCCAAAAAAAGGCTCTGATTTGTAGTGTTTGCTAATGTCCGTGGGTAAATGCTTACACCATGGCCAATCCGGGCTGATTTGACGGAACGGGGAGCTGGAAAGAGGTGGGCACAGTCGGTTCCTGCAAGCCCACAGTAGCTGTCTCCGGCACAGCACTGCCTGTTACCCTCTGGGGCAAAGGGAGAACGAAGGAGATGACAGATACAAGTGCTTTGTAAATTGCAGGGTGCTCTATAGATGGAGAGTTGGGAGGACGATCGTCCTTACAGTCGAAGGGACCCCAGGGCACAGTCCACCATAGAGAGCCCTGGCCTAGCTCCAGCCCAGGAAGGGGACAGGCTGTGGGTCGGGGAAGCCCACGCTAAATGGCAGGGTCGTGGCAACCATTTCTGGTAGCTGCTGGGATCTGAGAAAGGAGGACGGCTAACTGGACCTCCCACATGGGTTTGCTGCTATTTGCACACACACACACACACACACACACACCATCAAGTTCCCTGGAACAAAAGCAAGTAGGATAGAGATTAGACTCCAAAATTCCCTCTGAATGCGGATGCCAGCCTCAGGACACTGGAGCCCTTGGGGATCTGAAGCAATAGAGTAGCCCTCCCCCCCACACCTTCCCTGGGAGTTTCTACGGACACTGGCTCTACCACAGCGGGATCACGGGAATGATCTCTGAGGCCAGAGAGTCAAGGGGAGGGAAGTTTAGCGTCCGCCAGGACAGGAGGATGATGTCATGGAGACGGAGAGGGGCCGTTCTCCATCCCCCACCCCCAGAGCTCATGCTTTAAATTAACGCTGTCCCACTGCTAATTATTACTAATAGCTACTATTTATTGAGCATGTACTCTGCATTAAGCTATTTACAAGCAGTATTTCATCTAATCCTCCAGAGAGGTATGTATTATTAGCCCTCTCTTACAGATGAGGAAACTGAGGCCCAGGGAAGGAAGTGAAGCACCTTGCCCAACCAACGTCCCACAGTTCCTGGGATTCAAACCCAATTTTGACTCTAGAGCTTCTGAACTAGATCATCCAACCTCAGGGCCTCTGAAGGCAACTCCAGGGAGGGGTCAGGGACCAACGCAGCCTCTTCCCTCTCCCCACAGTGAGCTCCTCGCTGCGCTGGACAGGAGCCCCCCATATACACCAACCAGAGCCCCACGGCCCGGCCTCTTTTGAATGCAGATGGCAGAGAACCCCCTCTTTCGGGGGCTGTGTGGTCTTAGGCAAGTCACCGAACCTCTTCTCTGGGCCTTCTTTCCTCATTCATAAAACAGAGTCTGGACTGAGGTGACCAAGGGGGTACCACTGAGTCAGGAGTGGTCATCTAGAAAACCAACCAGAGGAAGCCCTGCACAGAGGGCCATTCCAGCAGTTCTGCATCCTCAGTGCAAATCGAGGGGTGGGCCTCTGAGCTCTGTGTACACTCCCTGGTTTTAACCCTGTCCCTGGGGACCTGGCCAAGTCGTGTAAAAGTCATATGGCCGTGTATGAACTAAAGCCTTCAGTTAAGGCCTCTGAGATGCAGGAAGTCAGCCAGGGCTCCAGATAATGTCCTGGGACATAGAAGCTGATGCAAGGCTGGGGGTGGGGCAGAGGCTTCAGGGGGCCTTCCGGGAAGGTCAGGCCCTCAGCAGGAGGTGCGGCCCAAGCTGGGGCTCAGAGAGGCCTCCCCGGGTTCATGTCTCTGAGGAGCAGAGCCAGGGTCCGAGCCCCCCTGAGGCCAGGCTGAGTGAAGGCCGGGCAGAGAGGGCAGGGCTAGCGAGGGGAGCTGCCACCCAGGGGTCATTGGCCCACTTCCCCAGGCCTGCCAGGCCCGAAGCCACAAGACCATCAGGGAAACTAGAGGCCGGGGTCACAGGCCACAGCCACATTTGGCCAATAAGGCCAAATGTATGACACGTGTCCTTGAGCATTTTCTGTGGGCCGGGCATCCTACATACATCGGCTCCCTTAATCTTCATGACGACCATGTGAGATAGGCCCACAAGCCCCATTTATCAGAGGAGCAAGATACAAAGAAATACACAGGTTTTTTTCAAAATCGCAGAGCCCTGAAGTGACACAGCTGGAATTCAAACTCAGGTCGGACCAAATCGAAAACCCTTGCTCTTAACCACATACTACTCTGCCTCCAGAGAGGGGAGCGACCACCGCCCCATGGGTTCCGAAGCCTAAGACCTGGGGGGCGAAAGGGCCCCCGGCCTTGCCTCTGGAGGTGCTGGAGGAGGCTTGGGAAAGCAACTCTGGGCCAGATCCGGGCGTGGCAGGCAGGCCCCAGCTGTCCCAGAGCTGTCCCAGAGCTGTCCGGGGAACCGGGGCCGGGCCGGCGGTCATGCGGAGCCAGAGATGGGCCGCCCTGCACCTCGGGCCCCATGCCCGCTCCCCTGTGGTGTCCAGTTACGGCCAGCTCGGCGCTTCCCTGGTCACGCCACATTTAGCATTGTGAGTGAGCGGGTGCCGGGACATGGAGAAGGGGCGGTAGGGACTCTTGAAGGGGCGGGAGAGCCTCCCACGGGCCTCCACCTGGACCCCAGCTACTAGCCCCCTCTGCCACTGATCCCCTGAGGCACTTGGGGCAAATGCCCTCCCTTCCTTGTCCCCGGAACCCCCAAGCAAAGGGAGGAAGTAGTTTATTCATCGAAGGTGAGCCGACCCCAGGCTGGGCACCATGGGGCCCCAGGGGGGCTCCCAGGAGAACTCGGCCTGGGAAATGCAATTATCCTGATCTGCTTGGCAGAGGTCTCGGGTAGGAGGCAGTAAGTGTGAATCTCATGTTTTTCTTGTTGCTTGGTCCCTCAGCTTAGCCAGCACCCACTCTGGCCCCCACCAAATGAAGAAACCGTAAGAGGAGTCCGGCAAACAGACCTGGGTTCGAATCCTGACTCTATTAAGGATTAGCTATTTGATTTGGGCAAGTCACGTAACCCTTCTGAGCATCAATTTCCTCAACTGTAAAGTGGCTTAATAGTGTACCTTCCTTACCGGTTTGTTCTGACAAACCAATGAGAAAATTTTCCAAATTGTTCACACAGCGGCCAGCCCAGAGCAGGCCCTCAGCCAACGGTGGTCTGTTTCAGACTACTTGGCAAAGAGGAGTACATTCCAGAGAAACTGTCCTTTGCAGGTGGTGGAGAAGGAAGGCAGAAAGCTGAGGATGAGAATAGGAAGGCCGTTCTAATAATGACATTAATTACAAGAGCTGACATCCAGTGCGCACTTAGGATGTGGTAGGCCCTGTGCAAAATGCTTCCCGGGTGTGATTTCATTTACGACAGCATCCCCAGGTGGGAGGCCCTACCTCTCTCCCTGCTCTGTAGATGATGGTGTCGAAACTCAGAGATGCTCCCTGACACAGCTAGCGAGGAAAGGCTTGGACCTAAGTCCTCTCAACCTCTGGGCTGTGCCGGGGACAAAGTTCTGTACTTCTAGAAGGTCGGAGCAGGAAGAGCCCTAAGCTATCATCTACTACAAGCCCCTAGTTTCCAAATAGTGAAACCAAAGCTCAGAAAAGGCAGTGGTCTGGGGGCACTGGACTGGTTCCACCCATAGAGCATATGACTCTTGATCTCGGGGTTGTGAGTTCCGGCCCCACATTGGGTGTAGAGATTATTTAAAAATAAAATATAAAAAAAAAAAGAAAGAAAAAGAAAAGGCCATCGGCCTGGACAAGGTCGCAGGCACGAGATGCAGTTTGGAGGCAGTCGGAGGAAGAGCCCGTGCCCGACATCGCACAGTGGGCCGGCTCACAGGGCCAGCAGGCAACCAGGTCCCCTCAGTCCCCAGGAGCACACCGGGCATGCCAGTCCCCGAAGTGGCACCTGTGACAGGCCCCGCCTCTCTCACCCAAGGCCGGGGCTGGACCCACTCTCTCCAGCTCCCCCTTCTCTCCAGACCAACATCCTGCTCAGCCGCTGAGCAGAGGTGACTCGTCCTGGTCACCTCGCCCAGTCCCTCACTGGGGAGATACCGGCCCAAGGCAGGGTCTGGAGGGAACCATCCGCAGCTGAGCTCCAGAGCAGCCAACTCTCCCTCCTGGGGCTGGGGTCGGGGTGGGGGGGTCTCCTACCTGCTGTGCTTTGTTCTCTCTCCAGTCTTCCATCCGTGCTTTCTTCCTCTGGCTCTCATTGTTTATCTGCTTCCTTCTGTCTCAGATGTTTCTCTCACTGTGTCTGTTTATCTGCCTGTCTATCTGTCTGTCTGTCTCTCTCTGTCTCACCAGATGTCTGGCTGGAGTGAGTGTTCCAGCCCAGGGATGGGGTGGGAGTGGAGGCGGTGAGCTTGGGGTTGGTCACCCCAGGACCCCGGTCCTCACTCTCATCACAGCCGGCTTTCTTCGAGGCCAGGACTGGGTGATGGTGTCGTTACTCCCGCCGCAGTCTGACGCCACGCTGCCCGGCCCCGCCAGACTGGAGGGCGAGCCCCAGGGGGACCTCATGCAGGCACCGGGCCTCCCAGGCTCCCCTGCCCCGCAGAACGTAAGTACCTGGTGCCTCGCAGCAGGTGGACCAGTCACCCCCACCCCCAGCCCCCGGGCACCTCCTGGGATCTGCCTTGTCTCTTCCAGCAGTGAACAAGTACCCAGTGACTCCAAGATCCAGAAGTGTTCGGATGCAGGCCTCTGCTTATCCCTTCAGACTGGGGCTTTCTCAGGGCAGGGCTGTGCATCCATCTGACTTGGGGCACCTCAGATCTAGGAGCAGTGTGCCCTCATCAGATTAGGGCTTCCAAGGGCAGTCTCTGTCCCCTCGATCACTTGGGGGGCTCCCCCAGAGCTGAGCCGCAGACCCGGTTACCCTAGCACAGAGTAGGGTCCTGGTCCAGCCTCTACTCACGGGCTCTCTACCCTCTGTCCACCCCAGAAGCTTGCCGGCTTCAGCTGCTCATCATTTGTGCCCGACGGCCCCCCAGAGAGGGCATCCTCACTGCCCCCACAGAGCCCCAGCGTCGCATCACCAGGCCCTGAGCAAGTCCACTGCCCAGCCGGCCCGGGCCCGGGCCCCTTCCGGCTCTCGCCCTCAGACAAGTACCCCAGCTTCGGCTTTGAGGAGGGCCCAGCAAGCAGCCCCGGGCGCTTCCTCAAGGGTGGCCACGGGCCTTTCCACCCATACAAGCGGCATTTCCACGAGGACGTCTTCCCCGAGGCCCAGACCGCCCTGGCCCTTGATGGACACTCCTTTAAGACCCCGGGGGCGCTGGAGGCCTTCGAGGAGATCCCCGTGGATGTGGGGGAGGCTGAGGCCTTCCTGCCTGGCTTCTCAGCAGAGGCCTGGTGCAACGGGCTCCCCTACCCCAGCCAAGAGCACAGCCCCCAAGTCCTGGTGAGTACCAGTGGCCAGTGGGCTTCCCACCTACCCCTAGGGGTCCTAGTTCGCAGAACCCCAGAATGAGTCCTCTGAGATCAAACTCCACCTTTCCTTCCAGACCTTTCCCCCCTCGGACTCAGGGTCAGGGTGCGCCGGGGAAGCAGCAAGCTCAGAAAGTTGGGGTCTTTGCTTCCTTCTGGCCTCCAGGTCAGCTGGGGAGGGGATGCTGACCTGCCCCGCCATGGAGGGGCCAAGGTGGGGGAGGCAGGTCAGGCTAAGGAAGCTGGCAGCTTCCCAGAGGCTCCTGAGTCAGGATTCCAGTGTGTGACTTCTCTGTTTGTTTAAGTGTCGAGAATCCCCAGCCAGACCTACCCGCCCATATGCAAATGTGAGAAGAAAAACACATTCCAGAGACCAAGAGAAAGGGTTGAGGGAGGAGCCACAGAGCACAAGGTTCCCTCTCCGGCATCTGCATACGTGGGTGGAGAGAGGGCTTACAGCTTCTCAAAGGACACTTCCGGGACCTATTTGCCCGAGAGGGGAGGAGGGCTGAGTGTATTCATAGAAATACCTTGAAAGCACCTTGGAAAGTCAGCATGTCATCCCACAGTCATACCCACCAGCTGTGTGATCTTGGGCAAGTCACTTAACCTCTCTGGGCCTCATCTGAAAAGTATGGTTAAGAGGACCTGCCTCATAGGCTTGTTGCCCTGGGGAGAGGAAAGCTAGAGGGAGGTTGGAGGTCCCGAGGTGGTGAGCACTGAGCAGGCTCAGCCGGGGTTGTGGTTACTCCAGATGCTCACCAGCTTTCCTCACCTTTTGCTTTCAGACAGGCTCCCATTCCATCCCCAAGCCCCCCCCCCTCCCCGACCCACCGACAAAGCCTGACTCCCAGGCTTGGAAGATAGAGAAGGGGTTGGGTTCCTACCAGCTGTGGCCAAGACAGGACCCTTGGTTCTGGGGCCCTTTGATGGCTTCTCCTCAGGCCCACTGAACATGACAGCCACTCATGGTGAGGGCGTCATCATATTAGCTCCTGCCCCCCAAATCCACTCGCTGCCAGCCCCTGGGCACTGTGCCAGATGCTTTCTCTCAAGTGCCCCATTTAATCCTCATGACAACCCTCGAAAGACTTCCCATTATCCCCATTTTGCCTCTGAGGAAACCAAGTTTCCATAGACGTCAAGTGACTTTCCCAAGGTGTCCCTTGGCCTATAGGAAGGGAGGCTGAGATTTGAGCCCACTCCCTTACCCCCTGCTCAGTGGAGAGGAGCCGGGGCCCGGAGAGCCACAGCTAACTGGTCGACTCACTAGGTGACCTCGGACACATCACTTCCCCTCAGTGGGCTCAACCCCATCATCTTCCAAATGAGGAGGTTGGCCCTCGTGCTGTTGGCCCTTCCAGGCCTGAGATTCTATGATTATGGCTCTCTCTGCATCAGCAACCCCAGGGCACATCCAGAAAGAGCTGACAGTTGAGTTGACCCTCTGGGCCCAGATACTGGTTCCCAAGGCCCCTGGTAAGCCCAGGAAGAGTGGTCTACCTCCTTCTGGCCTTCTTCACGTTCTAGAAACCAGCTGTGCCCTCTTTCTGACTCTACTCAGCGTAGAGCTCTGTGCTAGACTCTGGGGGCCCCATGGGGAGCTCACCACCCATGGGAAGCCAGAGCCTGGCCACCACCTCTGGCAGCAGCTATAGGTTCCCTGTGCCAGGGTGAAAGAGAGCTGCGGGACTCAAGCAGACCAGCAACAGGGCAGACTCCCCGAGTAGGGAGCAAAGGCCTTTGAGTTGAGGATGGCCAGGAGACAGAGTGGGGAGGACTCATCAGCCCCCTCCAAAGAGCCTGCCGGAGCTCCCCTGGGCTTTACCGAGGAGAAAGGGGCAGGGCTTTGGGTCACCAGCTGGGCCCACCTGTCTGGCCACTTCCTGTGCTCCCCTTACTATGGGCTCTGCAGTGGGAATTCTAGAGCTGTAGCCTTTTCCAGATGTCCTTCGCAGACCTGCTCCGAGAGGCTGGCAGCTCTGAACACAAGCAGGCCCCAAGCCAGTCTTGATGCGTGGGATCAGGCACTGTATCTTCGTGCTATTCCAGAGAGATCTCTGACTCTACCCCACCTCACTGTGACCATCGTCAAATCTCCCCTAGTCGCCTGGACAGCTCGGCCTCTGCCTCTCACCTGAAGTGAGGTGCAGACCAGGGAGTGCTCTCAATTCCAGCCCCAGCTCCACCGCTAACTGGCTGAGTTCCCTCAGGAAAAGCCCTGACCTTCTCTGTTCTCCATTTGTTCTCTAGGACTAAGCTTTGGGGGAGGCAGAGTAGCGGTTGCTTTTGTGTCGGTTTCAAGCCACAGGGAAAACCAAGGCCCCACCTGGTCATCTGTTTTTTGTTCCTTCCAGCAGGGGTCAGAAGTCAAGGTCAAGCCCCCAACTCTGGAGACTGGTCCTGGGATGTACTGTTACCAGCCCCCCTTGCAGCACATGTACTGTCCCTCCCAGCCCCCCTTCCACCAGGTGGGTCAGGGGCAGGTGGGCATGCTCCCCTGGGGCCCCAGGATATTATGTGGTGGGAGGTGTGCGGGCGTGGATGTGCGTGGGCACACCTGCATTGCCAAGTCCAAGGCCATCTGGGGTGGGGGGCCAGGGGTCCATGGGGAAGGAAGCAATCGCCCTTCTCTAGGAGTAGGTGGGGTTCAATCTAAGAGTCTCAGGCGGAGAGTCTCAGGAAAGAGAGCGGGGCTGAGAGTGGGGCAGGGCCCAGATGTGAACTGAAAAGAGAGGGAGGAGGAGAGCCCGACAAAGACAGGGGCCAAGAGAAAAGGACTCTGTGGGGTGACACAAGACTGAGCAGAAAGGGAACAATGGGCTCTCGCCTGGGTCAGCCACTGTCTTGCTACGTAGCCCTGGCCCCCAACTTCCCTTTCACCGAGACAGGGTGGGACCAGGCATGGAGCTGGGGCACCTTGCCACCTGGAAGTCTCCAAGACCCCATCATCTTCGGCCCTTTCCCCCCTCCCCACCCCACCGCCCAGCCTCAGCTCCTCCGACATGGACAGGATGCCAAGTAATTGCCCCACATTGGCATGGGATGCAGGTTTTTAAAGAGAAAGAAAAGAGCCCCAGAGCAGCCAGGCAGCTCCCAGGAGTCACTGGGCAAGACAGAGCAAGTGGCTGCCCAGCGCCCAGCTCCATCCACCTGCAGCCTGGCACTGAGACAGGCCCTGCCTGTGGAGCAGGTTCTACTCCCAGCTCTTTAGCTTTGGCCCTGATCTTGGCCAAGCCAGGGAGACAGGCTCATGGGGGGGTGGGGGGTGGGGGAGGTGGTCAGACTGCTTGCTTTGTTGGGGGGCAAGAAAGAGATGGAGGGAAGCAGAGGGAACACATGAGGGGTCATCCTCACTGCCGCGAGGAGCCCAGCTGGAATGGCTCAAGCCCTCCTGAGGCTCAGGGTCTGACCCAGGGCAGGGGGTGTCCCTGAGGCAGCCTGGCCCCTGAGGGACGGAGCCACAGCAGGGTTAAGGGGCTGCCAGACCTTAAATAGCCTCGCCATGCCCAGCCCTGCTTTGATGCTTTCTGCATTCCGCACACACACACACACCCCCCGAACAAGATGGCCGCACCCAGGGCTTTATAGAGCCTGCAGAGAGGGTGACTCAGGCACTAAGTGTCTCTCGGGTGACCTGGAAAGAGCACCTCAGCCTGGAGCAGATGGGGGAGTCAGAGTCTCCTACCCCCTTTGCCCCCATAAAACACCATTCCTGGCACCACAGCCACTCCCTTTGCCGTAAAACCACCTCCTACCCCCATCTGCCCACCACCGTGACCGGCCCTTTCAAAGAGCCACTGAAACTCGTAAAAGGTGGCAGTGCCCAGCAAACGAAGGCCAGGGCTGGACACCCCACTTCCAACCCAGCTGCTCCAGGAAATGTAGGGGGGCCTGGAGGCCCTCACACTCTCTAGCCCATCCAAGCCGCTTCCCCATCACCATGCAACGGGCCTGAGAAGAAGGAACTGGAGGAAAGGAGCTTTGAGGCTTCTGAGATCCCAGATTTGGGGATCTCCTCAGAGGCCCTCAGATGTCCACACCCTTGGCCAGCCCCCTCAGATGGCTCTGCTCTTGGAGCCCGTAACCAGGAAGAGAAGAATCTAGTCTCAGCTCTCTCTCCGGATGTATATGAACGGGGTGTGGGAGGGGGATTCCCCCCACCCTGGGAAGGACTGGTTACCATGGCAACCCCTCTGCCCCTTTGACCTCTACAGTACTCACCAGGTGGTGGCAGCTACCCCATACCGTACCTGGGCTCCTCACACTATCCATACCAGCGGATCGCGCCCCAGGCCAGCACCGATGGGCACCAGCCTCTCTTCCCAAAACCCATCTACTCCTACAGGTATGGTCCCAGCACCCCTGGGGTGGAAGGAAGAGGGGTGAGAGGACCAGTGGGGAAACTGAGGCATGGAATCCTCAAGCTATAAGGTGATGGCAGAGGATGGAAGTCATCCTCAGCAGGCTTCGAGACGCTGCTGGAGAGGGGATCCCCGCACGGAGGCCCGCGGATAGACCAGATCACCTCTGACCTCTTGTCTAACCCTGCGGAGCTGTCAGTGGCTCCACTCAGCGGAGGCTGGCGCCCCGAGATTGGGCCCCCTAAGTTCTAGCCTCGTGGGGCCCGGGGCTTGGGCCTGAGAGTTTAGGAGGGATGCTCGCCCCCTTCCCCCTCCCTTTCCCCTAGATACAGAGAGAAGCCGAACCCCAAAGCTCTCCAGGAGATAAGTGAGAGATGAGGCCTACAGACTCAGCTCAGGTATCCAGCGCCTGCTGGGGCTGCAAACGCCAAAGCCCGCAGCACCCCGCCGGTCTAGGAGACCTTCCCCCGGAACTTTCATTCCTCCCATCAACAGTGACACTCGACCTCCTGTGTGCCAGGCCCCAAGTGGGATCAGGTCATCAGCCAGTGTAAGCTCAGGGAAGGAAAAGGAACTCAGAGAGCATCCAAGAGCACAGAGAAGGGGTTTGTGGGAGGCAGGATGATGCACAGAAAGGAGAATACCCCATCCTTGGAGTCCAACACAACTCAGTTCAAGTCCAGGCTCTCGAATTTACTAGCTGTGAAACCTCAGGCAAGTTACTTAATCTCTCTGAGCCTCTGTTTATTCATCTGCTTAAAAAGAAAAAAAAAAAAAAAGGAAGAGGAATATTCAGGCCTTTGGAAAGATTAAGTGACAGAATATGCTTGGCACATTGTAGGGGCTCAAGAAACCATAGTTCCCTCCCTGACTATCCAACCTTCAGTGTGCAGTTGGCTGAGGGTGCCTGGTAATGCACCCTTAATCCTCACAACTCTGAGGTAGCTATTACTTTCCTTACTTCAAAGCTGAGGAAATTGAGGTTCAGAGGTTAAGGCGCTCACCCAAGGTCACACAACTAGCGAGTGGCCAAGCCAGGATTACAACCCAGATCTCTTAGATTCCACAAGACCCTTGTAGCTTGGTAATTCCCAACTTCAGTGGACACCTTCTCATCCTTTCTCCTTTCCACCCCATGGAGCCTCTCACCTAAATCTGCAGCAGGTTATTCCTCTCAACTACTCCAGCCAGGGCAGGCGGGGTGGTCGGCGGAGACTCCCTGCCTGCTCAGAAGTTCAGACTCTCAAGGTTTTCTCTGCCTTCAGCATCCTCATCTTCATGGCCCTTAAGAACAGTAAAACGGGGAGCCTTCCTGTCAGCGAGATCTACAATTTCATGACGGAGCACTTTCCCTACTTCAAGGTGAGCCCGAGATCCACCCCAATCCTCCCATCCTGGGCGAGCCAGGCCTCTCTGGAGGCAGAGAGTTCTCTCTTGAGAGTTCTGTGTCAGGAACAGAGAGCTCAAGCCATTCACCCAAGGTTACTCAGCAGGCTGGAATCCGATCTCATGCTGGTGGAAAGCGGACTTGTCAGTCCTGATAGGCTTCAAGAAGCATCCACCTACCCCGAGTGGGGAGAAAGAGCTTGGGAAGAAATGAGAGACTGTCCCCACCCCTGCCCCCAGGATGCTGTAGGTTAGAGGAATCTGAGTAAGAGCAGTAGCCAGCCAGGGTGGCATGGGACGCTGGGACCACACGACCCATTGCCTTCCAGGGAGAGATTAAGATCTGCCTCTGTGGGTGGCAGGCTCAGCTGCAGCCCTGCCAGAAAGGGGGGTGTGGGCTTCATGGTCTTCAAGTGTCCCAGGGAACTGGGCGGCTCACCTGGCCTTCCCATGTACAGTGGCCAGTTCTTGTCATCCACGGAAGGGGCTTCTACCAGATTCCCTCCCTAGAGGCAGGACAGATACCTTTCTGTCCAGATGGGCAAACACATCAGAAAGGGTGATCCACCTGCTCAAGGTCACACAACAGGGGGGATCGGTTGGTGGCTCGAGCTGTTTGGCTTCACACACCACCCACTTCCCTTCTCGGCATGCCCCCGCATACCTTCCAGCACAGACCTCTTCTTCTGGGTGGGTGCAGGGGAGAGCAGAACTTGTGTGTGAGGACTGCCTTCTCCGAGGTCTACACCCTGGTGGATATAATCTCATCCGAGAACCGGGCCGAAGATGGGAGCTGAGGCCCAGGTCCAGAACTGAGCTCCACCTGCCAGTAGGTGACCTCTGGTCCCACTATCTTCCCAATTGTCCCGCCTGAGGATAATCTGAAGCTGATATTCAAACAAGTTTGTACTTGCTGCGTTGCGATCAAATGAGGAGTGGGCAAGATGGCCAGAGTGGTCTGGCCAGGAATGGGGAAGTATGGTCATCCACCAGAGATTCTGGAAGGGGGGGTGAGTCGTCTCTGGGATTTGAGAAGCATCAGAGCCAGTATCCAGAGCTGCCCCGATATCCCAACAGATCTGGAGACGAAACGCTCCCTAACCGCTAAAGCTTTTGGAGGGTCCTCTATAGGGCTTCAAGGGGCCAGGCCAGAGACAGGGAAGTGGGCCTGCCCTGTTCCTCTCAGCCATTCCTCCCTGCCAACTCCCGGCCTGGCCCCCAGCCCCTCCCTGCATCTCATCTTCCTGGCTTAATTATTTTTCCTGGGAGCTGTGTAATCCCTGTTTTATGGGGCTGAAGAGTGAAGAGGTCTAACAACTTTTTTTTTTTTTTTGGTTCTAGTTGTTGTTCTTAGCCGGTTGCATCACTCTCTCACTCCTGAGTTTACATTTGACTTCAGAGAGAAAGCATCTGTGAGGATGGGACGGGCCCCAGTGGTGAAGCCAGCCCTATAGGGTGACCTGGGCAGGGCCCTTAATAAAGGGACAGAGCTGGAGTCTGGGCTCTGTCACTGCCTTCTGTGTGATCTAGGGCCAGGCAGTTTCTTCCCTGGACCTCAGTTTCCCAATCTGTAAAATGGTCAGGTTGGACCAGTTGGCACATCCATTCCTTCCAACTCTGACGGTTCCCCTCTCACCTACCTAAGGAATTAGTTCAAAGATCCCCTGCCCCCTTTATGGCTCACTCTCCATTTGAAGGTCATTTTCCCGGGCAAGAACAGAGGGGAGCCTGGGGTGGGTAGCACTCATGCCCCAGGCAGCTGAGGTGGGCGTCCTGTAGCCCCATGAGTCAGGGCTATGGGACTGGGGCAGTGTCCAGCCACTGGACATAATTGCTAGTGCCGACCGTCCCTCTTCCAAACAGGAAGTGGCTGGGGTGGGGGCTGTGCAGGCATCCCAAAGTCACAGATTTATGGGCCCGTAAAAGGGCCCAGTGCACATTAACTCTGCCCATCAGGCGACACAGCCTTGACTCCTAGTAGGGACTTTCGTGGGAGTTGAAGGTGAATCCCAAGCTGACTGGTCTGGTGGCTCGAGCATCCTTCCTCCTGAGCCCCGGGAGCCTTGGGGGTCATGTCAACCAGCCCCCTGCCCCAGGCCAGCTGCCCCTGAGAAAGGCTGCGGCAGCTCCTGCCGGCAGCTCGCAGTGACCGGGCGTCAGGACCCAGTTCTGCCAGGCGTGAATCAGCCTGACTGCTCCCTGGGGCAAGTGGGCTGGGGAGGAGGGCGTGGCCGCCCGCACTCCGCTGAAACTGCCGGCTGAAAGGGAAGAGGGACCAGGGGGCTGAGGGCATGGGGGCCCCTGGCCGGCGGATGCTCTGCCCACCGTCGGCCCCCGCTGGGCCTGGGACTGGCACAGAGGCGGGAACAGAGCTGGAGGTCGGGGGGGGATGGGGGGGATCCACTGGCACCCCCGCCACCGCCTCTCACCCCACTGAGTCAGCCTAATGGTTTTTACAACCCTCCCTGGGCACAATTACTGCACCGGTGGCACGACGGGGCCTCCTAATGGGTGTTTATTCTGTTGGCACGAGCCCCCCCACTGCCCACCTGAGGGCTGGCCTTCCCACCGGGGCACGCCCCCCCAGGCACACTCATGTGAACACTCCCACTCCCACACACATACAGTCATGGAGACCCCCACACACCCAGAGAGACTTTCTCACACACACATCCTCACACTCAAAGGAATTCACAGACCCACACCCCGGACGCGGGCTCACGCCGGGGAGGCATACTTAGGGACACAAGCACACACATACGAATAGCCAGTCCCCCCACACACACACACACCTCGCACTCTCACCAAAACCCAGCTATACACACGACATATGGGCGACAGGGGCACACACCCAAATACAACCTCACCCATCTTTCTTTTCTCCCGAGTTTGCCCAAGCGGGGGTGAGGCAGCCCCAGGAAAGGAGCATCCCATAGCTCCCTCCTCATTCCAAAGCTGGCATCTGGGAGACCTGGGAGTAGCGAGTTCGCTTTCCCCAGAGGGGTCCGAGCATAGGCCCCAAGACCCAGCGGGACTGGTCCAGCTCCAGACAGGGAACGGGCCCTCCCTCTATGAACCACCCAGACAATCCTGGACAGGGTCGGCCTGAGGTGGGGCTGGGATGAGGGGCCAAGGTTCCCGCCCACCCCTGCCCACCACTGAAGGGTACCAAGCACGGGCTGGGTGCTGAGGAGGACGACAAGCCCCGGAATGGGTGGCAGTTGGGTGCCCAGGGGGCAGAAGAGCCTCCCCAGGTTCCTTGAGCCCGGCTTGAATTCTGGTCCTGCTCTGCTCCGGCAGACGGCTCCTGACGGCTGGAAGAATTCCGTTCGCCACAACCTTTCTCTCAACAAGTGCTTTGAGAAGGTGGAGAACAAATCAGGAAGCTCCTCCCGCAAGGGCTGCCTGTGGGCCCTCAATCCGGCCAAAATCGACAAGATGCAGGAGGAGCTGCAGAAGTGGAAGAGGAAAGACCCTATTGCTGTGCGCAAGAGCATGGCCAAGCCAGGTGAGGGGCTGCAGGGCAATGCAAGGGAGGGCTCAGTGTGCCTAGGAACTGGGGGGGGGGGGGGGGGGAGGGGGGGGGGGGGGGGGAGGGAAGAGCGGGGAGAGGAAGAGAAGCTGATCAAAGAGAACTTATTAGTGAGGGAAGGCCTGAGTGGTTCCAAGGCTGGGAAGGGCTTGTGGGGAAAGGGAGGTCTCATGGTGTCCCTCTCTCTTCTCTCTTGGGCCTTTGCAGAAGAGCTGGACAGCCTCATTGGAGAGAAGAGGGAGAAGCTGGGCTCCCCACTGCTGGGCTGCCCGCCCCCCGGGCTGGCCAGCTCAGGCCCCATCCGGCCCCTGGCCCCTCCAGTTGGGCTCTCCCAGCCACTGCACTCAATCCACCCAGCTCCGGGCCCCATTCCCGGCAAGAACCCCCTGCAGGACCTACTTGGGGGGCATGTGCCCTCCTGCTATGGGCAGACATATTCGCACCTCTCCCCGGGCCTGGCCCCTCCCGGACCCCCACAGCCATTGTTCCCGCAGCCGGACGGGCACCTTGAGCTGCGGGCCCAGCCAGGCACCCCCCAGGACTCGCCTCTGCCTGCCAACACCCCACCCAGCCACAGCGCCAAGCTACTGGCTGAGCCTTCCCCGGCCAGGACCATGCATGACACCTTGCTGCCAGACGGAGACCTCGGCACCGACCTGGACGCCATCAACCCCTCTCTCACCGACTTCGACTTCCAGGGTGAGCTGGGGGTGGGAAAGGGAAGGTGGGACGGGACCGGAGAGGTGCACCTGGCGGTGTGGCCCATCCCCTCCAAGCTGCCAGGTTTCTGGTCAGTTGAAGCAGAAAAGTCCTGAGCCGGCCAGGGGTGCCAAGGGGCTAAGAGGAATGTCCTTGCCCCCATCTCCCTCCTCCTGTGCCCTTGAACATGTTCCAATGGACCCCATCATCAAACCACTCCCAGTTCCGAGTAGCTGGGAAAGAGCCCAGTGTTCCGCTCCATCGTGGCTGTGAGCAACTGCCAGTCTGAACATTCCCAGAGGTGGTTGCATTTTCTCATTCATCTTTTAAAGCAGAAGAAGGAGAGAGATCTTCCCCCGGGGGAAGAATGTAAGGCCTCAGAACTAGGCAGGTCCTGCCGAGATTTGGGGGTAGGAGTCTGGGGAGAGGTTCTATCTATTCCATTCCATCTTGCCTGTCCCATCTCTGCACACGGCAGAGCCCACCCATTCAGATCTAAACCCCAGTGCATGCCCAGACTCTGGTCCTGGCTCAGGAGGCTTGGAGGAGGGGGCTGACCCACGCCTGAGACCCTCTGGGTACACTGGGGGAGTGGGGGGAGGGACATCCACAGGCAGGTGGAGACAGCTGACCCTCACCGAGCTCCCGGTCCTGTGGGGACACAGCCCAGGTCTTGGTAAGCTTGTTAGAAACGTGCAGCTAGGTCCTCAGCTGCAGCCAGAAGTGGGGAGCGACGCTCACCACAAACCATCAGCTTCACGTGTGCTCTCTCATCTGGGCCTCTAGGACCGGAGGAGAGATTATTAAACCCCCTTCACAAAAGCACATGGAGGTTAAGTAACTTATTCAAGGTTACTTGGCTAGAAAGAAGGAGAGTAAGGACTGGAACCCAAGCAGCCGAGTTCAATCCAGGGTCTGGTCCAGCCCTCTTCCTCCATCCCTGCAGCCCTGATACCCAGGGCAGGAGCGCCAGGCCCTGGTCTGCCATGATGCAGGTCCCACAGCACAAAGAGGAGGACGAGGTGGCAGCACTGACTCCTCCCTGGAGTCAGTGCTCCAGGCTCTGCTCCTCTCCCTTGGGCCTGCAGTGAAGGACCGCATGGGCTCCAGCAGCGCATTGTTAGAAGATCCTTGGTCTTGGCTGCAGATCCGCCTTCCTGGGGAGCCTGGGCAGGAGCCAGGGGAAGAGTTCCAGGGGCTCCCTCTGCAGGCTAAGTCTGGAGTGCACAGCATAGGCATCAGTCCTATGACTACAACTAGGACTATCAGTCCTATGACTACCCCACCTCCCTCCAAAATAAGAGCCCCAGAGATCATCTAAGCTATGGCAGAGGAATCGGAGAGTTCCAGCAACTCCCTGCTGCCAACAGTCTGTTCCCCAGTCAAGGTTACCCCAATCCTGCTCTCTTTAGCATGTGAGAGCCATGGGTGGGGTACACAGAGCTCCCTGGTACCTCCCAGTGACTCCTGTTCTCTCCCCCAACTAGGAAACCTGTGGGAACAGCTGAAGGATGACAGCTTGGCCCTTGACCCCTTGGTCCTGGTGACCTCGTCCCCGACATCATCTTCAATGCCACCACCTCCACCGCCACCCCATTGCTTCCCGCCAGGGTCCTGTCCGGCAGAGACGGGCAGTGGGGCCGGCGACTTGGCACCACCAGGCAGTGGGGGCTCCGGGGCATTGGGTGACCTGCACCTCACCACCCTCTACTCGGCTTTCATGGAGCTGGAGCCCACACCCCCCACGGCCCCTGCTGGCCCCTCTGTGTACCTCAGCCCCAGCTCCAAGCCCATGGCCCTAGCATGAGCCATGCCCAGCAGCAGCTTCGGCCTCTTTCTGGCCTGGAAGTCCCAGCTGGCCGCCCACATCGGGCCCACCTTAAAGGTCAAGGAAGGAAAACCATCCCTGTCCCCTATGCCACTAAGCCAACTGTTTGTTAGCTGGCAGCTTGGGGGTGAAGAAGACACCACCCACGATGCCGCCCCTCACACATTTCTGCCACCTGGTGAGCCAGCTCCTCACTCAGGGTCCCTGAAGACCAAGTGTCTGGGCAAGGAAAAAACACACCCTCCCTAGCTCACACTCATCCACACTTACGCCCTTATGCATAATATGTGCGTGCATATGCACACACACACACACACACACACACAGTCAATCAGACCTACACCCACCCACATACCTTCTATCCAGAAGAATCAGAACAACGTCACTGAGAGCCTGACTCCATTTCTGAGGCAGCTGAGAGCTGAGGGCTCAGGTCCTCATGCCAGGTCCAAGACCACCCTGAAACCCTATTCCGATGTCCACATTCTCTGCAGGCCTGGCCCCTTCTAGCATGTTCTCTCCCGGAAGCCCCCTGTATTTATTCTCCCATCTTCATCCCAGCAGCCGGTCAAGGAAGAGGCAGTGTGGAGCCTCTCCCCAAGTTGTCTGTGGGTCCCCCAGGGGGCTGCTATTAGCAGCACCCACTCGGCCAGGCTCTGCCCATCCTCAGTATATGCTCTGTCTGACACCCCCCCCCCCAGAATGACACCCAAGAGGGGTAACGGCCACCCCAGGACCAAACTGAGCCCAATTTGGACACAAAGTGTTTGGAAAAGCCCTTGCCCTCAGAAACTTAAAAGTGTCCTCTTTTCCCAGCCCTGGGCACAGGAAGGACCCCTCCAGGGCACTACAGTCTCACTCCTTCTCTATAAGAACTTCATGTAGTTTAGCTCCCAGCTTACTAATGACTTCCACCTGTCCCAGGCAGCGTGGGCATTCAGGGGAGGGGAGCCTGACAGAGGCCGGTGCGGGCAGGGGGTGGCGGCGACGCCCCCCTCTCTTTGACTGCTTGGCAGACCCACAGTGTCTCCCGGAGCTGGGGGTGTGCCGGTTGCCTGCCATGCCCTACGGGAGAGCCCAACCCCCGCCAAGTGGGAGCTGCAGCCTACCCTGCCCCTGGGGGTGACAAGAGCCCCCAGAGGTTAGCCTGGGCTTGGTTACACACAAGCAGATCCCTAGCTGGCCCGCCGTTGTCCCCTGACCTGGAACAATAAAGCAAGTGCCTGTGGTCTTGGCTCCGGAGGCTTCATTTCCGGATTTCTCCTCCCTGAGCAGAAAGGCCAGGCCACACTAACTGTAGATCCCCTGGTCTGTGATGTCACCCCGACCCTCATTCTGTACGGTGAAGTTTCCATCTGGAGGACTTCCTGACCCGCTTGGGGAGGATGAGAGGGCAGGTAGGCGGGGCCTCTCCCCTGGAGAATTTCCAAAGGGATCCGAGGAAGCAGCTGTCCAGCCCCTAAGAAGGAAGAAGATTCCCTCCCCCCACGCCCCTTCTTACTGAGATTCACCACTTTCCTCCTCGAGCCCCCTCAGCTCTTCACGCAAGAAGGGGTCACTTTCCTGTCCAGGCTGTGCCTTCCTGTCCCCCATCTTTCCCTGGCTGGGGCTATGGGTTCCACAGGTGACGTGACTAGAGCGTCGCCCAGTGCTGTGGGCACTGCTGGCCCTAGAAGGTGGTCTCTGAGGGTCAGGGCCCCACTCGGCTGCACTTCAGCCTCCCCTCCCAGGTACCCCCTCCAGACGGACTGCTGTCACCAAGGACAGACTAAGAGGGAGCCCTACACTCTGCCTGAACAGGGAGAGGGTAGGTATGGGAGACAAAAGCATACACATGAACTTCAAGACTCAGAGCAGCCCCAGGTGGGGATTCTGCTTCGAAAGTTCTTCCAGGGGCCAGGCCTGGAAGCGGGTCAACACCACCTGCCTACCCCAGAGGACGGCTCTGTAGAAGATACCATAATAGAGCCCCACCCTACAGCAGCGCTCTCCCTAAGAGCCTGCTAAGTCGAACCGGGTTGAGGTTCTGGATGGAGCTGAGGTCCGCATCCCTGGAGCAGGTACCGGATTGGCACTCACCCCGAGAGTCCTATGTCCCTTGGGCCTGGAGGAGGAGTTCAGCTGGGGAAAGCCTTGGCCCCCTGTCTCCTTGTAAGTCTTCATGTCTCTGGCACTGGTCCTGCTGCCAAAGATGCACCTTGCTGGCTTTGGTTCCTGGCAATAGGGATAGGGCAGGGTGGGGAGTGGAGGGAGACATGGCCAGCCGGCGCACGCAAGAGGAAGACCCGCCGCCCCAGCCCAGCCCTGACTATAAAGGAAAAGGGGGGGAAGGCTCTCTGTTAAGCCCCCTACTCTGCACCTCCAGCTTAGGTGGTAAGCAGAGATCTCCTCCACAGTAAGCCCTCTGTCCCATGGGCCCATTTAGCGCACCTACAAGTGAGCTGGCACCCACACAAGTAAGGCAGGTGGCAAACAGAATTTGGGGTTTCATGTTTGTTTTTGTTTGTAACCAGACTAGCCCTTAAACTTAAAACGGCTGCCGTGGCTCTCGCAGCTGAGTCCAGCACTCCCATTCATATGCTGCCCCCTGCTGGCCGCCTCGCAGCAAACGTTCACCGATGGAGGGTGAGCTGAACGGATGCAGGGTCGGGAAGTGCCCGGTTCTGGGGAAGTTAACCTGTTTGGGGGGGGATGGCTCTAAACATAAGGGTCCTAAAACTGGTTAGTTCATAGGGTTCATTAAATTGGATGAACAGGGGCGCCTGGGTGGCTCAGTTGGTTAAGCAGCTGTGAGATCAAGCCCCACATCGGGCTCTGCGCTCAGCACGGGTCCACTTGAGATTCTCTCCCTCTCCCTCTGCCCCTCCCCTCCACTCGCTCATGCTCTCTCTCTCTCTAAGATAAATAAATAAATAAAATCTTTTTTAAAAGTTGGATGAAGAATTCACACCTTCACTTTCACTCATCTCGACCTCAAAGTTAGCATTTCCCTCCATTAGCGATGTCAGCCACAAATCACAATGGCTTTAGTAGAATCTGCGACTTTGTCATAAGGTAGAGAAATCGCAGATTAGAAATCACAGATGTTTTCGTATTATATTACAGGTGTCCCAGAACAGATCTATAGATTCACATTATATAGTTTTCAATACCTAAAATATTTAGGATTACCATATATTTTATATTCATAAAAACCCTTATTGTCTCTAGGCTTCAGCAGACGATAACAATGGGGTCCATGATACACAAAAAGGTAAAGCACCCTTTCTTTAGTTGCAGGGTGGTGAGGGATGGAGGGTGGCTCTTAACGGGAGGGCCCAAGGTAGGGAGGAAGGTGCTGGGAGCTTCAGATAGCAACTCTTTATCATCAGAAGGGAAGCATCTCAATATTTTACAATGGGTTTGGCAGCCCCAATGTGTACCATACAGACCAGCCTGGGTAGGCATGAATGGTGGGTCTTTTGGGCTTTCTTTTTCAACCCAGTGGTGGGGTCCTCATGAGGTTCCTGAAGAGTCAAAGCAAAGAAATCTGGCCCACTTCAGAGAAATGAAATCTGAGACCCAGATCCGGCAAGGCCCACATGGACCTTCAAGATCAACAGCTCATCCTCATCAGAGCCAGGACTAGACCCCCCGCTTACCGTCTTCTCCCTCCTTCTACTGCCCAGGGATCCTCCATCTTCCTAGGGAAAGTGCCAGGAACCAAAGCCAGCAAGGTGCATCTTTGGCAGCAGGACCAGTGCCAGAGACATGAAGACTTACAAGGAGACAGGGGGCCAAGGCTTTCCCCAGCTGAACTCCTCCTCCAGGCCCAAGGGACATAGGACTCTCGGGGTGAGTGCCAATCCGGTACCTGCTCCAGGGATGCGGACCTCAGCTCCATCCAGAACCTCAACCCGGTTCGACTTAGCAGGCACCGTGAAGACTATTATCGGGGTGGTGGGGGAGCGTCCTCTTCCTGACAGCTGGAGGCCTAAAGGTCCCTCTTGCTTGCAACAGCTTCTCTGTAGACTTGTAATCCCATAAGCAACACCTCCAACTCCAAATACTCTGTAAACCTACACAGCTTCATCTGCAAACCAACCCCCAACCCCACCCAGTGCCCCTTCCTCACTTTTGTGACAACTGACGACTCCTGACCACTTGCTTCTTGGTGAAATTCCTTCTTCCCTTAGCTTCTAACACATCCTACTACAAGATAGACTTCTGCTTCCACCTTTCTGGCTGCTCTTCCTGTCTCCATCATGGGTTCCTCTCCCTTTGCCCTGCTCTCACTCTCTAGCCTTGCCTAGGGTTACATACTCCCATTCAGTGACCCTGAGATGGGAGGGGTGGACTATTTGCAAGGAGCACCCCGTTAATTTGAGGGCATTCGGCATTGCTGCCCCCTGCTCACTAAACACCAGTGGCTGGGCACCCCATAACTCGGCCACCATTGCAGCTTCAGCAACTGTCCTGTGGCCACCGACCTCCAAGAATCACCGTCTCCAGCCTTCATCCGCCTCCTGGTCTCAGGGCCTGAATTTCCTGTCTCTTCCTGGTCACCTCCTTTAGGACATCTGTACCCACACCCCAGCAGGTCCCAACATGAACCCATCACCTCCCCCAGCCCCCGCCCTGATCCAACTTGGGTTCCCAAGCCCCGTGACAGCACCTCTCCCCACCCCGACATTCAGGCTGTGGACCAGGCTTCAGCCTCGACTCCTCCCTGTCTCCAGCCATCTCATCCAATCAGCCGCCAGTTCTGGAAATCTCCCCTCTTAATAATCTCCACTTCGTCTGTTTCTCGCCATCTCTGTGGATATTGACCGAGTTCAGGTTCCCTTTGGTTGTCAGCCCGAATTCCTGCACCACCCTCCGGAGGGCCCCTCTGCCCGCAGCATGGTGGTCTGTGACCTGGAGCCAGACTGCAGGGTTAGACCCCTGACACTGCCACTTAATAGCCATGCAGTGTTCACCCCTCTGGTCCTGCACTTCCTGTGAAATGGGCATAATAACGTGCCTGCCTCCGAAGTGATTGCGAACATTCTAAGTTAACACCTAGCCCCGGGCCTGGCACTCAGTGTGCGTCGGCTGTCAGTCTCACTCCTTCAAATCCAGCCTTCGTTCAGCAGCTGGAGATAATCTGACCAGGTCATTCCCGATTAACCCTCCCCACCTTCCCCAGGAGAAGCCTCATCACCTGGACTACGAGGCTCCAGAGATTTGTCTTCCTTTCGCATCATAAATATCCACTTTCCCGGAGGCACCTGGCCCAGCTTGCCTCCAGACCTCTGCTTAATGCTGTTCCCTGTGCCTGAACGCTCACCCTGCCTCTTTCCACCGATCATCCCGCGTGTTCGTACCCCTGCTCTGATGCTGTCTCCTCCGAGGGCCCTCCCCAGATCCCTCCAAGCAGGATGACTCTCGCCCCCCACCGTAGGCCCAGTCCATCCTATTCCTAGGAACAAGTGTGTGTTCGTGTCTCACTCATTTTAGAATTCCCAGAGTGCAGCCCAGGGCCTGGCCCCAGCCAGGGCTCCGCAGAACCCCGATGAATCCCAGGACTTCTAGGCCGCTTGGAGAGAGGTTAAGTCTCAGCCCAGAGGGGGCGGGCACTGGGCATATCCAAGTTAGTGCCTGAGAACTCTCCGCCTACCTCAGTTCCTCCATCTCCTCCACTAAGGAAATTAAGAGCTCTTCTGGGTCTGGGGTTGTGCTGGGGGCTAGAAGCAACATTCCACACAGGGCAGCCAGGCCGGGGAGTTCCCCAAAGCGGCTGAGCCCAAGATGGCTCCAGACCTGAGTCAAAACCATGTCCACCTTGTCTCTTGGATGAGGGCTAAAAGCACAACCTAGTAGTCCTAGTGGTCTCTGGCTGGGGGAAGGTGGGCTAGAGAACAAGACCACCTCCCCCACACCTTCCGTCTACCCTAGAGTTGAGGGCCTTTGTCCCAGCCTCTGTTGTGCTAGAGTTGGTTATGACTTTGGGCCAAAGCTTCCCCTCTCAGGGCCTGGGTCTCTGTCTTTATCAAAGGAAAAACCCCTTCCAGCTGCAACATGTACTAAATGCTGACTCTAGATGCTGAGTGTGATGCCAGGTTATAGAGGATTAGGGGACAGGAAGGTTTGGGAGCCACATTATTGCCCCACCCCAACTGCACCTCCCCATACACACATGCTGGCCCACAGCCAAAGAACAGAAAAGGAGCGTTTATTGAAAACTATATACAGTCAGTCCAGTCCCTACCACAGGCTGCAATCTGGGCCGGGCCCTCCCACACCTCAGGCAGCAGCTCGGCCCCCGACGGTAAGGGCTGGGGCTGGGGCTGAGGCCTGGACTCCCTTGGGAATCTTGGCAGCCAGACCACCCCCCACCCCAACGGATATTCATCTGTGAATTTACGACTCTAAATGGCCTATTGGTGGTGGGTAGGGAACAGGGAATGGGTCCCTGCCCTGACCTCGCCAAAGCCTGGATAGGGGAACCCTATTCTTAAACGTGGGCCCAAGAGGCCCAGCTAGGCTGTCCAGAAATCCTGGCTACTCCCCTCCCAGGAGGCCTTCCTGGACATGGAGGAAGACAGCCCTCCTACCCCCCCACCCCACGTGCCAGGCCCCATGGGCTTCAGAGACTTGGACTGGGGACATCAGGTACCCTCCCTCCCATTGCCAACTCAGGGGCCAGGGCTCTCGGAACACTCCCCAGGCAGAAGACCTCGGGTTGAGAGGTGAGTGTTGGGGAGGTCACAGCGGAGGGCCCAGGACCCTCCTGGGGTGGGGGGCTTGTTTTGCGGGTCAGGGCGTTCCACTGTAGGAATAGTCTGCTTTGTTGTGCATCACCAGCCGGTCATCCACGAAGTAGAAGCTGTCAGACTGTGTTTCATATGGGTGACGGATCATCTCGTTGACTGCAAGAGAGGCCCAGCCAGTTGGGGCAAAGGTCAGGAGCCTGAGCCCGGCCACTGCAGAGGCTTCAGGACTGTGGGATGGGGACCAGCTGAACAACCTCAGACCCACCTCAAAGAGTTCCCCCAGCCTTTCTGAGCCTCAGTTTCCCTACAGGTGGCATAGGAATGGTGGCCAAACACAAGAGACCCAAGGTGGGAGAAAAGGGGGTCAGACCCACACTCCCCCAGGTTTGGTCTCTCTAAGCCCGCCCCCCACGGCCCCCCCCACGCACTCAGCTCCTCAGAGAGCGGGGGGAAGTCGTAGATGTGCTCGCAGGTGTTCCTGCTGCTGGGGATGCAGAAGCCAAAGTGGAAGTCAAAACTTTTGAGGAGCTGGTTGCGGAAGTAGTGCCTCTCAATCATGCGGAAGTTGTTGACAGGCTTGTCTCCCACTGTGAACTCCACCCTGACGGACAGGAGGGGACGGAGCTGAGCTTGGCCTTGAAGTCCGCCGGCAAGGCTCAAGACAGACACCACCCCCCAAAGGAGAGGCTCAGTAAGAACTCAGGAGGGACTCATCCCACCCTCACCCTTACCCCCAGCCCTTGTCCATTCCCCCGCAACACTCCCCCACCTCCATCCAGTGACTCACGTGGCTCCCACCTGCCTCAGGCGGAGGAAGGCAGGTGTGAACTGGTAGCGGACAAAGCGCCCAGCATTGGGGTCCAGGTCCCGCCGGTTGATGGGCAACCGCTCTGTAATGTACCCCAACTGGGGCTCAGAGGGCTTCAGGCTGGGGCCCGGGCCCACCCAGGGTTCCACCCCAGGGCCCCCATCTGTCTGAATTCTTAAAAAATTCCCCCAGGAGATTCTGATGCACATTGAGGGTTCAGACCTTTGGCCAAATGGTTCCACCCAGAAGGGGGGGGGTGATTTCTAGGTCAGCAGGTCACCAATTTCAACTGAGGTTCCCAGGGCCCCAGGAGAGAGAGGCCTGGGGCCTCTGGGACTGCAGTTCCCAGGAAGGCCTGCAGAGGGCAGGCTGGCAGGGACCAAAGGGGCCAGACTGTCCTCCCAAGATGTCCAGCCCCAGAAACAGATGGGAAAGGAAAGCAGAGGCCCAGGCCCAGCCCCAGCCCTGCTCTGACCCCTCTGCAGCCTGAGGAATCCCTGGGCAACCCACTTCACAGCCCTTGCCCACCTCGTCCTTCTGTCGATGGCCTACCGCTCACCTGAGGCTGGGGGCTTCTTGATTTCAAAGAGGACAGTGCCTGAGTCCATGTCTCGAATCTTGAACCTGATAAAGTCGATCTTGTAGATATTCTCCTCGGGGGAGCACAGGTAGTCTAGGGAAGACAGGCAGCTAAGTAAAAGAGGGACCCGCCCAGAAGCCCCTGCTAGCAGCTCAGCCTTTGGGGGGCCCCAGACTAGCTACCACTTTCTCTGATTCCGGAAGGTCACTGCCTTCCAGAAAGAGAGGACTGAGTCCCTGCCTTGAGGGAGCACTCAGAGTGTGGGGGATACGCAGCTCTGCCACTTGAATCTAATGAGAGACCAACAGCTCTATCCTCTGAGGCCTTGGAGGCCGGGGAGGGGGGCAGGGTGGAGGAGGGTGGAAGACAAGGCCACCCCCCCTCCCACAGTTTCCCTCCCATCCTGAGCTGTGGGGCCTTATTCCAGCCTCTGCTCTGCCAGGGCCAGCTCAGTGACTTTGAGCCAGATGGATCCCCAATCTAATGAGGAGCCCCAGCACGAGAGGGTTACAGCCCTGCCTTTGAGGACCTCGTGCTAAAGAGGGTGCCACAGCTCTGCCTCAGGAGCTACCCAGTACTTCCCTGGAGAACATTCCCCCCTCCAGCACATAACCGCCCCCGGAGCTACAGTAGGAGTGTCAGGCGAGGACTTCCCTGACCTGGGTGGTGCCAGGGCAGGCCAACAACCCCTCCCCGGTTCCTCCCCACCCCCCTCCTCGCCCCATAAGCGGCTTATAGAAGCCCAGCTCCCTTAAGCAGCTTAGCCAAAGCTCTGCTGACTCAAGCCCAGATCCTGGAATACTGGGGGAAGGGGGCCACCTTTGCTCCCATCCCCTGTTGATCTCCAAATGGGAGGAAGTCTTAGCAAACAGAGGGAACCCCCTGAAAGCTCATCTACCCAACCTTAGCTCTGAGCCACCCCCAGAGAGAAGAGTACAAGCAAAGCCAGGAAGAGGGTGTGGCAGGTGCATTTGGGGGTGTGCATGGGGGGAAAGGGAGTCCTCAGGCCCAGAAGAGGAACTGGGTACAGTGGTGAGCCGTGGCGGAGGAAGCTTGCTTAGGAATATCAGAGCCTGACCCAACCCTCACGTCTCCTGCAGCAGCAACTGCAAGTGCTCAGGGAGGCCCTGGCAATACACCGAAAGGAGGAGTGCTGGGTCTGGTGCTGTCAGCCCGCAAGCCATCACATCCTCCCCCATAGAGGCCCGGAAATCACCCTCCAGGCCCCTGGGCCACCTCCTATTCCTCTGGGGCAGGAAGAGGAAGTGAATGTAAAGTCCTTCTCTCTTCCCCAAGCCTGGGGCCGCCCCCTCCAGGAGGCCCTCCTGGTAGCCTCCTGGCACCCTAGGGTCCAGCAGGGCTTGGGGGAGGGGCCAGATCCCTGGCCTGTCCACCACAGTCCATGGTGGGGAGAGAGAAAGAGGAGGAATGCCAGGCGGCAGCCCTTCCCTCACCCTAGACACACCTTATTTTCACAGAAAGTAAGCACCGGTCCAAAGATGCAGAAAGAAAGTACAGGTCACAAGGAGAAGAGGTGGCAGAACTGGGAGCAGAATCCTAGCTGCCCAACTCCAGCTCCCGGGAAAGCCCTTCCTTCTCCACATTCTCCTGCTCTTGGAGCCTCCCCTCTCATGCCAGAGTAAGTTCTTACAGTCTGCCCTCAGCCTCTTCTACCATACCTGGAATTATCAGCCCTTTTGCCCTTAGAGGAAGTGAGGGAAGTGGGATGCCCGTGGCTCAGAAGGCCGCACCCACACCCTCCCCTCGGCCAAGGGAAGGATGAAGCCTGGGACCCAGGGTCAGGCCAGATAAAGGGGCAGAGTGGCCGAAGGCTCAGAACACAACTGCCCCCTTTCCCTCTACCACAAATAGCTTCCTAAGCTGGATTCAGGGCTGATAATCCAGGAGGAGCAAACCTCAGACCTGTGTGATTAGGGTCAAAAGAGACCAGGGGGTGCCAGAGTGGAGATTCCCTGGAACCCAGCTCTCGGCTTCTATAGAAGAAAGGGTTCCCATGAAGCCCCTTCCTTCCCCTGCTCATCCCCCAACAAACGCCCCATCTCTAAGGGCTATGACTCTCCTCCAAATTAGGAGACACATGGCAGTACATGGGCTGGAAGCCCCCACAGTTGCAAAGTAAGCTCCAAAGTTACTGAAGACCCAGACAGGTCAGCCTGACCTCCAAACATCCTGGAAGTTCTGCCCCCATTCTAAATGCTGCTGTTGCCAGTGACAGCCCAACTGGCACAAACATCAGACTGGTCCAGGCCCCCTCCGTCTACTGGTGTCTGCTGGGGCAAGGCAGCTCAGCGCTCTGGGGGCCCAGCCAAGAACGCTTGCTGCCTGGCTCAGACAGGAGGGAGAAGGCTGGTCCCCCAGGGCCCCAGATGCACAGGCCTAGACCTGCCATTACGGTCTCCTCCACGGCTCTGTCTGGCAGCCTCGGGCTCTGCTGCTCCTGCAACTGCAGAGCTCAGGTCCACTCCAGCACCTGCCCCCCACCACCAGAGAGGGGTCCCAGGAGTTGCTCTCACGGAGGAAGCCGGGGCAGGATTACTGATGAACGACGCTAAGGTAGAGGGCCACTCTCTCTCCAAATGCCTCCGTTCTTTGAGGCTCAGCCGCTGCCTCTGCCATGAGGCTTCCTAGTCGTTGCTCCCTGCCTGTGGTAACCTCCTCCCCTGCCCTGAATGCCCAGTTGTCTGCCCCCAGGCAGCAGCCATAAGCAGTCCTGTGGGGCCCTCGGTACTACTTACAAAAGAGCCCTATTTACAGAGCATGCACAGCATGCCAGGCACTAAACAAAATCAGAAAATTAGTTTTCACAAAGGCCCTATAAAGTAGGTGCCATCATCCCCATTTTACAGATGAACATGCTCAGAGAGGTGAAATTACTTGCCCAAGGTCACACAGCCAATTACATGGCATAGCTGGGACTTCAACCCAGGCAGTTCAGCTCAGAAACTCAACCACAGCAGAGACTAGGCCTCCTGGAAGAAGACAGGCTAAAGGGGGGGGGGGGGCGACACACACATTAACCTACTCCCTTAAGAGGGCCCAGAGCCAACCCACTGAAGCTTCCTGCCCAGGTCCTTTCCTGGGGTTGGAGAATGGACCCAGACTTCCTGGGGGACCCAGAGTGAGGGCATTTAATGGTCAGGGAGACTGGAGGGTCTTAATGTCACCTAAATAGCTCAGCCTCCGCCTAGCCTCCAGGGTGGGGGCTGAGGACAGACTGCACTCAGCACCCATCCTCATTATTGCAGAGAAAAGCCTCAAAGGGCCCTGAAGATTCCACGGGGAAGGGGTCACAGTTGCAGCTGCTGCCCCACCTCCACCACGGGAAAGGGGGACGGCCTCCTCAGAAAGGAAGTAGGGTGAAAATAAATGTCTAAAGGGAAAAGAGGCGGGCACAAGGCGATCAAGGGAAGAGGGGACATGGAGATCTCAGGTTCCGAGGCAGAAGGGTAGGGAACTCAGGCGAGGGGCACCCGGGTGGGGGAGGGGAGGCGGGGGGGGAGGTAGGGCGGGAAAGGGGGCGGGGGCCCAGGCTCAGCGCACCGCGAGGGCCCCCTCCCGCGCTCTCTCCCTCCCGCCCTCCCGCCGCGGGCGGCGCTGCCTCGCGGGTGCTCACCGCCCGTGATCCGCTGCAGCCCCAGCACGTCCTCTGGCCCGATCGGCTGCTTCCTCTGCAGCGGCCCCGGCCTGGGCCCCAGGCCAGCCTCCGGCTCCGACTCGGACCCGGACTCGGATTCCGCCTGCAGCTGCAGCTCGGGCTTGGGCTCCACGCTCGGGCCGGAGGCCCCTGGAGCGGGCTCCGCCCCCGTCCCAGCCCCGCCGCCGCCCTTCTTCACCTTCATGGCCTCGCCGGGCCGCCGCTCGCCTGCTGCTGCGGCGGCTGCCTGCGCCGGCTGGAGCCGAGAGAAGGGGGAGCGTCTGCAGCCCCGCCCCCGGCCGGGGCCCCAGGTACCGCCCCGCCCCCAGGGGTGGGCCAGCCACGGGCCCCGCCCACCCCAGCCGAAAGGCTGCTGGCGCGCCAACCTGGGTCCACTCCCCTGGGGCTGGGTGGGGCCTCGCCTTGGGCTTCATTCATTTTTTTCGCTGGGTACTTTAAGGAGTCCCGTCTACCTTTACTCCTTACTCGCTGCGCTCCCGCCACTCTGTCCTTCCGTCTGCCCCTTAAGCGAGTTCCCGCCTCAGGATCTTTGCCTGGGATGCTCTTCCCCGAGATGGCTTCCTCTTCTGGTCTTAGTTCAAATGTCATCTGCTCAAAGGCCACGCCCCCTCACATTCAATCTAAAGTACTAGCCCCCGTCACCATCTGATCAGCCTGTTTTTCCCTTCTAATGCATTATCTGAAATTAGTTTTTGTTCACTGACTCTCCCCCCTAAAAGATCACTTCCATGGAAGCAGAGATCCTGTCTTTGTTCTCTGTAATACCTAGCAGTTAGCACAGTGCCTGTTGCAGCCCATGCTTAATATATTTTTTATTTATGAATGAGTTTGTATTTAAAGGCTTACACTGGTACAAGCTATTCTCTCCCAGACCCCCTGCGAAAAAGGCAGAAGTAGATGCTAACAGCATGTCCCTGGACATGCTGAAGGACAACAGCCTAGGCGTCTCACCACCACAGGGCCCTCCAGGGCAGGGAAGCGGGGCCTCTCTGTAGGGCACATGGCCAGGTCTAAGCAAGCTGGGCCTGTGAGCCCAGGTCAGATAGCAGGAAACCATTACTTGGACACAAATGAAGAATGAAAGGTATGCTCATACTTCATATCATTCCAATTCACATTCAACCAATGTTTATTGAAAGCCTAAAATATGCCAGACACTTTCATATGCTTATCACATTTAATCCTCATAACCACCTTGTAAGGGAGGTATCATTAGTGCTGTTTGAACAAATGAAAAACTGAGGCTAGGGAGATTAAGTGGCTTATTCAATGCTCCCCAGACGAGAAGTGCAGAAGGTACAGAAACAAGGGTCTGAATTCAGGCCTGCGTGATCCCAAGTCTGGACCCTTCCCCACTGCACCACACTACCTCTATAAAAGGGTGAAGGGAAACTCGGCCACACGCAAAGCATCAGGCTATACCCAACAGGCACAGCCAGCCAGGAGGGAGGGGAGGAGAGGAGAAGGCCCCAGAGGTGACCTGGCCCCTTCCATGAGAGCAGTGCTAGGGCTCTCCCTGAGTGGTCAGAGAGAAGTGTGGAGGGGAGGGGGCTAGAATCCAACCCAGGGCTTTCCCCTAATGCTCCCTCTGAGTGCAAGAGGACTGCGAGGAACAGGACGAGGAACAGGACGGAAGCACAACAAACTGCCCCTGCCCCGAGGGAGACAGGAAAGGGCCTTCAAGTTTAAGCCAGATAAGGAGACCCAAATGACTATCTTCTGGAGGAAGGGGAAGAGGGAGGGCACAAAGGTTGTGGGGGGAACCTGAGCTAGAGGAATGGGAAGGGAAAGAAAGAGGAACCCTGCTTGGAGTGTTGTACTTTGGTTACTGGAGCTAAGTCCTTCACGGCAGGCCCCATTTCTGTGCCTCTCAATCTAACAGCTCCCATTCTGGCCAGAAAGGAAGGCTTCCTGCTGAGATGCTGTCCTGCTCAGTCTGTCTTCTGAGGCTTTTTCCAGGACTTGCGGGTTTCCAAGAAGATCTTGACCAGGGACAGGAGGATGGGCACAGCCATAGGCAGGAAGAGTGGGATATAGATGGCAAACTTCTGGTCATCAGGGAAATAGAGGAGGTGGAGGAGCGAGGGATCAAAAAAGGCACGCTCCGAGGACGTCACAGCTTCCTGGCTGGCAATGAAGGCAGAGGCCAGGTGCCCAGAGGCCAACTCCTCTGCTGCCTTCTGGACTGCAGCTACAGCCCTGTACACCTAGGAAGGGGGCAGGGGATTACCAGTAAGTACCAGGCACTAGGGAGGTGCTGGGGTGGGAGGGGGGATGGGTCTTACTGTATCTTCCATCTACCAGGCACGTTGCCTGGAGTTTGCCCACGATATGGAGGCCAGTATAAAAGGGCTACGGTGTATTTTTTTTAATGTGTGTGCCCGCTTAAAACTTCACACCCCACCTGGCGTCGGGCTGGGGACCTGGCACTGCCCCCTAGAGGAAGCCTGGGGCACTCAAGGATGGCATGCCCACACACACCCCTGGGCCTCAACTGGCTCTCTGGTTTCACCACACCCCAGCCCTTGCTGGCCACTCTGGTCACACCATCCCCTGCCCACTCACCTCAGATGCCACATCGTCCTTGATGACAATGTTGCTGATCTTGCCCAGAAGCTGGGCCAGGGAAGTGAGAGTGGTGGTGGCTGTGGCCACATTCTCCACTGACCGAGCCCAGAGCAGCCGGTCGAGCTCCCAGGTCGTTAGCCCTTCACTTTTGGGCCCTGAAAACAGGCATTTCAGAGGCATCTGGGGCTGAGCAATCCCAAAGAGCAGCCTGTAGGAAGAGTGAAGTAAGGAAGGCTGAGAGTAATGGCTAAGATTCCTAGAATAATGACTAAGATTTTCAATCTTACCCAGAATCACCAAAGTCACAGGGAAGTGCCTCAGGGTCTTGGCAGGGTGGGGAATGAGTGGCAACACTAAGCAAAACAGAGCCTCAAGCCCCATTTTAACCAGTGTTTTTGCTTTTATCTGTTTCTGGTTTGGATTTCCAAGATCTTGTTTGAAAAAAGGTCCCATGGCTAAAAATTTCTGGTAATACCAACCTAGTTTAATCCCCTCACCCTGCCTACGCTCTTGGGACAAATGGGACCACTGAGCCTTTAGTTAAGGGATGATCCAGGACCACTTCTTTTTTTGTTTTTTTCAAGATTTTATTTATCTATTTAAGAGAGAGAGAGAGAGAGCGCGCGTGTGAGCAAACAGGGGAGGAGCAGAGGGAGACAAGTAGACTCTGCACTGAGCATGGAGCCCAATGCGGGGCTCGATCCCATGACCCAGAGATCATGACCTGAGCCAAAACCAAGAGTCAGCCGCCCCCCGACTGAGCCATCCGGGCGCCCCAATCCAGCACCACTTCTACTAAGCACCTGTGCTGTGCCTCTCTAATCCTGCACCCAGGGCAGACATTGCTAATCTACCAGAATCCTCTTTCCTGATGATCCCAGGCACAGCCCTAGAATCCTCAACACAGGGCAGCAGGCAGCCACTAATGTACCAGTTAGCTTCAGAATTAGTAGCTATTTTCTTAAGCACCCCTAATCACACCCCACAGACCTGACATTCAGGAGTCTGCTTTTCTTAAAACAGTTTTTGTGAGCAACTACTCCTTCTTAGGAGAAGGATGAGGTGATCCTTAGAAACCTTTCCTGGTTTCCCTGGGGCTCTAGGCACAGCTGAGGTCTCCCTGCCGGGTGAGATTTCATTCCAGTCCGCTCAGGAGACTGGGGTCAGACTCAGTGACCACACTCCCAGGCGCATCAGCCAGGACCTCACCGCAACTGAGCCAGGAACACCTCCATCACTTGCACCATGTCCACCTCAACCCTCACTGGCAGCTCCGAGGCATTGTAGGCTTCGGGGTCCACATTGTAGACCTGCAGGGGGAAATGAGGTTGCCTCAAGACCACACCAGGACCTTTCACGGCTCTGCCCTAGACACTCTGGAGGTGGGGAGAGAAAAAGGAGACCTTTTCAGAAATGTCTTTAGAAATTACGAACCTGATGGTATAGCTAATATTTTTTCGAATACCTTTTAGGAGCTTTTCATATATTATCTCCATTATCCCCTCAAAAGTCCTGTAAAAAATATTTTTTATTCCATTTTAAGAGTTCCTACCTATGAGAAACTCCCAGTCTCACGGGAGAAACAAACTTCCCAGCCTCGCAAGACTCCCATAAACAGGGCCAAGATCTAAGATGTACACACAGAGAAGTCCTCAGTAAGTGCAAACTGCTACATGCAAAAGGGTCGTATTATAGAAAACACTGACAGAAATAAGAAGCCGTGGGGCCGGCAGAGGAGGGGCCGAGCTCATAGCACCCGCACCTCCTTGGTGCTGCCCCTCCCACAGGCTGGGCCATGGAGGACACTAGAGGAACAACAGAAGGAACAGTCTTAGGAACGTCTGTCTGTCCCTAAAGCTGGGGCTTTATGATCATTACCATAATGCCACCCCAGCGGGGACTGTGGAAGGCGTTGGTGGCCACTGGAGCCCCATCCTTGTCCTGAATGTACAGTGGGGAGTGGGCAAGCTCAGGTACATACAGCAGAAAGTTGAGCACAGGGTAAAGGGAGGCAGCGCTGGATCCTGTGGTACAAAGAGAAGGGAAGTCAGAATACCAAAACCTGCTGGATCTAAATCTCAGTTCCAGGTCAGCCTCTAACTTTCTGGTCACTCACTCTGGTCCTCATTTTCCCCAGCTGATAATCACCGGGATATCCTCCAGTCCTGGGTTTCTGTGGTCAAGAACCTCCTCTGAACATTCTCCCAAGATGTGCCACATACATGTAGAGTCTTTAGCCCCCCAAAGGCCCCTGGAATCTTCCCTCCTCTAACAGGCCCCCTATGACTGTCTAAGACCACTCTCTTGGGCATTGCTACATCACACCCATATAATTATAACCCATTTTATATATAAGTATAAAAAAGACCTCATGTCAATTCCCTCTTAATCCTTCAGTAGCTAGCCATTCACACCAGGTAAAAGCTCAAGCTACTTACCATGGTCCTTATGATCTGGCACCAGCCCGCCTTGCCAGCTACAACTTGGTCACTCCCTCACAATTCAGCTACACTAAACTTCTGCGAGCTTCCTGAATGCCAATCCATTCTGCCTCTTCTACATCTAAGCTCAGAGTTTTCCTTACCTGGAAAGCCCTTCTATCTCTGTACTCCACACTGCCAGAGGGAGGGAGGAAGGAAGAGAAGGAGAGAGGGAGGGAGGAAGGGAGGGAGGGATGGATCACCTGCAGTCCCTCTCATATTGTGGTCCATAGTGGCCTAGCCTTACTATCTGAAATCCCACAACCAGTGATATACTAACTTTGGTTTGCCTGTATTATAGCTTGTGGTCATCTTATTCTTTGTAGGTACCACCCTCAAAATGAAAGACTGGAATTCCAGCTTCAAACCTTGATCAGCAGAACTGTCCATCCAAATTCTGCCTTCATGTACTTTTGCTGTTATCTTTCCTACATGCGTGACCATATCTTTCCTGGATGGCTTGCAGGGAGGGAGATGCAGCCTATCCGTTTCTTTACAAAAAGCACTGGCAGTCATTTTAATAAATGTTTTTGGATATGATAGTGTGAAATTAGACATGTCAACAGAATCTCATGAAAAAAGAGCCTAAATGCCCAGCACTTCCCTGACACCCTCAGACCACCCAACCTGGGAACCATAACTATATACTACCAGCCTCCAACCCCACACTGAGCCTTGAGGGTCCCTCCCCAGCCTGGCAGATAGACCCTCATCCTCAGCTCACCCAGCCGGGACTCCACTGGGTTGATGACATGAGGGAGGCTGTGTGCGGCCAAGTAGTAGCTGGAAGAAGCTGGGTCAAAGCGTGGGTTTACCCCCAACACTGCATAGTAAAGAATCTGTAAAGCAAAGAAGGAGGACATTATTTTGTGTATTGATTCATGCTCCACTTTGTCCCAAAAAGGATTTGAAGTGCCTTAAAAAGATACAGTTAGGACAGGACAAAATATAAAGAAACAAAATCAGAGCTGAGAGAAAATAGGTGTAGGAAAAAAAAATAACAAAGCCAAGGGTAAAGTTAATACACTAAATATATGCTTTGAAATCACATTTTTTACCAGGCTTTCTAAGAGCCTAAACAAAGAGGGAAACAAGAATAGCATAATTCAGTGTCCACAAGATCAATTCAAGTCAGTTACTCAGAAGTACCCCCACTAGCAAGACCTGATAAAAACGTCTCCCACATTTTCCCTAAAAGGACACTGTGTGATACATTCTTCACACATAGGAAGCTACATTCTTTCCATCTTTACTTCTATTACATTAACATATTTCAGGAAGTTTTATTTTTAAAATAAATTCCTTAAGGATGGCACGACTGGGTGAATACAGTTCGACAGGGGGTCATAAGGAAGGTCATTTTTTAACAAACCTTGACAAAAGCCCCTGAGCTGGACACCGTGGAGGAAAAGCAGACACTAGAGTCATATCAACGCACAGGCAATTCCCAGCAGATCAGCAAGCTCTAAGAGCTGGAAGAACAGACTCCACTTGAAAACAATAAATACGCATGGACTCTGGAAAGGACGGTGCGGCCTGGGAAGGGACTCCTCGGCTTGCTCCCAGTCTCACCTGAGAGTCCACAGAGAAGTTGCCCGCAGCACTGAGGGCACTCAGGAAGGGCTGCACATAGCGCCGGACGGCCCCTTCGATGTCCCAGTGGACGTCGTGGGACTTGGGGTCCGGGTTGAGTAAACTGAAGGTGATCTCATAGCCTAGAGAAACAGGAGTCAGGGAAGCCTGGCTGAGCTGAACTTGTCTCGCCTCTGGAATGGGGCTGATGGCCATCATGGAACCCAAGGGAGGATAAAACTGGGATGAGGAGCACTGAGGGCTTTAACTAAAAAGGTGAAACCACAGAAGAAAGGAGTAAAGAGTCCGCACGCAGATTCCCCTCCTGCCCCATCGCCTCCACATCATTCATTTCCCTGTCCCTTCTCACGGCAAAGCCCTGTCACCCTACCCAAGCTGGACTTGAGAGGCCGCCTCTTATCAGAGCTCCACTTGTCCTCCGGAAGGTGGTCAGCCAGGGCCGCAGCGAGCACGGCCTCAGTCAAAGACATGGCCTGCGCTACTTGGATTACACGGCGGCCAACGATGTTAAAGGCCTCCCGGTGTGTGATCCCTCTCACGACTGCTGTCCTCTCAGGCCCGATGTAGCTCATCATGTCCTGTGAGAGACCAGCAAGAGACAGAATGCCCAGGGCTCAGGGAAGAAAACAGAAGAACGTGCTGGCTCCGGTCTCAGAGAATCTGACTTTTTGCCACTGACCAAGAGGCCTACCCCTCCCCTTAGATTCATAGTGAACCCCTATCTCAGCACCTCTGACCAATCGGTGTCATGAATGCTTTCATTCATTTCTGTTCCCTTTGCCTTCCCAGCAGACATAAGTCCCAGGCATTATCTAAAGCTTCATGGGCTGGAAACCAGGAGATGCTATGCTGAACAAGGACAGCGGAATAAACAAACACCTGGAAAGTTTGATGTAAGTAGACAGCACATGGCGAAGAGGCAAGCCAGGAATGCTCACGGTAGCATTATTTCTAAGAGTCAAAAACCGGAGACAATTCAACTGCCCATCAGCAACAGGACGGATAAACTGTGATATGTTTCTATAATGAAACATCAGGTCATGATCCCAGGGTACTGGGATCGAGCCCCACATCGGGCTCCCTGCTCTGCGGGAAGCCTGCTTCTCCCTCTCCCACTCCCCCTGCTTGTGTTCCCTCTCTCGCTGTTTCCCTGTCAAATAAATAAATAAATAATCTTAAAAAAAAAAATGAACATATTAGACTCAACTGCACATTGATTATCATGGATGATTCTCTAACATAAATGTGGGACGAAACGCAAGTTGCAGAAGAACATGTGCTGTATTAATATAAAGTTCAAAAGTTTGTAAAATTGAATATGTTGTTTATTAAGATACAACACAGGTGATAAAACTTGAAAGAAAAGTAAGAAAATGACACACACAAAATATGGTCACCCTGGGCCAAAAGGGAGCAGGGCAGAACCATGCAGATGCACAGGGTTCAGCTATATTGCTAAACTGCAATATGCGAGCTGGGGTTGGGTACATGGATGTTCATTAAAATTTTCTTCCACCTTTTTATAAGAATTACATATTTCATCATAAACTGTAAAAGAAAATGGTATATGGCATAGCTCCCACTGAGCCTCTTGCTCATCAAGTGAAAAGGTCAATGTGTCGGCCCATATTACCACCACAACCCATTCAAACCAGCTTTTTTTTTCATCCTGATTTTTTTTCCACTTTAAATGGTCATCAGAGCTTGAACTGAATATAACTCCTGGCTTTAGAAAGACCCAGAGTTGGGATGCCTGGGTGGCATAGTCGTTAAGTGTCTGCCTTCAGCTCAGGTCATGATCCCAGGGTCCTGGGATCGAGCCCCACATTGGGCTCCCTGCTCAACGGGAAGCCTGCTTCTCCCTCTCCCACTCCCCCTGCTTGTGTTCCCTCTCTGTCAAATAAATAAAGAAGAATCTTTAAAAAAAGAAAGAAAGAAAGAAAGACCCAGAGTCAATGAACAAAAATCCCTATCTGCATTCTATTTTTTTTCCTATTTGCATTCTTTAAAAAAACTATTTGTTAAAGAGTTTTCTGTAACAAATGCAAGCAATAGGGAGCACTACTGCAAGAAAGAGGCGACCTAGGACAGGACGAGAAGCCGCAACCTCTGCTCACCCTACCTGGGGCAGAAGCGAGGAGTTTTCAGAGATCACATACACAGTCAGGGAGCCCTCTGCTTGCTTCTGTGGCTCAGCTAACACGGTTTCTGCCTCTGGGGACAAGAGCAGGAGGTGCACCAGGAGCAAAAACACCATTCCCTTTCCCTCTGGCCCCCACAGAGGGCCTCAGCCACGGCTCCACCTCCCACTCACACCTGGCTGACACTGTGGCCAGGCTCGGCCCCCGGTGGCCCAGGCTGAAACACACGGTATCTCATTCCAAGCTTTCCCAGAGAGATTCTGAAGTTAAGACAAGGTATGGAAAATACACACTTAGAGATCGGAAGAGAAAAAGAGGGCTTCGTGTTAAACTAGCATGATCACCCCTTCTGGTACCTTGCATACTGCCCAGTGACAGGGCCTCCTCCTCGCGCTCCAGAGCCCTCCGATAGGCCTTCTGGAAACGGCATTTGATTTTCATTTTGTCTGAGAGGAAAAGGAAGAAGCAAGATAAGAAGACTAAGTACAGACCTCTGTCCACCTTCCCAGCCCTCACACTGTCCGGTGTCTCAGGACAGCCAGAATATTGTTTGCAAAGAAAGACCAAGAAGCTGCAGTCAATTCTAATGATTTCTACATGGATGATATCAAATACACAACACCCCACCTCTTCCACCTAACTAGCTCTTGCCTCTGCCTGTGTACACCCTACCGTCAACCTGAAGTACCCTCCCAAAGGGAAATCTATTACAATATTCATTCTATTAATAGGTGAAAGGAGAAAAACCGTATGACCACTTCAATACGTGCCTCAAAATAATTAAATTCAATGAATGTTCTTGATAAAGATAAGATGCACTTAATGACAAAACACTAAATGTAGTTCGGTTAAAATTAGTAATAAGGGGCACCTGGGTGGCTCAGTCAGTTAAGCACCTGACTCTTGATTTCAGCTCAGGTCATGATCTCAGGGTCGTGGGATCGAGCCCTGCATCAGGCTCCACACTTAGCGGGGAGTCAGCTTGTCCCTCTCCCTCTGCTCCTCCCCCTGCTCGTGCTCTCTCTCCCCCCAGATAAATAAATAAATAAATAAAATCTTTTAAAAAATTAAATTAATAATAAAATGAGGATGCCTGCTATCTCCTCTGTTATTCAGCATTGTTCTTTCTGAAGTTCCTGACCAATGTAATAAGGGAAGAAAGAGACATGAAACATGAATATTTGAAAGAAAGAAACAAGACGGCCACTTTTTGAAATAGCATAATTATTTTCCAAGAAAATCAAAGAGAACCAACTGGAAAACTATTAGAACTAGTAACAGTTCAGTACAATGACTAGATATACGCAAGAATTAGTAGCTTTCTGATAAGTACCAACGATATCCAATTTGAAAAGCAAGTGTTTTTTAAAATCCCAATCACCATAATAATAAAGAACATAAAATACCCAGGAAGAAATGTATAAAACTATAAGAAAAACACCCAGGACTTCACTGAAGGACATAAAAGAAGATCTGAATGAAATGGGAAAAGTATACAAGGTTCTTAGATGGAAAGACTAAATATTCTAAGGATGTCAATTCTCCCTAAGTTAATCTATACCTGTAAGGCAATCCCAAAGGGATTTTTTCGCCCCCTCCCCTGAAATTGAGAAGTTGAACCTAAAATTTATTGGGGGGGTGGCTGGGTGGCTCAGTCGTTAAGCGTCTGCCTTCAGCTCAGGTCATGATCCCAGGGTCCTAGGATCGAGCCCCGCATCTGGCTCCCTGCTCTGCGGGAAGCCTGCTTCTCCCTCTCCCACTCCCCCTGCTTGTGTTCCCCCTCTCGCTGTCTCTCTCTGTCAAATAAATAAAATCTTAAAAAAAAAAAAGAAATTAGGTGATATTAAGGAATTATTTGTAACTTGGTTAGGTGTGACATGGTAGTTATGCTTATTTTATTTATTTATTTATTTAAGATTTTATTTATTTGACAGAGACACAGCGAGAGAGGGAACACAAGCAGGGGGAGTGGGAGAGGGAGAAGCAGAGTTCCCGCCGAGCAGGGAGCCCAATGCGGGGCTCGATCCCAGGACCTTGGGATCATGACCTGAGCCGAAGGCAGACGCTTAACGACTGAGCCACCCAGGCGCCCCTGGTAGTTATGTTTAAAAAATCAGGGGCGCCTCGGTGGCTCAGTCTGCCTTCCGCTCAGGTCATGAACCCAAAGTCCCAGGATCAAGTCTCACCATCAGGCTCCTTGCTCAGTGGGGAGTCTGCTTCTCCATCTGACCCTCCCCCCTCTCGTGCTCTCTCAATCGCTCTCTCAAATAAATAAATAAAATCTATAAAAAAAAAATCAAAATAAGGGGCACCTGGCTGGCTCAGTCGGTAAAGCATGCGACTCCTTTTTTTTTTTTTTTTAAGATTTTACTTATTTATTTGTGAGCGGCAGAGAGAAAGAGAGAGAGCACAAGTGGGGCGAGTGGCAGGCAGAGGGAGAAGCAGACTCCCCACTGAGCAGGAAGCCCGATGTGGGGCTTGATCCCAGGACCCTGGCATCATGACCTGGGCTAAAGGCAGACGTTTAACCGACTGAGCCACCCAGGTGGCCCTATTTATTTAAGATTTTATTTTAAGTAATCTCTACATCCAACCTGGTGTTCGAACCCATAACCCCAACATTAAGAGTCATACTCCACTGACTGAGCCAGCCACGTGCCCCCCCAATCTAACATACATTTAATTTGTTTATCTTCCAACTGTCCGTTCTCCTCTTTGTCGTCTATTTTGTTCACTGTATTGTCTATTTTGTTTGCTGTATCTCCAGCAACTACAACAGTATCTGACATATATATATATCAGCAAATATTTATTGTTGAATAAATGAACAAACCTATTACTATTCCTATTTAACAGATGAGAAAACCAAGTTTAGAGAGGTTAACCACCTCACCCAAATTCACACAAATAAGTAGCAGAACCAAGGCTTTAATCCAGCTCTCTTACACCAAATGCCATACTCTTGGCCCCTCCACTATACTACCTCCACAACATGTCCATGTTATTGAATACTGTGTCACTAAATACGAAGAAATCCATGACAAATTGACAGCAATCAAGTTGCGGACTAACATGTGAGGTATGATCCATTCTTGTTTTGAGAAACAAAACCTATTTATGTTTACATTAGGTTGAACTGTATGAAATGATTTTTTTTTTTTTTTTAATGTAGGCTCCCTGCGCAGTGTGGAGTCCAACACGGGGCTTAACTCACAACCTTGAGATCAAGATCTGAGCTGAGATGGAGAATCAGACAGAAGCTTAACAACCTGAGCCACCCACGGGCCCCATGAAATGATTTTTTTAAATGTGTGTGACCAAGGTTAAAAAGCTAGAAAGTAAATGGCACACAGGCACGTCACAGGCTGGACTCGGCCTACACATCCAGTCACTCCCAAACTTTCACTTCACACTCCAGAAAGTAAAACTGCTCACAGATCCCCCAACATGCTGATTCACCCCTCCATGCTTCTAAACAGGAGGCAGTAGAGTTTGTCAGTTAAAAGCCAGAACACTGGAATCAGTCAGGCCTGGATTTAAATCCCAGTTCCATCTCTTACTAGCTAGCTGTGTGATCCTGAGCAAATTAAAATCTCTTAAGTCTGTTTTTTCATTTATAAAATGGAGATAATAATGTTAGAGAGGATTAAATGAGGCAACACATGTAAAGTGCTTCACCTAGTTTCTGGCATATAATGAACAACGAATATTAGCGATTATTATTACTGGCTCATGCTGTTCCCTTCCTCCCTTCCCCCATTTAACCTGAATTCCTTCACAACCTTTAAAAATCTGGTTTAAAAATGACATCCTCAAAACCTTCTCTGCCTTTCTTTCCTCCCAGTTAAAGGCTCTTTCTTTCCTCCCAGTTAAAGGCTCTTTCTTTAGCGCAATCTCAGTTTCTTACATACTTCCACTGTGATTTCTTTTTTTTTTTTTTTAAGATTTTATTTATTTGACAGAGAGACACAGCGAGAGAGGGAACACAAGCAGGGGGAGTGGGAGAGGGAGAAGCAGGCTTCCCGCGGAGCAGGGAGCCCGATGCGGGGCTCGATCCCAGGACCCTCGGACCATGACCTGAGCCGAAGGCAGACGCCCAACGACTGAGCCACCCAGGCGCCCCTTCAGTGTGATTTCTTTATCTAAGTGTCTTTCTCCCCTACTGGGCTACGAATTTCTTTAAACCATTATCAATTCCTCATTCACCCCAAAATTCCTGGTACTGAAAAGTACCTAACACTTAGTAAAGTATCCCACTTCCTCTCCTATGCCCTAATGAGCATTAATTGCTTCTCATCAGGTAGCATAATTGTTTTATGAATAAAACTGTCGCCTTAACGGTGAACACTGAATTTAAAGTTGTTTTTCTTCTAACCATCCACACTGTTCATTCAGAGAGGGCTTTTAATATACATTTTTAACTACCTTTAAGGGACACTCATGCTCCTCCTACCTAACCCATCTCTGGACTGAGCTCAGACCAGAAAGGCAGCCCTGACTCCCCAAGGACTCACATTTCAGAGGGATATCTCTCTCATGTACAACGGTGAAGGGCAGCTTCTCCTGGTCGTCCAATGGCACTGATTCTCGGGTAAACACGACGGTGACGGGTACCGTGAGCCGCAGCTAGGGTAAGGAGCATCCGGGCCATCAGCTGAGTCTCCACCTTGCCAGCGGGCTGTCCCCTGGCCTTCTCCCACCGAGGACTCACCTGCAGGGCATTCAGCCCACTGATCTGGGAGTAAGGCAAGGGGGCCCGGTAGGTCTCCGTGGTCTTCCACCAGAGCGGTAACCCCAACAGGATGGCCACCGCAGCGAAGAAGAGAGCGGCCCGCTTGCCTCGGACCACCTCTGGGGGTACGGAGGTACCGACTTGAGGCGCTGGAAGTGGCCTTAGGTGCCCGCCCCAACCCTGACGCGGAGGAGCCCCAGCAACCGGCACTCAAAGGCTCTCCGCCCGCCTTCATAGGAATCCCTGTGCGAGGGGCCCGCGCCCAAACCTGAAGGGATCTTATCTGAAACGACCCCCCGGCCCCCAGTCCGCGGGACCGCTAGCACACCCACAATCCCCAAAGCCCGCATCCTCCCTCTCAATACACAAGCCGCGGGCCCCGCCCGAATGCCACCGCACCTAGGTCTGTAGCCGCTGCCCCGGGAGCCGCCATGCTTGCTTCCGGTTGCTCTAGGCGCCGAAGGGCGGAGCTGCGCAAGGAGGGGGCGGAACCACGGCGGGGTTGCAGCCAATCGCAAGCCGCACTCCAGGCGCGCGGGGAGGAAAAAGAGGTCGAGGGTGGGCGGGGTCCGCAAGGAGCCTGTCAGCCAGTTTGAAAGGAGTTTGCCCTGCACCCTGGGCGGTCGAGGAGGTGCACGGGTTTCTGCGCTGCTGGAAGACTCTTTGTTAGTCTCCCGCTTCCTCGTAGAACACACTCCTAGTCCCAGGGATAAAGAGCGCAAACTCTGCAGGCGTTAAATACTAGTTGGGCGACCACAGGCAGCTCTGAGTCTCAGTTTTCTCATCTGGAAAATGGAGATATTTACCAAAATGAGCTCATTCAGGGGCACCTGGCTTGCGCAATCGGTAGAGCGCGGGAGGCTTGATCTAGGGATCGTAAATTCGAGCCCCACGTTGGCTGTAGAAATTACTTGAAAAAATAAAATAGGGGCACCTGGGTGGCTCAATCGGTTAAGCATCTGCCTTTGGTTCAGGTCATGATCCCGGAGTCCCCAGGATGGAGCCCCACATCTGGCTCCCTGTTCAGCAGGGAGTTGGCTTCTCCCTCTCCCTCTGCTCCTCCCCCCTGCTTGTGCGTGCTCTCGCGTTCTCTCTCTCTCATTCGCTCACTCTCTTTCTCTCAAATAAATAAATAAAAAATCTTTAAAATAAGGTCATTCATGTAAAGATCCTGGCACGGAAAGCATCCAAATATCACCTATCGATGGCATCCCTGTTTATCCATATCATAGAGCTCCTGTTCTGGGCACCCTCTCCTCAAGCCTCAAATATGGAGGTGGCAAGCTAGAAGTACCTTTTTAGCATATTTGGCTCACCAGTATTTTTTTTAATTCATTTGAATTCATTTCCAACTTGTAAAAGTCTGAATACTTAAAATTTTTGAAAATTCATGAGCACAGACTCGATCCTGATCACTTAGGTTTAAATCCTGACTTCATCACTTCACCTGAGTGATCTTGAGAATTAACCTCTCTGTGCCTGTTTCCTCATATTAAAATAGGGATAATAATAGTATCTACTTTATACAGCATTGTAGTAAATGAGTTAGTAAATGTAGTGATTAGAATAGGGCCTGGCCTGCCAGGAACACATAGTAACTGCTATAGAGGTGCCTGGGTGGCTCAGCCAGTTCAGCATCTGACTTGGTTTCAGCTCAGGGCATGATCTCAGGGTTGTGGGATGGAGCCCTGCGTCAGGCTCCACGCTCAATGGGGAGTCGGCTTGAGATTCTCTCTCTCCCTCTGCCCCTTACCCTGCTCAAGCACTCTCTCCCTCTCTCTCAAATAAATAAATCTTTTTTTTAAAAAAAGGAAGTACTATGTAAGTGTTATCTATTTTTGTTAATATAAGGGCAGGTCACCCTGGGCTTACATTCCCATATTGCAATAATTAGCTGGGTGGAGCACTTTACACAGAGCATGGCCTCCCCAGTTCACACATAACACACCTAGCAGGTTCTCTCATCTTTTCATCCCCTCAGACAGACCCAGGTGTTTGATGTACCCCCACACCCCAGCCAAGTGGTCAAAGTTTAGCACGAAACCTCACCAGGTCTATCCTTGCCCAGACCCTCAAATCGGCCTTCTCTGTGCCCTCATCTACCCCCAAACGGAAATGGGCAATAGCCCCTGGCAACCTCCTAGATACCCTGATCCATCTGGCAGTCTTGAGCCTTGGGGCTTTTCCATGTTGGGCAGGAGCCCAGGTGCTGTTCCTGCAGTGCCCACCCCACACACCCAGCAGAAGGTGTCACGCCCCGGCAGGGTTCAACACAGTGGAGAAGTGGGAAGACTCCTATCCCCTTACCCCAGTTTTGGGCTCTGTGCAAAAGCTGCCTTCAGGAATTTCACAAGTCTCGCCTTACTCCATCCTTCAGCTGCAGCCTAGCGCCTCTGAGGTGGCAGTCCCTGAAGGACCTGCAGCCCTCCATACTGCCCATACTCCAGCCTTGGACATTACCAGCAAGAGCCTGAGCTGGGAATGGGGATTGGGTGTGCCCCTCCCCCATAAACTTAAAGCTCAGTAAATCTCAAAACCTACCCCCACTCCCTCCACAGTCAGAGGGCCCAGAGACAGTGGAAATCAGAAACTGAGGTGGGAATTTGATATGTAAAACAGACAGACAAAGTAGCATGTTTTGCTACCATTTATTTGCTATGTGGTATGTACCCAAGGCATGAGTCATGTCTGGTGTCCTACTCTCTGATCCCAGGAGACAGGGCAGGCAAGGAAAGCTACCACATCATGGGGAAATTGTGGGGGCTGGTGGAGGCAGGGGGAAACCCAGGCATCCTGCTCTGACTTCTAGCAACTTCTCTTGCCCTCAGTCACAAGGGGCATCCCATCCTCCCATCCAATGGTCCCAGGTGCAGCAATGGGAGAGGGGAGGGGAGGACAAGAAAAGGAAGATGACTCAGTGCTGGCTAGAGGCATCTCTGCTCTGCATGGCTATTTGGCCCTGGCCATAACTATAGGCGAAATAGGGTGCAGGTGGCCAGGCCAAGGGCTGCAGTGTGGAATGCGCACTCAGTAGGCATGGTTGGCAATGTAGAGGGACTGTGCTGCTGCTCCACCATCTTCCCCGCTGCCTTCATACTTGCCCTGGGCTGCAAGCCCATTCACCTGCAAGAGGGTGGGGGGTAGGAGGGAGGTGGAGTAAGCGGGCTGACACCGCCCACAGGTGCCAAACCCTGCCCAGGCTATAGTCTCTGGGGGCTGCCCCCTGCCTAGCTATGCCCCTCTCCCACAACCACCACCTCCAGCTCCCAACCTCGGCCCGCTTGATGAACTCCTCAGTGGCAGCCCCAGCATTGTCTTGTTGCCCTCTCCAGGCATTGAGGGCAGAGGCCTGCAGGGCACGCCCATAGGAGAAGGTAAGGGCCCAGGGCCGAGGAAGGGGGCAGCGGTTGATAGCATTGAGGTTGAGCGATGCCTCCTCTTCACTCTGACCCCCAGACAGGAAAGTCACTCCTAGGGTAGAGAAGAGAAGACAAACTGATTGGTCAACTCCCTAATTTTCCAGGTATGGGCCCCATGAAGGCCACAAGAACCTGAGAATGGGCCTTAGGGACAGGAGCAAGTTAGGAAGCAGGGTAGTACCTGGGACAGCTGGGGGCACAGTGCGACGCAGGGCAGTGATGGTTGCCATGGCGATCTCCTCTGGGCTATATTTAATGGGACAGGCATGGCCAGGGGTCACCATGTTGGGCTTGAGCAGGGTCCCCTCCAGGTACACGTGATGGTCACTCAGGGCCTTGTACACAGCAGCCAAGACCTGGAGATCAGAGGAGGTTTACTAAGGTTCTGGGCCCCTGCTCAGTGCTCCCTTTTTAGGGGAAGGTGGGCATGACTGTGAGAGTCAGTACAGGCTCAAACTCACAGGTGTGTTCTGGGGCAGAGTAAAGAGTGCTTGGGGAAAGTGCCTGCATCTGAGCCAGGGACTATGGGGAATAGGCTCCCCGCTCAGGCCGCCCTTGCTGTAGGTGTCTGTGCCTAGGTGTGGACTCACCTTCTCCGTAACATACTGACAACGTTTGAGGTCATGGTCTCCATCTGGCAGGATTTCAGGTTCCACAATAGGCACGATGCCATTCTGCAGGTAAGAGCAGAGTAGCTTGGGAGGGGCAGTAGGTAGGAGGGGAGGAAGCCCTTGTAACCCTCTCCCCACTAGGCACAGGGCACCCATCGGACCCCCTCACACAAACATACACACACCTGCTGGCAGATGCTGGCATAGCGGGCCAGCACGTTGGCATTCTCCAGAATGGCAAGTGCTGAGGGTGTGCGCTCACTGATTTTCAGCACGCAACGCCACTTGGCAAAGTTGGCGCCATCCTTCTTGTATTGGGCACAGCGTTCCGAGAGCCCATCCAGCCCTGCAGGCATAATGCCAGCCTCATCACTCCACCCCTCTTGGCCAGCATCAACCATCCAACAACCCTGTGGTCCTCACCCACCCGTCCTGTACCTTGAGTGGTGGTTTCTCCATCAGTCCCTGCTAGAGGCACTACACCCTTGTCGACCTGTAGGGGAAACACAGGCAGAGGGCTGAACGCAGGCAGGATCCCCCCTTGTCACCACACACACACACACACACACACACACACACACACACATCTATTTCCATGTTCGGGCCCCATCAAGGGCCAGTGGCTGCACCTTGATGCCCACGACAATGCCTTTATCCTGAATGGTACGAACGAAGGGAACACCATTATCGTCTTTCTGGTAGAGTGTCTCATGGAAGAAGATGACTCCTCCGATGCACTTCTTTACACGGTCATCAGCACTGAACAGGACCTGGCGGTACAACCGGCGGTTTTCCTCTGTGTTCTCCACACCAATTTGGCTCAGCCGCTTGGCCATGCTGCCTGGGGGCAAACAAAAGAGGGGTAGCAAGCTCACCCCCAGGACTCTCTGGCTACCTCTACCCCACCTAGCCACAGGTCCCCCCCCACCTACCTACAGACTCATCCGCAGCCAGAATGCCTTTGCCTGGGGCCACAATCCGGAGGGCAATGTCAGACAACTCCTTTTTCTGCTCAGCAGAAAGGGCTGGGTACGAGTGGGGCATGGTGACAGCTCTGTGGAATAGAGACAAGATATAAAAGCTGGACCTGACCTACCACCTCTTCTGCTTCTTCTCCTGGCCATATGGGCCAAATGGCTTACCCCCACCTCCCAACAAGTATGGAGCTAGGAACAAGGCAGTAGTCCTTGGCATGGGTCCTGGGCAACACAGTGGCACCAATCCCTCTGACAGCTAGCAGGCTTAGGGCCCCAGTTCCCACATCTCCTTTTGTCCTTGGTGGGCACCCTTCCAGCCCTGGGGAAAGATGCAGGGTGGGGGTGGGGAGGTGAACAGCCCTGAAGCTACAGGTCTTCTTGTGAAACTACTGCCCAAACAGAGATCCAGTCCTTTCACTGAATTTGGCCCCTTCAGGTAGGGCATAAGCCCTGGCCTTTCCAAATTCCATGTTATCCTCTTCAGCAGGGCCCCTAGGGAAAGCGTACTTCCTTCCAAGGCTTCAGGATGAGGCAAAAGTACCTATCACCCTTCTTCCCTCAGCTTCTGGAGGAAAAGTGGGGGACAAGTGGGGACCAGGAGTGGCACAAATAACTGCCATAGGCTTCTGTAACCTCTTCTTTCCCATACCCCAACCCCGACGGCCTTTGCAGCCAGATGGGAGTGGAGGAAGGAGCAGGGAGACCTGTGGGGAGGTGACAGAGAGACAGGCTAACTAGGGGGGGGGGGGGGGCGCTGGCAGAGAGACCTAAACCAGGAGGACAGAGGAGGCAAGACAACTGGACAGGGAACTTAACCTAGGAGAGGGAGCAGGCTGAGATGAAAATGGGCTGGGTGGGAGAGGCTGACCCCCAGGAAAAATCCAGTAGGCAGAGGAAGACTTGGAATTAGAAAAGCTGAGGTCCGGGCATGAGAGCAAAGAAGAAGGGGTACTGTGGGAGAGGCTGAACCACAGGATTTCTGAGTGGACAAAAAGGAGAGAGGATTAAGAAGAGAGCTGAGAAGGCACATCCAAGGACCCTCGGGAGCAGGGCAAGGGTGATAGAGGGAAGAGTCAGGGAGAGGAAGGGGAGATGCTGAGCAGCTCCCGCCTCGCCCGAGGCCTCACCTGCGTGCTGCGAGGTGCGCAGCCAGTTAGCAGAGGCAGCCACAGGAACAGCGCGGATTCAGGTCGGCAACAGCTGTGGCTGTAGCTCAGGCTCCTGTAAATGAGGCTGCGGATGCCGCAGAGCTACGTGACTCCCCTGAGGGGCGGGCACATCCCCGCCCTGGCCACGCCCCCTCCCCGGACTGGTGACTCAGCAGAACCACGCCCACCGAGGCAGGGCGACGCGGTGGAGTGACTACCCAGTCAGGTTCTCGGAGGTTGTTGTCCCCCTCCCACCTTTCTAACAGCAGGGCCCCCCGGGAGGCAGGAAATGGCCTTGCCCTCATTTCTGCCACAATCGCCTTTACCGTGTGCTGGGCACTGGGCTGGATGTTGGGGACTGAGCCTGGTCTGGTGAAGGAGGGTCACCTAAATAGTCACAACCGGTGGGGTAAAGAGACAGAGGCACCAACAAAGTGTGATAGTCCAAGGCAGGGAGTAGGAACTGAGTTTCTCTGTCCTCACCCCCTTATTTACCAGGGCCTAGTCTAGAGGGGGATGGAGAAGGTAAGAGAATGAATCCTTGTCTGTCCTGCCCGCAGGCTAAGAGCCAGGGAACAAGCAGTCCAGTGCCCAGAGTATCTGAGAAAGCAAGAGAAGGGAGGAGGAGGAGCCAGCTTTGGCTCTGGATGCAGTGGGAGGGTTGTATGGAGGGTGCCCAAGCAGGAGCGCCAACAAGCTTCTCGAACCTCATTCACCCCCCACCCCCAAAAAATAAGATTCAGTGAATTTGAAGAAATACATTAAATATATTTTATTTAAATAGCATTAAACATAGCTAGTTCTTTGTCCATTGGTCCTGGTGTTGGGGTAAGGGAGTATTGCAGGTAAAAAGGGGTGAAAAACACATTCCAGCTTTCAGTTTCTTAGCTCAGAAATTCCAGCAATCCCTGTAGCTCCTTGCAACCCCTCACAACCTCTGGGATGGACTGCAGAGTCTGGGAAGAGGCATAAAAGGCAGCTCAGGGTCACAAGTCCAAGGCTCCCAGCCCCAGGAAGCACCAACTGAGTCAGAGGGGAGAAAGCAGAAGCCACAGAGAAGCCTGCAACAGTGAGTCAGGCCCAGTGCTCAGCACAGGCTGGGAACTAGAGCGATGCTCATGAGTACTTCCCGGGGCCAAGCCCTATGCCAGGTGCCTTAGCGGCATCAACTCCCTCCCTCCTTTACCTCATAAATATGCTGAACAATATCATCTAGTTTCTTTAACTCCTTGTCAGAGCGTCGAAGATTCTCCTCTAGTATGTTTCTCTAGAAAACAAACAGGTTGCATTAAGTCCTACACTCAGAAGAACAGCATAGCTTGTGGGGCAAGGAAAATACGGCAGAGCACTTGCTAGTAGTAGTGGGAAATGGCATGGGAATTCTTACATGGCTCTGGAACTTGACCATGAGTTTTGCCTTCTCATTTTTCATCTCCAGGAACATCACCCTCAACTTGTCCACCTGTAGATATGTCCAGATCAGTAGAGGTACAACCTAGGGTTCCCGCCAGCTGCCCAGCTCCTCTGCTAACTCTGAGTCACCGCTCACCTCTTGGGAGAGCCACACTTTCTCCTGGATCCAGTTAGTGGCCACAGGCTGACAGTCAGGGTTCAGCTGACCTGCCAGGGTCTCTTGGAGCACCTTAGTCTCTGTCTCCGCACGCCGAAGTGAGCGGGTGAGCTGGGTCACCTCCTCTCTGAGGCTCTGGGGATGAGAATGGTATCCAGTAGCTCTCAAAGGGCCTCTCTACCCTTCTTATCCCATGTGGTGAACAAGGGTAGACCAGGGATCCAATTCCCACCGAATCTGAGATTCTAGCCATCAGAGACACAGAAAGCAGAGGGCCAGGCATCATACTGAACGTACTATGAGCTCGCCACTCCTGTCTATCTGCTCTAGGATCTTCTCGTTCTGCTGTTGTATCACTTCCTGGAGCTCCTTTTCATTCTGTGAGGGAAAGGGAGGTAAGAAGCACTGAGAGAGCTGGCTTCTTAGCAGCCCTTGCCAGGAGATAGGATTTAGTGTCTGACCCATGTTCAGCTCCAATAATACCAATTGATAACACTCCAATTCTTCCTCTAGGGCTATGTCAGGCAAGGCACATTTCAGTGTTGAGAGAGTTCTGCCAGAGTTCCTGACTTCTAGGTCAGCCTGGGAGATGGATCAGCCCATAGCTAATTCCCAAACATGTGAAATGTCTGACCCCAGGAAGGGCAAAACTAGGGCAATGATTGGAAAATCCCCACCACCCAGATTCCTGGAGAGACCATGGCTCCCAGTGGGCCAGTAGAGCTGCCCCAGTTCTTCATCGCCCCACTTCTAGGCCCCTCCTTCACCTTGTAGCGCAAGCACAAGGCCTGGTTCAGCTTCTCTATGTCTGCCTCCTTTGCCTTCTGGGCTTCCTGATGCTGTTCTTCCTGGGCCTGTAGCCTAGCCTGCAGATCACAACTAGGGGAGGGAATAATTCAGCATTATTTCTGTCCTCTCAGGCGCTGGCTGGGCCCTTGACATAAGGAGTGTCTCACCTGACCTGCCCTCTCTAATCAAGACTGCCCTCCACTCACATCTTTCGCTGCAGAGTCCTGATGGCTTCTTCTTTAGACTCTTGCAGCAGAGAACACAGGCTTTGAAGCTCCACAGTCATTGTACCCATTTCTGCCAGGCTCTTCTCCATGCCTGGGATCTCTGAAAGAGCAAGTCCTAGCTAAAGGCAGAGCCCTTTGGCTCTGGAAGGAAGAAGTGTGTGTAGCCATCATCACCACAACTCTTATCCATGTTCCCCACCCATAGAATTTGAATTTCCGGAACACTGTAGATCCCAAAAGGCAGAAATAAAATGAGCCCACATAAAATTGAGGTTTTTAGAGCAAATTACTTCTCACTGCTTTACTCTTTATCATTAGTACCAGATCTAGAAATGAGGCAGGATCCCTGGAGCCCATCCTAACCTGTAGGCTGAAGGGAAACCATTGATGCTACTCGGGTGAAAGCACTCTTGTCACTTCCAAGCAAGGGCACAGGAGCTGCTTCTGGCTCTAAAACAAAAACCAACCAAGGTAGAGGGCCCCTCTGGTGACCCAGTCAAGGGTCTGCCATAACAGAAGCCAGGGAGAGAGAAGTCTGCTGGTGGGCATCTTCGACAGATGAAGATAGGAGGGGCAGGGCCACAACTCTCCCACCCTTAAATCCCAGGGCCTTTAACCTTCATCTGCCATTGCTGTCAAGACGCTTCCCAAGAAGGCGCTGTCAGTAGGCGGAGGGTATTCCTGGGCAGGAGCACAGGCTGTGCTTACAAGGGGGGTCTCTGGTTCAGCCTAAGGGTAAAGGAGAAACATGATCAGTTGCTCTTCAGGGTTAGTGATTTCCTGAACTTCCAGGTACCCACCAGCCACCTCCTCTGGAAAGCTGTTCTATCTACTCCCTTTTTTCTCTATCAGCACCTTCTCAATTAGCTCCTTTCCCTGAACTTAATTCTCTCACTAAAATAACAACAATTAAACACAGAAACCTTCTTAACTTAAATCCCATTTTTAAGCTGTCTTTTCTCTTTCCCCTCCGGATTAAGAAAAAGATAAAGAAGCCTACATTTCCCGCCTAAAATTGTCACCATCTATTGACTACCTAGCCCCCTACACTCAAGTCTTCTGCCTCTCCATTTCACCAAAACTCTTGCTTGGTTCACCAATAGCATCCTTACTTTCAAATTCAACAGACATGTTTCAGCTCTTGTTTTACCTATTTGATAATCAATGACCATGTTCTTCTTTTAGAAACTTCCTTTTCTCAGCTTCTGGAACATGACTCTTTCCTCCATACGCAGGCTTCATACCTTTCTATTTATTCTCTCTATCCACAGGTCCTTCCTTAAACTGTTGGACTCCTTCTGGTTCATCCTTGGCCTTCTTTATACTCTAATCCATTCCCCAGGTGGCCTTGCCTTGGAAACTCCACAAAATCATCCACTACTACGTGGATGACCTTTCAATCTTTCTCTCTCAAGTATATTATTTTCCCAATCTCCAGACCCAAAGGCTCAACTGCCTGTGAAAAATCTACCAGAATGCTCCATAGTTCACCTGAAATGTAATATGTATAAGCTGACCTCACCATTTTCCCTGTCCTATCACACCAAAAATCTGTTCCTCCTCCTGTATTTACGACCCTAGGACCGGGGGGTTGGGAGGGCAGCAAATGACAGCCTGCGGTTCAAATCTGGCCTGCCACCTGTTTTGGTAAATAAAGTTTTATTGAAATACAGCCATACACATTTATTTACATACTATGGCTGCTCTTGAGCTACAAAGGCAGAGTTGAGTAGTTAAGACAGTGACAACATGGCTCAAAAAGCTGAAAATATTATATTGTACTTTATAGGAAAAGTGTGCCACCCCCAGTTCTAGAAAGTATCATCATCTTTCCAGCAATCTAGAGATCATCATTCACTCTTCCACCTTACTCCTACACCAAACTGTTCACCCAGGTTCTATTACTTCTATTTTCTAAATATGTATTGAATTCATCCAGTCCATACTTTCCTGTCTACCCCTTCTATAATTGCCATTAGTTCAAGCCTTCAGGCCTCCTGTCTACTTCTCTAGTCTTGTCTCCTTGTCATTCTTGCCCCATATAGCTCCTATACTGAAGAGCTACTTCCCAGACTCCAAACTGGCCAAATTCCATATGAGCAGGGCCTTGCCTTGTTTACCTGTAGCCCCAGCATCTAACCCAGGTCATGTTACAAGGTAGACACTACAAAAAAGTACACACAGTGCCTCTCTGACTTTCAAAGACCATTCCCTTTGCCTAGTACACCTTCCTATATAACCCCGCCTCCCCCACCCTGCCCTACAAACTTCCAAACCTCAAGACTCTGTCCAAGGATCACTTGCTTTGAGAAGACATGCTAACTCTCAGAGGTATAACTGATGCTTTCTCCACACAGACCTCTATCATGATCACAAGTCAAGATGTCAAGTTTATACCTGTCTTCCCTGCAAGACTGTGGATTCTTTCACATTTCCTGTGCTCAGCACACACTAGGGTCAGATCATAAGCACTTCCAAATTTTAGGACCCTGGTTATACCTCTCAATGTTGAATAAGCTAATTAACTATTCTGAAAGATACCAACAATTTATTGTGTAGTGTGCACTGTGGGAAAGTCAAAGAAGCAAGGCTAAATTTCTGCTTAATTTTTTTTTTTTTTAATATTTATTCATTTATTTGAGAGAGAGAGAGAAAGAGCATGAGCAAGTGCGGGGGAAGAGACAGAGTGAGAGGGAGAGAGAGAAAATCTCCAGTAGACTCCCCACTGAATGTGGAGCCCAACGTGGGGCTTTGATCTTATGACCCTGAGATCATGACCTGAGCTGAAATAAGTTGGATGCTTAACCTACGGAGCCACCCAGGCATCCCATCTGCTTTCTTTAAACATAATCTAGTTGAAGAGAATAGACATCCGAGGAAAACTAATGCAAGTGCAAAAGGAGAGTAAGTTCACGAGGACTATAGCAGGAGATCACTGAGTCCATGTGATTCTGGAACATTTCAAAGAAGGTGAAATAGGGAGGATAAGGAAAGGAAAAGGTATTTCCAGTTTGAAGACAGAGGAAAATGGGCGTGGTAACAGCCCAAGCCTGGGTATGATTAGAGATGGGGCATGTGTGTAGTATACCGGCAATCTAGTTGGAGTAAAGGGCTCATAATAGAGAGGCAGGAGACAGATGAAGAAAAGTTTGAATGACAGGATGAAGTCCTGTAGGTGACTGAAAGTCAGTGAAGGTCAGAGATGCAAGAAGAGTAGCGTTTTAGGAAGATCATTCTATACAATAAAGATACAACTGGAGAAACTCTCATAAACTAGGAATAGAGGACACTTCCTCAACCTACAAAAGCCTGCAGCTAACATCATACTTAATGGTGAGAAAGTCCAAGCTTTCCCTCTAAGATCAGGTACGAGGCAAGGATGTCCCCTTTTAACCCTCCTTTTCCACATAGTGGTAGAAGTTCTAGCTAATGCAGTAGGCCAAGAAAAGGAAATAAAAGATCTACAGATGGGGAAGGAAGGAATAAAACTGTCTTTGTTTGAAGATATGATTGGAAAGGAAGAGAAGGAATCCCCAGATCCTACCTTCTCCTTTAGTTTTGCTTGTAGGAAGAGGGTGAGTCTCTGCAGTTGCTCAGTCAGCACCCCTAGCTCTTGGGAATACTGGCATGTCTTCTCCAGGTGTTGTTCCTGGTTCTCTGCTATGGTGCTAGCCAGGTTAGCCCTGAAATAAGGAAGGAACAGAGAAAACAGCCAAAGACCAGGCAACCCTCTCTGAACTCCTCTCCCAAATCCCCACACAGAGCTACATTCAAAGAGGGAAACAAGGGGTGCCTGGGTGACTCAGTCAGTTGGGCATCTGACTCTTGATTTCGGTTCAGGTCATGATCTCAGGGTCCTGGGATCAAGCCCTGCATTGGGCTCTGCACTCAGTGCAGAGTCTGCTTGTCCCTCTCCTTCTAGTTCTCCCCCGTCTCGTGCTCTCGTTCTCTCTCTCTCTCTCACTTTCTCTTTCAAATGAATAAATAACATCTTAAAAAAAAAAAAAAAGAGGAAAACAAGAGGTTCTTGGACCCTGTTACAATTTCCCTCTTGGAGACTTCAGCTTCTGGAAGTGCTCCTGGGAAACATAAACACTTAGTAGGTGAAGCACAGAAAGGTAGAAATCTTACTTGAGGTTCTCCACAGTGTCCTTGAGGTCCTCACACTGCAGACTGCGCTCCCGGAGTGCTTCCAGCGTGGTTTTCAACTGACACTCCACCTGGCCCAGCTCTAGGTGAGCAACCTGATTCTCTTGGTCTGCAAACTAGGGACACAGGAAAAGGAAGGAAGGCAAGGAGGGGAGAGGGAGATAGGGAAATGAGGCTAAGTGGGAAATTTTAGAGCCCTGGGAAGAGAGGCTTTTCCTGGCCCCCAGTCTAAACCTCACTTCCACAGCATCGGGTAAGAGTCGCGCTGCTACCGGCTCCCCTGCGCCCTGCCACGTTCCTCACCTCCAGGGTCTCCTTCAGGTCTTGCACCTCCTTGGCCAGGACAGCCTGTTGTTGCTGCAGCTCTGCCTGCATGTGTTTTAGTGCCACCTCTTCCTTTTGCCATCTGCCAGAGACCTCATATTAGATCCCAGCAGTCCTACATCCGGGGCGCCGGCTGCCACAGTAACCCAAAGGTAACTCACTGAGTAGCCTGCTCCTCATTGCTCTGGGTAAGCTGGTAGAGCAACGCATCCTTCATGGCCAGGTCCTGGGTACAATGGGCATGCTGACTCTGTAGCTCTTTTAGCTGACTCTCCATGCCGGCCAGACTCTGCAGCTGAGCGCGGAGATCTGAACCAAAAGTATCCTAATGACACCATGTAGACATCAGGCCAAAACCTCCCCGTTCTTCTGTTCTGAAACAAATGCTCTAGAGCACGTCCTTGCTCTACCGCCACACCCCAAGCTTCAGCGGGGCACAAGTGCTTGTGCGTGTACGGACGTACATGTACACACACACATGCACACACACACACACACACGCACGCACACACACACCCACACACCCCTACCTGCTGCTAGGCGACTGTTTTCCAACTCCAGTTGTTCTATTCGGCTTTTGCAGTCCTCTAAATGGGTAGTAGCTTGTTCCAGCTCCCTGGAAACCTAGGAAGAAAAGATAGATTTTTCTCCTGTGGTTCCTTCTGAATCAGGAATCCTAGGACCCAACCCAGCTTCTCTTTCTGGACAGAACAGCAAAGCACCTTGCTCCTGGGCAGCAACACTGCAGAAATAAGGTCCCCAGTAAAAAGTAGAAAGAGGAGAAAAGTAGCTGAAGGTGCTGAAGAGCAAAGGAAACAACTGGGCCCAAGGCCATCTACAGTGAAGGGCCCTGGCTGGTCTCCAAACCCACAGAGTAGAAAAAGGACAGGTCCAGGGTAAGAGGCTAATGATACCACTCATCAGAAAGGCCTTCTGCAGAGAAGGAGGAGGAAAGCAGGCCTAAGAAGTCCCCACTCCTGGTTTATACCTGCTGCTTTTCCTCAATTGCAGCATCACGCTCCCGCAGGGTCTGCCGGCTCTTGGCTTTGAGTTTCTCTGTGAGTTGTTGAGACCGGCTCAGCAAGGATGTCCATGTTACATACTACCAGGGGAAGCAAGCAGGTCAGAAGAGCACCTTTGAGGCAAGGCTCCTAATAGGGCTGGCTGTGAGTCAAGGAGTGATATAACGGCCCCAAATACTCACATCCAATTGCATGGATATCCAGTCCTGTTGTAAGTTTGAAGTCAGACTCACTGTCTGCTGAGCCACCTCTTCTTGCTCAGCATGAAGCCCTACCTACACAAGAAGGATTGCCTGTAGAGAGGGCCCCTTCCCTCTGGATACAACAAAGTGGGGGTATATGGCCATCCTCCCACTGTTCAGCATGAATCCCAGGAAAGAAAATGCCTTCAAATTACCAGTTGGGTCTGGGTCTCCTTCAAAAGGCCTCTGAAGTCCCCCATGGATGCCAGGTCCTGTTCTAGCTGGCTGATGCGCTGGCTGGCGTGTGCACAGAAAGCCTCTAGCACAGCCTCGGCCTATTGAGGGAAGAGGTGGGCAGAGCGGCGGAAGAGCACAAAAAGCCCTAACTCTCTACCACACCAGTAGTTTAGTTCATTATTCCCCAGAGCAGGCAGTTCTTAGGCCACCCATCTGTGTCTCAAGCAAATTTGTGTTCCTGCAGGAACCCTGAGGAAGAGACCTCCCACATCCGGGAACAAAGGCCTGGCACCTTACCGCATCCTTGCCCCTGAGGGCCATTTCCTCTTTGTGCTTTGCCTCCTCCCTTTCTGCTTTGAGGCTCTGGAGCCTTGCCTTCAATTTCTTCAACACGTCACAACAGCAGGAGACCAGGGTTTCTGCACGCCGAGACTACGAGATAAGAATCAGACCCTGCATCTGGTTCCTTTTTTGGGACCTTTCAGTCTCACCAAAGGCCCCTGCCTTCACCTTCATGCTGCTTACCTCCTGACTCACGGTAGTTTTATCTTCCTCTAAGTGCAACAGAGATAGATGAAGCAAGGATATCAGCTCTTTAGAAACCAGCACCCATGACTGCTGTAGAGGGAAAGGTGGTTAGGTTAGATCAGAGATCAAATAAAGTCACTAAGCAGGAAGTAAGCAAGGACAGTGGGAGGGGAAACCACTGATCCCATTTCCAAGCTCCCAACAGGGAGAAGATATCACCATCTGCTAACCACCCAGGATTCTCCATTCTTGATCTTCACAGGAGACCCAGAGATGGTATAAGGTCAGTCAATACTTACCATGACATTCCTGGCCTGCTGCAGAGCCTGTGCAACCTCTTGGCTCTCCTGAAGATGCTGAGGTTTCTTGCTTATCTAGTCAGAGAAACAGTTGTGCCCTTTGCATACAACATGCACCACCAGCACCACATTCCCCCTCCCACCCACCGAGACCCAGGAACCTCTCCGACTAAAAGCAGGAGCAAGGCTCACAGCTCGATAAGCCAAGTCAGAAAAAAATCCAGAGGTACATAAAAAATTCCTTTTCAAAATAACTTTTTTTCTAACTATAAGGATGACATGTGTTTCTTATAAATATAGAGTGAGTAAAATGGAAAAAGAAGCCATTAATAATTTCACCACCTGGAGCAATGATTCTTTTTTTTTTTCCCCAAGATTTTATTTATTTATTTGAGAGAGAGAGAGAGCGAGCAAGCATGAGTGGGGAGAGGGGCAGAGGGGGAGGGAGAGGGTCAAGCAGACTCCCCACTGAGCGCAGAGCCAGACATAGGACTCTATCCCAGGACCCTGACATCATGACTTGATCCGAAATCAAGAGTTGTACGCTTAACCGACTGAGCCATCCAGGGGCCCCTGGAGCAATGATTCTTAACCAACAGTATAGCAACTACCCCAAAAGATTTTGATATAACCCCATACCAGAGATTTTCTTGCTATAGGAATTTGCTGTAACTGAGGAGTATATTACTTCCCTCAGGTGTCAGGGAGAAAAAAAAAGTTGCAGACTACTGATTTAGAAAGAAACTACCATATTCAGGGCATCTGGGTGGCTCAGTTGGTTAAGCGTCTGCCTTCAGCTCAGGTCACGATCCCGGGGTTCTGGGATCAAGTCTTGCATCGGGCTCTCCCTGCTCAGTGGGGAGCCTGCTTCTCCCTCTCCCTCTGCCTGCTGCTCCCCTTGCTTGTGCTCTCTATGTGTCAAATAAATAAATAAAATATTAAAAAAAAAAACTACCATATTCAATAAATTCTAAGATGATTATCTTTTTATATGATAATGCCACTGAAATTAGGATGCATCTTAATATTGACAGTGTTTTAGGTATGATGAAAGACAGTAATGCTTAAGAAAATCACAACTGAGATTATAACATAAATAAATGTGGGGTCCTGCTTTTATTACTTAATTTTATTATACTAATGTTATTTAACCCTGAATTTATATTCACTCTCTTCACTGAAATAGTTTGAGACTGGAACATCTGCTTTAGGGGGACCTCTTAGAGTACCACTCATTTTTAACTTCTGCTGATACTTTACCTCACCTCAAAGCCTCTCAAAAATTATCTGAACTCTGATTTCCTTTCTTTAAAAACCATGACTTGGGGCGCCTGGGTGGCTCAGTCGTTAAGCGTCTGCCTTCGGCTCAGGTCATGATCCCAGGGTCCTGGGATCGAGCCCCACATCGGGCTCCCTGCTCAGCGGGGAGTCTGCTTCTCCCTCTCCCTCTCCCCCTTCTTGTGTTCCCTCTTTCGCTGTGTCTCTCTCTGTCAAATAAATAAATATAAATCTTAAAAAAATAAAATAAAAATAAAAATAAAAACCATGACTTATGTTATACTTCCTTTCCATGTTATTAATAACTCTTCATAAGCATACTTTAAAATTAGGTTGCAGAATATCCCATCTTATGGTGTACCATTATTTTTCATTACATTCTTTCATCATTTTTAAAAAGGCTACTGTCTTTATGCAGCATTTTTTACCCTTAGGATACATCCCTAGAAGTAGAACTACTGGGTCAAAAAGTTTGAATTGCTTTAAGGGTCTTCCTTAAACTACTTTCAAAAAAGGTTGAACCAATTTATACACCCTACTGACAATGGGACAATACTTACCAGCATCATCTATTTTATTTTTTGCCATTTCATGAGACGAAAATAGCATCTCATTGTTCTGATTTGCAATTCTCTTGACTCCCAGTAACCTTCTCAAATATTTCTTAGTCATTTTTATTTTCTCATTCTTTGGCTATGCATTATCTTCATGCAGATAAAAATTAGTATGTTATGTAGAGTGGAGAAGTATGATCTCGAGGCAGCAGCCATACAGAGACTCAAGTTCTGAGAGAAAAGCAGGGAGCCGTCATCTGAGGCAACACCTGCGGGAGCAGCAGTGCTGAGTCACGACGTCACAGCAGTCTGGATTTAAGGGGACAGAGCTTGTGGAGTTCACTGCTCCCCTCCCCCGCAGAGTGGCCATTATTCCCCACTGCACCGTGTGGTAAGGCACGCAGGGCTCCATGAGCCCCAGACAGGGCACGCATGCTGCTCAGAGCTGGGCGGTCAGGCAAGTGATGAGATTAGTGTGAAGGAGGCAGCCAAGTGGTAAGGACAGGGCACTGTGATGGGGAATGGCAGCAGGTGCTGTCACTGCCCCTCTTTGGCTCTGGCTCAGTGGCCTCCAAAGGGATTTGGCAAGCTTCAGGGAAGGAGGGTACGAGGCCGACTCAGGGATGGGGAATGAGGTCAAGATTTTGGCAGAAGGTAAAGTCATTATGTTGAGGATATTTTCAACCCCAGGTCTTTGGGCCTTTGGAGACCATCTCTTCTTAGCAGCCCACCCAATACCTCAAAGGCCACAAGACTGAAGCTCTCAATTCCTTCCCTGGACACCATTCCCTTTCTTCCTCAGCCTGTGCTGTCACAACCAGAGTCCTCCAGAACAGTGGTCTTTAAACTGTTTTCTTCTCATATCTCGCAGAATAACTTTGAAAGACTGAGTACTCTTAAGTTTAAAATGTTACAAAGGCTGTAATTTCAACTGTTATAAATATTGATAGTTTGAGGGGCACCTGGGTGGCTTAGTCGGTTAAGCGTCTGCCTTCGGCTAGGGTCATGATCGCAGGGTCGTGGGATTGAGCCTCACATCGGGCTCCCCGCTAAGCGTGCTCTCTCTCTCAAATAAATAAAATCGTAATAAATAAATAAATATTGATAGTTTGGAATAAAACTGTTAAATCACTCTTAAATATATCCAATGGTATAAATATAACACATGCCATATTTACTTATTTATTTATTTTTTAAAGATCTTATTTATTTATTTGACAGAGAGAGAGCTAGTGAGAGCAGGAACACAAGAGGGGGAGTGGGAGAGGGAGAAGCAGGCTTCCCGCCGAGCAGGGAGCCCAATGCAGGGCTCGATCCCAGGACCCTGGGATCATGACCTGAGCCAAAGGCAGACGCTTAACGACTGAGCCACCCAGGCATCCCGTCATACTGATTTAATACCTATTTGATGACATTAAAAAATGCATAAGCAGGGGCCCCTGGGTGGCTCAGTTAAGTGTCCAACTCTTGACTTTGGCTCAGGTCATGGTCTCAGGGTCCTGGGATCGAGCCCCACATGGGACTCTGCACTCAGTAGGGAGTTCACTTGAGGATTCTCTCTCCCTTTTCCTCTGCCCCTGCCCACGTGCACTCTCTCTCTCAAATAAATAAATCTTTTTTAAAAATGCACAAAGAAGCTCTTCTTAAAAGTCAGAAATTTGGGGGCCCCTGGGTGGCTCAGTTGGTTAAGTGTCCAACTCTTGATTTCAGCTCAGGTCAGGATTTCAGGGTCATGAGATCAAGCCCTGTGTCAGGCTCCACCCTCAGTGGGGAGTCTGCTTCTCTCCTCCCTCTCCCTCTGCCCCTTTGCAGGTGTGTGCATTCTCCCTCTCAAATAAATAAACCTTTTTTTAATTTTTTTTTTTTTTTAAGATTTTATTTATTTGCGAGAGAGAGAATGAGAGACAGAGAGCATGAGAGGGAGGAGGGTCAGAGGGAGAAGCAGACTCCCTGCTGAGCAGGGAGCCCGATGTGGGACTCGATCCCGGGACTCCAGGATCATGACCTGAGCCGAAGGCAGTCGCTTAACCAACTGAGCCACCCAGGCGCCCTAAACCTTTTTTTAAAAAAAGTCAAATTTTTTTTCATCCCTTTTCTTCCTTGAACCTATATTTTTACTCTCAGAATTTTATCCTCATGTAATATATTTTAAATCTATAATATATTTAAAGTCTATCATTAATCAATATCTCTGCAACAACAGAAGTCTATTTTACCCAGTAAAATTTTATTGGGAATCGTCTATTAATAAAAAGGGTAGTGCTTCCCTCCCCTTATTAGTTCATGTGTCTGTGGATTACTGTAATTCCTACATTAAGACATGAATCAGCAACAATTCTATGCCGATTTTCCTTTCTTATAGATGTAAGCACCGAGAATCTGCTTCACATAAATAATGGGAATGAGTAGGAATGGAGGAAGAGAAGAGGGCATGTCACCCAATTCTAGGCACTCCTTTGGAAATACATGCCAAAAATCTCAATAGTGAACTTCTGTCAAAATTTTTAATGATCCACAAACATAACTAAAGTCTTCCTTCAATTTTGTTGAAAGCATGCAAAAATGATGTGTCACATTATCATTGCAGCCATTTGCTTTCTCAGCATGTACACAAAGATTTTCTATTATCCTTTGATTGCTATTCCTTGACGATGTAAGATTCAGGATAGGTAGTGAATACGCTGCTCTTTAGTAAAGTAGGCAAGGGCCATTGAGAATGGAGAAGTAGGAAAGAAAAAAATTAGTCCAGAGTACATGTGGAAGATGAAGATCTAGAAACTGATTCCTTTAAAACTTTCCTTGCTTATATTCCCTTGGAAAATTGTGATATAGCCCAGGGGTAAAATGAGTACCCACAGCTTTAAGGGATTTTCCAGATCCTCAGCTTTTATACATATTTTAAAGAAGAGGGCCCACTGGGAAGAACCTTCTTACCCCACTGGGAGATGTGTCAGTCTGTGTGCTACTGTCATGAACTTCTGAGGGAGAGACAGTCACCTGGCTCTTCCAGTCCCGCAGCTGGCGGGAGAGAACCTCCAGGATGACAAGAGAGCTCAGCAGGTTATCTTCTAGGTCATGTCGAGATAAGGCAGTCAGATCCGGAGGATGGTTGCTGCAGCAAGAGAACACGAGGAGAAGAAAGAAAGGGGAAGGGATGGGAGCAGCCGGTCCAGGTGAATGGAGCCCAGGAGACACAAAGATACAGGGACACTTACCCCCATAGGAAGTGCTCTGTCTCAGAAGTACCATCCTTGATACCCATTGGGCCTGTCTGGGAGGTGTTTGTACTCTTTTCCTGTGCTGCTGGGGGAGTAAACCAAGTCCCCACCGAGCAAGTAGGGAAAGGGGTGGTGCTAATCGCAGCATCCTGAAGCACAGAGGGAAGGGATAAGCTCTGGCGGAGATTTTCCAGCATGATCGAAGTATTTACATCTTTTTCCAGCCAGGCCAGTGGGGACATCCAAGGCCCTGTATCAGAGATGAGAACCCTACCAGCATCTTCTACTGCTGGGCCTGGAGCTGCCTGGGATTCCATTTCTCCTAGATTTGGGGTCAGGCACATGGATGGAGTAGCTTCCATATTTGAGACAAGTGCTTGATCTCCTAATTCAGCCTTCTCAGGGAGTGTGGGAAAGCTAAGTTCTTTTTCCTCTACAGATCTGTACTTTACAATTTCCTCCCCTGGGTCCACATGACTGACCGGGAAATCTGCTGCTAAGGCAGCTGAAGGGGAGAGCCAGAGCATGGAGGAAGGCAAAAAGATACTACTTTCAGAAGGGATTAAGTCCTCAGCCACAGCATCAGTCCTACTGCTCTGGAGGCTTTCTCTGGAGCAGTGCGGCTGCTGCTCAGAACAGGGATTTGGTAGACACTCCAAGATGTGGGACGGAGGGTGCTGAAATGTAGGTTTCTCAGGCATAGCAGGAACAACTTCTGAAAAGCTGTCTTCTTTGCAGGCCGCCACCCCCTCTCTTAGCAGATCTCCTGGCCTCAAAGGCTCATTTAGAGAGATGCTGTTTGTCTCTGCCATGGTATGTAAATGAGCCTCAAGTGTAACGTCTTGCTGCTGCCCCACTGGAGAGGGTACAAGGACCATAGTTTTAACCACATTGTTGTCCAGTGGATCTACTGCTTCCTCAGATATTTTGGGAGTAGAGTTGGTTTGGGGATTCAGATCTAGGGGCTGCTCATCTGATTCATGTTGACAAGCTTCTAGCCACTTTGAGGGATGGCTGAACTGCTCTGAAGGGGAATCTGTCCTCTTGGCATTGACAAAATCCAGTGAAGATGCGGTGTTGCTGCCTTCCTGCCAAAGAAAACAAAAGTAGTTGACCAAGTCAGTCAATTCAGGTTCCCAGCATATACTTATGGGTACAGGATACTGTCTGAACTCAAGGAAAAGTTTTCATTACCTCTGCGTAGGTAAAACCTTGGCTAAGCCTTGCTGCTCACTAAAGAAACCCTAAACTAAACCTAAACTGAACCTAACTAAAGCTGGGAAACCATCTTAGGTCCTTGCAAGTGAACCAGCCTACAATATAAACAAGGCTGAGATAATCTATCCATATCCTGGGGAGCTGGTAGCTTGAATGTGACCCCACTCATCTCCAATCCTAACTCCAACCCACTTTTAGAGGAATGGGTAGGAAGGATCCCTAGGTAAGCTCTGCCAAACTCTGGAGTTGCTCCAAGATTTTCTCTCTTCTGGGATAGAGAGAAATTGGGGACCGGAGTTAGTGTAATGTCTTGCTGGGGCCCACAGAGATCCATGGACCCTAGGAAAAAGGGCAACATCAACCTACACTAGTGACCTAGTCTCCTTGGCCTCAAGAGCTGAGGGTGTCCTGAACACATGGGTTGAATCCATTTAACCCTTGGGATTTGAAGAGCCCTACCCTTTATAGCAGAGGAAAATGAAGAGCAGAGACTTCTTCCTGGTGCCTCGTAAAGGACTGACAACCCCCCCATATGCTGGTTCAGAGGGACAAAGACCACTGTGCCTTCTACCACCTGCAGGGTTGCTGGTCCTGAGACTCAATGAACAAGAAAAGGAAAGTATGAATGTACTTAAGTAGATCTAGTAGCCAGAGAAAGGACAAACCCTAAGATAGTTAGTAAAAGTAGACCCTAACAAAACACAGCTGATGGAAGAAACAAGACAATGTAAGAAGATTCAAGTACAACACTCAAATACAACACACAACACAAAGACCTTCTGGAATTAATAATACTTTTAAACCAAAAAAAATCAGTAAAACGAATTGAAAGACAATGATCAGAGTAAAGGCTGGAATTATTGGCCTGGATAATCAAGTGGAATAATATCTTAAAGCAAAGACAAAAATACAAAGAAATGTAAATCTTAGGGAAAAACTAAAAGAATTGGAAGATAAATCCAGTAAGCCTAACATGTGAGGAAAAGAAGTTCCATGAAAAAAGAGAACACTTATAGGAGGCACTAATTAACAAAACTAGAAGGAAACTTCTCTGAGGTAAAGAAAGACCAGAGTTTGCATATTGAAATGGCTCACCAAGTTCCAAGCAAGATTGATAAGAAAAATAAAATTACTGAAGTATATAAGGAAGATAAAACTATTTTAGAAGCTTGAGACAGAAAGACCAATTGTTTACAAAAAAAAAAAAAAATCAGACTTACATGAAATCTCTCATTTACAGCAGTGGATGAAACTTTAAAACATAAAGTTGAGCTAAAAAGGGCTTCTGATACTCTGGCAATTTGCTGACTGAGTGTTGGTTACATTGATGGGTATGCTTTATACAAATGTGTTAAGCTGTATATTTTATGTACTTTCACATATTTTATTTCAATTTTTAAAAGTTTTTCTTTCCGGGCGCCTGGGTGGCTCAGTCAGTTGAGTGTCTGCCTTCGGCTCAGGTCATGATCCCAGGGTCCTGGGATCGAGTTCCACATTGGGCTCCCTGCTCAGCGGGGAATCTGCTTCTCTCTCTCATCCCCACTTGTGCTCGCTCTGGCTATCTCTGTCTCTCTCAAATAAATAAAATCTTAAAAAAAAAAAAAAAAGTTTTTCTTTCCAAATGCTTTAAAGGAAAAGTAGAAAATAAAGCAGATAGCAAAGAGATATGAGGCAAAAACAAAGAGAACAAAGACTGAAATATTAGCAAGGTTATGGGGCGCCTGGGTGGCTCAGTTGGTTGAGCGGCTGCCTTCAGCTCGGGTCGTGATCCCAGGGTCCTGGGATCAAGCCCCATGTTGGGCTCCCTGCTCAGTGTGGAGTCTGCTTCTCCCTCTTCCTCTGTGCTCTCTCTCCCTCTCTCTCTCTTTCAAATAAACAAATAAAATCTTAAAAAAAAAGAAATATTAGTAAGGTTAGAGCACTACTGTGATAAAAGACATAAGTGAAGATATGTTATAAAAAACATAAATCAGTCTGCACTAAATAGCCCAGAAACTATATATACAAACCAAAGACTTTGAGAAATGCAAAAGTGCACCTTACAGTTTTTGCTGTGTTTAACAAGTTTCTATTTATTCTTTTTATCACTTAAGGAAAAAATATTTGAAAATCTTAAAACTGGTAAGGGGTTAATATCCAGAATATATAAAGAACTCCTACAACTAAACAACAACAGCAACAACAAAATAACCCAATTTAAAAATGGGCAAAAGACTCAAATAGACATTTCTCAAAGTAAAACATACAAATGACCAACAAGTACATGAAAAGATGCGCAACATCACTAATCATTAGGAAAATGCAAATAAAAACCACAATGAGATAACACCTCACACCCATTAAAATGGCCACTATCAAAAACAAAACAAAAAATAACAAGTGTTGGTCAGGATGTGGAAAATTGTTTTAAGGATTTTAGAGAGAGAGAGAGAGAGAGCAAGCACACATATGCGTGCAAGAAAGGGGAGGCAAAGAAGGGAGAGAGAAAAAATCTCCAGCAGACTCCCCTCTGAGGGCACAGCCTGACATAGGGCTCAATCTCAGGACCCTGGGATCACGACCTGAGCCAAAACCAAGAGTCGGATGCTTAACCAACTGAGCCGCCCAGGTGCACCCAGACTGGCTGAAAATGTTTTTTTTCTAAGATGTATGTATGTATTTGAGACAGAGAGAAAAAGAAAGAGAGAGAGAGGGAGGGAGAGAGGGAGGGGGAGAAGGACTCAATCCCAGGACCCTGAGATCATAACCTGAACCAAACCAAGAGTCAGACACTCAACCGACTAAGCCACCCAGGAGCCCCAGACTGGCTGAACTTTTAAAGATCTCTAACCAATACTACAGGAGGTGATGTGAGGAAATAGATATCTTCATATAATGCTGGAGAAAATATGAATTGTAATAGCTATTTTATTTTTTATTTTTTTTAAAGTAGGCTCCATGCCCAATGTGGGGCTTGAACTCATGACCCTGAGATCAAGTCACATGCTCTACTGACTGAGCCAGTCAGGCACTCCTGTAATAGCTATTTTAGATAGCAATCTGCCAAAATTTATTAAAATTAAAAATATCTAAGCCAGCATTTTGTAATGTACCTAAGCTGTTGAATCACTATGTTGTACACCTGAAACTAACATAAAGTCAACTGTATGTCAATTTAAAAAAAAGTATTGTGGTGCCTGGGTGGCTCAGTCAGTTAAGTGCCTGCCTTCGGGTCAGGTCATGATCTCAGGGTCCTGGGATCGAGCCCTGCATCGGGCTCCCTGCTCAGCAGGAAGCCTGCTTCTCCCTCTCCCTCTGCCCCTACCCGCCACCCGTGCCCGTGCTCTCTCTCAAATAAATAAATTAAATCTTAAAAAAAAAAAAATCTTTCCTTCAATTCAACAATCCTACTCCTGAAAATGTATCTCAGTACCTAATATACGTTCAAAGATATTTATATTAGCATTGCTTGTAGAAGAAAAATAATAGAAAAACAATGCCCATTTATGAATAAATTATGATTCACGCATATCATAGTATCTCATGAACTATTCTACACCAGTGGACACAGGGATTTGCACCACATTGTTAAATGAGAAAAGAAACATACAGAGAAATGTAAAGTTGATCCCCATTATTTGTGGATTATTTGCAAATTTGCTTATGCACTAAAATTTATTTGTAACCCCAAAATCAACACTTGTAGCCTTTTGTGATCATTTGTAGGTATGCACAGAGCAGTGAAAAAAAATCGCCTAAAACACATATTCAAGCTGAGGTTGAACAAAGTATTATTTTGCCTTCTTGGGCTGTTTTTTGTTTTTTGTTTTTTTTTTAAGTAGACTCCATGCCCGACGTGGGGCTTGAACTCAGGACCCTGAGATTAAGAGTGGCATGCTCTGGGATGCCTGGGTGGTTCAGTCAGTTAAGTGTCTGCCTTCAGCTGAGGTCATGATCCCACAGAACTGAGATCAAGTCCCGCACTGGGCTCCTTGCTCAGCAGGGAGCCCACTTCTCCCTCTGCCTGCCGCACCCCCTGCTTGGGCTCATGCGCACTCGCGCGCTCTCACGCTCGCTCTCTCTCTCTCTCTCTCTCGTTGACAAATAAATTAAAAAAACAAAATCTTAAAAAAAAAAAAAAAAAAAAAAGAGTGGCATGCTCTACCGACAGAGCCAGCCAGGTACCCCTTTCTTTCTTGTTTTAGCTATCATACTGTAAACAAATGCCTTTTTCGTGATCTGTTTAGTGTCACGTTTTCACATTTCTTGTGCCTTTTTGTTGGCAATTTCACTGTTTTATGCTGAGTGCTGAAGTGCTGGCTAATGTTCCTAAGTGCAAAAAAGCTGTGATGTGGGATGCCTGGGTGGCTCAGGTGGTTAAGCCTCTGCCTTCAGCTCAGGTCATGATCCCAGGGTCCTGGGATCGAGTCCCGCGTTGGGCTCCCTGCTCAGTGGGGAGTCTGCTTCTCCCTCTGCCTACTGCTCCCCCTGCTTGTGCTCGCTTGCTCTCTCTCTCTCTAATAAATAAATAAAATCTTAAAAAAAAAAACCCAAAAAACAGAAAGCTTTGATGTGCCTTATATGTGTTAGATAAGCTTCATTTAGGCATGAGTGCTCTTGGCTGTGAGTTCAATGTTAATGAAACAACAATATATATTAAATAAAGTTTTAAACAGAAAAACACATAAAATAAGGTTAGGTATTATTTGGTTAAAAACAATGTTTGGGGCGCCTGGGTGGCTCAGTTGGTTAAGCGACTGCCTTCAACTCAGGTCATGATCCTGGAGTCCCTGGATCGAGTCCCGCATCGGGCTCCCTGCTCATCAGGGAGTCTGCTTCTCCCTCTGACCCTCCCCCCTCTCATGTGCTCTCTCTCATTCTCTCTCTCTCAAATAAATAAATAAAATCTTTAAAAAAAAAAAAAAAAAAAAAAACAATGTTTGATCAGAGGCTGCAGTAACATAACCTTGTATTTCCTCTAGAAGCAGCAGTACAGTATTTATAATTAAGTGTTCACAGAAACTATAGAACATAACTACTGCAAATAATGAGCACTGACTAAATGTTGTGATATCAATTAAATAACAATTCATGTTTGCATATTATTAAAAGAACACAGAGAAAAATATGAAAGGATACAAATCAGCATGTTAAAATGGATTGGTTACTTGGGAAAGGCAAGGCATGTGTGGAAAAGATTAATTCCAGAAGAGGGGCAAAAGGGAGAGGAAAAGTAGAGCTAAACAACAACAACAACAAAAAAAAAAATGGGGCGGGGGGGCAGAGGAAAAAAGGAAAAAAAATTGCCTTGATAAAAAAAATATTACAATAATATATGGACATGTGTGTATGTAAACACATACACAAAGACACACATAAAGAAATGCAAGAAGGGGCGTGCCTGGGTGGCTCAGCTGGTTAAGCGTCCAACTCTTGGTTTCCCTTCAGGTCCTGATCTCAGGGTTGTGAGATTTAGCTCTGCATGGGGCTCTGCGCTGGATGTGGAGCCTGCTTGGGATTTTCTCTCACCCTCTCCCTCTGCTGCTCATGCATGTGTGTGCATGCTCTCTCTCTCTCAAAAAATAAGTAAGAGAAATGCAAAAAAGGATTTTCAAATATGATAGTTACCTAAGATGGCAGAAACATACTTTCTTCCTTATATATTGTTCAAATGTTTCAAACAATGATCATAAATAATCAAAATTTTTAAAAGCAAAAATAATAGTTATTTTGTTGGGGAAAAATAAAATAAAAATAAAATCTTCAAAAAATTAATTAATTAATTAATGGCTGTGGGGCGCCTGGGTGGCTCAGTTGGTTAAGCGACTGCCTTCGGCTCAGATCATGATCCTGGAGTCCCTGGATCGAGTCCCGCATCGGGCTCCCTGCTCGGCAGGGAGTCTGCTTCTCCCTCTGACCCTCCCCCCTCTCATGTGCTCGCCCTCTCTCATTCTCTCTCTCTCAAATAAATTAAAAAAAAAATCTTTTAATAAAAAAAAAAAAAATTAATGGCTGTGGTTAAATTCTATAAGCTCTATGAAGATCAGTTCCCACTAGGTACTTTTTTTTTTTTTTTTTTTTTAACCTAGGCTGTACTAGTATGGTAAATTACAATAAATAAAACTAAAAATTTAGTTCCTCAGTCACATTAACCACATTTCGAGTGCTCAACAGCCACCTAACTCATAGCCACTATACTGGACAACACATATTATCAAATATTTCCATCATCCCAGAAAGTTTCGGGTTTTTTTTTTTTTTTAGATTTATTTATTTATTTTAGAGAGAGAGAGAGAGAATGAGAGTGAGCGAGCAGGGGGAGGGGCGGGAGAGGGGACGCTGACTCCCCACTGAATGCAGAGCCAACACGGGGCTCAATCCCACAGTCCTGAGATGATGACCTGAGCTGAAACCAAGAGTCAGATGCTCAACTGACTGCGCTCCACCAGAAAGTTCTATTGGCCAGTAGGTGTTAAGAGTGTTTTCAAGAAAGGCCACTACCTTCATACGTCCGTTATTCAGGATGTCTCCGTTTTTACATATTCTTCTTTCCTCCTCTAACCTATTTTATTTATATTGTATCTCCTTCCAAAAATAATTCAGACTGCAAAGGGGCAGCTGAATGGCTTAGTCGGTGGAGCATGTGACTCTTGAACTTGGGGTCCTGAATTCGAGCCCCACCTTGGGTGTGGAGCCTACCAAAGAAAAAATAAAAATAACTAAAAATAAAAATATTACAAATAATTTAGGCTGCATGAAAAAGAACAGATAGATCAATAGATAAGGTTAATGAGATACAAAATCATAGTCAAAAAAGAAAAAGGAAGCAAATCTTTCTATTTCAAGGAGTAACAGTAGCTATATATCTGATGATCAAATTTGACCCTGAGCTCCCTAGAAGCCAGAGCAAGAGGGAAAATACGTAAACTCTGCAGTTCTCCTTATCAGAAAGAAAGAGAAAAGGATAGCAATTTCTTCAGGAAGACAATTATCCCAGGCAGTTAAGTTCTAAAAGAAATTTCTTTGAGGAATTTTATAGAGAGGTCAATCTCCTTCCTTGGCAAGTTTTTACGACAACTGAAAAACAGTTTCTACATGGCTACTTCTCTCAAAACTTTTGACAAAAGTACAACTCAGTGAGGGCAATTCTACAAGGGGCTAGTTTAAAAGAAGTCGGCCTAAGACTCTGCCTTCCAGTGGAGTAACTTGATTCCAGAAGAGTTCTGACTACCTCTTGGAATGGACGTGGGTGTTGCCTCACAGTGGCAACCGACTGATCTCTGCGCATGAGCCCACGTTAGGGGGAAACTACTAATCAAAGTGACAGGGTTTCTCAGTAGCTTGGTAAAGGTTTAACGGGGGAGGAGGTGATAAAAACTAACAGCTAAATAGAGGTCTGGGTTCTCAGTGGATTTCCTTTAACCACCCTAGGGCACCTCTCTGTTGGCCTGAATAGCTGTAAATGGATGTCACCAAGGCAGAAGACTTCATTATCGTTATTAATTACGTTCCAGCCTTGGCCCTCTGTTCCTCTGAGCTCTCGACCTCGGCAAAGAGCCCAGTCGAGAAGCTGGCCAGGCGAATCTCACCTGCAATCCCAGCTTGCACAGTGATGAGGTCGGCGAGTAGCATATCGGGGGCCCTTTCCCAGAGTTGGTGAGAGCACCGGGCTGCAGGATAAGTTCTCGGAGAGGAGTTCTCATAGTTGGTTTTCCCTGAGAAAGCGGAGAGTGTGAGAAAGCCTGGGCTGGGCCAGCCCGGCCCTTTTCCCCCTCTCTAAGAAGCCCCTGGGGCAATAGGAAGAGTAGACTTCCACCCCAGCCTCGCTGAAGCGGCAGGACCAGCATAGACTCCACACACACACCCCCTTCCCCAGGCTGGACCCAGCTTTCCAGGACACTCGGCGTTGCCGCCGTCCCCGCCTCGAAGCCCCGACCCAGCTCTCTCCGTCCCTGAGGTTCTCTTGCTCACCGGTTGGGGCGAAGGCGATAGGCTAACGTTCAGTTTTCTCACCCGCCACATTTTCACCACAGAACGCGCGGATCAATCACCGCCCACACCCAAGAGCAGACGCCATGTTCACCCGCCGTCTTTATTTGAACGGGCGCCGCGCCTCTCGATTGGCTGCGGAAGCCTGGGTACGTCGGCCTAGCGGTCCGCTCCCCAATCGAGCCCAAGGAAGGGGGCGGGGACTAGAGGTCCCGCCCCCACTGGCCCGCGGGTCGCGCGCGCTCTCTCGACGGACACCCCCACCACCGCCAGCGCAGGAGGGGGCTGGAGGGCCGGCAGCGTCCCGGGCCCGAGGCCGGTTTTGTGGCCTCACCTCGGGACGGGTACCCAGGTAGGTGGAGAGTCAAGAAGTCTGTCCCTCCCGCTTCCAGTGGACGACCCTCAGACCCTGTCAGAAAAGTTGTCTCGGTTGCCTGGCCTCAGGTGTCTCCCCAGGTTTGCCTTAGTTACCTGGCGCCCCAGCCTTGACCGGAAAGAGCGCGGAAGGGAGAGGTGAGTGGAGCGTTTTGTAACGAGGCTTGGTGGGTCGGCTCGCGTAGGCCCTGCGTGGGGGGTGGCCTGAGCTGGAATTTAGCCTCTTCGGAATCTCTCGTGTTTTCCTGGGACTGACCTCAGGGCCTGCTACAAGTTTACGGGAACGACCTCTAACAAGTATTAAACATCTACTAGGTATCTGGCACTGTTCCAAATACTTTATCTGTATTAACTCCTCTAATCCTCCTAAGGACCTGTGAAGTAGGTGCTGTAAATATCACCCTTTTGCAGACAAGAACCTGAGTCCTAATGAAACTGGCCCAATACCCCGCCGGTAGTAAATGGCAGAGTCGAGATTTCAACCCATACCACCAACTAACTACAGGACTGTATTCTCCTGTGGGCTTGAATCCCCTCCGTGAGAAGTCAGCTATTGAAGGTGGAATTGATTTTTGGAAACAGCCTAACGGTAAGTATTTAGAGTTTGTGATAAAAGTGTGTTCATTGCAACACTCACTGTACCTTATTTACACTCTGAAGTCTTAATGAATTTGGAAAAGGAAATCATGCAAAGAGGAGGAACTATAATCTGTCATGAACTAACTGTAGGGCTCTCAGGTAATGAGCTCTCAGGTGATGAGCTCCTGTGGTCTGATACCAGGGCCACTAGCCACATGTGATTACTGAGCACTTCAACTGTGGCTAGTCCAAATTGAGATGTATTATAGGTGTAAAATACGAACCGGATTTCAAAGACTTTGTATGGAAAAAAGAATATAAAATAATTTTTAAATCTTGATTACATGTTGAAGTTATATTTCAGGTATATTAGGTTAAGTAAAATATATTAAAATTAATTTCACCTCTTTCTTTTTACCTTTTCAATGTGGCTACTAGCAAATTTAAAATGACTTATGGGGCTTAACTTGTACTTCTACGCGACAGCACTGCTCTAGAAACATAACAGTCCCAGCCGGCAGGCACTATGGATAACAGTTGCTTGAATGGAAAACTGGAAGAAAGACCATGTAAGAGCACAAACTTGAGCCTGGGGTTTCCCAAGACTCAGCAGAGGGTATCCCAAGGTGTATGTACTTCTGGTCAATTAAAAAGATTCAACAAATAAAACAAGGGTGGGGAGTGGCAGAAACAAACAAAACAAAACTAAGTGCTACTGGTAAAAGCTTTTATCATAGAAATGTGTGAATTGGAATGCTTAGTCCTTGTTGCAGTTGGTATGTCAGATGCTAGTGAGTAGCCAAAACGATATGGTGCTTCCAGTAGCAAAGCAGGAGGGATATGGAAGGGTGGATGAGTGGGAAAATACCATTATAAATAGGTAACATAAATAGAATGTTTGTTGGTGTTATTTTGCATAATTTTTAAAATTTGGTGTTTTTCAAATTATAAAAATAATAGATACCTGTTATTGCAAGTGAAACAATGCAATGCAAAAATGTATTAAAGGCAAAGCGTCCCCCCTCCATTCTCCCTGCCTGAGGTACTCAATAGTGTGTACACCTTTGTAACATATCCATACACATACACAGATTCTGTATGTCTATTTACACACACATTTTTCTCCCCAAAATTAATACGTCAAATGGGGTCTCTGGGATTGAGGGCTAGTGTCTTTTTTTTTCCTCCACTTGTACTTACTCCTTTCTCCCTTCCATTTTTTTCACGTTCTCTCACACATGAAGGGGAAGAAGGCATTGAGTTCTTTACAAAAATGGCATCATTTCTTACACTTCTGCATTTTTTCTTCCTCATTCAATGTCTTGTACAGAGCCTTTTTTTTTTTTTTAAAGTAAACTACTCCCAACATGGGGCTTGAACTCATAACCCCAAGATCAAGAGTGGCATGCTCTACAACTGAGCCAGCCAGGTGCCCCTTGTATAGCGCCTTCTATGTCAACTGATACAGATGTAATTAATTATCACTTCATATTCCTTGCCGTTTTTTAAAAAATAGGTTTTTTTCTCTGTTCTAATTTGTAAGAGTTTTGTGTGATAGACCTTAACTGTCATCACAATACAAATTTTTTTTTAGCTGTTTTTGTCCATTGACTTTATTAATGGTATCTTTGCCCCTACATATAAGACTTTTATTTTAAAGATTTTATTTATCAGGGAGAGAGCACAAATAGGGGGAGCCCGATGTGGGACTCGATTCCAGGATCCTGGGATCATGACCTGGGCCGAAGTCCGACGTTTAACCGACTGAGCCACCCAAGGGTCCCCATATAAGACTTTTATGCGGTCGAGTTGTTTATCTTTCCTTTAAGAGCATCTTGATTGAGTCATTCTTCAAATTTTTATGTAAATATGTTTTTCTTTTATAGTGCTTTCATTTTCTGTCTTGGTTTAGGTATCTCCTCCACCCCTTGATTGTAGATCTAATCTCCCAAATGTTCTAAAATTTTTAATGTTTTGACGATCACATTTAAATTCTTAATGTATCTGGAATTAAGTTTTGTATATGCTATGAAATAGGGGTCCAAATATTTCAAAACACTTGTACTTTTTTTTTAAGTAATCTCTATGCTTAATGTGGGGCTCGAATTTACAATCCCAAGATCAAGAGTTGCATGCTCTACCAACTGAACCAGCCAGGTACCCCAACACTTCTAATTTTTAATTTTAGGATTAGAGATTACTTATTTTGTAAAAATCCAAATACGTAACCCAAATCAGCAACTCTGAGACATATGCACCAGGCAGTTCTAAGTGAACTCAAGGATGAAACTGTGGAATTAGTAGCCCTGCTACAATGAATGATGTATGTGTGTATGATGTGTATGATGGGAGTACTGAACAAAGGAGGTAGTGTGACAACTGCTAATCAGTGGGGCTCCATAAACCGCAAAACTCATGGAAATAATATGTTCACAGAATATAAGCAAAACCAAACTATAGGGAGTAAGGTAGCATGTTTTGTAAATAATCATTCCAATTAATCTATTAGAACTCATCATAGCAGTTGTATTAGTTTGCTAGGGTTGCTATAACAAAGTACCACAGACTGGGTGGCGCAAACAACAGAAATTTATTTTCTTACAATTCTGGAGGCTAGAAGTCTGAGATCAAGGTGTCAACAGAGTTGGTTTCTTCTGAGGCTTTCCCATTGGCTTGTAGATAGCTGTTGTCTCCCTGTATCTTCACTTGGTCTTCCCTCTGTGTGTGTGTCTGTGTCCTAATTTCTTCTTTATAAGGACACCAATCATTGGATTAGGGCCAACCCACATGACCTCATTTTAACTTAATTACGTCTTTAAAGACTATCTTCAAATACAGTCACATTCTGAAGTACTGGGGGTTAGGACTTCAACGTATGAAAGCAGGGAGGGGGAGTGCAGTGGAGACACAATTCAGCTCGTAACAGGATTAATAATGCAGTGAGTATGATTTTATTTTGAAAAAGCTTTGACATGATTTTTACATTGAAAACTCTATTTAAAGAAGTAACTAAGGAATTGTGATTACCAATTTGTTAAATTAATGAACAAATGAACAAATCAATATATGGTAAAGAAACTCAGATGTAAGAAACAATGAGTAGAACTACAAAGACACTTTTCTAGAAGAATATAAGCATTGGTGTTAAGACTAATCTTACATTCTTAGAAAAGTTAGAAGGGAGTACAGCATAAAATATCCATACTGATACGTATATCTGATTTCTTCTAGGTAATGAAAAAGCATAGAGTTAAACTTAAAAGAGATCAGGTTGTATATAAAAGTATTTTTAAGTGAATTTCATGTGGATAAATAAAAGGTATTATATTTATAGGTCAGTAATTCTAAATGGGGGTGGAGGATGGCAGGAAAGAATGCCTTCCAGGGATGAACATATCAAAACTGAGGGGTGAAGATGGTGCTTTTTCAAATTATACTTTCTGAAACATTGATTTTCGGTCACCCCCTCTACTCTACCCTGAGAATCACTGCTATAGTGCCCCACTGATTATGAATAGAGTACATTAAAAATGTCCACATTTGATAAATGATTCAAGCTACACTTACATGATTATGGTCCCAAAGCTACCTAATATTTCCTAAGAAAGGGACCCTTAGTGACATGTCAACCATGTCCAAAAGACCTTAACCCAATATGCTGCTGTGACCAGAGAGACTATATAATGTTAGGTGACCTGAATATTAATTAACACTGGACCAGACACTGGACCAGTATCATAAAATCATCTACATCTGCCCTTTAAAAAAGCATCACAGAACTCTAAAGCGCCCCCCCCACAACCGAGAACCAGTGATTATAACCCCCTCATTTTTATATATAGGAAACTAAGATCCAGAGAAGTTAAAATAACTTGTGTGAAGACTCTGAGATAGTTATTGGTGGATCTAAGCACCAGTCTAATACTCTTAATTACTTTAGAAACCATTAATTCCTATTTCTAGTATTCAGAGTTTTTATCCAATATGCAGTTCTGGTCACTACAACTTTAAAAAAAAAAAAAATGTAGTAAAGCTAAAAAAATATCTAAAGAGAAACAAATGAGATAATCAAAAGGATTAATGTTACATTTATTTATTCATATCCCAGCCTTGTTCCAAAAAGGCTTGCAAAGATGCAGATAATAAAAAGAAAATAAAGGTAGAAAAGGAAGATGGAATCAAGAATGTGGCTAGCATACAAAATATACAACATGAAGTCCTAAACACTTGCTGGAAGTGGACTGCAAATTAGGCTCTAAGTGGCCTAGCATTGATATGAAGAGAAAAATACAGTCTGTTGAATATTTAGTGTCTTTAAGGTAAAACCAAACAGCGATTCAGGAAAAGCACAGCTGGGTCCAGGGGAAATTTCTCCCATGCATCCTTATACAGAACATTATGAATTGTAATGAACACCCTTCACAATATATCCATAGCAATTAAATTTCATAGGGATTTTCCTACAGATTGCCAAAGTACAATCCAAAAAAAGCAATTTTGCAGAGGCCAATAAAATGCCAGCTATGTACAGGGAAAATCTGGCTTAATCCAGGGAACAGAATTAATAAACACAAGTATACAGGGTGTTCCAGACTCTCTTTGGTCTGCAAAGAGAGATCAGAAATAACTGAAGAATAATAAAAATGAAGATTTTGAAGGGCTCCTGGCTGGCTCAGTCAGAAGAGCATGCAACTGTTGATCTCAGGGTTGTGAGTTTGAGCCCACACTGGGTGTAGAGATTACTTAAATACATAAAGAATTTTTTTTTTTAAATGAAGGTTTTGAGAAGTTAAAGAAAAATGAAAAGAAGTCAGTAAAGGCCAGAAATATATACAAATTTAAGGTCCAGATGATTTTCCTTACTAAAGGAAAAGGTTCTTGAAATACATCTAACCTTAAATCTTAAGGCTGATGTCATGCCTCTTAATCCCTTGGTTTGCCCATCAGAAACTGAATCCTAGGCTATCTAGGGAAATGATCAGTTTAAGAATCTTGTCTTTTGAAGAGATTTTGTTTTGGAAAAAAATTCAATAGCTACCCCTATCAGCCCTAGAAAAGGCATTTAACCCACATTTGTTTCAGTTCCTTTTCCTCACATTAGGCTATTAGATTCAATTTTGAAATTTTTAAAAATTAGATTTATTACAGACTGGCTTTGAGCCCCCAGATGGTACGTTTTAGCTGCATATTTAGGGGTTAAAATGCCAGCTTATGAGACCTTTGAAAAACATTCATACTGCTTCTAACAAGCCTATTAAAAACACATAAGTAGCACCTTGAGACCCCATGAAGTGTCATTATTGCTCAAGAAAGGAAATATGGCAGGGGCACCTGGGTGGCTCAGTCATTTAAGCATCCGACTCCTTATTTCGGCTCAGATCATGATCTCAGGGTTGTGAGACTGAGCCCCACATCAGGCTCTGCACTGGGCATGGAGCCTGATTAAGATTCTGTCTCCTTCTGCCCCTCCCCCCTCTAATAAATAAAAAAAAAATAAAGAAATATAGCAGAGAGACAAGGAATGGGAAAAGTAGAATAAGCCTCTGGCTGAAAGCTTCAGGGTATGAGCATTGGAGAAATGAAGCAAAGGAAAAGGTCAACACTCTGATCTGACATGTTGAATTGAGAGGTGGGTTGTATTCGTGGGGGGGAGGGGGAGGGCCAAGATTTGAACTCTGGCCCAACAAGTAGAACAGAATGGTAAGAGGCTACATATTAAAAACAAACTGGATCATCAAAGTGGTCATACTGAGTTGGCAGTGGAGGAAATTCTCAGGTTCCCAGATGGGCCCAAATCTACAGTAGAGGGGCTCAAGCAAGGCTGGGATGGACCAGGTAGGACTCCAGGTTACAGTCAAAATCCTTGAAAAGCATGGACTCCGATGGACTGGGCTGGGTAGCTTGTGTCTCCATGACAAAGTTCACTGGCTGCTTCCGTAGGAGCTCTGGGTCAAAGGCCACACCCCGAAAGAAAGGGTGGACCTGGAAGTGATGCAAGTAACGCAGACGATGGAGGGGATTCTGGCATAAGAGCTGAAGGCAAATAGATCATGAAGGATGAGGGACTGGGATAGGAAGGGGGCTAAACAGAAAAGCTGGAAAAGGAGAAGTTCATGAAGCTGTGGAGGGCAGGAAGAATCCTAAAGAGAATTTGAAAGAGAAACAGGCTAATTTGGGGGCAAAGGTGGGAATAAAGGTGCTGTATTGGTAAGAGAGTAGCACTGGCCCTCTCTCAGAAGTGACCTGTTATGGATGGGGAGGATATTTGAAGGATGAGGAACTCAGAACTGAAATTTAAAGTGCTGGTTAGAGGGCAAGTGGTGAGGTGGTACTTGATCAAGTTGGAGCACACCCCCATCCCAGCCAGATTATTAGAGAAATGGGGAAATAACACTTCAGTGATAGGGAAAGGAGAGAATGAATGGTTTGGCAGTCAAGAAGGAAAAGTGTTCACCCTTACCTCATGGAGCAGGAGTGAGAGCCCCTGGTTAAGAGAAGCTGGGACCTCAAAATCATAGTGGGTCACACTTGCCAACATGGCCACATGATCTCTCTCTGCAGCCACTGGGAACTGAGTTGGGGGGGGGGGCGGTGTCATTGCTTGGTAGGAATGAGGCAAGATTTCCTAAGGTCTTCTTCCCACTACAGGGCAAAGCTCCTCTCTCTGCCCAACATCCCTACCATTCTCTCACCTTACCAGCTGCCAGAGAGAAAAGCAAGACACCCAGGGACCACCAATCAGCAGCATGGTTGTAAGGCCCTCCACTCAGGACCTCTGGGGCTAGATTTGAAAGACAGTTGTCATTGACATCAATTGGCTAGATTCCTGCTATTGTTTACCCACCAGCTTTAGCACCTGTCTCACCCATGTATTGAAGAGTGCCACAGATAGTATAGGCTCGGGTTCCCTGGGCCAGGTGGCGGGACAGACCAAAGTCTGTCAGTTTCAGATGGCCTGTGAAAGATAAGGCAGCAAACAGCACCACTCTGTTCCTCCCCTCATCAGCCATGACTTATTCCCAAACTGAGGGTCCTCTCATTCTGGGGCTAGGAAAAGAAAAGGACTTACCTCGTTCATCCAGAAGGATATTCTCCATCTGAAAAATCACAGGTGATAAGTTATTAGTCATCCTCTTCCTTTCAACCTTCTTTCATCATGTATACCTCCCAGCTGAGGAAGATGCCCTATTCAGCATTCAGGCCTATACTTTGATGGCCCTTGCCCAAATCCTTAGCACTCCTGAGGGCCCCAAGGTCAGCTGTTCTCAGCTCCCCACTGCCTTCTTAGACCTGTTGGAACTTCTTACTGAGGCCCCACTTCAGACAAAGAAAAAAGCACTTAACTCTACCTTCACATCTCGATGGATGATGCCCAAATCATGGAGATAGCCTGTGGATGACAACAAGTATGGGGTGTGCTAAAGCTCTCCTGTCTTTCCAGATTCCCTGGTAGTTCCCATCCCATTCCTATCCCTGTTCTTTGACCTCCAGAGTTAATATCAAATCTCTTCTCTCTGCCCCTCCCTCTTAATTCTTCCCTCATTTCCATTACCATTCTTGTTTCACTTACACAGCACCAGAACCAGTTCAGCAGCAAAGAGGCGGATGGAGGCCTCAGCAAAGCAGCCAACAGAGGACCACAGGGAGTAAAGATCTGTACTGTAGTAGCTGCACACTGCAAAGTATCAGAAGCCTAGGCAATATTTGGGGTTACTGTGCCTGAGCTCAAGGCATTTTAGGCCTCTTGCCCAAACTGATGCCACCTGTTGTTCCCTCTCCTTTTGGGAGAGAGAAGTGCTCTGAGAAGGGAAAGAGCAAAGGGAAAACAAGCCAAAGGGATGGGTAATCTCAGGTGGGGAGTACAATAGAAGGATTCTTGGAAATGAGAGGCCAGTCACTCACTAATGAAGAGGTGCCGTTTTCCCTGCCAGCTGTCCCCCAAACCGTGTACAAAAGGATGGTTGATCTGTCGCTAGGAATGAAGAAAACAAGAAGTTAGGAAAGAGGTCATTGAGGATCAAGGGAGCCAAGAAGTCAGGATTTACCTAGTTACCCAGAAAAGGAGCTGCTGCCCCACCTCTCAGTTCAGGTGAACTAAGTAGGGACTGCCTGCCTGGTAATCTCAAAACCAGCATGATACTGAGGAACACACCAGGACATGCTGGAGAGATTTCCATGGAAGGACCTAGAATTAACTGCTGATAACTACTTTTCCCAGGATCTACTTTGGTTGAAGCAGAGGGAGGGGGCAGAACCAGAAGAGCAGGACAGTTGGACAGGAAAGGTACTTTCTCCACCTGTGGTTTAGTTCTTCCTAGGATCCATTCCTGGGCTCTGTGCATACCTGGATGCTAACCTCCTCTTTGCACTGCCTCAGGATGTCCCTCTGTAGGACCTTTACCTTGGGCACCACCTATAAAAGGAGAGGAGTGATGACTCCTACAGGTTGTTTATGCCTACCAAACCTTTATAGAACCAAGATTGGAGGCAGGGACTAGAGAATGATGTGGAAGAGTATCTAGGTCCCTACCTTCACTGCAAATACTGCTTTCTGGCCACAGTCTATCACCTTGAGGACCGTTCCGAAGGAGCCTTTAGCCACAAGGCCTAAAATCTGTACAGAGAAATGGAGAATAGCATAATTGAAACTCTGGCCATTCCTAGATGTCTCCCCAAGACTGAGACCCCTTCCAGGGACTGACCTACCTTCAGCTGGTGATGCCCCTTAAGGGGCCTAATGGGAAACTCCGGCAGAAAAAGGTTGACGAACTGAGGCACTGGCCACTCAGACAGAGGCTTCTCTGTTAGCAGCGGGGCTGGCTCCAGGGGCTCCTGGTGTAGGCACTGATGCCCCCGTAGTCCCCACAGCTCTTCCACACCTGACCTGGTAGTCCCCACACCTGACCAGAGGCTCTTCCAGCCTCGGACCCAGGGACCCCGGGTGTTGCCACCCTGCTGAGAACCAAGGGAGCCACTCTAAACCTCTGCCCTTGAGGCATTACAAGTTCTGCCCATCTCAGAAAGCATACCCTCAAATCGCAACCTTAGGGATACGTTTTTGAGCACCAGGCAAAATTGCCATTACCCTTGCTTTGGGCCAAGGCCTAGATTTCCTGGATATGATTCAAATCCTCTAGGAAAGCAGTATTTGGACATTTTCCCTTTGCGGCATCGGAGATTCAGCCTGTGCCTCTTGGTATGGGGTTGGGATATTTTCACAGCATAGCCTCCTGTTCCACCTCCACAGTGGGCATCACTAACATTCTCCTCACCAGTCAGTTCCCAGGCCTTAAGACCATGCCCCCTTAACCTCCCCTAAACAGGCTGCCAGAGCCCCACAGCCTACCTTATGAGAAGCAGCCACCGGGGCATGTTGCCCCTGCCGACAGCTTACTGTTCCCATCCAAAGCCTCGGCCTCCTCTCCTCCTGCTAAATCTGCTGTCCCAGTTACATAAGCAACTCCTGCCCCTGATGCTACATGACACATGAGCCCCGCCTCTTCTTGCCGTTCATGACTAGAGAAGCAACTTGATGCAGCCAAACCCCACCCTTATCTCCAAATCCTATCCCCCCACCCCAGTTATGAATAGGCTCATAGCCAGCACTAAAATGTGCAGAGACCTATTAGGAGGCCAGTGTCAAACCAGAGCTAGGAAGTACCTGTGATATAGTTTCACAGAGGAGGGAAGAGGCCATACTCACTAGAGTGGTAGCTAGAGGATATGTCTTGGGTTGATAGGGAGGGAGGGACAGGTTGAAACCCATGCACTTAACACACCAAAAAAAAAAAAATCAAATTTAAAATATATATATTTTTTCTCTTTAAGTCGTTTTCTTACCATTCTTCAGGGCATACCCCAAGGGGACCCATGGCCAGCCCTGGCATCTATTGCCATCTTCCCAAGTGAACTTGGCACAGATTGAGAAGGGGCTGATTCCCCCCCAGAACCCTAATATACCTCTCATACAAGGCAGTGGAATGAGGAACAGGAGATCGGCTCCTCCCCTCAACTTTCTAACACAGGGAGAGCAGTTACACTTAGAAATATATATGTATATATTTATATATAGGTCTATAAAAATTTATCACACTTGATCAGAACTGTCCCTCCCACCCTTTCAGTTAGCCCCAATGGAACCAGATCCTGATCCTGGGCCCATTCCCTGGGTCTTGCTCTCTTGATGCCTCTCTGGCCCTTGGCCTGCTGATCAGTGCGAGGTAGAACTCAGCATTATTATCCACTGTATTCTGCAGGGAACAGGCCAGCTGCTAAAAGAGCAGTGCCTCTCTCCACAGTACCCTGTGGGCTCCTGACCCCCCCACAAATCCTGATAGGTAAAGGGAAATGCCTCCCACCCCACAAGTCCCTGGGGCCTGAGCCAGAGTCAGATCCTGTACTGCAGCCACTCTTGGATGCTGGATCACTTGCGCCTGCCAAAGATGGACTTCTTGCCAGGGTTCTTGTTGCCCACACTTAAACCGATGAGGAGCCGGGCTTTCTCCTCCTCTTCCTGCTGTTGCATGTTGAGGTCTGATTTAGTTTCTAGCTTTCCCCGGACCTCAGACCCTGTTGCAGGTTTCAGCCTTAACTTCTCTTTGATTACCTGATAGGTTAGAGAGAAGTAAAAAGGAAGGTAAATATTAGTGGTACAGGCAGAATAAATCAATGTGAACCAAGTCAATAAAGATTTATTAAGCTTACATGAAGACACAGCAGGGCAATTCAAATTATAAAACGATCTCTGCTTTCAAGAAGCTTACAGTCTAATTAGAACCCATTCTGGGGGTGCCTGGGTGGCTCAGTCATTAAGCGTCTGCCTTCGGCTCAGGTCATGATCTCAGGGTCCTGGGATCAAGCCCCGCATCGGGCTCCCTGCTCAGCGGGGAGCCTGCTTCTCTCTCTCCCACTCCCCCTGCTTGTGTTCCCTCTCTCGCTGTGCCTCTGTCAAATAAATAAAATCTTTAAAAAAAAAAAAAAAGAACCCATTCTGAACTGAAGTTGTGTCAGCCCTCAGTTTCCTAAAAATCAACTGTTAACATATATGAAATACTCAGTAAACATCTAATTTAATCATCTGACCAAAGTCATGGAGAGGGTAGGGATATAAGTTGTTCACTTCATTCAGCTGCCCATCCCCAAGGCTGCTTGTCCTACATATGTCCTACAATGAAATGCACCTGAGCACAGGATCTGTTTGCCAGCCCCTGCTAACCAAACAGCCACGAACTCTGCCGGGATACCTGGGCAACCAGGGCTTTGCGGCTGTCCCTCTTGACAGCCATGGCAAAGTCTAGCCATGTCCATGTATTGTTGTGGTACTCCAGACAGGGCAGCACCAGGTTAAGGTCACCCCAGTCCACACTGTTCTTCTCACCCTGCAAGGTGGGGGGAGGGGAGAGAAAAGAAGAATCAAAAGATGTATCAGCTGCCATTTTTAGTTCAAGCAATACCTGAGTCCAAGTCTAGTGCTTTCCTACAGCAGCAGTTTACAGATACTGATTTCCCTTTTACCTCATCCTGTAATGGTACTGATTCCTGAAGGCAGCAGAGGGAACAGATTACCCCCACGTACCAGCTTCACAAACTAGACTGCTGTGTCTAACTTTAATCTCTGGTCTTATCTGGTTCCCTTCCCACGCTGTTCTAGAAAGTACTAGGGAGGAGCAGACCTTGTAGCTGACACACAGAGGAACCTGTGGAATCTTTATGTAGATGAAGGAGTTGTTCATGGCAGCTCGCTCTTTCATCTTGTCAATATCATCCACAGGGTGCTAGGAAAGGCAGGAAAGGAGTGTGAGTCCCTGAAACCACCAGAAGAAACTTAGGACCCCAAACATCTCCATCTCCTTTCATCCCTGGAAAAGAATGAAGAAATCCCCTGCTGGGCCAAACAGAGAACCCCAGGACTCTCCCATCTCTCCATGATCAGGGGCATGTGTGGTACCTCAGGTACTTTCCGAAATGACCTCCTGACGCCAGAACTCCGATTTAAGCCTTGTGCCACACCCTTTCCAGGGCCCAGTGGTGCTGCATCATCTGTTGCAATCAGCTGCCGAGGCTTCACCACTGGTATTCCTATGAAAAAGCAAGAATAGCAGCTGCTATCCTCTTTCTGAAGCTTTAGCTATCTCTGGGGCTGCTACCCCAGTCTTCTGGAGCTCCACCATAAAAGTTCTCACCAGTAGTCACCAGTTTGGACTTATCTTCTTCATCTCCAACCTCATCATCTTCCACACTTCGGCCAGGAAAGAAAAAACCCATTATTCTATGGAAGAACTGGTGTGTCAGCTGGATGGTGAGAGGCACCACATTTACCTAAAGAGGAAAAAGGCTGAAGAAGCAATTAAGCTCAGACATCATCCCTCAGTTTACCTACCCCTAATGTAGCATAATAACACAGATAGCTTTTGACTGCCCTTTGTTTCTGGATCCCCAAAGGACTGTATACTAACCTCAAAGTGTTCCTTAACAGAAATACCCCCAACAGGGGGCCGGACTTTGCTGAAGAGGCGGAGGGCCAGCTGTCGCCCAGACTGGCAGGAGCTCTGGGGCCGCAGGACTACCTATAGGATAAAGAGTGATAAATCAACCTTCAAATCCATTCAGACTAAGAGGAAAAGCAATGGTCTTGCTAAGCTGAGCAAGCTTTCAACTTCTCAGATCACCACACTGCTTCCCACACTGGATTTATGTGGAAGGGCCCTTACAAATGCCCTGTGTTAGGGGGTGGCTGGGTGGCTTAGTTAAGCATCCAACTCTTGATTTCCGCTCAGGTCACAATCTCAGGGTCATGAGATCTAGCCCTGTGTCGGGCTCCATGCTGATCACAGAGTCTGGTTGGGATTCTCTCTTTTCCTCTCCCTCTGCCCCTCCTCTCTCTCATTCTCTCTCTCTGAAATAAGTGAAATCTTACAAATGCCCTGTGTTAGGAAGCATGAGAATGGGGCAGGAATGGGGAAATAAGACTTGCCTTATAGACCGCATTGGGGAGAAGGTTGTTCATAGTGAACCAGCCCAACTCCAGAAGATGTTCTGCTGTGTCATCAGACTTATTCACCTATAAAAAGATTTCCCACCCCCCCCGACCCCATATGCTATAATAAGCCTTTCTCAGGAGCTTGCTAGAGAATTGCTACATGTCCTATTTTCAGGTTCTCCATATGTTTAATCCCAACCTTTGGTATCCCTTTCAATTTCATACAATCAATTCAACCTTTAATCCAGTGTTTCTCATGGGCACTACTGGCGAGGGCACTAAGTGCCAGTAGCACTTCCCAGTCACGGTGATATTCAGAAATGGTCTCACATATTTCCAAACTCCTAGAGGGAAAGGGTGTGGAATAATGAATCATGTCCTCTCCTCCATGCCATTGGCTATTTATTGCAGGAAAGCTGAATGTCAGTATAGAATTAACAGTTTTATTCCAAGCTGGACTTGGAAGATTACTTCCCTCTGGGCCATATTTCTAGGGATAATCTTATTCAATGAAAGAAGCTTTTGATCAAGCTCATCTAGATCTGTGTTATTTCATAGTACAAACGATTGTTCTAAGGGGAACTATGCTCATGTCTCTATCATCATTAATACCGTCATCAGTAATCATATAATAATTAGTCTGTTTGTATCTCTTTCTGTAAGTTAAGACTCCTGAGATAGGTCAGTGCCTCTCAATACAGCTGCCTTTGTATGACTGTATATACCCGATACCTTGCTGTAGAGGAACCGCTGCAGCTCCAGTTCAGCAATTCCTAGCTGTCCATCTTCCTCTGTCAAGCGCCATCGTGCCTGAGCAAAGTAAAACTCAGTGCGACGTACCACACTCACATCTTCTTGTTGCTTTCGCAACTCCATCTTATTGGCCTGTTGCAACTGGAAGTCCTTAAAACACCTATAAATGCACAGGAGGACCAAAGCCAATAAGGGTAACAGCATTTGGGTTAGGGTGGGGTGGGATGCTCTAGAATGATGCAGGAAGTAAACCCAGAGATGGACCTATTTTGGAACAGGTATTCCCTAAATTTTTTCCACTGGATTCATTGCTCCCACACCTGGGGCCTGGGAGAATAAATCCCATCTTTTAGTTCCACGGCTGCTGCTGCCTTTTTTTTTTTTTTTAAGTAAGCTCTACACCCACGTGGGGCTTGAACTCATGATCCTGCGATCAAGAGTGGCATGCTCTACTGACTGAGCTAGCCAGGCAGCCCCCACAGCTAATAAAGTAGTCTCTGCCCACTAACAAACCCCTACAATTGTATCTGCAATGGTGCTCCTTACTGATCAACTTCAAGACATTTTATTTTCAGTTTACCTGCATGTAGCAAGACCACAAAAGTGATCTTTCCAAACCATCTGGTTTTCTCCTTTCCTAGGAGGTACTCTAATGAAGAGCCAAAGGAAGGGCTCTTCTATTCTCAGTCTTTTGGCCAAGTCCAGCCAGGCTCATTCAGGAAGTACCCAAATCTACATCAGCCTTTGATGATGCACACTAGACCTAAAGACTATCATAACACGGGCAAGGAAGAGAAATCAACCCTAGCTGGGGCACTGGAAAAGGCAGAGAAAGAATGCTGTGGCACCTGATGAGGATATTAAGCTCTTCGCTTTCTAGCTGTAGATTGGCCTTCTCCTGGTTTAGCTGCAACTGAAGCTTTTGGTTCAGGTCAAGCAGGTTCTCGTTCTTGCTGTCATCCTGCAAAGACTAGGGAGCCAGGGCAGAAGAAACTGAGAGGAGAGCTCCCTTGTCCTAGGAGAACACCCTCTCCTCAGACTGCCCCGGTAACTACCTTCATAATAGAATATATCTGCTTTTCCAGCTGCCGTATCTGAGCCACATGCTGCCGCACAGCCTCCTGCAAATGTAATATGCTGCTGCGCTGTTCCTCAGGATTGCTAGAGATCTCAAGCTGGAACCTCACTCGCTGCTTCTTCTCACTGTGCTCCTGAATGAATGGAAAAGGAAATGAACAAGATTTTTTAATAGACAAGTCTTGCAGTAAAGTGAAACAGAGAAAGTAACAAGGAATATGGATCTCTTCTGGAAAGCTTACCTGTATTTGTCACCATTAGTAGCAAGTCTAAGAGGCAGGCCCATGCAGTAGTAAAGATTTCACAGTAAGCCAGTCCCACAGGGTAGGGATGGAGGTGATAGTGGGGACTAGTTACTGTTTTTAGAAGTATCAAAGTGACTGAGTAGAGAACTGACTAAGAAAAACAACCAAGTAAACAAGCTCTACAGTCTCTGGAACACTCAGACCTTTCCTAGATAAGTGAAATTTCAACAGCTGCTATTGACTAACAGAGGATATAACCAACCACAAGGTCCTTTTTCAGTTTGAAGCGTGGCTTTTCTTACTGAATAAAGCACAAGGTCTGTGGGTTCCTGTGAGGCTAACTGGCATTCTATAAGGGCCCATGCTCACCTTCCGCTTAGGTTCTACATGGAGCAGCAGGTTGTTGACAATGTCCAGGATCATGGCATACTGAGCCGGGTTGGTGGAGATTTCCAGCTCATGATGAATAAGGGTAAAGGTATCCACAGCCCCTACGTAATTGTTAGCAGGCAAGTAAGAAACTCAAGGTTCTCTCTAAATATCTACCCCATCTTCTAACCTATATTTGGAACCATTCCTGTTAGTTAACCCCATAGAAACGGTGAGAGATGCTCACGGGAGAAATATGTTTGCTTATTTTAGAATCAAATAATACCCATTCATCCCAGTTCCCTCCAAAAATACAGTTTATTCTCTTATAGCAGAACTTACATAATGCAGAGCAAAGTGAAACCATTAATGCCAGTACACAGTGGGACTTCTAATAACACTACTGACTTAAAAGCACTAAGAAAGTAACTACTTTCACAAGTTCCCTAGTCCCCTTCTAAAAGCCTTTCAAGCCCTGAATACCTTCCTGTTTCTTTAGGAGATCTTCCTTTTCCTGGTTCTCATGGACCTCAGGTGGTTTAATCTGAGTTGCCAGCTCAGGATCAATGTCATGGCTGTAACTAATATAGTACATTCGGCAGCTACAGCGTGAAATGATCCGCTGGACTTGCTGGGCTTGCTGCGCCTCAGCTGGCTGGTTCCAATCTGGAAAGAGATGGGAAAGAGATAAGAGACATTCTCAATAGAGGTATTGTAAGAGCCTTCCGGCTATGTGTGATGTCTAGGGAACTCCAGACACTTGTTTTCAACCTAGCGAGTATGTAAGAAAATGCACATCTGCTCCTAACCACATGATGTAGAATAAGGGAAAGCTGACCTGTGGTGGTGGTAACCATGCCTCCCACTGCCTGCCCGCTCTCCATCAGCTCCTGCACAGAATCCAGACTACGCTGCCGGTGCTCCTCGATATTCTTTACCTGAAGACAGAGATACAGGTACCTTTAACTCCTAGCCAACTGGGTCCCAGATCTCTATGATGCAAGTAGTTATACTTACTATCCAAACTTCCACTGCCTGGAATAGCTTGAGGGATCTCCCAGGGTAGAAGACATATATGACTCTCTCCTGGCCCAAACCACCCAAATTCTCCAAAGCCAAATGAGTTACATGCACATTTGCCAGACCTGCAGGCCTGAGGCCAGAAAAGCAAGCTAGGTTAAAATTAAATCCTGTCCTACCTCACACCCATTAGGATGGCTACTATCAAAAAAAAAGATAAAGTACCAAGTGTTGGCAAGGATGTGCTGAAATTGGATCCCTTGTGCACTGCTGGGGGTATGTCAAATGGTATAATGGTACTGTGGCAAATATGTCAAGCACAATTCCTCAAAAAATTAAAAATAGAATTACTATATGATCCAGCAATTCCACTTCTGGATATATACCCAAAAGAACTGAAAGCAAGGTCTGGAAAAGATTTGTATACCCATGTTCATATGGCCTTATTCACAAGAGCTAAAATACGGAAGCAACCCAAATATCCATTGGTAGATGAATGGATAAGCAATATGTGGTGTATATATATATATATATATATACACACATACACACACACAATGGAATTCACTCTTAAAAAGGAAGATGCTAGGGGCGCCTGGGTGGCTCAGTTGGTTAAGCATCTGACTTGATTTTGGCTCAGGTCATGATCTCAGGGTTGTGAGATAAAGCCCTGCATTGGGCTCTGCATTATACGCAGAGCCTGCTTAAGATTCTCTCTGCCCCTCCCCCTGCCTGCCTCTCTCTCTCTCTCTCTCTCTCTTTCCCTCTCCCTTTCTCCCTCTCCTTCCCTCTCTTAAGAAAAAAAAAAAAAGATACAACACAGATAAACCTTGAAGAGATTATAGAAAGTGAAATAAGCCAGTCACAAAAAGACAAATGCTATATGATTCCACTTATATGAGGTACTTAAGAATTGTCAAAATTATAGAGACAGAGAAAGTACAATGGTGGTTGTCAAGACTGGAAAGGGGAGGTGGGGAGTTATTGTTTAATAGGTAGAATTTCAGTTTCACAAGATGAAGAGTCATGGAGATGGATGGTAGTAATGAACAACATTATAAATGTATTTAACACCACTGAACTTTACACTTAAAAATAGTTAAAACAGTAAATTTTATATGTATTTTACCCCCACATAAAAAAAATTGGGGAAAAAAAATCAAATCATGTTAAGCACAAAAAATTTCATCAAAACCAATGACTTTCCCACCCACTTTGATATTCATGTGTTTGTATTCTTGCTGTTTTCTGTCTTCACTCTGACACTGTTGCTATGAATTCTTTTGACTCTCTCCGCTAAGCTGAAGTCAAAATGGGTAATAGAATGAGTGATATGGGAAGACCATAAGCAAATCTGCCAAGTCACAAAAAAATTCATAAGAAAGGCAAGATCAAAGTCCCCTCCCAACTCAGTGAAGGAAACCATAAGCAAAACAAAAAGGCAACCTACTGAATGGGAGAAGATATTTGCAAATGATACGTAAGGAACTCCTACAACTCAACACCAAAAAAACACTAATCCAATTTAAAAATGGGCAGAGGACCTGAGTAGACATTTTTCCAAAAAAGGCATACAGATGGCTAACAGAAACATAGAAAGATGCTCAACATCACTATTCATCAGGGTAATGCAAATCAAAACCACTTCACACCAAAATGGCTAGTATCAGGGCTCCTGGGTGGCTCAGGTGGTTAAGCATCCGACTCTTGGTTTCAGCTCAGGTCATGATTTCAGGGTTGTGGGATTGAGTCCCACATCAGGGTCGGCACTCAGCACGGAGTCTGCTCAAGATTCTCTCTCCCTCTGCCCCTACCTGTGCACAGGCAAGCACAAGCACACTTTCTCCCTCTCAAATAAATAAAATCTTAAAAGAAAAAAAAGAACACAAAGTCCCTCCCATCTAAGCCAAAAACATTCTATTCTAATGCTAATATCACAGCCTGGGGGGGGGGGGAAGGGTTCACATGCAAAAGAAGGCATGCCTAAGAGAAGGAGAGGCCCAGAAAATGCTAGAGAGATCTTGCATAGCTCATCCTGCCCACCTCTGCCTGAGTAGTTAATATCTTCTGTGCCTACCTCCTGAGACTACTGGTAAAGAACATGGCTTGCTTGAACCACAGCTGTAATATGATATATTACATGACCTCTCATATTACCAACAACCTGACCCTTATTTGGCCTGACATCTGATTAAATGATTACCTTGGATGTAATTACACCTGAGGTTGCTTGGATTGAGCCCTAAGGCTGTTGAGGTAAGAAGTATCAGGTAGGGAAGAGGGATTAGCTTTTTCCCCATGGAGTATGATGGCAAATGAAGTTATCATATTGGTGCTTAACAGATGTACCTGGATCCTGTAACTCATTTGGGGGTACCATGCCCAACACAATGTGGACACCTCACACCTGTGCAAGTAGTAACAATGCAGAATATTGGCTAGGTATCTTATAAACTATTAGAGCTCCCAGTAATTATGATATTATATCCTAGAAATTATAATGCAAATTGTTTTACTAAGCTGAAAAGAAAATCTACAGCCTGGTCCCTACCAACTGCTCACAATTTCACCATCTAACAAAACATTATCTTGACACACATTTAGACCTCCCCTCACATAACAACTTTTTTAAAATGGTATGATTATTTTCCATCTAAATGAAGCTTTGTATTTTTCAAAGCACTCTCACTAATCCTTTCAATAATCTTGTGAGGGGAGAAGTATTAACTCAATTTTACAAATAACGGTGACTCGCTCAAGGGCTTGTGGCTATTATAATAGCAAAGGTGGCATCTGACTCCTAGACAAGCAACCTTTCTATTCAACCATACTGCTTTGCTGAAATAACCAATCAACCATCTTCATGAATCAGAAAAAGGGCAGATAGAGAATTTATCTCAAGTTCTCAAACTTACTGCCTGTTTTCTTGGCTGCCCACTGATTAGTGTGATTTATTAGCAGGGGTCAGCAATCTTCTCAAAAGTAAAAAAGTTCCAACCTACTTTATTCTAGTGCTGGGAATTGAGAATTTCCTTTGCAATGAAAAAGAATAGCAAGAGGGACGCCTGGGTGGCTCAGTAGGTTGAGCGTCTGCCTTCGGCTCAGGTCATGATCCCAGGATCCTGGGATCAAGTCCCACATCGGGCTCCTTGCTCAGTGGGGAGCCTGCTTCTCCCTCTGCCTGCTGCTCCCCCCTCTGCCTGCTGCTCCCCCTGCTCATTCTCTGACAAATAAATAAAATCTTAAAAAAAAAAAAAAAAAAGGAAAAAGAATAGCAAGAGATTAAAAAAAAAGGCACTATGTGCTCAGAGACCACAAATCAGAGACTGCCTACAATTCCTACATTCAAGGTATTACCAGCTTCATTATTTTATTAAGCTGGTAGCAACAGGTACTATCCGGAATCTTGCAAGTAGTCTGCCGGAAGGAGCCAAATATGGAAAACTGGGACTATAATGGGCCTTCCCAGTCCCACTGACTAACCTCTAACCAGAGCTGTCGGCCATCCTGCTCAGTGGGGCTGCTTTCAGTGGTGGCAAAGTACTGCATGCCATCCAGTAGGCAAGTCCAGGATGTCTTCTGCTTCAACGTGTCACCATACCAAGCTGGATGGTGTTGGCACTGCAGCAGCTGAGCTTTGGCAGCTGACACAATGACACAGCCTTCTGTCTCTGCTCCACGAAGAACCATCTATACCAGAGACAGAAGCAGAATCACAGCACAAGGGCCACCAGAGAAGGTGAGAAGGTTAGTGAAAGGATTGTACCAATGACTATAGCTGGTTCTAATTCTGGCTTACTGAGTGAATGCTATGGTTTTAGACATGAAAGTGATTATCCTGGATACCTGCTGGAAGGAATAATTTTTTGAGGCTCTGTCTGCTCATTCTTATTCAGTGGTGGGAGAAGGTGAACAAACCCATATTATGATCTAGCCCAACGTAGGGGTGCTCTGGTAAAGAAAAGTTACCTGGCAGTTAACCAGCTCAATAAGGCAGTTTCGGTTATATATGTCATCCGTCTGGCAGGCAGCAATGCCACACAACTGGTCACTCACACCTGACTCCTCTTCTGTGAACACTACAAACCTATCTGTCTCTTCAATCAGCTTCTGCAACATGTAGGCACCTGTCAGAGAAACAGGAAGTGGGAAAAAGTCATAATCTCAAAGGGATAGGGAACACATCTAGGGTCAAACTGATCTTCCTTCAATTTCTCTAGAACACATTCTCCTATCTGCAACTCCAGCTTACCCACGCCACCCCTTGATCCCTGAGGGCAAAATAAGGGTTATTTTATTTTCCCTTCAATTTAACAGAAGAAATAGATTCCCAAAAGAAACTTAGAAATGCTATATAAGGGACTGCCTTCGGCTCAGGTCATGATCCCAGGGTCCTGGGATTGAGCCCTGCTCAGCAGAGAGCCTGCTTCTCCCTCTCCCCTTGCTTGCCTGCCGCTCCCCCCCCCCCCCCCTGTTTTTCTTTTTCAATAAAAAAAATATTTTAAAAAAAAAAAAATACTAGCAGCATTTTTTTCTCTTAGGTATATCAACCTCTGAATTATTCTAAGATCTTTTTTCTCCCTTATATTTTTCACTTCACATTATCTTAAATGTTTATTGACCACTCCTTTCCCCCTTCCTTGCCATCAGTGCCACTGTGTTCTCATAGTTCTACTGCTTCCTTTGACTATGCCTCTAAATTCTTTTCTCCCAGGTCTTAGAAAATAAGTATCTCCTAAAGTCTATCCTTAACATGTTCCCCTCTCTTCCTCTTTCTTCTAATGAGTTTGTCTAACAGTGTGTTATGTTTAATAGCAGCCTCCAGAATCAGACTAGTCTGCCTGTATTTAAGATCCTATCTCTGCCAGTTTCTTGATTGTGACCTTTGGCAGCTTGCTTTAACCTGTGTCTCAGTTTCCTTGTCTGTAAAATAACAATAACTGTCTCATAAGGTTGTTGAGAGAATTTTTTTTTTTTAAGATTTTATTTATTTATTTAACTGACAGAGACACAGAGACAGCTAGAGAAAGAACACAAGCAGGAGGAGTGGGAGAGAGAGAAACAGGCTTCCCGCCAAGCAGGGAGCCCGATGCGGGGCTCGATCCCAGGACCCTGGGATCATGACCCGAGCCAAAGGCAGCTGCTCAACCAACTGAGCAACCCAGGTGCCCCTGTTGAGAGAATTTAATGCAACAACATATAGAAGTATTTTGCAGAGTACCTGCCACACAGTAAGCAACTATTATCTCCTTGACCTTACCTCTTAGCTCTATGCTGAAACTCCCAAAATCTTCAGCTCTAGTACTAAGCTTCTAGATCTCATCTCCAGCTGTTAGACATTACCTAGATATGCTACTTGTGTCACACATTTCATATGCAAAGTAACATTTCTATCTATCCCCTCATCTCCATTCCCACTGCCTCTACCAAGTTCAGGCCCCCATTACATGTTGTTGGGACGCCATAATAGTTTCCTTATCTGTCCCTCCACCTCCAGTTTCTTCCTCTCCAGTCCTCCTCCAAAGCACTGCCAGATTTATCTTCCTAAAAATTAAGTCTAATGATGACACATCCCTATTCAAAAGCCTTCTCAGTAGTTCACACTGTCTACTGAGTAAGAACCAAAACCTCCTTAGCCTTGTATGAAAGACCTTTGATGGTCCATGTGCAGCTTTCCTTTCTAGGATCTTCCCTCGCCCCTCATCTTAGCTACTCTTTATGCCAACTGAAACAGACTGTTTGCTCTCCTTTGAACATACTGAGCTTTACCAATTCTACTCCTATTCAGGATACTCCCTCTGCCTTGAATGCCCTTCCTCCCCATTTCCACAAGTTCAAACCATATTAAGCCTTCAAAGTCCAGCTTAAATGCTACTTCATCAATAAACCTTTCCCTGATTGCACTCCCTCTTTTTCACTCCAGTCAAGAACTCCCATATGGGGCGCCTGGGTGGCTCAGTTAGGCTCAGTCGTTAAGCGTCTGCCTTCACTTCGGCTCAGGTCATGATCCCGGGGTCTTAGGATCGAGCCCCGCATCGGGCTCCCTGCTCTGCGGGAGGCCTGCTTCTCCCTCTCCCACTCCCCCTGCTTGTGTTCCCTCTCTCGCTGTGTCTCTCTCTGTCAAATAAATAAATAAAATCTTTAAAAAAAATAACTCCCATATACTTTCGTTTCTCGCTTGTGACATACGTCACTTTTCACCTTGTTCTTGAACTCACCATGAACTTGCATTCCTCTGTACCTATTATTCCCTCTCCCTAAAATGCCCTCTCCCTTCTCCTTGACTGTTGAACTCTTACTCATCTTTTAAGACCCATCTCAACTATCTTTTCTGGGAAGCCTTTCTAGACTTCCTTATGCTGATTTAAATACTTTCTTCTTGAACATTCTTACAAAGCATTTTCATAATGAAATAATAATTTACATGTCTACCTACTAGTTTCTGAGCTTTCCCTCATCTTTATATCCCTAATGTCTAGGGTTATGTCTGGCACATTATAAATCCTCTATAAGCTAAAATGAATCTATGAATGAATGAGTGGTTGAGTGAATGAACGAACTAATCTTAGCTCATCCAGAGATGATAAACTAGTTGTTGCGGCAAGTAGACTTTCATTTTATCTCTCTCACTGAACGCAGCGCAGTGCTTTGTGCCTGTTAAGTACTCAATATTTGTTGACCGAACAAATTCATCAAACCACAAAACAATTCTTTAATCCCTTCTTTCCCTTACTCATCCTGTTTTGCCCTATCACTTCTTCATGATCCTCTTCTCTTGGCCACAGGATCACACCCTTTAAATGCCTATATCATTGCTATGTAAGACTGAGGTGCTGGGGCGCCTGGGTGGCTCAATTGGATAAACGTCTGCCTTCAGCTCAGGTCATGATCCCAGGGTCCTGGGACTGAGTCCTGCATCAGGCTCCCTGCTCGGAGCCTGCTTCTCCCTCTCCCTTTGCCCCTCCCCTCAGCTCCTGCACACTCTCTCTCTCAAATAAATAAATAAAATCTTAAAAAAAAAAAAAAGACTGAGGTGGCCTAATATGGAAAAACAATAGTTTTCATCTCTACATCTAGATGGAACATCTGTGATTTAGTCCTTCCCATTTCCTGTCCAATCCCATGTACATATTCTACACCTAACCCTATGAAGTCTCATCTCCCCCAGCTTACCTCCTGATGACCCCTTATCAGGCTGTCCACTAAAGCTGGGAGTGTTGACGGGAGGTGGGGCTGGGGCACTGGTCAGAACACTCTGCTTTGGCTTTTTAGCTGGCATCTGGGGTTCAATCTTTAACCCCTTCAGGGCCTCAGTAGAGAGATTACGTTTGAGTACTGCTGCCTTTTTATAGCCATCATATAAACCAAAGGCAATGTCCCGATTGGTGGTTGTCCAGGAAGCCCGTAAATCTACCAAGTGCAGCTGGTGTGTATGAAAGGCAGGATCCCCAACTCGAGTAGAGAGCTCCTAAGAAACAGGTAAAGAACCACAAGGTAGCATGGAAATTCCCACAATTTCTCCTGGACCACAAATGTAGAGACAAGAAAACAAACTTGTTGAATAAGCAATCTATTCTTGGGGCGCCTGGGTGGCTCAGTCAGTTAAGCATCTGCCTCCATCTCAGGTCATGATCCCAGGGTCCTGGGACTGAGTCCCACATTGGGCTCCCTGCTCGGCGGGGAGTCTGCTTCTCCCTCTCCCTCTGCTCCTCCTCCTGCTCATGCTCTCACTCATTCTCTCTCTCTCAAATATATATATATAAAAAAAAAGATTCTCTCTCTCCCTCTCCTCCTGCCCCTCCCCCCCACCTAAAAAGGAAAAAAAAAATCTGTTCTGGGAGAGATAAGACGACCCTGGAGAAAGAAAAACTAAGTGGTCTTAATGTGTGCATTAGACTACACTCAAGACTATATCCACTATATTTTAAATGGTTCAGAAAATTTCAACATATGGGTCACCTAGCTATCTCAGTCAGTAGAGCATGTGACTCTTGATCTCAGGGTTGTGAGTCTAACCCCACCTTGGGCATGGAGCCTACTTAATTAAAAAAAAAGAAGAAAAAAACATTTCAACATAAAATCTTTCCTTAATTGGGGGGAAAAAAACACCAAATAAGGTGCTAGGAAAAAAGTTTTAACTGTTTCCTAAAGGGCAAGAGACTACCTTTAGAAGGAGAGGGGGAAAAGGAATTTTCAAAAGAGGCACACTGATACAGTTGATAGTGAATTCATCATACGGTAATGATATATATGCTTGGAATATAGTTAGAAACATTACCTGGACCTTAGCCTGAAACCTACTGCTATGGACTGAATTGTTCCCCCAACCAAACTTCATATGTTGAGACCATAATCCCCAATGTGATAATATTTGGAGATGTGGCCTTTAGGAGGTAATTAGGTTTATATGAGGTCATGAGGGTGGGGCCCTTATGAAGGGATTAGTGCTCTTGTAAGAAGAGACACCAGAGAGCATGCTCCCTCTCTCTTTTCCTGCCTTGTGAGGACACAGCAAAGGCAACTGCCTACAAGCCAGGGAAGAGCCCTCACCAGAATCTGACTAGCCTGGCACCCTGATCTTAGACTTCCCAGCCTCCAGAACTATGAGAAATAAATTTCTGTTGTTTAAGCCACACATTCTTTGGTATTTTGTTATGACAGCCCAAACCACCAAGACACCTACTGATACAAATAAGGTAGTAAAGAGACTGTGTCAGGCGGTACCTCCTCAGCCGTGCGATTGCTATGCCGCTGGTAGGTGAGGGAGGACAGGCTCAGTAGGTGGGTCTTTGTTACCAAGGGATCAAGGCAGTGATCAGCATTCTCTTCAGTGGGCGAAGCCATCAGGTGAACAGTCACCTGACTTAGGTCACTAACCATCTGGGTCACACTCCAGTCAGAGATGAGGCGCCGCATCACTGTGCCCGCTGAGAAAAGGAAGCATACAGAGCCCATGCAGGCCAGTACAGAAGAACAGTGTGGGACAGAAAGAAGGACAAGAAATGAGAAGGGCAAAGGGCAAGGATCAGGCTAGGCGAAATGAAGGCAGTCTTTGAACCTACCTTGAGGTATAAGCCGCTGAGTTCCCCTAGTAAAGACATGGCCCTGACTGCACTCAATCTGGACGCCCCGTTGCTGGGCGAATGAGGCCCAGTAATGCACCTGGCACCAAGAGAGCATAACACTGAACAAAGAATGGCATCAGAGAGATGATTAAGATAAGAAAACAGGAGAAAACTAGGGAAGGGGAAGAGAACTGAAGATGTCAGCAGGGATGTTAGAGCCTGACCTGCAGCTGGGGAAAAAGTGCAGTATAGGAAAGCTGCTTGTAGTGCTGGCCAAGTTTCTTCTTGCTAGGTTTCAGGTTATTGAAGAGCTTTCCCCTACAGATAGGCCTTGTGACACTAGTCCAAGTTGCCCAGAAGTTTTGCATCCAGCGCAGGGTACTACTATATAACAGAATCCGGGGCTGGGATATTGCTGTAAAAGACAAGATAAACATTTCCTACCTGGGATTTAAAACAGCGATGAAGCTAAAGCTAGCTTCAGCTTTTAGAAGTTTAAAAACCCAAGCAGCATTCAGCCTCAACTCAGTATCCCCAACACCCTTTCCTTTTAAAGATCTAAGCTTTGCGGGCACCTGGGTGGCTCAGATGGTTAAGCGTCTACCTTCAGCTCAAGTCATGATCTCTAGGTCCTGGAATCAAGCCCCCATCTGACTTCCTGCTCAGTGGGGAGCCTGCTTCTCCTTCTCCCTCTCCCCCTGCTTGTGCTCTGTCTCCCTCTCCCAAATGAATAAATAAAATCTTAAAAAAAAAAAAAAAATCTAAGCTTTGTGTTCACCAACGCTTTCTCCAAAAAAGGTCCTAATCCAAATCCTCCCTTGCTTTCCCTATCCCCTCCCCAGAGCGTCAACTTGAAGTCCTTGGTGTTTAAGCCCATCCTCCCAACCCTTCCTCCCGTTGCCCCAGACCCAAGCCTCACTCCCACTGTGCCGGGTCAGATCCATCTTGATGGAGAGATTGAGGTTCTCAGAGCGGAATGCCCGGTAGGAGTCATGGAGCTGGCCCAAGGGCACCTCAGGCAGAAACTCTGGGGCCCGCAGAGTGACACTGTGGTGATCATGGGGGTTCCCATGGCATAGCCACTGCAGGTCCAGTGTCATGCAGAGGTCAGGCAGGTGAAGGAAGCAGCAGTCATCATACCTGTCTCACAAGAGAGTCCCAGCTCTCAGTGCCCTGGTCACTTGCAACCCCCTGGCTCTTCCCCTCTCCCTCCCACCCGAATCCCTCACCGTGTTGAGGCCCCACCCATCACTCCACTCACTTAGAAGCTGTTCTCACGTTGACATCCAAGTCACCTTTGAACACAAACTGACCAGGTTTCCAGTGAAAAGACAGGTGGCTCCACTCCCAGTGCATATTTTCTGTCGTGTTGTACGGGTCCTATAACCACCCCCAACAGCTCAGTGAGATCTGGATAAGAGTATCACCCAAATCTCCCAAATGAGTACCGTTCTCTCTTCCCCCATGTGCTATACAAGCCCCAACCATACCATCCTAATAAGAAAACAACTCCTCTGGAGCTCCTCACCTCAGTAGCCAGCTGGTGCAGATTTGCCTGTTCAATGTCCATGTACCAGTCGCCATGGAACAGAAGACGGCTCTTGTCCCACCAGGGCAAGGGGGGGCTGGGGTCAGCTGACGGCTTGGTCAAGAGGTCCAGAGACTGGCTAATCAGTGTCCAGGCTGGATCCCAGCAAGGGCCCCATACCACTGTGTACTGAAAGATTTCCGCTAGGACAGAGGAGCGAAGGGTACAGCTTGTTACACAACTTCTCTCTTCACTCCAGAAGGCCTCAGCTCCTCTCCCATCCCAGCCATCACCACGTCCCTCAGTCAAACTGACTGCCCTCCTCTACTCACAGCGGAAGTCGTGGTAGAACTTGAGTGGGGGCATGTTCCTCTCTACTGCCACATTACCCCATGGAAGCCCCAAGTGCAAGATCTGACGCCTCCGGGAGCAAGGCTGACCACTCTGCTCAGTGCCCACAAGTCGACCCATCAGCCGCCAGTCACGTATCTCGAACAGGTACCGGGGATAATCTCTTATCCGGACTGTTATTACAGGAAGGATATACGCTATTTAGAGGACTGTCTCAACATTCTCAAGCATTTTCTCCCCTGCCACAACTTTTACCCATCTACTTAACAAGGTCAACTGAGAGAACAAGAGCTGGCAGTTGGGAGAAAAGCTGGAAAAGGGCGCGGAGACACTGAGCAGACAGTGAGAGTAATAACACCAAGATGCAAGAGGCACACTAACCCTGAAGATGACTGTGTTAGTTGTCCTTTATGTTAGCCAAGCAGTTTCAGGGTGAAATTCAGGAACAAAGAAAGGAAGAAGAGCCCACCCATCCCACTCCACCCATCCAAAAACCACCACAGTTCCCAATATAACTGAGCTCCTCTGTAGTCACTCAAAGAGCTTTCTAGAGCTCTGAGGGCAAACACCACACTCTGCAAATAAGGAAGGGCTACTTACCCAAAAATGTCTTAACACTGCACTTGAGCATACGACACCACTGAATGACAAGATCTACTCCCTCGGCAGGAAAAGGGCTGCCTGGATCAAGCTCTTGAACTTGCTCTACTACACGCTCAGGCCCATGGAAGGAGGCATCTGCCAGAGCTACCAGCTCTAGTCCTGCCAGGCTCCAAGTGAGCAGTGCCCTGCGCATAGGTGTGTTGCCATAGAGACGGCGGGAGCGCTGAATGTAGATTTCAATGTTTTTATGTTCCAGAGAGGCATAGAGCTCCTCAATTTTACGGGCTGGCAATAACTCCCCATGTTGCTTCCGAAGGGCAGCCACCTTGGCATCCAGCAGCTGCAGCCTTTTGGCACTCTCCTTACTTTCATCCTTCATCAGTTCATAGTTATCACGAAGTTTCACCTCAAAGACGTCATCCAGGAAAACCCATGAGAAGTGCTGAACCTTCAAGAGTAGATCAGGTGGGAGTGGGGCAGGGCTTGGAGAAGCCTGAGCATGAGTTCCTCGATGCAGCCCCTTCAGCCATTTCTGAACTCCCACAGCCTCATCCAGAGTTCGAGAGAAATCATACTGATAAGGAAACTCCACTGAGACTGAGCCCAGGGAGAGGAGCCAAACACGGTTCCGGAGGGTCTGCAGCCCAGGGAAAGGGTTCCGGTGCAGGATCATCTCCTCCAGTTCAGGCAGCAGCTGTACCTCCACCTCCTTGAAGTGGAAGATGCTATTGCCATCAAAGCCAGCAGCCAGCTCTGGGCAGTAGGCCTGCAGTGAACCCCCATGCCGGCTCAGCGACACGCTCTCCGCAGCCAGGGTAATGAACTTGTCCTCAGCTACAAAAGCTGTCAGCTTAGCTGTGCTCACCTCTAGCGTCAGGTTTAGTAGCCGCTTTGGGGGAGATGGCTCAGGGAGAAGGCCTTCGGGTTCAGACACAGTCACTGGAGGCTCTAGTGCAAGGAGTGGAGCAGACTCGGGAAACAGAGTGGCTCTTAGTAGGTCTCGGCAATGCAGGGTAGCCAGGATGTGCTGGTATAGGTACATGTGATCTGGGGGGCTCCAAAGTAAGGTGAGCCCTGTACCACACTGAACCTTCGGGGAGCAAGAGAAAGGGATCTGTCAATTACAATATCCCAAAACAGGAGAGATGGCTGGGATTATTATTATACATGCACACCCGGGTCAAGAACCATCTCCACTCAGAACCATTTCCTGAGCAACTACATCAATTGCTCCCTTGCCTTGTTCCCCTTAGTATGAATATACTGAGCTAACAGTTCTTATTTATATGTCAGAGCACTTACAGCACTTTTGAGTTCCCAACTGGATTCTAGATTGTCCGAGAGTATAGGCCGTGTGTGTTGATCTTTAATATCTACCATAGGATATGCAGTATATACAGCACATACTTAATAAGTCATTTGGCTTTTTGTTTCTGTGAGTTATCTTTCTATAATAGCCACACTCTGTATAATAACCACTGCAACAATCAATTTAAAAATGTTTTATGCTGGGGCGCCTGGGTGGCTCAGTTGTTAAGCGTCTGCCTTCGGCTCAGGTCATGGTCCCAGGGTCCTGGGATCAAGCCCCGCATCGGGCTCCCTGCTCAGCGGGAAGCCTGCTTCTCCCTCTGCCCCTCACCCCACTCGTGCTCTCTCTCTCATTCTTTATCTCAAATAAATAAATAAAATCTTTAAAAAAAATGTTTCATGCAATGATTGCATCTTGACTTAATTTTTTTTTAAAGATTTCATTTATTCATTTTAGGGGGGAGAGAGAGTGTGTGCGAGTGGGGATGGGCAGAGGGAGAGGGAGAAAATACGTGAAGAAGAGTTCACACTGAGCACAGAGCCTGACATGGGGTTCGATCCCACAACTGCGAGATCACAACCTGAGCAGAAACCAAGAATCAGACACTCAACCAACGGAGCCACCCAGGCGCCCCTTGACTTAATTCTTAAAAAGTATAAAAAGGACTGACCACACAAATCAATACAGCAACTAACTTATATGAAAGTCTGCCTCAAAGAAAGGAGTCCTTGTAAGCTTAAAAAACAAAGTCAATTCTGAATAGTTAGAGAAAATTTAAATTCCAGAAGAGAAAAATGCCTTTGAGTTCCAGCCTCTTTTGAAAAGGCAACTCCTCCTTCTAAAGGAAGCTGAAGTCTGACAATTAGATATACCACTCCCTTCCTAAGAGTGTTCCATATTCACCAGATACCCTGCGGAGAAAGATCTTGAAAAGCCTCTTAAAACTTGCCGGTGCCTCCATCTTCAGATCCCTTCCAACCTTTTATTTTTTTAAAGACTCTATTTTTAAGGTGTCTCTACACCCAACGTGGGGCTCAAACTTACAACCCCAAGATCAAGAGTCGCATACTCTACCAATTGAGCCAGCCAGGCACCCCACCCTTCCAGCTTTTTAATGAGCTGAGTACTTCAGCGAAATAACACCAGATCATGATCTTTAAAAAAAAGTCCCTTATTTTTCAGAGATATGCACTGAAATATTTACAGTTGAAATTATATGTCCTGGTATATGTCTGCTTCAAAATAACCCGGGAGCGGGCAGCAGGGCAACTGGTGGGTATACAGCTGAAATAAGTTGGTCATAAGTGGTAATTACTGAAGCTGGGTATGGATATATACAAGTTCATATATTCTCTCTAGTTCTGTGTACATTTTACATTCCATAATAAAGAGTTAAAAATGTACAGAAAAAGCCAGGACAAAAAGAATAATACAAGGTGTCATATTTCTCACAGATGAGTTTCACAACAGACTCAGAAGACTGGGAAATGCTCTTCAGCCTAGAGAAAAACCAACCTGACTCCACCTCCCCACAGAAGCATTACCTCCAGAGAGCGGATGCTGCTGTGATAGGTGACGGAGAGCATAGAGAGGCTGAGCACGGGAGTGGGGATGTCAGGAGCCTTGCAGCAGGGCTGCATCTTCTCTGTGACTGACTTCACCAGGGCAAGCACAAGTCCCTGGACACCCACAGTGGAGGTTTCAGCACTTCCCAGGACAGTCAGCGTGTCCAGTCGGACCTCGGAAGCACCTAACATCCAGAAACCACGTTAGCATTGGTTCTCAGCTCTCAAACGGCAACTTCAGCCTTCACTCTCCTTTCTTACTCATTCCCTTCACTCTAGTTTTCTTTATTCCCTATACCTCCCTAAGTTCATTCCTCATGTTTCAGGGAAATTTTTCCTTTCCTATCTTACCATACCTAAATCTGGAAAAGCCAAAGAAGCTTCCTAACTCCTACAAAGTGCCCAGAGATATATCAGTTACTCTCCAGAACTGAACACATAAGGAAATAAAAAACTACGCATCTCTCAATTTCTAGATCAACTATCAAGGCTTTTTTTTTTTTAAATAAATCTTGCCTAATACTTAGTATCTTCTATTAGCCTTTAAGAACTATCAAGAAACCCAACAGTTATGTAAGACCTTCCAGCATCTCATGCCTTTAATTTAGAAAAAGGCCAAATAATCACCTTCATTAAATGAGAAGGAGCAGACTGAACCAGCATAATCTGCTTAGATTACAAACTACTCACTTAGGTATAGACGCCCTGTTCCACTTACCAACCAGGGCAGAAAGGGTGAACAAGTTCATGTCCTCCACCTTCAAGTCCACCTTCCACAGTAATGACACAGATTCCCCAAATGAAGATTCTCTAGCGACAGCTGACTTCCCAGATTGTGTGTCCATCAAGGATAAAATGCGAGAGAGACATTGGGCACAGGTATCTGATGCTTCTACCTGCAGTCCACGGATGGTACAATCAAGAAAGAGGGTATCCGACTGGGTGCTAGACAGGCCCAAAGGCTGGTTATAGCTACCCTAGAAAAGGAGAGCCCCATTAGGAACATGCAGAACACACAGTTCTGTAACACCCTGATGCATCATCTTCTGCCAAAAAGGTGATCCGTGCTCGAAAGCATGGCAGGAAAAGGAAACTGTATGGGCCCCTGTTCCCCAAAGTCCCCACCTACCTGTAGCGTGAAGGAGTCCAGGACAAGTGCCTCACCCCAAACATGCATATTGGTTGGGTGGGGTGCCCGCTGAATGTGGGAGTCACTGCCCACCCGCCAGCAGAGATGGTCCACAGTTAGGACACCCCGCTGATGGATACTCTGTGGCCTCAAGTGCTGGTAATCTGAACAAAGAAGGTAGGAGAGAGTTCTATGGAGCCCCTGCAGCCATCAATCAGGCCTGGCTTCACTTATTCCTCTTCCATCCCGTAGTCTTACCTAGAGAGATGGAATTGAATCCCAAGGCAAAGGGTGGTGTATCACCAAGCTGAATGGAAACGTTGACATTGGAGATGGAGGTGCTAAAGATGATGGGAGCCAGGATTTGGGGGAAGGTTCTGCACAGGGACAAGACATCATTGTTTGATAAGGAAAGAACTGCGGCTTCCTGTTATGGAAAAGATACCTGAAGCTCTCAAAAGTCAGGGTGAGTTTTGTTGTGATTCTTAGGATGGAATGCAACTAGAAAATACAAGACCGAACTCATAAGTTTGCTATTCCCAATGGTAAACTGCAGGAATGCAAGAAAGATACTAAGTTGAACCATACGAAATTGCCATTTCATAGGTCAAATATAAATGTCAAATATGAATATCAGTATATCACATGATTCAACCTAATACAACCAAGGAGAAAGATTTTATTTATTTGTCAGACAAAGAGAGCACACAAGCAGGGGAAGCGGCAGGCAGAGGGAGAAGCAGCCTCCCCACTGAGCAGGGAGCCCAATGCGGGACTCGATCCCAGCACCCTGGGATCATGGCTTGAGCCGAAGGCAGACACTTAACCAACTGAGCCACCCAGGTGTCCCTGCTTCCAAGCCGTTAACCTTAAGTTCTCTATGCAACACAATGCAGAGAGAGATGACACTGTCGACAGAACATATCACCTTATAATCTTAGGCAGACAAGATTGTGGATCATTTAAATTCAGTGACGCAATTGTTTATTTTGTATAATAAGGCACTGTGCTGGGCACTGAAAACATAAAAACAAAAAGGACTTCATCCTACTGTCAAAGAATCTAGTTTAATGTGGAAGATATATAAAATAGAAGTGCTATCAGGGCACCTGGGTGGCTCAGTAAGTTAAGCGTCCAACTCCAGCTCAGGTCATGATCTCAGGGTGGTGGGATCAAGCCCCTGCTTGGGATTCTCTCTCTCCCTCTCCTTCTGCCCTTCCCCCCACTGCTCCCATGCTTGCTCTCTTTCTCAAAAAATAAAAATAAAAATAAATGAAACAGAATTGCTATTGAACTAATCAAATACGTATTTAACACAACATGCCACTTGAAAGATTTTATTTATTTATTTGAGAGAGAGAATGAGAGAGAAAGAGCATGAGAGGGGGGAGGGTCAGAGGGAGAAGCAGACTCCCTGCTGAGCAGGGAGCCCAACGTGGGACGCAATCCCGGGACTCCAGGATCATGAGCTGAGCGGAAGGCAGTCATTTAACCAACTGAGCCACCCAGGCGCCCCATACAATATGCCACTTTACAACAAAAGAATCTGGGCGCCTGGGTGGCTCAGCCGTTGAGCGTCTGCCTTTGGCTCAGGTCATGATCCCAGGGCCCTGGGATCGAGTCCACATCGGGCTCCCTGCTCGACAGGAAGCCTGCTTCTCCCTCTCCCACTCCCCCTGCTTGTGTTCCTGCTCTCACTATCTCTCTCTCTGTCAAATAAATAAATATATAAAATCTTTAAAAACGAACAACAAAAAAAAGAATCTGAGAATCCCCCTGATAAGATGGTGGCTAAAAAAGATGACACTGACCTTTTCTTTCTTTGCTTAAAACCGGATGAACTAGACTCCTGGGTCTCCAGCGCTAGCAGGTGCAGCCACTGAGCGAATTCCTGGTGCCGGTAATGAACGATACACGTGTTCAAGACCACGGAGGCTGAGAAGTCAATGGTGGTCACCTGGAAATGACACCAGAACTGCGGGCTCGGGTTTTAGCTCAGTAGTTCACAATGCAATGATACAGGGAGAGAGCAGAGAAAGGAATGAGTCTTGGGATCACAGTCAACACACCTGCACACTAGCCTTGAGGGAGTTGAGACAGACAATGCGCTGGCGGCTCTGGGACAGCAACAACCCATCTGTGAGGGCAAAGAGCAGATCAGAGAAGAACACTGGGGAAAACAACAGGTAAAACTAGGAGAGGGTCAGAGACAGGCAAGCAGATGAATAGACTGTCAACAAAACTCATGGGTTGGGGCTTTTTTCTCTCAGTATGTTCCCTTCTTCCCATCCCCAGCTACACTGATATTAAGAAGGCCAACTGGGACATGGGGGAAAGGGAGGGTCTAGTCCTCTCGGTACCAACATCCCCCCCCAGGAACCTTTCAGTAGGACTTCAGTGCTCATCTGTGCCATATCAGAGTTTGCTGTGAAGCTTCGAAGAGGCAGCTGATCCTCATCACGGTGGTACAGGAAATGTAGCAGCTTCAGCGTCCAATTCAGGTGCCTGGACCAGAGACAGACTCTGGCTCAGAAATACATGGAATGTTGTTCTCACTCCCTTTCTCCCCACAGACAAACTCAGTGCAGTGCAGCTACTAGGCTGGTTATAGAGACCCCAGCATATTGCTCACCTCTTTTGACTATTCATGGACAGCACCACACTTGTGATCTCCATTTTCACCTTGACCTGATCTGGCAGCTGCTGAAGGAGGTACAGGCCAGGCAGAGTTGGCTCAGCCAAGTTCTCTGTCACCTCTGAAACATGAATGAATAACACAAGAGCCATCAATCCTTAACACACTCAAGTCTCCCAAATGCCCCATCCTCTTTGGCCAAATCTTCCCACATAAGTAGGCTAACCAAAGGCCCAATCCTAGGCCACAAGGCAAATATCCCAGAGATCCAGGCACCCGCTGTACTTCCTTCCCCGGAATTTAAAATTTAAAAAACAGTATGGGGAGCAGGTTGATATAATGCAAAGAATATGGACTTTAGGGCAAAATAATTTACACCCCATTTTTACAAATGACTAGCTCTATGACCTCAGTCAAGTCACCTATCTGCTCTTCTTGGCTTCAGTTTTCTCATTTGTGATATGCTGAGAATTTAGAGAGAGACAATACAGAAAACTCATACTACAAGTCTAATTCACGATAATTACCTACTAAATGTTAGTTCTTTCCCTCACCACAAGTAAACGCCCTATTTCTTTTAGCTATCCTCAGCGTCAAAGGTCATGCTGAATAACAAATCACACCTAAATTGAGACCACTATTTGTATGTAATTCCAGAATAATCAGAGAACAGCGCAGCCAAGAAGCTTACTGACCAGGGCTTTACCTGGACAAGGAACAGGTTTGGGTGCCAGGCTTGGGCCTGGGCGTAGCAGCTGACTATGGAAAAGGCCCTCGTGCAGTTCCGCATGGAGTGTCCACATATCCACAGTGATCGCCTTCAGTTGCCGACTGCTGATGCCCATCTCTACACACAACTTTAGGGCCAGTGAGAGCTCCGCAAGGCAGGTATCCTCCTGCAGGGAGGATAAGCCTCTAAGGCGTTAAGATATAGGGAGTCTAGGAGTTTTGGGTCAAAATGCAGTGGTCTAGAACACCACCTTGAGAGAACCCCCCATAAGAATACAGAATCTAGAACGTAAGCTCCTTCATATCTTACGCCCAGAAGGACACAAGGCATCTAAATGACCACAGCATACTCACCAACTGGCCACTCTTTAGAACTTTGCTGTTGATCTGATTTAGGCTCACCTCACATTTCAGCCTGGGAAAGGAAAAAAATTAAGAGCACTTGGAGCCTTTCCTCACCATTTAACTTCAGTCAAGCTTTACTGGCTAAAAGGAACAAGGCAAAGAGAAGTGCCTAATCTTAGCCTCTCCTCAAATTGCTACAGAATGAGAACTTGACACCTTTGTAAAACCCTGACATCCACCCGCGCTGAAACAACTGTAAGGCAAGAATGGGACTACCAGACCCTCTTTTACCCAGTGATTACCTTTTCCCATCACTATCCAAAAGAAAGCTGCTTTCTCTGATCTGAATGTGCCACAAAGACTCAGAAGTAGCCACCTTGAGAACCATGATGTTTATAGAATCTACATGAATGGAGAAGAGCTAGAAAGAAGCAGCAAAAATAGTCATTAATATCAAGGCACTGCCTTTCCTTTCCAGTAGAGAAAGAATAAGAGGCAGCTCTTGGTATTATATTCCCAAAACAGTAGAAAAATCCACCCATCACTCTACAGCCAGCCATCCCTACTACAGTCCAGGAAAGTGGGAGAAGTATCTCACCTGACAGAAGATCTTCAGTAAGGAAGGACTGAACGACAGTTCCTTTTGATGCACCCCAGTGCTCTGGGAAAATGGGGCAAACAGGCCAGAAACCTTCTGTAGGTCCGTTCTGATACGCACTTCTCCAAAGCACAATGCCACATAGCGTCTGCCCAGAAGAGAGACCTCACTGCCGTCAGGTCCAGCCCTTCCCTAGCAGTCTCCTCCCCTCCCCAACATTCACTCTCTCATCCTCCCTAAAAATGTAGCTCAAATCATGGACAACAGTCTCATAGTAGTTATCAATATATGTCTCACAAAATAATAGCTTCCAGGCTAACCGGGAGACATCAGCAAAACCCCAGTCCCCTCCTTGGGCTGTGAGGCCTCTGCAGAATGCCATTCTGCAAACCCCAACCCCAAAATATTCCCCAAGGGAAGAGTGAGAATGTAGGGTACTCACGGCAGATCATGGCTAAGGAGTTTGCTGGAAATCCACAGGCTATCAATTTCCTAAAACAGTGTGGAAAAGAGCTTTGTACACTAGCTTCTAGGTAAGCCATGAGCAGCTTGACAGCCAGGAAAGGTTCTAAGAAGAGGAGGAAGTGCTATAGCCTTTCCACTAAATATTCTCCACTCCATTTCCACCAACTTCTCTCCTCAGCACTATATCCTGCTCCTCACAATGACATTGGTTGAACTTGCTCAGTATTTCTCTTTTATGGATATGTTACTATTTCTCCTCTTAAATTAGAACAGTAAGCTCTTCTATTTCCTGTTATCTTTTTTTCTGTGCTTAGTTCTGTATCTTTCTTATTGCACCCTGAACACTCTGTGCCTTATAAGCATTTTTAACTCAACAACTTGCATCAATCCCAGTGTTTCCAAACTAACTCTAAAATCATCTTGGCAAAGAGGTGACAAGGCTGGGCTAATGAGGAAAGCCACCCAGAATTTTAGGAAAAAAAAGAAATAAAAAGTTAACATTTAGCTGAGTCCACCCCACACACATACCTAGGGAGTTCCCCAAGACTCACCACTGTTTGCTGGTGCTGCTGAAACTTAAGGCTGACATTCTGGATCCAAAAAAAGGACCCAATCTTTAGCTCTGCCTGCAGCTTCCGCTGACACCACTTGGTGGCCAACCGGACCACAAACCACCTGCAGAAAAATCCCTGTGAGTTCATAGGACCCTCTCTCAATTTTGGCTTTCCTCACCCCTTCCTGGTCCTAGAAGGCCTTGCAAAAAGGTTATGTCCTAAAGCTGGATCTTCTGGGCAACTCTCCGGTTTCCCAAAACAACACTCTGTCACATACACTCAGCCACAAAGATCAAGACCCTAGCCCTGGAGTGTCCCCTCCACCCAAATGAAATCAGACAAACTACAGTCCACCTCCTAAATTGGGGACAAAGAAAGCAATCCTTCCAATCCTCTGGAACCCCAGATTAAGAAAGAAGAGGCCCGAAGGGGAGTCGAAATACAGGCAGCCGTGTCAGACGTGCCATCACACACTCCCCCACAGGGTCTCTTTCTCCGCCCTCCAGACAGGTGTCAGCAAGAAGGCACCGTGGGTTCACACCCGGCTGGCTCAAATGCCGCTCTCCCCTGGGCTGCCAGACCTGTTCCGGCTCCTAGGGCGAGGCTGCAGGTGCCCTCTGCGCTCGGTGAAAGGGACACTCAGGGGCGAAAGGAGGGGAAAAGGGAGGCCACCGAGCCGGACCCCTCTTCACACACACACCTATTCAGCTCCCAGCCTCAGCATCTCCTCAGGCCTCGCCCGCTCCCTCAGTGTCCCCTACTCCCAGTTTCTCGGTGCCAGATCGGACCGTACGCCCCTGCTCAAGCCCGCCGCGCGCCCCCTCCGCGGCCCCCCTCGGGCCCTCCCTCTCCGCCGCCCGCGCACCTTCCCCTCCAGCCCCCTTCCCCTCCCGCGCGCCTTTCCAGCGCGCGCCCCCCTCCTCAGTCTCTCTTCCTTCCCCAGCCCCCACCCGCTGTAGCCGAGATCCCCTCACCGGCCTAAGAAGAGGGCGCTGAGGGCAACCAAAAGCAAGGCCAACAGCGCGGAGAACAGGGGCATTCCGGCCCCGGCCCGGTCTGGCTCCGGCCCCCGCCCTGCCGGGGCCCCCCCCCACGCCGGCTCCGCTCTGCGCCGCCGCGGGCCAACCAGCCGCACGCGCAGGAAGGGCGCTGGACAAGGAAGCGTTGGCGCGCGTGCACCCCGCCCCCCGCAGCCCGCCAGCCAGCCAGCTGTCTCCCTGCTCCACTCCTCCCCGCGCCAGCGATCCGGCAGGGCCGACCGGCTGCCTGCGCGAAGTACAGGCGTGGCTCCAGAAGAGAAGGGGCGCGGGGGGGGACCTCGCGCCGACTGACACTCACGCCCCGCCCCTGGACCCACCCTTCCGCACCCGGAAATGCGGAGCCTGGGGCTTGCAGGAGACCTGAGTCTGAGCCCGTCCCCAGGCTGGCAACAGACTTGGCTGTCTCATTTCAGTGGCGGAGCTCCACTTTCAAAGCACTTTTCCAGGGTGGTTACAGAGTCCGCTTGGCCACTTAGGGTCCGGACTGAGGGTACTGAGGAAGTTTTACCCCTAGGTCATACGAAGTAGCTGTCCTATCATACTCAAAGCCTCGCCTTAAAATCCCTGAGGAAAGCAAGATTTTAAAGACGTCAGTTAAAATTCATACCTCATTCCACCCACAGAGGAATGAGTTTTTCATTCATTTTACTGTTTGAATACCGTTCTAGTCAATTAATATGTACTGACCTACTGTGTGAGCAACGCAATTTTCTGGACACTTCGTTGGACAAGTTCTCAGTTTCTACTGTGTACAGCACAATTTGGGCCCTGAGCTGAGGGGATACGACAGAAATAGAGAATATTGTTCTTACCTCTCAACAACAAATAGTTTATCTTGGAAGCAAACATAATTGCAGGAAATAGATAATTAAGGATCAACTTTATTTTGCCTGTTTCTTTCTCTGTGAAATGAGGAAATTGGACAAAGATCCCAACTCTAATACAGTGATGCTAATACAAGCTAAACAAGTTCTGAGGATTTGAAAATAAGTACTTCATATCCCTTTGCTCTTACATTCTAATCTCCACCAATGTCCTTCAAGATTTTACTTGGAAACTCTTTTCCACTCCTTCAGAAAAGCACCATTTCAATTTTCACATTGGGTTGCCCATAGTTTTTACCCCTCCAACTGGTTTCCTTCCTTATCTAGTCCTCTTGTTAGTCATTTCACATCTCCCCAAAGACTCCGTTTGTTTCAAATTCATACTTCTCTCTCAAGCATTATAATCTGCAGCCTCCTAGCAAGGTAGGTTCTGTCTGTGAACCCTCAGGGAAGGCCCAACAACTCAGTTAAAACTCTGTTCAAGCCAAGTTGGGGTACCTTGCAACACACCTCTCTATCCATATTCATCTTGTCCAATCTGTTCCCTTTACCCAGCTGATTCCTATCACTTCCTTTCTTCTCCCCAGACTGTTTCCAGCCTATTCCCAGTATTTCAATAACCTGAATTGTTGATTTTATCATTTGTCTACTTCTTTCTGGAAAGATCTCAAATGATCAATGCAACTGAAGTGGAAAGAGACCAAGTCTCTAATGTCATGGGCTATGTCTGGCACAGACCCAGTATGCCCAAATGTTTCACATTAAGTCCCTCTCTAAAGCAAAGGATGGGGGAGGTGGAAATTATTGTTTCTAAAAATAAAAAGTCCTGTTAGTCACTGAAATTCCAGCAGATGGCAGACACCTCTGTTCACCACTACCATGCTCAGAGGACCTAGGAGCAAACTTTCTGGAATTGACCAGCAGACAGAAAGGAAGAAATGAGGTAAGCAGAGGACAAAAGTTTTCTACCCCCCTTTTCAGAGAAAGCTATTCCTACATTTATCCAAAAAAGAGCAGTTATTATCCAAGAGTGAACACAACTGTAGTGTAGTAAAAAGACTGTGAGCCAGACACAGTTGGATTCCTATCCTTATTTACTAGCTTTAAGAATTCAGGCAGGGGGCACCTGGGTGGCTCAGTCGTTAGGTGTCTGCCTTCGGCTCGGGTCATGGTCCCAGGGTCCTGGGATCAAGCCCCTCATCGGGCTCCCTGCTCAGCGGGAAGCCTGCCTCTCCCTCCCCCACTCCCCATTTGTGTTCCCTCTCTCGCTGTGTCTCTGTCAAATAAATAAATAAAATCTTAAAAAAAAAAAAAAAAAGAATCCAGGCAGTTACTCAACCTTCATGTTCTGCATTGGTAATACTGTAATACCTATGCTACATCTGTGAAGATTAAAGGAGGTAAGAGCTATAATACACCATCTAGTATTTAGCAGACAGTGAATATTGTCTACCCTTACTCTTTTTTCTCAACTGCAGTAACAGATCCAGAGTAAAACATTTTACTGGCTACTTATTAAGCTGAATTCCTTGAGGGTCTTTAGCCATAATTAGTTAAAAATCTAGTAAAAGTGAAGTGCTAGTAGAGAAGTGAAAATAGAGAAAAAGTAAAAAAAAGTAAAGCTCTTAAAAGGGCCCACACCAAAGGCTCCCAGCATCTCTATTTTTTTTTTTTAAGATTTTATTTATTTATTTGACAGAGAAAGAAATATCGACAGCAGGAACACAAGCAGGGGGAGTGGGAGAGGGAGAAGCAGGCTTCCCCCTGAGCAGGGAGCCCGATGCGGGGCTCGATCCCAGGAACCTGGGATCATGACCTGAGCTGAAGGCAGACGCTTAACGACTGAGCCACCTGGGCGCCCCTCCCAGCATCTCTAGAGTGATAGCACTGACTCGTGTCAGACTCAAGGATCAATGAGATTATGAAATAGCACACCTAATAAATGACAACACTGGTGACTAATAATGAAATTCTTTATCATTTTAGAGAAAGGAGAAAAGTCACACATCAATAATCCATGATGCCAAGCTTCTGATGAGTAAAAATTTCCCAATTAGGAGGAATATCTCCCTCAGTTTCTGTTTTATCAATATGAATAAAAATATCTGCTCCTTCACCAGCCAGTCCTGTACTCAAAAAGAACTGACCCAAACTCTGGGAGAACCACCAATTCAAGTGTGAAGGGCTGGAGCTTCCAAACACAGCCACTGTTTTCTGTCATGCGTCTTCATCTCAGTGGTGACATGCCCACTGCCCAGGGAACCTGGGGAAGGGACCCCAAGGTGGAGCAGCAGATGTCATGAACACTGTGTGGTGACATGGTCACAGCTTCCAGACTCATAGCTCTGCGTGATGAGCTTCTGCCTTTAACAACTCACTGGGCTTCATGAAGATGCCTTCCATGGCTTTCCAGTAGTTGTTCTGGCTCGGCTGGGCCATGCCATGTACCTCCTTTTGCCCACTAATGGGTCGACCATATTGTTCTCCCGTGACGGACAGCAGAACTTCGGTGGAAGAATGCTTGAACCGCACCTCACCATCCCTCACCCAGTAGGGCCCATTACAGAGCACCGTCCAGTCATCCAGATAATCGCCTTCACCTTCCTCACCAAAAGCACTCACTTCCTGAAAGACACAAATGGTAGCGGTATTAGCATGACTGACACATAGGCTTGGAAGGGAGAGGGAAGCCACAGAAGAAAAATAAGGCTACCTAAAAGTAAAAAATAAGAGGCTTTCCAGTGTTGTTAAAATAAACTATGGGAAAAACATTTTAAAAATTAAAATTAAAAAAAAGAAACTGTGAAAAAAGAAAGACACAAAGGACATGAAATCAGTTGCCCTAGGATTATGTTCCAAACATTTACTTTGCAAGTAATCCTGTATTGGCTTTATATTTTCTATTACAGCCTTACTCTTGTTATTTGACTTCAAATATTCCTGCCTCATTCCCTTAACTACATTTTAAGCGACCCAGTGAGCAACAGAAGTTGAAAGGGGGGCGATGGGCTCTGGAAACTGGCAGACCTTGAATCTCTGCTCCATTCCATTCCTTCCTGTGTAACTCCTTCATTTTCTCCTCTAAAAACTCATGACAGGGGTGCCTGGGTGGCTCAGTCGATTAAGCATCTGCCTTGGGCTCAGGTCGTGGTCTCCAGGTCCTGGGATCGAGCCCCATGTTGGCTTCCCGGCTCAGCGGAGAGTCTGCTTCTCCCTCTCCCTCTGCCGCTCTCCCTGTTTGTGCTCTCTCTCTCTCAAATGAATAAAAAAAATCTTTAAAAAAAAAAACAACTCATGACAGTATCACCTTATAGAATAATTGTGAGAACTAAATGAAATAGAGTAAATAATAGCAGAGTTCTTCCACTTCTCTTCTAATCCCATTCCTCTTAAGGCCAAATATTCAGAGTTTCTATTGCAATAAAAAAGTTAATGGGACGCGGGTGCCTGGGGGCTCAGTTGGTTAAGCGACTGCCTTCGGCTCAGGTCATGATCCTGGAGTCCCTGGATCGAGTCCCACATCGGGCTCCCTGCTCGGCAGGGAGTCTGCTTCTCCCTCTGACCCTCACCCCTCTCATGTGCTCTCTCTCTCATTCTCTCTCTCAAATAAATAAGTAAAAAATCTTTAAAAAGAAAAAAAAGTTAATAGGACGCCTGGGTGGCTGAGTTGGTTAAGTGTCTGCCTTTGGCTCAGGTCATGATCCCAGGGTCCTGGGATCGAGACCCGCATTGGGCTCCTTGCTGAGCAGTAGCCTGCTTCTCCCTCTCCCTCTGCCTGCCACTCCCCCTGCTTGTGCTCTCTCCCTCTCTCTGACAAATAAATAAAAAAACCTTAAAAAAAAAAAAAAAGGTGGAAAGTCATTAAAAAAAAAAGTTACTGATTATTTCAGAAATTTATAAAAACATGCTAAGCTATATAATTTTAGATTAAAAGCATTCATTTGGAAATGGACTCTGTAAGACTAAAGGCAAAAAGAACTATATATAATTAACAATCCTACTATACTTGTAAAGTTTTTTTTTTCTTTTTTTAAATTTTATTTATTTATTTGACAGAGAGAGAGACAGTGAGAGAGAAGGAACACAAGCAGGGGGAGTGGGAGAGGGAGAAGCAGGCTTCCCACCAAGCAGGGAGCCCGACGTGGGGCTCGATCCCAGGACGCTGGGATCATGACCTGAGCCGAAGGCAGACGCTTAATGACTGAGCCACCCAGGCGTCCCTATACTTGTGAAGTTTTGAGTGCAACTTTTTGTTGATTGTGTATTTGTTTATTGCTGTGTGTGTTTTTTTTTTTTAAGTAGGCTTTAGGCCCAGCATGGAGCCTAACACGGGCTTGAACTCATGACCCTGAGATCAAGGCCTGAGCTGAGATCAAGAGTCAGACACTTGGGGCACCTGAGTGGCTGTCAGTTAAGTGTCTGCCTTCGGCTCAGGTCATGATCCCAGGGTCCTGGGATGGAGTCCTGTGTCAGGCTCCCTCCAGGGAGCCTGCTTCTCCCTCGCCCTCTGCCTGCTGCTCGCCCTGCTTGTGCACTGTCAAATAAATAAATAAAATCTTAAAAAAAAAAAAAGCATCTGACTTTGGCTGGGGTCTTAATCTTGGGGTCCTAGTATCAAGCCCTGCATCAGGCTCCACGCTCAGCAGTGAGTCTGCTTCTCCCTCTCCCTCTACCCCAACCCCTGCTCGTGCTCTCTCTCTCAAATAAATTTCTTAAAAAAAAAAGTCATTTAATCAACCAAGCCACCCAGGCGCCCCACAATTCTATACTTGTATATGGAACTGAACAAGCAAATAGATGACAGTGGTGGAAACCAGGTATCTGTGTGGAAATTTACAAATAAGGAAGGAGGCTAGAATGATCTAAATGGTAATGGATTAGGGGCGCCTGGGTGGCTCAGATGGTTAAGCGTCTGCCTTCGGCTCAGGTCATGATCCCAGGGTCCTGGGATCGAGCCCCACATCGGGCTCCTGGCTCAGCCAGGAGTCTGCTTCTCCCTCTGCCTCTCCCACTGCTCATGCTCTCTCTCTCTGTATCTCTGTGTCTCAAATGAATAAATAAAATCTTTAAAAATAAATAAATAAATAAATAAATAAATGGTAATGGATTATAGTTGGAGACATCAATAGGAATTCATGTTTAACATAATACAGATACAGATGTTATACATAAAAATACTCATAGTTATGTCTATATATACATACACATCCTTCTTTGTTCTGTCAGGTGAGAAGGCCTAAAAGAGACAACACCCCAGCAGCAACAAGCTCATGTAAGGGCTAAGATCATGGTTTCTAATATCATTCTCCAAAAAAAGGAAACAGAACTCCTTGGAGAAATAGCTGATTCTAGGACTGGGGCAAGAAATATACAAGATGAGCCTAGAATATCTTTTAGTGCCAGAAAGAAAGGAAGGGTTAACACACACACATACACAGAGACGCCTGGGTGGCTCAGTCGGTTAAGCGTCTGCCTTCGGCTCGGGTCATGATCCCAGGGTCCTGGGATCGAGTCCCGCGTCGGGCTCCCCGCTCTGTGGGGAGCCTGCTTCTCCCTCTGCCTCTGCCTCTCTCTCTGTCTCTCATGAATAAATAAATAAAATCTTTAAAAAAAAAAAAAAACACACACACACACACATACACAAAAATGGGAGTATGTCAAATGGACACAGGAGACAAGTAAAAGAGCTCCTAATGGCCAAAGTTGGAACAATTTGAGCAACAAAATAAAGGCAGTGGTATGGCATTATAACTCAAAGTATAAAATATTCATGAATCCATACTGATATGAATGATTGAATAAATAAGTAAAGGAGAGATAAATACCCATGCAGAAAAATTCCAAATAAATTTTTTAGCTAATCTATCTAAAGGAGGGGGAGCATAACTCTGCATTCCTTAAGTGGGGGCTATGCATAATGACTTACTTCCAAAAACACAATACAGAAAGGTGGGGGGGGGGTGGCGAGATGAAAAGAATAGCTTTATAGGAGAAACATCACAAACACTCTTTCAGTAGTCATAAATCATGTAGATAGTATGTACCTGTGACATGATGTGATAAAAATGGCACTTTACCCCTGTGGCCTTCCTCCTAAAAACATTTCTAAGTCTGATCTAATCATGACAAAAACATCAGACAAATCCTAATGGAGGAGCACCCTATAGTATACTTGACCAGCATTCCTCAAAACTGTCAAGGTCATCAAAAATAAGAATTTGAAAAAAACTAAAATTTAAGAAACTGTCACACCTCAGAGAAGCCTGAGGAGACATAACTAAATGTAATGTGGTATCCAGGATGGGCTCCCAGAACAGAAAAACTAGAGTAGGTAAAAACTAAGGAAATCAAAAACTATGGACTTCAGTTGATAACAATGTATCATTACTGCTTTATAAACTGTAGGAAATTCACCGTACTAATGTAAGATGCTAATAGGAAAAACTATGTGCAGAGTGGGGCTGGGAGGGAAGCACTCATTAAGGGGTCCACATCTCCTAAAAGCTCAAGGCTTAAAAAAAAATGGCACAATACTGGGGTGCCTGGCTGGCTCAGTACATAGAGCATGCAACTCTTGATCTCAGGGTGGTGAGTTCAAGCCCCCCACTGGACACAGAGCTTACTTTAAAAAAAATTAGTTAAAAAATAAAAATTAAAAAGTGGCATAATAATTCATTTTCCTAACGTGGTTAGTTGGCTTTTTTTTTTTTTTAAAGATTTTATTTATTTATTTGACAGAGAGAGACAGCGAGAGAGGGAACACAAGCAGGGGGAGTGGGAGAGGGAGAAGCAGGCTTCCCGCTGAGCAGGGAGCCCGACATGGGGCTCGATCCACCCAGGCGCCCCAGTTGGCATCATTTAAAATAATAATAATTTTTATTCGAAATTTGGAAAAAGTTGTTTCTTTTTGAATATAATTGACATACAATTCTTGTATCAGTTTGAGGTGTACAACGTGGTGATTCAATAAGTCTATATGTTATGTTATGCTCACCACAAGTGTAGCTACCGCTGGTCACCATACAATGCTTTTACAATATCACTGACTATACTCCCTATGCCCTACCTTTTATCCCTGTGACTTATTCGTTGCATAACTGGAAGCCTGTAATCTCCCACTCCCCTTCACCCATTCTGCCCATCTCCCCACACCCTTCCTCTCTGACAACCATCAGTTTGTTCTCTACATTTATAGGTCTGATTCTGCTTTTTGTTTGTTCATTTGTTTTCTTATATTCCACATATAAGTGAAATCATATGATACTCGTCTTTCTCTGCATTTCATTTAACCTAATACCCTTTAGGTCCACCCACGTTGCCACAAATGGCAAGAATTCATTCTTTTTTAGGGCTGAGTAATATTCTATCGTGTATATATGTATACACTATATCTTCTTCACCCATTCATCTATTTTTTTTTTTTAAAGATTTTATTTATTTGACAGAAAGAGACACAGCGAGAGAGGGAACACAAGCAGGGGGAGTGGGAGAGGGAGAAGCAGGCTTCCCGTGGGGCAGGGAGCCCAATGCGGGGCTCGATCCCAGGACCCTGAGATCATGACCTGAGCCGAAGGCAGATGCTTAATGACTGAGCCACCCAGGCAACCCCCCATTCATCTACTGATGTACACTTGGTTTGCTTCTGTATCTTGGCTATTGTAAATAATGCTGCAATAAACATAGGGGTACACATCTTTCCAAATTAGTGTTTTCTTTTTTTAAGAATTTATTCATTTGACAGAAAGAGACACAGCCAGAGAGGGAACACAAGCAGGGGGAGAGGGAGAAGCAGGCTTCCTGCGGAGCAAGGACCCCGGGATCATGACCTGAGCCGAAGGCAGATGCTTAACAACTGAGCCACCCAGGCGCCCCTGTTTTCATTTTCTTTAGGTAAATACACAATAGTGGAATTACTGGATCATATGATATTTCTATTTTTAATTTTTTGAGGAACCTCCATACTGTTTTCCAAAGTGGCTACACCAATTTACATTCCCAACAACAGTGCACGAGGGTTCCCTTTTCTCCACATCCTCACCAACACATGTTATTTCTTATTTTTTGATTATAACCATTCTGTCAGGTATAAGGTGATATCTTTACTATGGTTTTGATTCACATTTCCCCGATGATTAGTGATGTTGAGTTCTTTTCATGTGTCAACATTGGGTTTCTTTACTGTAGAATTTATCAAGATGACTTATGATATGCTTCTACCTATTTTGTCTTTTCTCATTTCTTGATTTCATCTAAATGTAAAGTCTCTATTTTTTTTTTTTTTTTTTAAAGATTTTATTTATTTATGTGACAGAGAGAAACACAGCGAAAGAGGGAACACAAGCAGAGGGAGTGGGAGAGGGAGAAGCAGGCTTCCCGCGGAGCAGGGAGCCCGATGCGGGGCTCGATCCCAGGACCCTGGGATCATGACCTGAGCCGAAGGCAGACGCTTAACGACTGAGCCACTCAGGCGCCCCGTAAAGTCTCTATTTTGCCCAGAAACAATTTCCTTCACGCTTATGAGACAAAGCCAATTCTCCATGTCTGCACAAAAAAGAACTACACCTAGAAAAGAAAGGGCTAAGAACCAAGATATTAGACAACTCAACTGAGTAATGCACAGGGCACCAGTGATCCACAGGATGCCACCTCACCTGGTTTCCAGAAAGAGGTGAGGTGAAGTGGTGACTATGGAGGTTTCGGCCAGTGTTGACATGTGTCAGCCGGATGGGTTGGCCACATTTGATGGGGGTTCCTCTCTCACACACTGTAGCAGTCTTCCCCCGTATCCTCCAGTAACTATTGCTGTCGTCCACAGAGGTTACACCTGTCACTGACTGCTGCCCACTACCTGCAGTCCAAAAAAAAAAAAAGAAAAGAGTGAGCTCAACCTAATCCCCCTCTTTCCTAAGGCCAATAATGTGCCCTGTATTATAAAACAGGTTTGGAGGAGTGGAGAGGAAACCCTATGCTTGATATTTCTTTGTCTACAACATTAAAAAAATACACAAAAAATACTAAATAGGTTTATATAGTATTGTTATCTGATAAATTATACTTAAATGTGTGATAGAAAACTCTAAGAATTTGCATCAAACAGAACTAAATAAATAAACTTACGTTCATTTTTTTGAAACACAAGTATTATGTACCTATATACGATAACCTGGATAGCCCCTCGAATATGTCAGTACATGTACATATATATACAAGTATTATATACCTATAGACAATAACCTGAGTAGCCCCTAGTATATGTCACATAATTGAAATATGTTTAATATTATTCAATGTTCACTATGCATGACAATCAAAACATGTCACATTTCACAACAGAGACCAGCTTTTGCTGTCAACTTTAATCCAAGCAATCACTGCAGCTCCCGAATTGCCCCATGAGTGATCAATAGGTTATAAAAGCATTCATAAGTCCTCTAAATTTGGTTAATACTGCCTAAAGAGGTACAGTTATGGTTAAAAGGTACCAGGTTAAACACATAGCTGCAGGCTTAAAAAGAAGGAAAATATACATATAATAATTGCTAGCCAGCTAATGTGTACTGAGCACTTTCTAAATGTCAGATACCGGGGCGCCTGGGTGGCTCTGTCGTTAAGCGTCTGCCTTCAGTTCAGGTCATGATCCCAGAGTCCTGGGATCGAGCCCCGCATCGGGCTCCCTGCTTGGCGGGAGGCCTGCTTCTCCCTCTCCCACTCCCCCTGCTTGTGTTCCTGCTCTTACCATCTCTGTCAAATAAATAAAATCTTTAAAAAAATAAATAAATAAATGTCAGACACCAATCCAAACCTTTTGCCTGAATATTCCTATTTGATAACGTGCATATATTCTCTAAGGTAGGTATTACTGTTATTATCATCCCCAATTTACACTGGAGTCTCAGAAAAGCTAAATAGTACACCCCAGGTCACACAGCACCAAGACACAGTGCTGGGGTTTGAACTTAGATGGCCCTACTCTAGAACTCACACTCTTAACCACTCTACCACATGGCCTCCCAAGAAACTATTTTCTGTCAAGTTATATTAGAGACCACTCTCTCACATAAACTCCAGGGATATTCTCTTCCCTAAGCCTTCATCTACTACTCAATTCTTTAAATGCACTCAAGACACTTTCCTAGTTACTCTCGCCTGTTCCTCCTAGCTTTGCCTTCAGTCATTGCCATGCTTCACTAAACCACAGTCTATACTTTGTGCCTTCTACTTTTTCAGGTTCTGTTCAACCCTTCACTTCCTCTCCCATCATTCAGAGATCAGACAGGACGGAGTGCGTTCAGGGTGGTACGGCTGTAGACTCCTCTCCCACCCTTAAACCTTGGGATTACCCAGAGTTCTATCCTTATCCATTCTTAAATACTTATTGGAGATCAGAACAAAAGCATCTATACATGCTTCAACAGGTTTTTCAAGTGATTCAAATCGACACCAGATTGAGAACCACAGTGCATCCTGCGCAATCTCACTTACTCTCCCCATATCTTTAACTCCCCCCCAACCCCCACCCAGTACCATCATGTACTTAACTCTACCTCAGGCTCTGCACAGACTGAATCTGGTTCTCAAATCTGGCTGCCCATTAGAAGCACCTGAAGAATTTTTCAAATCTACAGATTCCTATTGTCAGGCCTCTCTCCCACTTTCTGATTTAGTAGAGTCAAACTAGGAAACTAGATCAAATTAAAAAGTAGCGAGCTGGACACACAGCAAGTGTTCACTGAATGGCTGCTAGGATCATAAAACATACCAACAATGACAACTCAGTCCTTTCCTAGTCTAACTAGTCAGACACGTTTTGAGAATCATGAACCGTAGACTAGCCCCCATCCTCTCTTAATTGATAACATCATCAGTCATCCAAGACAGAAATCTAGCAATCATCTTAGATGCATCTCACATCTCACCAACTGAACTTTTTTCTCTTTTTTTGTCAGTTTTTGTTTTCCTGTAACTTGGTGACTGGCTATTATATCTCCTCTATCTAGAATAATATTAGGGACGTAATAAGAGTTTATTAAATCTAGGGGCGCCTGGGTGGCTCAGTCGGTTAAGCGTCTGCCTTCGGCTCCAGTCGTGGTCCCGAGGTCCTGGGATTGAGCCCCGCATCAGGCTCCCTGCTCTGCCAGAAGCCTGCTTCTCACTCTTCTACTCCCCCTGCTTGTTCCCTCTCTCGCTGTGTCTCTGTCAAATAAATAAATAAAACCTTAAAAAAAAAAAAGTTTATTAAATCTATACTGAATGAATCCCCAAATAATTGCTAAATTATAAATGAATCCAAATCAAGCATTTTAATATCCTATGTTAAAAAGCCCTCTAAACGGTTTCCTCTCCAATTCCACTGAGTGCTTTAAATTCTTCACAAGAAAAGTTTGAGTAAAAAGAGGCCAAAGGAAACGGGTTGAAGAGCAAGCTTAAGATGCAAAACAGCTAGAACAGAAAGATATAGTCAAAGAGTGAGGTCTTGGAGTTCAAGACTTCAGAGGTACAGCACTTACTGTAATTTTCTACATGTCTGTCTCTCCCGCACTGAGTAGTGCCAGCCTGGAGTAGCTGAAAGCAGGCTTTGAAACTGGACAGATTTGGTTCGAACCCCGTCTCTGTCATTCACTAGCTGCAAGGCTCTGAGCATGCGATTTATTTGAGTTTGTTTCCTCATCTGTAAAATGAGGATAACAATCGTCTCTACCTCGTAGGAATGTTATAAATACAAAAGAGTATATGTGTAATGTGCCCGATACGTAGCTCACCAGATAGAAGCTGATATTATGCCCAATTCTCCGATTCTCCGCCTCTAGAACTCAGGAACCGCCCCCGGGCTCCCCTAACCTTCCCAGACCACACCCCTCAGATTTTCTCTTGGCCCCGCCCCCTCCGGAGCTTACCAGGCCCTCCCAGCCCACCCGAACCCGGGTGGCAGTACCTGACCCATAGCGCACGTCGTGTGAGTGCAGTCGCACGTTGTGGCGCGTATTGAGTAGCTTCACCACAGAGCCGCATGTAACGACAGCCAGACTGGACGCTTCCACAGCACTCCACAAACCCCCCAACAACAGTAGGGACACCACAGCCATCCTAGCTGTAGCGCAGAACCCCTATCTTCGAAGGAAACTCGGCCCCTCCCCGGAACCGGAAGCTGCGGGCGGAACCACAGAGAGGAGGAAATGAGGAAGCCCTAAGTCTAGTCTTTATGGTTCCTTTGGCTAGAGCGGCCCTAGGAAGACGCTAGTCTTGACGCTTCCGATCCCCAAGCTCTGTTCCCAAGTCTCTGCGACACTTACCTTCCTGAACCGCTTCGGCCAGTTTTCGCGCCTTCCTAAACGAAGCCCCGAGAGCCGGGTGGGAGAAGAGAGCAAGGAATGGCCCGCCCACTCCCAGTGACAGGGAGCCGGAAGTGACGTAGTACGTTGACGCAGCAGCGGCGGCGGTGGCGGCGGAGGGGCCGTGCGGTGGGTCCGTACTATCCTTTCCCAGTCTCGGTTCGACGACTCCATTTTCCTCGGTGGGGGCTTACCGCTCCGGAGTAGCGGCGGGCTTCAGGCAGGTAAAGTTCGAACTGGAAAGCGTGTTTCTCGAATGGGTCAGGTGAGGAACCAGGCTCCTAGGGCCTGGTCCCGTAAGGGAAGAGGTACTGGGGAGCCGTATGCGGGAAGAAGGGGGCCCCCCCCCGGCCTTCCCTGGTCTATAAGGGAAAAGGAGAAGGAAACCGGAGTAGTTGCCTAGAGTCTCAGAGCTCTTCCCAGTCCTGTGCTACCCGGAACCCGTGAATTGGGCGCCGTGTTGTATCAACAGGCTTCCTGGGATTCCGTCCTCTCGAAAGCTTGTGAAAATTGGGCCACGCCAAAGGATTTGGGAATGGAAGGGACTTGGGGCTTCTGAGTCAGGATCAGGTGATCAAATTTTTTGTTCTGGGGATGTTAAACCTACGGATCTTTCAGCAGCTAGGCCATCAGGCTAGAGGGCGATGCCAAATACCATCTTTTTCCGTATTGTTGAAAATAAAATTAGAACTTTTTATAGATGGTTGCATCCATCAACCGCCCACCACAAACCTCAGAATGGGCTATTGAGTCAAAACTTCATTTTCTTCCAGTTTCTGCCTTTCTCTCCAGGCAGTCCCTTGAACCAGCTGGAGCAGTTCGTTTCTCTTGGTTGTTTCAAGAAGTGATACTTATTTTTCTTTAATAAGAGGCCTAAGCTCTCTGAAAATACATCCTTGGAAATTCACTGTAATATCAGAAGTAGCAAGGGAGTATTGAGTTACACCGCTGCTATTAATGAACATGGAGAATGTAAACAGTTTGGAATTTGATTAATTTCTTCTAGAAAAAAAGCTTACTTGCACTGTTTATTTGGAAGGTACCAGTTCTAAAGTCTTCACTGTATTGAGTACAAAAGTATGATTGCTCCCTCATCACCTGAATTTAGAGCCCTTTCCATCACTTGTGTCCCCTCAACCAGTGCAAATACATTCTTCTTTAGACTGCTTCTATGGCTACTAGATTAGATTAGCGTAGTTACTCCCTAAGAGGTTTAAACCTTAATAAGAGATTAATCACGTCTAGAAGTGGTGCAATCTAGAGAGGCTGTCACGTTTCACAGTTCTCCCTCAATAGACCTTCGCCAGAAGGGAAGCCCACGTAGTATACTGGAAACAAATGGTCTTTGGAGGCAAGTAAATTTGCCCTTGCTCCTATGTTCTTGGTCTCAATAAATGGCACTGTGATAAGGATCCTGTGTAAAATCCTTGGATTCTTCCTCTCCATTATTCCCTGATAAAATCAATCACCCAATCCTACCTCTCCATAAAAATCTTTTCCCATCACATACAGATTATGTTCTGGTAACCCCCCTCATCCCCCTCCAACTATCATCCTACTTTTCTTATTTCCCTTCACAGCCAGATTTCTATCTGTGTCAACTTTCTCGAATTTTACTCATTTTTCAGGCTCTACTAGTCTGGTTTCTCTTCTGACCACTTGGTTGAAGTTTCTCTGGTCAAGGTTACTAATGATTTCTTTATTGCCAGATCTCATGGATACTTTGTTCTTACCTTCCTCAATCCCTAGAATATGCAACACAGTTTACTCCTGTCTTGAAACTCTCTTGTCTTGGGGCTCCTGGGTGGCTCAGTCAGTAAGCATCTGCCTTCAGTTCAGGTCATGATCCCAGGGTCCTGGGATAGAGCCCCACATCAGGATCCCTACTCAATGGGGTGTCTTGCTTCTTCCTCTCCCTCCCACTTGCTCTCTCTCAAATACATAAATAAAATCTTAAAAAAAAAAAAAAAGACGATGACGAAGAAGAAACTCTCTTCTTTTGGTTTCATTAACACTTAGCTCCTGGATTGTCTCCATTTTTCTGGTTGCTCCTTCTCAGTGTCCTTTGCTAGCCACTTTTGCTCCCTACCTAGGGTCTAAATGTTGAATTTCCTTCAGAGTTTAATCTTGGGCTCTCTGCATACTTCCTTTAGATGATCCAGTCTCCGTGGCTTTAATTACCATCTGAAAGGTGGCAACTGTCAAGTTCAAATCTCTAGCCGTGCCTCCTCGATGTTCAAGAATCGTACACAGAGGGGCGCCTGGGTGGCTCAGTCGTTAAGCGTTTGCCCTCAGCTCAGGTCATGATCCCAGGGTCCTGCTCAGCAGGAAGTCTGCTTCTCCCTCTCCCCCTGCTTGTGTTCCCTCTCTCACTGTGTCTCTCTCTGTCAAATAAATAAAATCTTAAAAAAAAAAAAAAGAGGGGCGCCTGGGTGGCTCAGTTGGTTAAGCGACTGCCTTCGGCTCAGGTCATGATCCTGGAGTCCCGGGATCGAGTCCCGCATCGGGCTCCCTGCTCAGCAGGGAGTCTGCTTCTCCCTCTGACCCTCCTCCCTCTCATGCTCTCTGTCTCTCATTCTCTCTCTCTCAAATAAATAAATAAAATCTTTAAAAAAAAAAAAAAAAAAAAGAATTGTATACAGAATGCCTATTTAATAGCTCCATTTGGATGTTTCTTAGACATCCCAAATCTAACATAACAAAAAGAGCATTTTAGTTTTCCCATCACTCCAAACCTGATCTTCCCTCTCTAAGACGTACTCTCATCCACATGGTTACCAAAGCCAGACCTCTGGGGATCATCTTGGATTCTTTTCCTTTACTACCCTCCTTCCCAAGTTTGGTAAGTCCTGTCACTTCTTCCAAAATATGTTTCAAATCTGTTTTCTGTTCTCTATCTCCGCTTTTACCACCCTATTCCAAACCACCATCATCTTTTGCCTGGGCTACAACAGGGGTATCCTCAGTTTTCCCTGTTTCCACCCAGGTCTCCCTGCTTAAAGCACTCCAGTGGTTTTCCATGGCTTTCAGAGCCCCACTTGAGCAGGCCCCTCCTCTTTCTCCCATTCTGCTGCCTTCACCATTCTCTGGTCACATTGGCCTTAGGACATTGCCTACCATATGCCAAGTTCTTCCCCACCTTTTCTACCAGGAACCTCTTCCTACCCATTGTTGACATCTCAGCCTAAACTCACCCTCTCAGAGGTGAGGGTATTTATTTCCTTCCTAGTACTTATAGCAAGGTTTCTTTTGTTTGTGGTTTGTCTCCTACACCAGAATGTAGATATCTTAGGAAGAAGGACTTTGTTTTTTCTACGTGCCTGACAGGTAGTAGGCACTCATTAAATAAATCTTCTTTGAATTAGCAAGTAAACTAAGTTCGGTTTAAAACCCTGCAGGGGCTTCCCAGCACCTTTTAGAGTCCAAAATCTTTAACTTACCCTATCAAGATCCTTATGACTTCACTCCAACTCATTATGAACCCTGCTCCCTCTCTCTAGTCAAGCTGGCCCTCACTGGCCCTGCCACTGGCCCTGGGCCTTGTGCTGGAAGTGCTCTCCTCCAACACTACCGCTCCTTGCATGACCACCAAAGAAGGCAGCTCCTCCCTTTAGCTAATTCCTCCACAGTCTTACAGTCTTTATTCAAAGTCACTTCCTCAAAACCAGATTGGAGTCCACTCTTACAGGCTCCCATGGTACCTTGGTCACCAGTTCTTTCAATTACTCCTGTACTTCTAGATCATGGGTCAACAAATTAAAGCTCCTTGGCCAAATTAGGCAACTCCCATTCATTTACATATCATCAGTAAATTAGGCAACTCCCATTCATTTACATATCATCAGTGTCAGATTTTGTGCTACAGTGGCAGATTTGGCCCTCTGTGGTTTGATAACCCCTGTGCTAGGGCAGGAATATGTTCCCCAGTGTGTGTGGCACAAGACTCGGTAACTTACTCCCAGCCTCTGTTGCAGGGATTCCCAGCCTCTGTTGCAGGGATTCTGATTCTGGTTACATATTTCAGTTGTTTCTGCTCCTCTTTTGTACTTATTCTGCAAGGAAATGTGGAAAGAACAGAGATAACTTGTATTCTTAAATTACTTATGTTAGTCATCATTAACAATAATGCTTTCTATACTCTGGTATTGCAAGATCCTAAGAGGGGCGCCTGGGTAGCTCAGTTGGTTAAACGTCTGCCTTCTGCCCAAGTCATGATCCCAAGTCATGGTCCCAGGGTCCTGGGATCCAGCCCCGCATTGAGCTCCCTGCTCAGTGGGGAGTCGGTTTCTCCCTCTTCCCCAGCCTCTCCCCACCCCGACTCCCGCTTGTGCTCTCTCTGGCTCACTCTCTCTCTCTCAAATAAATAAAATCCTTTAAAAAAAAAAAAAAGAAAAGAAAAGATCCTAAGATTGTTATTTCCTGGGGCGCCTGGGTGGCTCAGTCGTTAAGCGTCTGCCTTCGGCTCAGGTCATGATCCCAGGGTCCTGGGATTGAGCCCCGCATCGGGCTCCCTGCTCGGCAGGAGGCCTGCTTCTCCCTCTCCCACTCACCCTGCTTGTGTTCCCTCTCTCACTGTCTCTGTCTGTCAAATAAATAAAACTTTAAAAAAAAAAAAGTTTTTATTTCCTATAAATGTGGCGTGCACATTAAAATGACGATAGGTAGAGTTAACATTTTCTGTTTTGTGTGTGTGTGTGTTTTGTTTTAAGATTTTATTTTTAAGTAATCTCTACACCCAACTTGGGGCTTGAACTCACAACCCTGAGATCAGTGCATGCTCTACTGACTGAGCCAGCCAGGCACCCCTCACTTTTTCTTTATTTTATCATCCTGATTTGATTAGGATTTTTCTTAAAGATTTCTGAATTTAAAAGAACTTGTCTTAAGTGGATTCTGAATACTTCATTTATTAAACTTTCAGGTTTTTGAATTCCAAATTGGGTAGTCACTTGTGAACACTTTTGGAATAGTCCCAGGCTTTTGCTCATAAAATACAGAATGTCTTAGAGTTGAAACTCCATACCAGACTTATGGGGCTGTTCCCCATACCACTAGGCCCTTTCAAACCTAAGCCTTTGCTCATGTTGCTTTTTCCAGATTATCCTCTTAAGTCCTCTCAACTCAGGCATCACCTTTTCTGAGGCATTCTCTGACACCTCTCTCTCCTCATATTGCTCCCGTAGTCCTGGTGTATAACTGTAATACAACATTCATTGTGCTTTGTCATAACTTTATTTACAAGTTTTTTGAGATAGATTGTGAATTCTACCAAGGTAAAACATATTTTACTCATTTTTATATACCCAAGTCCCAGCACAGAGCTTAATCCTATATGTATATGTATATATAGAAGTAAATGTTAATTGAAGCTGGCAGTGAAGGGAATTAACAGACATCTTTTTTTGCTCTGGTCTCCTTTTAATTGCCTCCTACATCATCTTGTTCAAAAGGAGGGACTGCCGAGGGCCTCCCTGTGGCAGTGTGATCCCAGCTCCATTCCTCTCCCAGAGAATGTCATGGTAACGGCCAACCTCTCCCTTTGAGCCACATCTTGGACTGCAGCTGTGCTTCTGCCTGGAGAAGCCTCCCTTCGCTACCCCGTGCCCCTTCTAGACCTGTTTCACTAGCACATTTAACTTACGGTCTGAATGTGGGGAAAATTCAAGAGCATAAGTACTAAATAAAAAACCTGAACTGTGCTGGGATCAGCTGAGATATCATACATTAATAATAATCATACGCTAATAAAGAGTATTTTTGTTGGGGAATAGTTGCTGCTTGCCAACCTCAGCCTGCAGTGCTGCTGCGGAACCCTCCGCACATTTAGCTCCTGCGAGTTGCAGCAAGTCAGGCTTGCTTCTGGCACACCTCTTTTAACTGAAAGTCTTGGCAGTGAGCTAGACTGGAAGCATTCCCCCCGCTAGAGCACAGCATGTACTCTATTGCTAACCTAGGGAATGGGAGAAAAGCTGCGTGTAGCACAGAGCACCAGCTGCCTCCCGGGACAGAAAAAAAGCTGTTGTTTTCATCAGGTAGGCTGTCTGTTTCTCTCTGTTAAGTAGACTGGAGGGCATCTGGTCTGCAGGAGCTGGCATTTAATGTGAAGATGTTGAGGCCTTGTAAGACTGAATTTGTGGGTCTGATAGCCTAATTAAAGCAAGCCATGTGTGGGGGCTGCTGTACCCAAATCTATTTTTAATGGCTTAGTTCAGGGCCGGGGTGGGGGGGGGGGCGATGTCAGGATTCAAATTAGAGCACCAGATTTAATTAGTAGTTTTAGATACTCACTTTCTACAGTACTGAAAGTATATTACCTTAAGGACACAAGTCTTGGGGAAAAAAAGAGCATCAATCTAACTGTAAGACTTGTATCACCACCCTGTGGGGTGTGTCACTGTATAGTATAGCAGCTCTCAAACATTTTAATCTTAGGATCCCCTTTATAAATATAATTGAAGATTGCAAAGACGTTTATGTGAGTTGTATCTATTGATGTTTGTGAGATTTTTATATTTTGATGTTTACCAAATAAGAAATTTAAATTGGGTATATTAATTCATTTTGAAATAATAATAAAGCACCACCAAAAAAGTAATTATTTTGCAGTATACAGGTATGTTAAATTAACACATTATACACCTTAAACTTACAGTGTTTTACGTCTATTACATGTCAGTAAAGCTGGAGAAAAAATAATAAGCTCACTACATTTTAACATAAATAATACTTTTATAAAAAACAATTGTAATCTTCAAAAGTAGTGAGAAGCGTGACACTGTTTTACTTTTTTTCCCCAAATCTTTTTAAAGATTTTATTTATTTGAGAAAGAGAGTGTGTGCGCAGGAGTGTGGGGGGCGGGGGGCAGAGAGAGAGCAGACTCCACCCAATGCGGGGCTGATCCCACAACCTGCGATCACAACCTGAGCCGAAACCAAGAGTCGATGCTTAACTGACTGAGCCAGCCACCCAGGCACCCCCCAAATCTTTTTATTGTCTCCCTTAATAGAATACAGGTGGATTTTCATATCTGCTTCTGCATTCAGTGTTGTGATACTGCACATCATACTACCTCTGGAAAACTCCACTGTACACTCATGAGAGATGGGAGGAGGTGGTCCCCTGACCACACTTGGAGACCTACTGATATATTAGAAACAACTGTACAACTGTGACTTCGGAGTCAGGCACACTTTAACTCAGACCTCAGCTCTTGCAGTTGGTATTTGTATCAACTTGAACAAGTGACTTTGTGAGTCTGTCATCTCCTTTGTTGAATGGAGAAAGTGCACTGTAACTCCTAGGACAGTGTAGGGGTTAACAGGTGTTCCTTAAGTGTCTGGAACTTGGTAGAAGTGTGATTACTGTTGCTCTGGGCGTTTTTTTTTTTTTTTTTTAATTGTTTAAAGGAAAGGCCTGTATTAGTTTTGCTTGGGTTTTGTGTGAGTGTTGTGGGTTGGTTTGTTTCTAATTCTCTTCCTGTGCCTGCTCTCTACATAGAATACGTAAAATTGTTCTGTGGTCCTTATTTTCATATCTCTCTCCCTCTACCAGAAGTCAGCTCCTTGATAACAAACAATCCTGTTTATCCTCAAATCCCTAGGTCCGAGCAGAACGTATGTACACAGCAGGCATTCAGTAAAGCTTGAATGGCATATGAAACCTCAGCCTGAAATTGAACATAAGACCATATCATTGCCTCTCCCTTTCCACCAGAACTCAGTACCTTCAGTTTTGTTTCTTGAGTTCAATCTTAAATTAATTGGTTGTGGTATAAGTTGATATCAGTAAGGTAATTTTCAGAAAAATTAGAGCCATACCACTTAAGGCTCCTACTAGAGCTCAGACCATTTCAGGTAACTGTTAGCCAGCCTCCTCTTTTTTCCCATCCCACTGCCATCTTTCCCTGGGAAGGTGGCAGCAGTATGAAAAAGCAAGTAATTTATTTAACAGATATTTAGCTGTTCCTGTTTTGTGCAGAGCACCTAGAAGGATATGTTACTTGGTACAGAATCACAAAGTGCCTTCTGATGCTCTCATGTTGTCATTTATATTTTCATGGTTTTTATTAGCCCTTCAATTAGATTTGGTCTCTAACATCCAGAAGCTTATGGTCTTAGGTGTGGAAAATGGGCACATACACGGTGGACCATAATTCAGGACAAGGTGAGGACTGATGCTGAGTTTATCAGCAGCCAGCTTCAGGATTCCAGAATCTAGGATCTTGATGTTACAATGTGTGTGACGTGTGCTGTTTTTTATTTTTTTATTTATTTTTTTTTTTTTAAGATTTTTTATTTATTTATTTGAGAGAGAGAGAATGAGAGAGAGCAAGCACATGAGAGGGGGGAGGGTCAGAGGGAGAAGCAGACTCCCTGCCGAGCAGGGAGCCCGATGCGGGACTCGATCCAGGGACTCCAGGATCATGACCTGAGCCGAAGGCAGTCGCTTAACCAACTGAGCCACCCAGGCGCCCACGTGTGCTGTTTTTTAAAGTCCTACGAGGCGTGGGGTGCCTGGGTAGGATAGTCATTTAAGCATCTGACTCTCGGTTTCGGCTTGGGCCCTGATCTCATGGTGGTGAGATCCAGCCCTGCGTTGGGCTCCATGTTCAGTGCAGAGTCTGCTTGAGAGTCTCTCTTCCTCCCCCTCCCTTTATTACGTTTAAATAAATAAATGTAATAAATAAATTCTACAAGGCCCAGAAAACTCCCATGTTATGGTTCTGCCATTTCCAGGCTCTGGATGAGTCCGAAAGCGGGGAAGTAGAAGACAAAGTTGGGACTGGTTGGTACAAAATTACAGAATGCTAAGGAAAATTAGGCCCACGATTCAAATTCACACTCAGTTAACATTTATTGAAACCGTAAACTAAGTTCTTTCCCCCGTGTCATGTAATAGTCTTAACTACTCTACAAGGTAGGTAGTGCTATTCCTGTTTTCCAAATGAAGAAGTTGATATCCAGACAAATTCAATAATTTGCTTAGCTTATGTATTTGGTAGATGATGGGACCAGGTTTTGATCTTTTCTCTTAAGCCCAGCAATCTTTACACTTAACTGTGTTGCCTTTATTTTGTAGGCCATGGAAGTCACTTTCAATTTTTTTTTGCTGGGGAGGTAAATGGTAAAAATAGAGTTATGGTTCTAATGTTTCTAAAGAGACCCCTTCTCCACCCAGATGCTCCCAACCAGTAGTCACACAAGTGGCTCAGGTTCATGAAGTGTCGTTTAATCTGTTGGAAAGAATTTTCCTTGACTCTGTCAGCAGCCAGGCGTTAAGTTCACACTTGTTTCCCAAATCTCTTATGAGCGAGTCATATAATCTCACTGCTACCATATCCCTACCTCTGTAATCACTCCTACACTAATTTCTTTCCTCATTCACCCCTTCCTGCCCCCAAATGATAAATGAGATAAAATCCTTTGTTCTACAGTTGACCCTTGAACAACGCAGGGGTTAGGGGCCCTGGCCTCCCCCACAGTCAAAGATCTGCATATAACTTTTGACTCCCTGAAAACTTTACTAATTGCCTACTATTGGCTGGGATAACATAACATGATAAACTAAATAGTCAATTAACGCATTTTGGACATTATATGTACTATAACCATATTCTTAAAATAAGCTAGAGAAAAGAAAATGTCAAGAAAATCACATGGAAGAGAAAATACATTTACAGTACTCTATGTATTTATCGAATAAAATCTGTGAGTGGACTCATGCAGCTCAAACTCCTGCTGTTGGAGAGTCAACTCTATATAAGAAGTCCAGTGTAATCAATCATCTTTTTAAAGGCACACGTGAAAGGAGTAACCATGGGAGGAGTGGAAAATGGATGCAATGGAGCCATCTGATTCTTACTGTCTCCTCCTTAGGTGGGAATGATTGAGGAGGCAGAACAGTGGCATGTGGCTAAAAGGCTGTTTGTGGAAAGGTTTAAGGGCACTCTGTAAAGTCATGTGTCTCGTTTTTTTTTATCCCCATCTTCCTTCCTTCCCTAGTCATCTTTAGGCAGGCCGTGAGAAGCTGCAGCCATGTCTGATTTTGTGGAAAGCGAGGCCGAGGAGTCAGAGGAAGAGTACAATGATGAAGGCGAAGTGGTGCCCCGAGTCACCAAGAAATTTGTGGAAGAGGAGGATGACGGTGAGGAGGCCCCAGCCTCAAGCTTCTCCCCACTATTGCTAAGCTTTGGATAGTTGGATTCTTGCTGATGAAAGGCTCAGGCTGAGCACAGAAGTTATCACACATGAGGTACCAGCTTGAGAATTTTCAGTAATTTATAGAAAATACTTACTGAGCATCTGCTATATGCCAGGCGCTGTGCCTAGAACTAGAAATATAAAATAAAGACCCTGCTGTCGTGGAGTTTACATTAGTGGGAGGGGACAGACAGTAAACCAACAAATAAATACATAGGTAATGTTTTCCTCTTGTAGAGACCTAGGAGTGTTGGTATTTATGTGCCCAGTTTCCTATTTCTCTGGCCAAAGTCAACCATTAGTGACCCTCAGCAGAGTAGAACCATGAAATAGCTTTAAAGACAGAAAGGTAAACGTAAGTTTTATCAAAAGAATTACGGATAAAAGAAGTAATATAGCCGCTGAATTTATAAACTAAGAGGAAAACAAAGATTATTGGTGGCTCTAAAGCCCCTAGTGTGATTTTGAAGAGCCCAAGTAATTAGGAAAATCATCTTGCCTAAAGACAGGTGGTGAACATAGAAAGGAGATCGTCCTTTTCCAGATGCTGCTCCTCTAAGTCAGTGGCCATGTTTTACATCTTTAGATGAGGCTGAAAAGTTAACATGGCACTCATATCCTTAGCTTCAGAGCAGAGAGAGAATCACAGTAAAGCAGGTGGCCCTGCCCCACCTCAGCCCGTTACCCAAACTCCATGCCTCAAACATGCATGTTTTCCAGATGAGGAGGAGGAGGAGGAGAACCTAGATGATCAGGATGAGCAAGGCAATCTGAAAGGCTTTATCAATGATGATGACGATGAAGATGAAGGGGAGGAGGATGAGGGTAGTGACTCTGGTGATTCAGAAGATGATGTTGGCCACAAGAAGAGAAAACGCAGTGAGTAGTCTCTCCTCAGTCAAGCGAGGCTGGGGTGGAAGTTGCAGTGGAGAAGGGGACTCCCCGTCACCATGCGTAACACTTTGTTTTCTCCAGCATCTTTTGATGACCGCCTGGAGGATGATGATTTTGACCTCATTGAGGAGAATTTGGGTGTCAAAGTCAAAAGAGGAGTAAGTGTCATTCTTTGTCTCTGTCCCTGGGATGAAGGAAAAAGGCCTTGAAATTCAGTGATTTCTGGGGCATGAGGCACCTCCAGAACAGTTTGGGAAGCATCAGAGAAGAGAAAGTTGCTCTGTGCCCTTGTGCTGTGGCAACTAGATTTGCATCCCAGATCTGGGTACCTGTTAGAGAAAGGCTTGTCAGAGTTTCAAGGGTGGGCCTTGGTGCTGAAAGAGCATCACGTAACGTGTTCTTTGCCATCCCCTTGGTCAGCAGAACTTTGGTGGGGAAATGGCAATGAGATTAGAAAGCAAGCATCCTTATGCCAGTCCCCTCAGACCCTGATGAGACAGGTTTTCCCACCCCTAGCAAAAATACCGACGTGTCAAAAAAATGTCAGATGACGAGGATGACGACGAGGAGGAATATGGCAAAGAGGAACATGAAAAAGAGGCAATTGCAGAGGAGATCTTCCAGGACGGGGAAGGGGAAGAAGGGCAGGAAGCCGTGGAGGCCCCCATGGCTCCTCCAGAGGAGGAGGAGGAAGATGATGAAGAATCAGGTATGTGGCATCAGGCTGGGAAGCTTGGGTTTGGGTGGGTGTTGGGATTGCCTAGCCCCTACGAGCAGGGTGGGAAACCATTCTTCAGCTACAGGCCCCCAGCATTTGACAGAAAGAAGTTCATTTGGAGGAGCCTCCCTACTCTTCTCCTCAGTGGCCACTCACATAGGAACTAAAGCCATTCAGTCCTGGGTCATGCCCTGCCTCTGAGCACTAATCCCTTCCTTCCCTGCCCAGACATTGATGACTTCATTGTGGATGATGATGGACAGCCTCTGAAAAAACCTAAGTGGCGGAAAAAGCTTCCCGGATACACAGATGCGTGAGTGGGGTCTGGTACGGGGTGGTGATAAAGGCATCTGAGTAGACATAGTCAGGAAGGAGGATGTCAGAGGTTTCTGCCAAAAATGAGACGTCCCAGCTCTCAACGTTTTTGCTTCCCCGCCTCAGATAACCTTTACTAGGCAGGAATGTCAGACTGCTCCTAGAAGCCCTGAGAGCTCTCTGCATTATAGGGCCAGTGTGGGCTCAGGGTGGAGTCACGTGTGTAGGCCTCCATCCAGCCTCCCTCTACACCTGCAGCTCCGTGTTTATTTATTTATATGTTGGCCTTCTAAGTATAATTTTGTTGCAGGAAAGCTTTTGCTCTAAGGGAATACTGTAATGTCTTAGCAAAAGATGGATCTGCTGAGCAGAGTGTGGACCTATCTGCCCTGTTGCTGTTTGATCCCTGACACTGGCACACACCAACCATGGGCTTTTTTTCTTCCAGAAATATCCCCCAACTAAGTCTTTATTCCACAGTAAATATGCTTTTTTCATTTACCTTTCTCTTAATCTTCTTTGTTTCCTTTGGGGCAAGTCAAGGATCTATGCATGGGCTGCATCTCTCTCCTCTCACCAGAACCTGGGCCAACTGCCTCTTGCTGTCACCCACAGGGCCCTGCAGGAAGCCCAGGAGATTTTTGGTGTGGACTTTGACTATGATGAGTTTGAGAAATACAATGAGTATGATGAAGAACTGGAGGAAGAGTATGAGTATGAGGATGATGAGGCTGAGGGTGAGATCCGAGTGCGCCCCAAGAAGACCACCAAGAAACGTGTGAGCCGCAGGAGCATCTTCGAGATGTATGAGCCCAGCGAGCTGGAAAGCAGCCACCTCACAGATCAGGACAATGAAATCCGAGCCACCGACCTGCCTGAGAGGTTCCAGGTAAGAAAGCACCAGCTTCTGTAACTTCTGCCCATGTGTAATCACTGTCCTGAGCCTCCTTGCTCCAAGCGCTGTAGCAGAGGAACAGTCTAACAACAATCTGATATTGAATGGTATGTAGGAAGTTGGCTTTGAACCCCACCTGACCAGGGGGTGCAGGGAGTCCAGCTCTTAGAGAAGGCTCTTGTGCTGCTTATGGTTCTTGAAATGGCACTCTTTCTTTAGTAGATACATAAGGTATCTACTTCATGCCAGGACAACACTCTTCCAGGGTGCTGGAAATGTGTGTCTGGAACACACGTTTCTCTCCTGAAGTGGTGTGTGTTTCCCACAGGGGATACAGGATAAAGTCAGTCTCATTGTTGTCTTATCCCCCACAGCTCCGCTCCATCCCAGTTAAGGGGGCTGAAGATGATGAACTAGAAGAAGAAGCTGACTGGATCTACAGGAATGCCTTTGCCACACCAACCATTTCTCTGCAGGTATCCAAAAAAAGATCCTTCTGTTTGACATGAACTGGAAGCCACTTCATCAAGATGAAGACCTCCTCCTCCCATGCCCCAGATGTCTATGTGCCTAGTACAGGACAGTATGAGTGTGTGTATGTGTATGAGAGATTTTTCTGGATTTCATCTGACAAGGTTATCCTTTGACATGAAACAGTTTCACGCATGGTAAGACGAAACAAGTAACAGCATTGTTGCTGTTTCTTTTTTCTTCTGGCTCTAGGAAAGCTGTGATTATCTAGACCGAGGGCAGCCAACCAGCAGCTTCAGTCGAAAAGGGCCCAGCACAATTCAGAAGATTAAAGAAGCCTTGGGCTTCATGCGAAATCAACACTTTGAGGTAGCACCTCAAGCTCTCTAATGGCCCATTGGTTAGAAATTCAGCTGGGGGGGGGCGCACCTGGGTGGCTCAGTCAGTTGAGTGTCCAGCTCTTGATTTCGGCTCAGGTCGTGATCGTGGGATCAAGCCCCACGTCAGGCTCTGCGCTGGGCATGGAACCTGCTTTAGATTGTCTCCATGTCCCTCTGCCCACCCTCACCCCCACCCCCCGCTTGTGCGCATGCTCTTTCTCTCTCTCTCTCTCTCTCTCTCTCTCTCTCTCTGTCTCAAAAAAAATTCACCTGGGGGTGAGGGAAAGGGGAGCTACCTGTCAGGTGGGGAGCCCCCTTCTGTTCTCAGATGTGGTCCGTTGGCTCAAGAGTGTGAGAACCAGGGCGCCTGGGTGGCTCAGTTGGTTAAGCAACTGCCTTCGGCTCAGGTCATGATCCTGGAGTCCCTGGATCGAGTCCTGCTTCTCCCTCTGACCCTCCCCCCTCTCATGTGCTCTCTCTCTCTCATTCTCTCTGTCTCAAATAAATAAATAAAATCTTTAAAAAAAAAAAAAAAAAAGAATGTGAGAACCAAAGGAGACTCTAGTGATCAGGAGAACAATGCTACCTATCTGCAGCATCGTTTTCCACCATGGGGGAGAGCACATGCCCTTAAGGAGCCTGTGAGGGAGGTCAGGCTTCCGACTGTTGAATTTTCTGGTGCTATTTTACCCCTCTGGCAAAGGAGCTCCTTACAGATCTTTCCACTCTGGTTGACTGCAGTCTCCCTGCCGTTCTAGGTGCCTTTTATTGCTTTCTACCGTAAGGAGTATGTGGAACCTGAGTTGCACATCAATGACCTGTGGAGGGTGTGGCAGTGGGATGAAAAGGTAAGATGGATCCGTGCCCCGCTAAGAGGCTGAGGTGTGGATTGGGCACCACTACTACCGGAGCCCAAGCCTCCTATACATACCATGGCAGCCCAAACCTCCCCAGCCTGTCAAGCTCCCCCCCAGGGTCTCCTAGTAAGGAACAGAGCAGCCTCAGGTCTCCAAGGCCAAACACCAGCCCCTACTCCTGCCTTGTCTCCTCCTAGTGGACCCAACTGAGGATCCGCAAAGAGAACCTAACACGGCTATTTGAGAAGATGCAGGCTTATCAGTACGAGCAGATATCCGCTGACCCTGACAAACCCCTTGCTGATGGCATCCGGGCTCTGGATACCACCGACATGGAGAGGTGACGTGTGCAGGGTTTATTCCATTATAAGGAATAAGCTCAGACCAAAGGCGGGCCCCCAGGGAGCAGCATAACCTACAAAATCCTCAGCACAGGGCCCGTCCCTTAGAAATCCAATTTGTCCCCACATCAAAAGTGATCTTTCTGGCAGGCAAAATCATCTTAGTTATCTATATTGATGTAAAATGTTAAAAGGTTAAGACAGTTATGTTTGCCGATCTGAGAATTCCCTGCATGTAAAGTTACATGGGAAACCAAATTATAACCAGAAAGTGGCTTGATGAGCCTGCAATCAGTGTGGAGTGTGGGAAGGGAGCAGATGACTTCAGTGGCCAGTGTCATGAAGCTGGGGGGTGGGGGGGCAGACTTCTCAAGGACTCTGAACTTTGCTAGAGATATGATGCTTCAACTTCATCTCCATTTCTAACAACCACCGACCACCATTTGACATATTCCTTCTCTAAGATACCTTGGTTGCAAGTAAGTCATGGTCTAGTGGTGCTGTATAGCTCTAATAATTGAAGAATACAGGCACCCATCCCAGTTGGGATCTTGCCTCACGGGAATTGGACCTCTTGTAGCAGAACTGGGTTTATATTCTTACTCAGTGATAATTGAGGTCTTCTGTTTCTTTCCTCCAGGCTTAAGGATGTGCAGTCAATGGATGAGCTGAAAGATGTCTACAACCATTTCTTGCTTTATTATGGTCGTGATATCCCCAAGATGCAAAATGCTGCCAAGGCCAGCCGCAAGAAGCTGAAGCGTGTACGGGAGGAGGGAGATGAGGAAGGCGAGTGCTGGAAAAGAAAACCCAGGAGGCTTGATGGCCATGCCGTCCCCTAGGACGACCTGGGCTGAATGCCCTTTGGGGCTTCTCTCTACATGTGTCAGATCCTCGGGAATGACTGGAAACTGGAGCACTAACTCATGATTTCTTCCCAGGTGAGGGTGAAGAGGCAGAAGATGAGGAGCAGAGGGGCCCAGAGCTCAAACAGGCCTCCCGCCGAGATATGTACACCATCTGCCAGAGCGCTGGGCTAGGTAAAAGCTAGTTGCTTTGTGTCCTGGGTTTTGCAGCCATGAGCAAGGGGAGTTCCCTGGTAGTCGCTGGTGGGCAGGAAGAGGACTTGACATCTGAGAGAATCACCAGTCCAGTTCTGAACACTGGCCCCCCCGCACCCACACCCACCCCACAGTAATGGCCAGGCCTTTCCCTAACTTCCTAAAGGAATGGGAAGCTCACATGATCAGAGAGATGGAGTCCATCCTATCTCTGAGATGTTCTTTTAGTAAACTATAATTTCCACCTTAGTTCTGAGCCCAGGAGTCACAGAAAATTCTTGTTTCTTCTGCCTCATAACAGCCTGTCAGGTGCTTAAAGGCAGTTTTACTATTCCTTGTAAACTTCCTCGTCCTGCTTTTTCATGACCTTTTTAAGGTCTAGTGCCCAGAATTGCTGCTCTGGATTCAGAGAGCAAAGAAATTTGTCAGCCCAGCTGTTGTCTTACCTTTCACCCTCCTGTTTGCTTCAGATGGTCTGGCCAAAAAGTTTGGGCTTACTCCGGAGCAATTTGGGGAAAACCTCCGGGACAGCTATCAGCGGCACGAGACAGAGCAGTTCCCTGCAGAGCCTTTGGAGCTGGCCAAGGATTACGTTTGCAGGTAGGCGGGCAGCAAGTGGCTGGCAGGAGGAGGGGCCTGAGGGCCAGACACTGTCATCCTGCAGCTGCCCCATTTTCCCCACAGCCAGTTCCCTACGCCAGAAGCTGTGCTGGAAGGTGCCCGCTACATGGTAGCCCTGCAGATTGCCCGAGAGCCCCTTGTCCGACAGGTGCTGAGGCAGACCTTCCAGGAGAGAGCCAAGCTCAATATAACCCCCACCAAGAAAGGTAGAAAGGTGAGCTGGGTGAAGGGTTTTGATCCAAGACATAGCCCAGGTCTGTGTCGACTGAACTGAGTTTCTTGCTTTCGTGCGCAGCTGAGCCGTCTGCCTGTGAGCAGAGAGGCAGTCTTTTCTCCCAAGGTCAAGCCAGCTTATCTGAGCCTTCTCTAAGAGCTGGACTCCCTGCATCCCCTGGTCAGGGCATCAGTAGGCTGATAATTCCTCTTGATGTCTGCAGGATGTGGATGAGGCCCACTACGCTTATTCCTTCAAATACTTAAAGAACAAGCCTGTTAAGGAACTGAGAGATGACCAGTTCCTCAAGATATGCTTGGCTGAAGATGAAGGGCTACTCACCATTGACATCAGTATAGACATGAAGGGGGTAGAAGGGTAAGCAAAGCTCTGGGGTGGGGGCTCTTTGAGGAAGGGCTCGATGAGGGAGGGGTCCTTCAAGAATGTGAACCGCAGTTTCAGAGTTGAGCGAGCCATTGTCCCTGGCTCACTCAAGGTTTGTGGACATCTGAGTATCCCCTGTCCTCCATCCCCGACACTGCCGTGTTGTCTGTCCTCAGCTACGGCAATGACCAGACATATTTCGAAGAGATCAAACAGTTTTACTATCGAGATGAGTTCAGCCACCAGGTGCAGGAGTGGAACCGGCAGCGCACTATGGCCATCGAACGAGCTTTGCAGCAGTTCCTCTATGTGCAGATGGCCAAAGAACTCAAGAACAAGCTGCTGGCCGAAGCCAAAGAATATGTCATAAAGGTGAAGACAGAAACTCATGGTCTTTGGTCCTGTGATTTCCCCAAACTAGAGCTGAGAGTGCAGGAACTCCTTAATAGTAGTCTTCTAGCTAATGGAGAAGCACTGAGGGCAAGGGGAGGGTAATCACAGGGAGCGCAAACAAGGCCATGGATCACTCCAAGACCTCCCCATTTGAACAGCCTCTTGGCTTGCCACCCCCAATCCAAACGTTCTTTGTTTATATTACTGTTCTCTGTATACTCCCCTGTTTCCAAAAGCAAGGTATGCCTTAGCACCATAAGCCCGCCAAGGGCTAGGAGCAAGTGCGCATGTCAGTACAACCTTGGCACATGCGCACCTGCATCCTGTTTCCACGGCACACTTGGTGAGCCTCTCGGCCCTAGTGTCTGGTGTGTCTCCTCCTCAGGCCTGTAGTCGCAAACTCTACAACTGGTTGAGGGTCGCACCCTACCGGCCAGATCAACAGGTAGAGGAAGATGATGACTTTATGGATGAGAACCAAGGGAAGGGCATCCGCGTTCTAGGCATCGCTTTCTCCTCTGCCAGGTACCTGCTCGTTCGTGCCTGCCCAGCCTCACCCCTTCCCTGACTTCCTAATCTCATTCTTTTCTTAGTTATATTCTTTTATTTCTGATTGTTGCACTATTCTTTTCCGGTCTGGTTGGCAGAGATCACCCTGTGTTCTGCGCCCTGGTCAACGGCGAAGGAGAAGTGACAGACTTCCTTCGGCTGCCCCATTTTACCAAACGGCGAACTGCATGGAGAGAGGAAGAACGGGAAAAGAAGGCAAGTGGCTGGGACAGGGTAACCAAGTGTACACCTTAAGTGCATTTTACAATTCCATGGGGATATGTGTTTATGGTCTACGCAACGTCCCATGCAAGACCCTCGTTATCTCTACCTGGTTGCTGAACCCTGGAGTCCTGGGAGAAGCCTCACTTCCATAAGCAGTAGATGGCGCTCAAGTTCTGGTGCAGAATTTACTTCTGGCTGGAGGCCAAGTCCTAGGCCTTGTGTGCTTCTGGGAGCTGCCATTATGGCCTTAGTTCTTACCAGCATCTGGGTCATCCTGTTCCAGCAGCTGAAAGCCAGTGAGGCATTAAGCCAACCTTTTCCCAGCTTTAGCTTTCAGTGTTTTTTTCCAAGGAAGGAGAAATTTGAATTCATCTCACGTATATGTTTCTGAATTTTTTTTAACCTAATGGTATCTTTCCATTTTGCCAAGAGAGGTGCATCCTAAAGTAATTTTTAACAACCTTTTTTTTTTTTAAGATTTTATTTATTTGAGAGAGCAAGAGAAATAGAGAAAGCATAAGCAGGGGGGAGAAGGAGAAGCAGGCTCCCCACTGAGCAGGGAGCCCGACGTCAGGCTCAATCCCAGGACCCTGGGATCATGACCTGAGCGGAAGGCAGACGCTTAACCTACTGAGCCACCCAGGCACCCCATTAACAACCATTTTAAAAAAAAAAAAACACTGAAATGAGATTACAATAGTCCTGACAACCAAATAGTGGTTTATGTTAGCAAAACCCAAGTATGTTTGGATCAGTCAGAGGAGCATGGGACTCTTGATCTCAAGGTTGTTGAGATCAAGCCCCACGTTGAGTGTAAAGATTACTAAAAAGGAAGGAAAAGAAGAAAAGGAAGACCCAAGTGTGTTTGACCACAACCAACTATGAGCCAGAAGTATAGTAACTTTAGAAAATGTTAACGGATATATGACATTCAAACCAGAGATCTTAGTTTCCTTGTTTTATGTTCCAGTTAGACAGTGTGTGTGCATCATGTCTAACTTGGACCTTACCATTCTCTGGTCTTAAAAGGTCTTGGCACTACTTAGGGAGAGAAAACTGTTAGAAATCTCCCTATCTTCAGAGCCATTTAGTTCCAGTTTTATTTCAATCCAGGCTCAAGACATTGAAACCCTAAAGAAATTTCTTCTGAACAAAAAGCCTCATGTGGTGACAGTTGCAGGAGAAAACAGGTAGGGGCACCAGGGGATCAGACTAAATTAACTCATCCCTTCTTATTGAATCTGGCATATGCCTCTAACAAAGCGGGCATATGCCTCTAACAAAGCGGACATATGCCTCTGTAGACCCTTGGTAAATTTCCCATCCCCAGGGGGTAGTTCTTTGTCTTCAAAGCCCTTTCCCTACCACCCTACCCCCATCCCAGCCCTGAGTCTGTCTATTCCTGAGAAACAATTCAGAAAGAGCCCTGACCCAAAACTCCTCATCCCTCCAGGGACGCCCAGATGTTGATTGAAGATGTGAAGCGCATTGTGCATGAGCTGGACCAGGGCCAACAGCTGTCCTCTATTGGGGTGGAGCTGGTTGATAACGAGTTGGCCATTCTCTATATGAACAGCAAGAAATCGGAGGTAATGCCGGAGCCCCCATTCTTGGGACCTGAACAAGTAAGAGCTGTCAATTCCAGGGAAATTTAATAGGGATACGAGAGTGATCAAGGGCACAGGACTGCACTTATTCACTTACCCATGTGGGGGTGCTTCATTTTGCCAGTCATGGCTCAGATTGGGAGCCCTGCAGATTAAATTGGCCCCAGAGAAGATGAGAAAGTGACTTAAGGCTAGAACACTTTGAATTTCCTTTTGTTGTTCAGAGCTAAGGGAACTTAATGGTCCTACTGGTCTTCATTTGACTCTAGGCAGAGTTCCGGGATTACCCTCCAGTGCTGAGACAAGCCGTCTCCCTGGCCCGGCGCATCCAGGACCCTCTGATTGAATTTGCCCAGGTGTGCAGCTCTGATGAAGACATCCTGTGTCTCAAGTTTCATCCCTTGCAGGTGAGTAGGGTTTGAGAGGCAAGCCTGGGCGGACAGAATGGCACAGGAACCTTACCCCTGCCTGCTCTGTGTCCACAGGAGCACGTGGTGAAAGAGGAGCTGCTCAACGCCTTGTACTGTGAATTTATCAACCGAGTCAATGAGGTTGGTGTCGATGTCAACCGTGCCATCGCCCACCCGTACAGCCAGGCCTTGATCCAGTATGTCTGTGGCCTGGGACCTCGAAAAGGGACCCATCTCCTCAAGGTAGGATGGGGTTGAATCAGAAAATTAAAAAAGTTCCCATTTCATTGAGCCTTTACACTCTGCCAGCATGATTTGACAAAAGACCAAGGTCAGAGAGATAAAGGGACTTGACCAGAGACATCCAGCTCGTGAGAGTCCAAGTCAGACTTGAGACCCAGGTGGCCACAGCTGTGCTCTTCATTACTATACTATGGGAAAGATAGCCATAAACCAAGATTTAAAATGGATGGAAGAAAGTGAGAAGAGTACCAGACACAAACCTCAGGATAGTGGTTTATTACAGTGGAAAAAAAAGGGCTTTCAGTCAGGAGTTGGTGGGGGGAAGGGGTATGCAGGGAGCTTTAGAAGTATTAGTAATATTCTTTAAGATGAGTGATGGGTACTTGGGTATATATTTTATCATTAACTTTTTTTTTTTTTTTTTTTTTTTTTTAAGATTTTTTGGGTTGGGGGCGCCTGGGTGGCTCAATTGGTTAAGTGACTGCCTTAGGCTCAGGTCATGATCCTGGGGTCCCGGGATGGAGTCCCATATCGGGCTCCCTGCTCAGTGGGGAGTCTGCTTCTCCCTCTGACCCTCCCCCCTCTCATGCTCTCTCTCTCTCTCACTCACTCATTCTCTCTCTCTCAAGTAAATAAAATCTTTAAAAAAAAAAAAAAAGATTTTTTATTTTTTTTAAGTAATATCTACACCCAACATGGGATTCGAACTCACAACCCCAAGATCAGAAGTCACATGCTCTTCCAACCGAGCCAGCCAGGCGCCCCATTTTATCGTTAATTTTAAGCCATACATTAGTTATGTATTATTTTTGGCAGGTTGACGTAGTTCACTAAAATAATTTTTTTAAATACAGACAGTATGGAATAGTGCCCAGTTAGATATTGAGGCATGGGGACAGAGTTTCCATCACGGAGGGTTTCCCAGGAACCTGAAAGCAGGCGGGGAGAGTGGGGCCTGCCTGCTGCTCTGGCTCACTCCATGCCTCTCCTCTAGATCCTGAAGCAAAACAACACCAGGCTCGAGAGCCGGACCCAGCTGGTCACCATGTGCCACATGGGTCCCAAAGTCTTCATGAATTGTGCTGGCTTCCTCAAGATTGACACGGCCTCCCTGGGGGACAGGTGATGCCCTCTGCCTGGGTGGGCCAGGAGGAATTCCCTTGGGCTTTGCTTTGGGGATTCAGGGAATTAGGGCTGTCAAAGGGCCCAAGGTATTTGAATTAAATATTTTAAAGCAAAGGTGAGGAACCTTTATTAAGTCAAGAGCCTCTGACCTATGGAAAAGATCGGTTCAATTATATGAAGCTTTTTTTGTGTGAGAAAAACCTAAAAAGAACCAACTTACTTTTTAAATTAAGGACAGGAAACATACAAGGCTTTGTTCAGTAAACACAAACATGTTCTGTTATGATCTGCCATGATTAGATAAGGGTGGGACTAGCAGGGGCAATGGAAAAGGAGTGTGGGGGTATGAGGAAATAAGGAAGGGGGAGAGAGATTCGGTATGTTTTGAGATGATGTTATTGAGAGAAAGTTCTATTCACTTGGACTTTGGACTTCACTATTGACCTCTTCCTCTCCAGAAGTTATCAACTCAGTCTTTGGAGGATCTTTTCCACGGGCACATAGCTCCTCATTCAGTAATGGAAATCAGTGGGGAAATAGGCTTCAAGTTCTAAAACTTCATTTTCCACCCAGCTTTGCTGTAACACTCCACGAATAACATAGGTCCATGTGAGTGCACGGGCGAGACCAGCCTGGGAAGGCTTTATGGGGGAAAATAGCTGCCAGCAAATTGTCAGAAGTCTTTTTCCCCCTTCTTGTTTTATCTTATTATAACACTTATTTAAGTTCGTGATATAAAATTCAATGTATAGCAGTATTATGCAGAAAGTGGAAGTCCCCCATAATCCCACCCCCCAGAGATAACTACCATAACAATTTGGTGTATACTACAACGTTCCTAAATTTTATTTTTGCTATGCATTTACTAACTACCCATTTACTACAAAAATGGGGTCATACGGTTCATAGTGTTTTGCAGTGCATTCTTCACGTATCAGTATATTGTGGTCATCTCTCCATGTCAGCACACATAGACCTACCTCATTATTTTTAATGGCTGTATAGTACTCCATTGTATGGAGGTACCCTAATTTATTTAACCAGTTCCCCATTGGTGGACATTTGGGTTGTTGCTAGAAGCTTCTCGTTCTATATCCTTGCCCCTTTTCTGCCTTTCCTTCAGCACTGACTCATACATTGAAGTTCTTGATGGTTCCCGAGTCCACCCTGAGACCTATGAGTGGGCCAGGAAGATGGCAGTGGATGCTCTGGAATATGATGAATCAGCTGAGGACGCCAACCCTGCAGGAGCCCTCGAAGAGATCTTGGAAAACCCAGAGCGACTCAAGGACCTGGACCTTGATGCCTTTGCAGAAGAACTGGAGAGGCAGGTGGGTGACAGCGTAGAGGGCTGGCACAGAAATCATCCAAAGTGCCCTGGTTGGGAGGAGACCTGGGCAGCAAGTCTCAAGAAAACCTCTGATACTGTTAACATGGGAAACTCGATTCTCTCTTCTCCCTCCCCAGGCTATACTGGGTTTTTCCAGTGTTCAGTCTACTTATTAAGGAGCCAAGGAAGTCTCAAACTGCTGTGGCTACTACAGGGGGGTTGAGGCAATAGTCAAGTTTCCTTCTAAGCCTTCTCTCCTCCTCTCCAATAGCACAGCTTTGCATGTGTCTATTTCACACATTAGGGTTTTCTGAGGCATTTTTATTCTGGAACATTGCATGATTAAGAGAAGGTTTGAAAACTTCCTGTCATAAATGTTGAAGGGGAAAAAGAGAAGAGAAGCCCTGACAGGGGCCAACTGGCCTATTCTTTTCATTGAAAGCCCCTGTGGCTCCAGTCGGGGAATGGTTGCAAGGTTCTTCCTGATGGGCTTCTTCCGCAGGGCTACGGTGACAAACACATCACCCTGTACGACATCCGGGCGGAGCTGAGCTGCCGGTATAAGGACCTCCGTACAGCCTACCGCTCTCCCAACACAGAGGAAATCTTCAATATGTTAACCAAAGAAACACCAGAGACCTTCTACATTGGTAAATTCTGGGTCTAGTTTTCAGCTGGAGAAGGATATGTAAGGGTGGGGGGTGCATTTACTATATACATTCAAACCAAGCCATGATTCCAGCAGAATGAGGCAGGTCTGTAGGGAGAAAAAACCAGGGGAGCCTGTAAGAAGATTGTAACTATAAAGCCCTGGACTAGGAGTCAAAACTGAGTCCAGGGTCAGACTGTGCCTTTAACCTGCTGCTGCAGGATCTTGAGGGAATCACTCATAGAGGCTTCATGTTCTCCTGTCATCAAATCGGGAAGATTTGCCTTCTCAAGGATGTGAGGGAAATCTGTGGAGATGCTGTAATACAGATGTTCTGTCACTAAAAAGTCAGTGGGAAGGAGTCACCCCTCCAGTTTTCTTAGCCTGTTCCCCATTCTTTTCTTTCCTTCCCTGTCCTCGCCCTTTCCCGCAGGAAAGCTCATCATCTGCAACGTCACTGGCATTGCCCACAGGCGTCCCCAGGGTGAGAGCTATGACCAGGCAATCCGCAATGATGAGACAGGGCTCTGGCAGTGCCCCTTCTGTCAGCAAGACAATTTCCCTGAACTAAGTGAGGTACGTGCTGCCGTGTTACTGTGGTCACTGGAGTTCCTCGATTGAATGTTCTCTATGCCCTAGAAAGGAGTCAAGAATTGGGCTGTTTTAGGTGGTGCTCTTACCAAACAAATACACAAGAGAGGGAAGAGGGCTAGAACACATACAGGTCTAACGTGAAGTCCCTTGGAATGCTGGTCAGAAATCTGTGTGCTTCTTTCTATTCTGGCTCAGCCTTTAACCCGAGTTTCTCATTCTCTGAGGATCTAACTCAGCCAGATTGGAGATACAAAGACGTGCATTTCTTACTTACAGGGGAGGCACGGTGTCCCCGTACATGCTAGTTAGAAGGTATCTATAGGCTGTCTTGAATTTTTTCCATTTTCCACACACATTTTAATTTGTCCCACTTTCTTCTAGACATTATCTGCCTCTCTGATGGTCAGAAGTCATTAAAGCCACCCTGAACGCTTTTTCTGAGTCTTCAAATGTTATCAGGCAGTCTGTGAAAGAGATAATTTCTGAACTTTACCTAATAAAGGAAGCTGGTGGGATTTGTCTAGGTTATAAGAAAGCCAGGGGGCGCCTGGTTCACTGAAATGGGTTGTTCTGCGGAGACTGGCATGTATATTTCTTGTGTCTGAACAAAGTGGGAGAAGGGGCCTCAGTGGCAGCTAGAGAGATGTACAGATTCGATTTAACATGAAGGATTGCTCTGAGGGCCAGTGGTGCCAGCCCCTGACATCATTTATGAGTCAAGGAACATCAAGGATGTTCGGAATCTGTGTCGGTGGGTGGCTGAGTCATTGTGTTTTCAGACCACATTGCCAGGTGTTATGGTAAGAAATTGCAGTGCTCTGGCAGCTCTTTTCTGAACATGTGATCTCCAGAATCTTAATGACCAAGCTCCTCTCCTGATGTACTTTTCAGGTCTGGAACCACTTTGACAGCGGTTCATGCCCAGGCCAGGCCATTGGGGTCAAAACACGGCTAGACAATGGTGTCACCGGCTTCATCCCCACCAAGTTCCTCAGTGACAAAGTGGTAAAGCGGCCGGAGGAGCGAGTGAAGGTAGATGAACGACCGGGCTAAGGCATCTAGCAGGGCTTTCAGCCGCCCAAATTGGGTGCTCCGGAACTTTGGGCAGTGCCCCCCAAAAGTGAGGCTCTGTTCTCAGTGGCTGCTGGTAGGGAGAGAGTGTCAGGAGGATTTATAACTAATTGAAAGAAGCCAGGGTGAGAAGCATGTGAATGAGGAGCAGCTTTTGTTCACTGTCTTTGTGAGATTTCACTGGGTTGCCAGCCCTTCGGGAGAGGGCTCTCTCTTCCTGTGTGGGAAGCTGGGCTTTAGTCTGCAGGCAGGAAGCAGGGCCCAGCATTTCATGCTGTGAAACAGAAAGGCTAAGCTCTCTTTCTGTGCTAGTCTTCTCCTGCCAGCTGCCATCTATTATGCACCCACTAGATACCAGCACTTGACATTTACGTCTGTTGTCTCCAATCTCACAACGTGATGGGGAAGGAAATGGGACCTTCTTTTTCCAGAGAAATTTGAGTGTCTTTTCCAGGATCACCCAGTTAGTTGGTGACATGGCTGGTACCAGATCTGCCAAATGCTCTGGTTCTAAGTGTCATGAACCCCTGAGAACCATGGAGTTAGGAAGGTTGGGGAAAGATCTTCCTGAAAAAGGAAGCTAGGGAGATTTTCGAAAGGAGAGCCATGCCGTGTGACTGGCTCGCGCCGCTGTTTCGAAGAAAGACTCAAGTCAAGGGGAAAGAACAGAAAGCTCTTATATTACCTCCCCTCCAAAAAGGGCAGCCAGACTTTGATTGCACCCCAGGAGCAGTAATTAGGTAACTTTATGGGAGAAGGGGAGAGTGCCAGTGGCAGGGTAGACACAGTCAGCCCCAGTTGGTTTTCCTGCCTAGAATGAGAGGCATCTGTGCAGGGCATGGCCCGTGTTCTGCAGACCAGACTCAGCACTGAACTCCTGATCAGTCACTTGCTAGCTGGCTGGCTTTAGGCAAGTCACTGTCCCGTCTTTCTGCCTGGTCTTTGGTTTTCTCACATGTAAAATGGGGCATCGGGCTAGATCATCTTTGTCCCTTCCAGCTCAAATGTTCTGTGGATCTAGGTGGGAATGACCGTTCACTGCCGCATCATGAAGATTGACATTGAGAAGTTTAGCGCCGACCTTACCTGCCGAACCTCAGACCTCATGGACAGGAACAACGAGTGGAAACTGCCCAAGGACACCTACTATGACTTTGATGCCGAAGCAGCAGACCACAAGCAGGAGGAGGACATGAAACGGAAGCAGCAGCGGACCAGTGAGTGTGGCCACCACCACACCTGTGCAGCCCAGGTCTTGGCAGCCCTCCCTCCACAGGATGCGCTTGCTGATGGCTGTGCCCCGGTGGGAGTGAGTGCTCAGCTCTGAGGTGCTGAAGCCCAGAGACATCATGGATGGAGTCAGTGGCAGGGCTGGAAGCCAGGGTCTTCTCGGGCCACACGTTCTTTGCTAATGCACTGTGACGTTTAAAGGCTCGTTTTCTGAGCACCTTAGGAGCCCAGGTTCACACATCCTTCACATCAGAATCCAGGTCGGTGAGGGTGAAGGAGTCTCAGAATTTGACAGCGGGTCAGAAATGAAGCCACGATTTGTCCCGTGGTTGTGGGCTCCCAGTCCCCTCACCTGATCTGTTGTTCTTTCCTGCCCTCCTCAGCATACATCAAGCGAGTGATCGCACACCCATCCTTCCATAATATAAACTTCAAGCAAGCAGAAAAGATGATGGAGACCATGGACCAGGGTGACGTGATCATCCGCCCAAGTAGCAAGGGTGAAAATCACCTGACCGTAACCTGGAAGGTCAGCGATGGCATCTACCAACACGTGGATGTGCGGGAAGAAGGCAAGGAAAATGCCTTCAGCCTGGGAGCCACCCTGTGGATCAACAGTGAGGTGAGAGCCAGCTCCTGCCCACTTCCCATCCCCTGTCCTGCTTCCAGAAACAAGCCATTTCTGGCTACTTTCAGCTGACGTTAGTGACTTCTGTGCATTGTATGTATTTTAGCTGCACAGAGCAACAGAACAGGAGGTTGATTATGAGATGAGTCATTTGATGATAATTTTTATATATTTTGCTCCTTTTTCTGTGTCCTCTAAATTTTAAAATAGGCTACCTAGAGAGCGCCAGCGGAGGAAAAGGAGAAAATACACGTGCAGAAGCAAATGATCACGCATGCACACACACACGTGTTTCCCTTTTTTGTTTTCAGTAGAGAAAAATTTTACGAAGCTCCCTGTTGTTCCCAAGCAGCAGGGGAGAATCGAAGTTACGGTTTAAAGGATTTTGAGCCTTGTAAGCTGATAGATCTGGGCACGACTCAAACAGCTGGATCAATGGAGGGGACTTTGCAGTGGAGTGAGGCCACAGCAGGGCTGGGAAGTCCATGTCCTCCCATGGGTTCTCTTCTGAGTGGATTGGATGAAGGGCCAGGAGTCTCAACTGGCAATGTGACCCGTGGGGCCTTTACCATCTCCCCACAGGAATTTGAAGACTTGGATGAGATTGTTGCTCGCTATGTACAGCCCATGGCGTCCTTTGCCCGGGACCTCCTGAACCACAAGTATTATCAGGACTGCAGTGGTGGTGACCGTAAGGTGAGCCCAGGGCTCTTCAAGGCGTGACCTCTCCCGGTCACTTCAGTATGTCTGGTTTCCCTTCAGTGTAGGGGATGTTCTACTGGTGAAAGAGGGGTGCCTTGTGTGTGTACCAGACATTGTGTACCAAGCATGCTGCTATCCCAACCTCTCCCTCTCGTTCTACCCCCAGAAATTAGAGGAGCTTCTCATCAAAACTAAGAAGGAGAAGCCCACTTTCATCCCTTATTTCATCTGTGCCTGCAAGGAACTGCCCGGCAAGTTCCTACTGGGATACCAGCCCCGGGGTAAACCCAGGTGAGTACTGGTGCTGAGAAGGTGCTGCCGCTGGGGTCCGCAGATAGGCTAGCAGGGGAGTTAGCCCCGGAGCAGTCCTCTGTCTGGTTCTGCCTGACTGTCTTTCCCCTCTTAACCTGTTTAGACCAGCAGTGGAGGTTGGAGTTGGGGATAGAGGGTGATGATTTAGAGGCAAAAGGGCAAAGATTTGGTAAGAAAGATACTTTCCTCAGCCCTGTGAGAGAAAGTTTCCTTCACCTCTTCTCTCTCGCAAGGAGTGATGGAAATGACCAGCCTCTCCCCACCTGACTGGCAGAGATGGGGGCCAGGACACAGGTCTCTCCTTTTCCCTCTGCTTTGCGCTGGCCAGGGCGGTGAGCACATGGCGGCTCATGGTCGCCGTAGTGTGCTAAAGAACTGCCTGCACTGAAGCGTTGGGTCAGAAGAGCTTCTCCTCCTCCTACCATTGACTCCCCTCTCCTTCCTTCTACATATTCCTTTGTCTGGGTCCCTTTAGAGCTCACTCTGAACCAAAGTCCCTTTTTTTCCTTTTTTCTTTTCTTTTTTTGGATCTGCTTTCTTTTTGTCTATTACCCAGACTGATCATTCTACCAGCCTTCTCTGTGCCCCGATCCTCCCTTCGGCCCTTGGCCAAGGCCAGTGCATTTCTGCTCTTGTCTGCCTCTTGCCTGCACATGATAAACAGTATAGACTGTAGGTAGGGACTCAGTGGCTGGTGACAAACTCCAGACTCTAGACCCTACACCATCTTGGGCACATGTGGAATATTGTTGTCGTTCCTGAGAAGCCATTTCTGACTCAGCTTCCAGAGGATGGCAGCCAGGGCTCTTGGCTGGACACTGTCCCATGAGAAACAGTTGAACAAACAAGGGACCTTTAAACAAAGGGGTAGAGGCACCATGATAACTTTCCATAGGAAGGCATGCAGACTCCTTGTGTTGCCAAACTAACGACACTTGAGTGTCATTAGATTTAGGAAGCAGGGTTCAACTTAATATATAAATGAGAACTTGGTGCTTTTGTAATTGTCTGTTGGTAATTGACAGTTACCCTTAATCGAACAAAACCGTAATTTAGGCACCATGCTAAGTGCATCCTGTGCACCGTCTCATTTATTCCTCACACTCAATTCTAAAGGTTTAAGGGTTGTTACTCTCATTTTCAAATGAAGCTGAGATTCGGGTTTAGTAACTTCACATAAAGTCATCTAGGTGGCGAGTGACAGAGCCCATCCTCACGTACTCCCTGCACCGCAGTGTTGAGTAAGGTCAGACTCACCACCTGAACAGGGGTGCTTCCAGATTCCAGTTCATGGGGAATTGTTTTTGCTGCCCTGGGAGGCCCCTCCAACCCTGACACTGTGACCTCAGTCTTACCCTCACCTGCATGTGCTGCCATCATCCTGCAGCCCAGGATGGTGGCAGGATGGTGGGCCAGCCCCCTGCAGGCCATCCTCTGGCGGCCTGTACCTAGCACACCAGGGGCTGCTGACTCCTGGCCTTGACCATGCTCACCTCCTCAGAGTGCGGCCTCCTTTGACAGAGTCGGGGCTCTTTCATCTCTCCTTTCCGCCCCCCAGCACCCAGCTTGGCTTCTTCACATGGTAGAGATCGGTTCTGGCCCCTCTCTCAGGGCTGGCCCCAAGTGGTGTCTGACGCATGTTTCTTTCCAAAATCCCAGGATAGAATATGTAACAGTGACTCCCGAAGGATTCCGGTACCGGGGCCAAATCTTCCCTACTGTGAATGGACTTTTCAGATGGTTTAAGGATCACTACCAGGATCCTGTCCCGGGTGAGTTCTGCGCTCTGGGGTGTGCTTAAAGGGACAGCTAGGCCCTGAATCTGGATGCTCACTTGCCACCTATGGAAGGGGCAAGGCCTGAGCTGTCACCGCAGCTGCCTCACTCCTGCTCCAGCCTCCTGGCATCTACTTTGCCGACACAGCTTCCCTTCTCTCCACCCACCTCAGACCTCCTCTAGCCCCCTACGTTGTGAAACCAGAAATAGGTTTCTGGAGGGACGTAACTAACTTGGGCCGTTTCCTACAGGCATCACCCCCAGTAGCAGCAGCAGGACCCGGACACCCGCTTCTATCAACGCCACCCCAGCCAACATCAACCTTGCGGGTGAGGAGCTCATGTCTGGGACTGGGAGCTGGAGGGATGGCACCAGAAGGACTTTGACCTCTGATGTGCCCATCCCCCACCTCTGTGTGCTTACAGATCTGACACGAGCTGTGAATGCCCTGCCCCAGAACATGACCTCACAGATGTTCAGTGCCATTGCGGCCGTGACAGGCCAAGGACAGAACCCTAACGCCACCCCAGCCCAGTGGGCCTCCAGCCAGTATGGCTATGGCGGCAGCGGAGGGGGCAGCAGCGCTTACCACGTACGTGGCTTGGGGACGAGGCTCCCTGCAGGGGATGGAGAAGACTGAACGGGAATGATCATCCGTTCCCGATCCTCCTTTACTGACCCGTTTCCATAGACTGGCCTCTGGCAGCGCCCACCACAGGGGGCTTCAGACATATAGATGGGGTCGCCACAGCCGTAGGAACTGTCTCCAACCCACGGTCCTTTGCCCTGGGCCCACGTGAGGGTAAAGGGAGTAAGGTCTGATTTTTCCATGGTCCTTTGGGATCTTTGGAACCCTCAAGTGGCCGGGACTGAGGGTTGTTGTGCCAGGTCCCATCCTGCTGGCCTCTCTCTGCTGCTTGGGACCACATACTGCTCAAGAGATGTTGGTCAGCTGGAAAGCTCTGGGCCGAGCCCCAGCTTTCAGCTTGCCGGAAGTTCATAGCAAGGCCGAATAAGCCCCAAGCCCATCCCCATTTGACCGTTCTCCTTTCTCCAGGTGTTCCCAACGCCAGCCCAGCAGCCAGTGGCCACACCGCTCATGACCCCCAGCTACTCGTACACAACCCCCAGCCAGCCCATCACCACACCACAGTACCACCAGCTCCAGGCCAGCACCACCCCCCAGGCGGCCCAGGCCCAGCCCCAGCCCTCTTCCAGCTCTCGGCAACGGCAGCAGCAGCCAAAGTAAGTATGTGGTCCGTGGCACAGGGCAGGCTACTAGGGGCAGGTGTCGCCAGCCTCCAGCGGGCTCAGTGTAGGCAGGGGCCTTGGACCTCATGAGAGCCGTGACCCAGGCGATAGCCCGGGATGACTGCTTTCTGGGAGAAGACAGAAGAGAGCCACGGGGCAGCCAGCAACAGCTGCTTTCTGTAAGGACAGGTGAGGGAAGGCTTCCTTCTAGCGAGCTCCCGGAGGGTCCTGATCTCAGAGGCCCCTTCTTCCCGTTTCCAGGTCCAACAGCCACGCCGCCATCGACTGGGGGAAGATGGCAGAGCAGTGGCTCCAGGAGAAGGAAGCCGAGCGGCGGAAACAGAAGCAGCGGCTGACGCCCCGGCCCTCCCCCAGCCCCATGATCGAAAGCACCCCCATGTCCATTGCCGGCGATGCTACCCCGCTCCTGGATGAGATGGATCGGTAGGGGGCCCGCTCCTAGGACTCTGGTTACCTCTGAGGCTGGGAGAGGCCCAGCCGCCCACTGCCTCACTCCCTGCCCCTCTTTTTCTGTCCATAAAGTGGCGTGAGTTGACATTCTCTTTGGTGGTCAGCCTGGATGGGTGACAAGCTGGACGGCCTTGCGAATTTGAGCTCAGTGTACGCTAGGCAACAATTCTCCCACTCCAGGCCCTCACCGACCACCTGTCCCGGGACCAGGCTGGGAGGGGAGTGTGGCGGGGAGGAAGAAGAGGAAGACGAGAATGAGAGTGGAACAGTTTTGTATTCTGCTCCCTACAAGCCATTTTGAGCTTCTGCCCTCACCTGACTCTGGGCTGTGACCCTGGGGCATCAAGCTCAGCACATGAGTCTCCCCCAGCTCTTGAGGGGAGAGGAATGCTATTTATTCAGTTTGGGGCAGGAGGGAGAGGAGGGAAAGTATTTCTGGCCCTGATGCCGACAGCTTGGGTGGCTAGCAAAGCAGAATTGCAGGGGACCTGGGGGAGCAGTGCTAACCTGCCCCGCCCCCGCCTGGCCGCCTTCACCCACCTGCTGCTGCCTCCGCTTCCTGCCTGTCATTTGAATAAACAGTGTTTCTACAGAGCACTTGGCAAAGCCTCTCTCTCCAACACTCCGGCTCTTGAAGGGTGGCTTTCAGAGCAGTGTGTGGAGCTCTGGGGGCTCCCCCTGACTCCTTCCAGGCCATCAGAGAGACCGTGACTCTGAACAGCAAGCAGCTTCTGTATCTGACTGCCTGGGGTCATGTACCTGCTCCGCTCCCCAGCCCTGTGCCTGTTGTCTCTGTAAAATGGAGTGATTGATACCTGCCTCGTCCGGGCAGCTGCCAGGACCGAGAGAGGACGTGTGCGCGCTCAGCCCGGGGCCTAGGACCTCGTGAGGCCCCAGGACCCGTTAGGTGCTGTTACTACACTCGCACACAGCCCACCATCTGCGCCCGCTAGCTTCCTCTGGCACAGTGAAGAGGGGCTGCGTGTAAATTTCGGTTTCTCGAGCCCCTGCACCTCTTCCCCGGCTCTTTTTGCCAGCTAGGCCTTGGTCTGTGGTAGTAGAGCACCTCTACACAAGCACGGCTGCCCCAGGATGGGCCCCATGCTCGCCTGCTCCCACACACGCCCTGGAAAAGGAAGTGCCGGGCTGTTGCAGGGGAGGCCAGTCCCCCCTCTTACCAGCTTGGTCCAGCCAGCCCCCTGGCCCTGGCCCCTTCCCCCAGCCTGACTGCCTCGTTGTGTTCTAGACTCCTGGTATGCCGTGTTTCTTCAGAAGGGCCTCGCCTCACAGCTTTGCAAGTTGGTGCTGGGAAAGTGAGGCTTTCCCTCTCCCTTTCCTCTGCTTGGGGCTCAGCAGAGAAATCAGGAAAGGTCACTACTGCGCAAACTTAATGAGCCTCCTGTCTGGACTTCATCCTGTCATTCAAGATCTCTTTGGCTGTTGACAAGAGTTGGGAGGGAAAGGCTGCTCTTCTGCCAGAAACTCGGTTCCATTCCCTTCAGCACAGAGGTCTGGAAGGGCCTAGCAGGAGTGGGGACACAGCAGCTGGGAAGATCATGTTCCCTTCGGTGCCACCAGCATCTTCCTCAAGGCCACTTAGAGGAGGGAGAGGCCAGGCACAGTGGCACAGAGTGGGTTAAAAGGTTCGATTTATTAGGGGTGTCACTGCAGACAGCACTGCCTGTCCCTGAGTGGATTGCACACAGACCAGTCTCCCAGGAGATGGGCAGCCTCCTTCCCACCCCACCCAGATGTGCTCCTCTCCTGCCCCGAGCCTAGGATGTTACAGAGAAACAGGCCGTGTCCCCCTCTGTCCTCCCTCCTACGTTCCCATGGACTCCCTCCTGAAAGGCAGATTACCCTTCAGAAACCCCTGCAGCCCCCTGGCCCCTTGGCTCCAGCTATGCCCAGAGCCCACCCCCTTACCCACCCACCCCCAGCCCCAGGGACAGGCTGGAGGGAGAGAGAACAGCAGCAGGGGGTCAGCTACAGGCCTGACGCATTTATTCTTCACCCTGGATGCCCTGGCCTCAACTGAGATTGGGGTTTGATGCTGGGGGAGATTTCCTCTTGACCTTCTTGACTGGTGAGGTCTTGGCCCCAGGTTTCTTAGTCTGGACCGTGTTCTCTCTCTTCCTGGGTGACGAAGACTCCACAATATCCTCGCTGGAGGGCTCCTCCCGCCTGGGGTCATTGTAACTGTCCTCACTCTCCAGGTCTTCCCGGCTGTCTGGGCTGGACTCGGACATCCTGGTCAACTCTCTTGGGCTTACTGATCGGCTGAAGTCTGGAGGTGAAGATTCCAATTTCACCGGGCTTTTCTTCTTAATCAACTTGCCCTTCTTGACTTTTTTCTTCGGCTTTACCTTCTCATCCGTCTCCTCTTCCTTGACTTTCTCTTTTTCTTTTTTCTTCTTCACCTTCTTGATCACCTTGTTGCCCTGGGACTTTCCCGTGGGGCTCTCGGAGCGCCAGATCGTGATGGGAGCTGCTGAGTCCGGGGTACCTGGGACTGCGCCCAGGCCTGTGTCAGCGGGTGCAGGGGTGGCGGGCCCCACTTGGGTCGGGATGGGAGGCTTGCTTTCCTCCTCCTCCTCCTCCTCTTCATTCAGGTCGTCTGCCACATAGTCATGGTGGACTGGATGGTGGATCACTGCCACAGAGACAGGCCTATAGCTTTTGCACCTGGGGGGGAGGGGGACAGGGAGAGAGGATTGACAGAGAGTGGGGGGGCCGGTGCCCCTTAGTGCCGCCCCTGTCAGCCTGCCAGCACTCACCAGCCATACCAGAACCGCTCCACACACTCTTCCTCTGGGATGAGCTCAAAGCAAGGGGATTGGATGATGTTAAAACATGTTGAGCCCTCATCTCGGGAGCAGGTTGGGCCCACATCTCGGGAGTTGTCGCTATTTGTCTTCTCTGAGCAGTCCTTCAGCCTGCCACACAGAGGACTCAGCCTGGCTCCCATGCCTCCGTGACTCCCCCCGGGACCCAGAGCGAGAAGCCTGGGGGACAGCTGGCCTCTGCTGGACTCAGCCCAGGCTGCCAAAAGACCTCCTCCCCATGGCTCTGGAGCAGAGCCAGGTTTACAAAGCTGGGGCCAGGCTAGCAGTGCCAGGTCAAAGCTGAAGGGGGAACCACAGGGAAATCATGGGCCTAGCTCTGCCCAGCAGTCTCTTCTGGGCTGCGGGTCTCCCAAGAAGGAGGGCCCTTACCTAGAATCACAGTCACAGTGGCTGGCGGAGTGCAGGTGCAGGTTGTGGTGGCCATAGTCCGAGGTGAAGGGGTGGATGATGTGCCCAGTACACTGCTTGTGTTTCCAGCAGCACCTGTCCGGGTCCTTGAATTCACCTGGGGTGGTGACAGCGGCACACCTCTGGGTCTCCCCTCCCATAGCTCAATCTAAAGGCTTCGCCAGATTCAGCTGCTGCCACCCACCCTCCCCTTCCCCGGCAGCTTTCTACTTCAGAGTGGTAACCACCCCGTAGGAACCCAGTACTCCCCTTTCCCCTCAGGTCCCCTGCACAAATCCTCCCCCACAGACTCCCAGGAAAATGTCTCAGCGAGTCCCCTTTGCTGCTCCATGACACCTGCCTCTTCCACTCCCCGCCTCCTGCTGAACCTGCTGGGGCCCTCCACAGGCTGCCTGGTATGGGGCGCTACGGCGGCCTTATCCCTCCAGACAGGCAGGGAGAACTCAGCCTTTACCCAGCCTCTACGATGGTGGACCTGGGACAAGACCTCACGCTGGCCACACCCCAGGAGGTAACTCAGGCTGGGGGTGTGTTAGTCCAGTGGCCTTGAAAGTACTTGAGAGATGAGGGGACAGCAGCTTGGTATGAGCTTTGCCCCACATTCCTCCTCCCTTCCCCCCACCAGGCCGTGAGGGCCCCGGGTCCCCCATCCACCCCTGACCCACTTGGTGGCCTCCCTTTCTGCTTCTCTGCCCATGCCCCCTTTCCATCCTGGGGGGAATAAGACATTCGAGGCCGGATCTTGGGTCACCACCACCACCACCTTCTTCAGCACTGCTGAACTGGGGACAAGGGGCAGCAGAGTGGCACGTGCCCTGTACTTGACATCAGACCGGCCTGAGTACAAGTCTTGGCTCTGTCACTTACTAGCTGCGCGTCCCAGGGCAAGTTACTTCTCTGCGCCTTCATTTCCTTATCCATAAAATGGGGATGGCGGTAATACATATTTTGCAGGATTGTTGAGAGGGCTCAGTTCATATACGTCAAAGAAATCTGTGCACATAAAGTGCTAGGCCAAAGATAAGGGTGATTGTGGCCTCGGGGAATGGGCCCTCCCAGCCTGGGCCTGGCAGGAGTAGGGGATGGGCTGGGGCTGGGGCAGCTGGGTAACCCGTTCAGGACCAAACACTTCCCTCCCTCCTGCCTGCCACCAAGTGTCAAGTTTTCCCAAGTGAGAGGGGTGGGGAACCCTGGACCCACCTTCAGAGGAGAAGGTAGATGCATTGGTGCTAGATGGCACACCAGCCAGCCGATGTCCTCTCTCCCAGCCGGGTAACCTGTTTACGTCTGAGAGAGTACAGAGTGGCGGCGGCGGCAGCCCCCTCCCCATGCCATCCATGCCTCAAACAGTCCCTGACAAGCTCTGCCCGTGCCCTGGAGATGCGGGAAATTAAAAAAAAACCAACCCAACAGCCCCTGTTCTCAGGGAGAGGAGAGGGACACAGAGGACGAACAGTTCAGGGCGGCGGCACGATGCAGATACTGATGGGAAAGGAGGTGGGAGGAAGGCCTGTGGGAGCAGAGAACAAGAGAGGCAGGGCTGGGGGTGGGGGGTGATGAGGAAGACTTCCTGGAAGAAGCATAACAGGAGCGGAGTCTGGAGTAACGAATGGGAGTGAGCCAGAGCCTAGGCAAGGAGGGACAATTCCAGGAATTCCCAGGGCATGTGGAGGCTGGTCAGACAGTGTCCCTCGGCTGGGGCCACAGCTCCATCAGCAACCAAGGCAGAATCTGCCACTTGCCTTGCTTTCCCCCAATTAGCTTTGTCCTTTAAGGCATCAGAGCTGAGTCCTGCTCCTTGAGCTGATTGCTTGGGGGACTTTAGCAGGGCCTTCAGTGGCACTTGGTCATCTTTCTACAGGTCCCTGGTCAGCTCCTTCTATTTTCCACAGCTCAGTAAGTACCCAAAATGTATTGAATGAATGAATGAATGAATGAATGAATGAATGAAACTTGCAGCACCTTCCTGGAAGTTCCTGCCCTGCTGCTGTTCCTCTCAGCTCATTGCACCAGCATTACCTGAGGCTGCTCCCACCCTCATCAACTCTCCTCCAGCCTGGGGAAGTACCCCTCCACCTTCCTCCTGCCCAAAGCACCTGAATTCTAGGTCTCAGCCAGAATTTTTACCTCTTCACTGTTTTTGTTTTTTTCCTACAGGCAATGAATATCTTTAAACAAAACACTCTATAAACCCCGTTTCTCCCTCTGCATATACCACTGCATATCCCACCTCTCTTCCTTTTCAATCCAGATTTATTCACTCCTTCATTTAACAGACATATTAGCTTCACTAGGCACCAGTGAAGGAGGCCCAGTCCCTATCTTCAGAGAGTTCAGAGTCTCCACCTCTCTTCCAGGCCAGCCACATACAACATGGCAGCTACTGGGCCCTTCTATCAAAAAAGCCCAGGCATAGGCCACCAACGATTTCCTTTTTTTTTTTCTTTTTTTAATGATTTTTTTAAGATTTTACTTATTTTTTTAAAGTAATCTCTATGTCCAACGTGGGGCTCAAACTCACAACCCCGAGATCAAGAGTCCCATGTTCTATAGACTGAGCCAGCCAGGTGCCCCCCCCGCCAACGATTTCCTAATAGTTAAACCCAGTGGCCTTCTTTTTGTCTCATCTCACCTGACACTGTTGACCAATCAATCTCTTTTCTCCTGCAAACTGTTCTTCTGACTCCCATGACAGGCCTCTCTCATCTCATCTGCCTTCCTTCTCTGACTAGCTGTTTAGTTCTTTCCTGACTTCTTTGCGGTTTCCTTTTCCTCTGCTGTACCCCTAAAATTGGTGATTACCAGGGTTCTGTGTTTGGCCTCCTTCTCAAAGACTCTACAGCCTTCTCTTGGATAATGTCATCTTCTTACATGGTTTCAACATCCACCAAAAAATGACAAAAATCAGGGTCTCCAATCCAGACTGCTTTCCTGAGCACCATCAATATCCTTGGACTTTCCCAAAACATCTTAGACCAGCATGTCCCACACAAGCCTATCATCTTCTCCTCACCCTCCATAAACCATCTCCTCTTGTCTCTTCCAATTCAGAGAGGAACACACACCTCACCTAGAAATCTAGGGATCATTCTTTCCTTCACCTCTACACCAACTTGATGACCAAGTCTTGCCATGTCTACCTGCCCCCCACATCTGCCTCTCTCTTGGTTCAGACCTCCATTATCCCTAAGACCGCTGCAGGAGCCTCCTACCTGGCCTCCCTGCCTTCTCTTTCACTACCCTCATGTAGTCTTCACAATGCAGCCAAACTGAGTTTTCTAGAATACCAAGTGGTCTACCACGTTCCTCCTGTTCAATAGCCATCCACTGCCTTCAGGATGAAGTGAAACTCCTTATCATGATATAACTGACCCCCCAGAACCCAGGCCCTGGTTCCTTCCTCAGTTATAAGTTTCTCCCACGCATTCATCCTTCTTCCCAACCCTCGCATCTCCATTCCTTCTCTCCTGCCTCTCCCTCCCCAGAAATACCTGTTCATCTTGGAAAGAACAATGCTATCTACCCAAGTAGAATTGGTCACACATGTCTTGTGCCCCTCTACCCTGCTGTGGTACTTCATGCACTTACTCTATGGCAACATGTGACCAAGGCCCATATTTTATCTGCCTCTGTATCTGCAAGTCCTGGGACATGAAAAGTGCCCAGTAAATGTTGGTTGATTGAACGACTACATGAGTAGAATAAAACAAACCCTCTACTGGCACCACAAAGAAGCTATAGCATTAGAGATTCTGCCCAGGGTTCAAAGCAGAAGACTTTTCTAGAAGAAGAAAATTGACCCAGGATGAGCATCTTCCCAACATTAGGCACTGTGCTGGGCTTTTAAAATATGCCTTTGATTCGAAATCCTCACCACAATCCATTCTATCGATGGGGACTCAGAGACTCAGGATAAAAAACCTGTCCAAAGACACAAGTTAATGGGGCACCTGGGTGGCTCAGTCGTTAAGCGTCTGCCTTTGGCTCAGGTCATGATCCCAGGGTCCTGGGATCGAGTCCCACATCGGGCTCCCTCCTCGGGGGGAGGCCTGCTTCTCCCTCTCCCTCTCCCACTCCCGCTGCTTGTGTTCCTGCTCTCGCTATCTCTGTCTCTGTCAAATAAATAAATAAAATCTTAAAAAAAAAAAAAAGAAACAAAGACACAAGTTAATAGATGGTAGAGGTGGGAGTCAAACCCAATCTTCCTGGCTCTGTATGAGCTGTTCTTGTGCTCTTTCAGCCCTATCTACTTGGGGTTCCTATCCAAAACCCAACCTGCTGTCACTTCCCTACTGCACCTGCTTTTCAGCTCCAACACAGCCAATTCTTCATCCTCTGGTTTGACTCAATCCTGACTTCACAACCTCCCAGATCCAGCCTGGACCCTGAGGGTCAGGATTCAGACTCTACTTTATCTGACTCCACTGTTCTTGCTCTCTCCGGAGTCACTGTGAACGCGGCTTGTAGACAGAGTCCGCTGATTAACTCCTCCCCAACCCCCAAGAAGCCCTAACAATCGTAACTCTGTTTGCCAAGGGGTGGGGTTTAGTAACTCTCCTCAGATCTGAGGCAGGCAATCTGCTCTCTAGTTTCACAGGCAGGAGAGCTCCTACTGGAACAGCAGTGCCGCAGCGCTCCTGCAGCCGAAGTAATTGTGGCCGGACACAGGCGGACTTCATAATGAAACGAGGAGTGACAGCTCGAAAGGAAGAGGGAGGCTGGTGGTCTTTTTCTTGGAGGGGCATTTAACCAGGCGCAGGGGCCTAACTCAAAACTCACAGGTGATGCTCATTTGTACAGAATCCTCCCAGTCCTGCGGGCTGAGGAGCTCCCCCCGCCCTTGTGGCACAGGTGGCGGGCTTCCAGGTTGGGCACCAAAGCAGATGAATGGGGGAGGAAGGGAGGGGAAAGGGAGAAAGGAAGGGAAGTAGGGAGAAGGAGGGAGCTAGGCAGTGCAGTGTGCTCGCGTCTCCTGGGAAATGCCGTTCTCGCCCCGCCCACACATGGCGGTGATTGTGATGTCACGCGTGGAACCTCCAGACTCCTTCCTCCCCTCAGAGTCAGTGGAACCGCCCTCCCCAGCCTAGCGACTGGGTGGGTGCTGGACCAGGCGCTCCAGCCAGGCCCCGCGTTTCTTAGGCGGCGGTCGGGGCTCCGGAGGCAACACGGCAACGCCTTCCAGCCCTACAAACTAGGGGTTGGCAGCTCCGGCTCCAGTCGGACTGGCTCATCCGAACCCGCAGGCACTCTGCAGGGCCTCAGTCCTCAATCATTGGTCCACGGCTCGGCGTGAGCCCGCCCCCAGGCCCTAACTCCGCCCCAGTCCAGCCCCTGGCCCCGCCTCCCTCGCCTGGCTCTTCCCAGTTCTAAACCCTCCTTGGGTGCCACGCCCCCAGATCGAAACCCACCCCCAAACTCCTGCCCCGCCCCCTCTTTACCAGTGCTGCTCTCATCCCAGAGGCTGGCATTGTCCTCAGTCTTTTCCTTAGTCCACCTTTCAATCCTCAGTGTCGTCCTGACCCACATCGCTCTCAGCCCAGTTCTCGTCTCTACAAGACTCTTCCTCGCAGAAGTCCAATCCTGAACCTCAGCTTGGTCGAGCCAACCGTAAACCCCAATCTCAGCTTCGCCGCAATCCAGCCTTTAACTCCGCCTCATGCTTGCCCAATCCCTCCCTCCACCCTCCCCTGGCTCTGCGTTGTCTTAGCCCAAATCTAAGCTTCAGCCGCGCTCTTCATCCGGGGCCTCCCAGCTCCTTCCAGGCCCCTCTTTGTCCCACCTTTAACCTTAGTACCACCTCTTTATTTCAGGCCTAAACCTTAGCTCGGCCGCTCAGGCCCAGCCCTCAGTGCCATCCCTAGTTTCTCTCCAGACCTACTCCCAGCTCTTAGTCCTACCCCCAGACTTTAGCCCCGCCCCTACCCCCGTTCTTAGCCCCGCCCCAGCCATTCTCTCAACCGCAAGCTTCCGCCGCAATCCAGCCCCTCCCAAGCCTTCGGAACCAAGCCGCGGCCCTGGAGCCCCGCCCGCCTCCCCGCAGGCACCCCGGCTTCTCCGAGCTCTCTCTCGCTCTGGAGCAGGGCCGTCTCTGGCTCGCTCGCGTTCGCGCGCGTTCTCTCCTTCTGCTCTCAGGCCCCTCCACAGGAGCCCAAGGCCCAGTTCTCAAGATGAGGACTTGGTGTTGGCTCCCAGCCCCTCGTGGCGCCCACCCCCAAAGCCCCCTCCCCGCGTTCCCTCCTAGCCCCCGCAGGCGCCCTGTCCCGGAGACAATACTGCCCAATAAAGATGGCAACATAGAGCCAGGGTCTCGGTTACTGTTCCCCCAGTAATTAAAATAATTAAGGTTTCTGAGCTCTTCTTATGTATGTTAGTGCTCTATCTTATTTCGTTCACGCAACCGCACGTGTGTCCATAGGCTTGCCTGTGACGGGGAGCAGGGCCGCGGCATTCATAGTAACGTACTACACACACCCTTCAAACCCTTAAATATAGCATATACACTGCACATGCATCGATCACACACGTTGCATACATAAAAAAATCTCACACATGGACCACTGCAATATGCACATGAACATGCCCCTTACAGATATCACCCAGAAAACCAAACCACACCCCTGATCCCCACACCCAGTGGAGCACAAACATTCCACAGCAGCTCTGTGGTGCAGGTTTCTCTCTCTCTCTCTCTCTCTCTCTCTCTCACACACACACACACACACACTGAGTTACAGGCTCTGTGCAAGAAGAGGGGTGAGGAGCACAGTCCTGTGAGGGAAGAGACATGGAAAAAACAATCCCAGGGAGTGTGAAAAAGTGTTAGAACCGTACCACCCACACTCCACACATCACTCCCCTCAAATCCTCTTGGCACCAGGCTCCTAAGCCAGGATATGCTTCAACAGATGGAAAAAAGGGGAAAGGATGATGTTTAAACTGTTTTCTCCAGTCATCCAGGGCCTCTCCTGCAGCTGCTGCTGTCTGCATGGTCCCAGCCTTTACCTTCCTCCAGGCCCAGGAGGCTGAGCAGATAGGGCCACTACCCAGGCGTCCCTTCTCACCTTAGCTCCAGACAACTCCAGGAACAGCAGGAAAGTTGAAGCCAGGAGAGAGGAGTATGCAGAAAAGCCAGCCCTTCCAGGACAGAGTGGCTGGGTGAGAATGGTACCAGGCATGTGGACAGAGCACTTGCGGACTGGGAGCCCGGGTCTGTGTCCTACTTGACCCTCTGGAGGTAACACGGCAGGATGACCTCTGAGGATGACACCTCAGAGGCCTCTCAGGATGACACCTGAGGCCACAGGTGTCCCACCATTGTTGGCCCAGATGTCTAAGATACTTCCAGCCAATCTGACTCTGGGTCAGATGTCGACAGGGAGCCAGGTTTTTCGCCACTCTTCCCTCCAATCAGTTATAATAGTTAAGGTGTTTTTTTTTTTTTTTAAAGATTTTATCTATTTATTTGACAGAGAGAGAGACAGCGAGAGAGGGAACACAAGCAGGGGGAGTGGGAGAGGGAGAAGCAGGCTCTCCGCTGAGCAGGGAGCCCGATGCGGGGCTCGATCCCAGGACCCCGGGACCATGACCTGAGCCGAAGGCAGACGCTTAACGACTGAGCCACCCAGGCGCCCCAATAGTTAAGGTTTTTGAGCTCTTCCAGTGTGTGTTAGTGTTTTACTTTATTTCATCCATGAAACCTCATCAGTATTATCAGCCTGATTTTACAGATGAGGAATCTGAGGCACAGAGGATAAGTTATTTACCCGGGAGTCTGAGAGCTCTTTCCTTTAGTTCCTTATCCCCAATTGTGTCCTCCTACTTAGTGCTTATTCCCAAATTTTTACCACTGGATAATTGTTTTCTTTTTTTTCACCCCCTTCCTGACTTCGCTTTAAAAAATACTTCTCTTTGGGGCGCCTGGGTGGCTCATTTGGTTAAGCATCTGACCCTTGATTTCAGCTTAGTCGGTTAAGTGTCTGCCTTCAGCTCAAGTCATGATCCCAGGGTCCTGGAATTGAGCCCCACCTCGGGCTCCCTGCTCAGTGGGGAGTCTGCTTCTCCCTCTCCCTCTGCCCCTCTAACTGCCTGTGCATGTGCACTCACTCTCTCTCTCTATAATAAATGGATAAATCTTTGAAAATAAATAAATAAATAAATAAAACTTCTCTGAGGAGAACACAGTGAGAAGTGATTGAAGAACAGTGAGGACTCAAATGGGGGACCTCCTGACTCAGAGCATGTCTTTTTCTTTTTGAAGAGGGAAAAAGGTATGCTGGTTTTTTCTCTTCTTTTTCTTTTTTTCTTTTTAAAAGTAAGATCTAGGCCTACCTAACATGGGGTTTGAACTCTTGACCGTAAGATCAAGAGTCACATGCTCTATCTAGTGAGCCAGCCAGGTGCCCCTATGCTGTTTGTTTGTTTTATTTAATCAGGTTTTAAAATGTAAAAAGACACTACTCATAAATTTATGCTTATATCACTAATAATGTTAGATATTAGATAGCACATCTTTTTTTTTTTTTTTTTAAGACTTTATTTATTTATTTGTCAGAGGGAGAGACAGCAAGCAAGCAAGCACAAGCAGGGGGAGCTGCAGGCAGAGGGAGAAGCAGGCTCCCCACCAAGGAAGGAGCCCGATGCAGGACTTGATCCCAGGACCCTGGGATCATGACCTGAACCAAAGGCAGATGCTTAACCAACTGAGCCACCCAAGCGTCCCTAGGTAACATATCTTCTGAGTAAGAGCCAAACCCATACCCTCCCTGGGCCTTCTGATCAATCCAAAGAGCATCCAAAACTCAATCACTTCTTACTGTGTTCTCCTCGGAGAAGTATTTTTTTAAAGGGAAAGCAGGAAGGGGGTGAAAAAAAGAAAACAATTATCCAGTGGTAGAAATTTGGGAATAAGCACCAAGTAGGGGGGACACAGTTGGGGATGAGGAACCAAAGGAAAGAGCTCTGAAAGCCAACCACTTAAGAGTCCAGTACAGCCCTCCAAAATGTGGTTCCTGAGCTCCCAGCCTGTCTAGATCCTGCCCAGAGGCCAGGGATGGCCAGAATCCAGCAGGAAGCTCCAGTCCCAAGATAGCCATCCAGCCCTGTCCATTCCGCATCCCTCATCCCCAACAAAGGACTCCAGTCCCCAAACTGCTAATAACAGAGATTTTAATACATAAGGCACAGTGTGAGGCTGGGATCATTAAGCATCCTCATACTCAAAAGGGCCCAGCAGGCTAAGCAAAAGCAGCAGGGATTACCTCCCCACTGCTGGGCACCCTGGAGAGTCCCCCAAAGGAGGGGGGAAACATCTAGTCTTTGGCACGGTGCCCGGGGCAGGGAGCGACTAGCATGGTCCCCGCTACCCCTCCAGGGGTACTGCCACCAAGGGGCAGCTCTTTGGTCTGGAAAAACAATCAGTGCAAATGTCCAGGGTCGAGCTCTAGGGCAATCAAGTGGCACAGTGCACCAGGGCTGGGCAGGCTCTGGACAGTCCCCTTACCGCTCACGGGCAACATGTGGGCTTCTTCTTGCTGGCAGTTAGGTAGAGGTTGCTGTCCTCACTATGGATGCCTGAAGAAGGCCAGGAAATATATGAAGCAGGAATCAGGGGTTCCCCGCGCTCTCTGCCACCCCATCCAGGCAAACACTCACGGACAACATCCCCAATGCGCCGGGCCCCCGATTTCTCCAGCTCAGCCAGCACGTTGGCTTCAAAGGTCAGCGCCGCCACACGGAAGAAGAATTCCCGGACATTTTCACCTGACGCATGGGGCAGATGGGTGCTCAGGGGCCGTTCCAGGCCTCGAGTCACTGGGCACAGCTGAAAGGGCAGGAATGAGAGGCCAGGTGGACAGGAACACCACAGCAGAAGACCTGAAGCCTCTGACTCACCAGTGAGAGAAGAGACCGCCCAATACTCAGCCTTCATCTCTTGGGCCACCTTGAGTGCATCTTTCTCCATCAGCACATACTGAGCAGGAGTCTGAGGGAAGGTCAGAGTCAGATGGCAAGGGGGGGGCGGGGTCCCCTGACCGGGCTGGAAGCCGCCCCTCCCCTACTGACACACTCACACTCAAGTCCTTCTTGGAACCCACAAGGAAGAGAAGCACACTGGACGGGTCATTCTCCTTGAGTGCATCAGCGAGCCATTGTCTGCCACAGAGGGTAGACAATCAAGGATGAGTAAACTTGGAGAGGCTCCTCCCGGTGGCACTCATATGCCCATCACACTCTCTCTGGTCCTCGATGCATTCTTTTCCTTCCCTACTAATGCTCCTGACCACCTCTCTTTTCTGAACCCTCTCTTCCCGGAGCCCCCATCGTAGCTCAGCATCCCCACATACTTGGTATGTTCCAAGGAGGCCACATCATTCAGGTTGAAGACAATGATGATGGCTGGAAAAGGGGCAGAGACAACTGACATTACCAGCTCATTTCCCAAATCCCCCCAGCCCTAGATTAGAGACCAGGAACACCCGCCTTCCCCACTTCACTGAGGCCCTTACCTTGAGCTCCTCGGTAATAGGTTGATGCAATGCACTTGAACCTCTCCTGTCCAGCGGTATCCCAGCTGGGAGGAAGGAGGGGGGTACAACACAGGTATGTGGGAGGGGGGCATGAGGTGGGGTTCAGGTGCTCGGGGAAGGAATGGCTGGGAGGTGTGGAGGAGGCACTCACAGCTGCAGACTGAAGGGGACGCCCAACACCTCAAATCGTTCCATCTCAAAGTCCACTCCAATGGTAGCCTTGTAATTCTTATCAAAAGTATCTTTGCAGAACCTGAGGGAGCACCAGATGCTCTGGCCCTGAGCCCAGCCCACCTGGCTAGGTCTGGCCAAACCCTTCCTGGCCCAATCCAGCTCAACTAGAGCACCTTCTTACCTCTTAATGAGACAAGTCTTCCCCACTGACAGATCCCCCACCACAATGACTTTGGAGATCTTAAATCTGTAGGACACAAAAGGGGGCAGGAGGCGTGAGCACTAGCTCTTGCAACCTAGGGAGTCTCAATGTTCCCTACTAAGTCTATAAAGTTAGCTGCACCAAGGCTGAGGTTACCATAGACAAGAGGCCTCCCAGGCAGCTTGCCTGGACACATATGCTTCCAGAAGAGTCTTTTGTGGTTCAACATCAGAGAGACAGGAATTTGAATCCCAGTTCTTACATCTACTAGCTGTGTGACTTACGACAAGTTACTTAGCCTCTCTGAGCCTCAGTTTCAACATTTGTTAAGTGGAGATTTAGTATATACTCTATTGGGTTGTTGTGAAGGTTTTTTTTTTTTTTTTTTTTAAGATTTTATTTATTTATTTGACAGAGAGAGACACAGTGAGAGACGGAACACAAGCAGGGGGAGTGGGAGAGGGAGAAGCAGGCTTTCCACAGAGCAGCGAGCCCGATGTGGGGCTCTATCCCAGGACCCTGAGATCATGACCTGAGCCGAAGGCAGACACTTAACGACTGAGCCACCCAGGCGCCCCTGTTGTGAAGGTTAAAATGAGATAAATGTCCTATATTCTGAGATAAAGGTATCCCCCCTTCACTCCCCCCACACACATTTTAAACATCTCTGAAATCAGGATACATCTTAAAAGTGATGGTGTTTTCCATTTAATAAAAGACAATAATAGTAACCAACACACTGCCTGGCACACAGTAAACGCTCTGTTAATGGCACGCCAATGTTATCAGTATTACCTTCTTTCACCCATAATGGGACACATCCCTACAGGCACAGCTCCCTGCCCTGGGGCTCAAATGGGTGGCATGTGGGAAGGTGAGCTGGTGACCACCCTCTCCTGTTGGGTACCCTCTTTGTGTCAGGAAGTGAACTGCCGTCTCTCTACCCCACCCCATTTCATAGGACTCATCACAACCTTGCTGGGAAGAAAAGGGAGAACACATGGGTGTAAAAATGGGGGAATTACCATATAACTGGTAGAGGCTGAAACGAAGCCCCAGGGGGTGCGTGTATACCCTAGCTTTGACTGAGACTTCCTTTCTTTGTTAAGGATGTCTAGCTCACCCCACGGTGCCTGTCCGGTGCTCCTGGCAGGCGCAGGTGACGCGGGGGTGGAAGTCTTTGTGCACGTGCAAAGCGGCCTCCTTCCTCAGGCACTGAGGGATAGAAGAGAATGGGACTCACCCACTCCTGGCCCACGTCCCGCAGCCAAGCTGCCCTGGGCGGGGGTAGGGGACCACCCAGAAGCAGCAGACCTAGCTGGGCGGCAGCGTTGGGCCCAAGCCTCTAACTGATCTGGTGCCGCCTCCTCCCCGCCCACACCCCACCGCAGCCAGAAGCCCGACGTGGCCCTGGCGCCTACCTGGGGCAGCTCCGCCAGGACGCGGTCCCTCCGCACCGGCGCCAGAATGTTCATCTCGCCTGCGGCCTTGCGGGGAGCCCCGAGAAGGCGCGGGGGCCTGATCCGCCCCAGCGACCCGGGCCCGTGGAGACCCGACAATCACCCGCGACCGGGGTGTCCCGACTATAACTCTGGGCCACGGGGAGCCTACGGGAGCCCGCGGCCTCGGGGACGCTACGACCACAGCAGGCCACGGGGATGAGACGATCATCCGGGGCCGGGGCGAACCCACAATCACCCGGGCCCGAGTCGTCCCGACGACGACTCGGGGGCGGGGAGACTCCTCCGCCTCCAAATGGGGGCGGGGAGTCCCGTCCGGGGGGGCCCGGGCCCGCGCAGACCCCACAATAACTCGGGGCCGGATAGTTCCTACAATGACTCGGGGCCGCGGTGACCCGACGACAGCTCGGGGTTGAGGCGGTCCTACCATAACAGAGCCGCCCGGGGACGCGGAGCGGCCCCGCCGCACGGGGTCAGTGTGGGCAGGGATGGCGCTGCAAGGCCCGCGGCCGGCTGGAGGAGGGGGCCAGGGGCCCAGTCCGCTGCAGGGCCCGGCGTCCCACTCCGCTCTCCCTTCGCGAGCGCTGTAACATGATCCCCGGAAATTCCTGGAGAAGGGCCGCCCCCTGCCCCTCTCCCGGCAGCTCCGGGCCTCGCAGCCTGTCCCAGCCTCCCCCTCCTCTCCTCCCTACTGCGCTGCCCCAGCTCTGGGTACCCTGCCAGATGCCTCACGGGCACCAGGACCGCCTCCACCCAGGCTGGAACCCGCCCAGATCGAAGTCCCCCAGGTCGCTCTCCCCTGCGCCTCTGGGCCGGCCTCCGGCTCCAAGGGGACCCTTACCCAGTCAAATTGGTGATGGAGAATCGGTGATTGCTGCGCAGTATCTGGCTGGGCCAGGAACCGGCGGGGAGGGAAAAGGAGGAGAGAAGGGGCCCAAGGAGAGGCGGCGCTTCCCTCCTCAACTCCAGACCCAGAACGTGACTCATAGAGTCTGCCCCCGCTCGCCCTTCTGCCCGGGATGGGGTGGGGTGGGGGAAGCCGACAGGGGATGCCAGGGTCGGAATGGGATGCCCACCGAGGAAAGAGACGTCCAGTCTGGGGTGTCTTCCTTCAAGGCTCCCGTGTAGGCTGAGGGGTGGGAGGCTGAAGACGAACCTGCCTCCCTCAATGGAGTCTAAAGAAGGGCTAGGTGGACCTGAAACTTCGCCCTTTAGGTAGGTCACGGCTCTGGGACTAGGGGACTCCGCTCTGGTACCAGCGTTCTGTCTGATCCCATTGGAATCTTACCCCCAAGGACAACTTTTCCATTTTGCAGTTCTGCAGGATAGGAGAGCACTGTAGCACACAATAATTCTCACCATCAAAGGGGAGATCTGGTTCGAAAGAGGGGAGGAGGAAGATAGAAAGTGTAGGGTGGAGGTGGGATAGACACAGACCTTCAGAGAAGCAAACCTAAGCTTTACTTGTTCTGTGTCTGGAACCGAATTCGAGGATGCAAACATGGACTGGAGCAGGGAAGGGAAGACTACTTAAAGGGAGGGGACTGTGGGGCACCTGGGTGGCTCAGATGGTTAAGCGTCTGCCTTCAGCTCAGGTCATGATCCCAGGGTCCTGGGATCGAGTCCTGCATCGGGCTCCCTGCTCCTTGGGAGCCTGCTTCTCCCTCTGCCTCTCTCTTTCTGTCTCTCATGAATAAATAAATAAATAAAATCTTTGGGGGGGGGGGGAAAGGGAGGGGACTGTGAATGAAATTATTCACAAGAACTAGTGAGCCCTAGAGAAATTTGTACCCCGGGTGTTTGGACTATTGGTCGTTTCAAGAGTATTATCGGGAAAACGCACGAAATCTGACAGTCACAGGTAAAGAGGGGTAGATGTGACCACCTTCTACGATACTTTTCTCCTCCCCTCTGCCTGACTCGACTTTTTCTGCCACCAGATCCCTGTGTTATTGATAAGCCACATCCCCACTCTGGACTAAATTTCCACGGAAGTTGTTAGAGGGACTTGGACCAGATAATTTCCTAAAGTTCTTTCTTTCTTTTCTTCTTTTTGAGAGAGCGAGCGAGCATAAGTGGGGGGAGGGGCAGAGCAAGAGGGAAAAGCAGCCTCCCCGCTGAGGAGGGAGCCCGATGCAGGGCTCGATCCAAGAACTCGGAAATCATGACCTGAGCCGAAGATAGCCGCTTAACTGACTGAGCCACCCAGGCGCCCCTGGACCAAACAATTTCTGCTCTAACATTCTAGAGCTTTGCTTCACTCTCCCTGCGTCAACCTAATTATACTCAGTCCAGTTTTCAGTGTTACTGTCTCCTGGAACTGCAATACTCTTTCCTCAAGATGGGAAGGGCTCAGGACTAGATGCCAGCGGCAGCTAGCTACACCGTCCACATCCACCAGCCGCAGCAAATAAACACGTGTCTCAAAAAAAACTACAACCCCCAAGAAGCTTTAGATTCTTTTGAGGGGAGAGGTGGAGCATGCTTAATCACTCTCGCGAGGAAATAAAACCTAACTACCATTCCCAGAGGGCGCCGCGCTACAGGATATCCAATCAGCTTTAAATAAAAAACATCGCGAGTCTTCAGTGAGACTCTGCTCTATAAGCCCCTGGAAACGAGCCTTGGAAATCCCTTTTACGAAGATGGCGCCGAAGGCTAAGAAGGAAGGTTTGTGCTGGGGTTGGGGAGAGTACCACAGCTAGCTGGCGTGGGATCCCCTTGGAGTGAACGAACTGGGAGGACAGCGGCTGGGCTAAGCCTTGGGGTGTCTACTCCGGAGCTGTTTCTCGCATTCCGGCACGCTGCGATGCGCGTGGGCCCGGCCGCATGGGCTCGGCTCCTATGAGGAGGTTTGGGGAGGCAAGCCCGGCCGGCACCACCTGTCGGGGGCCGCCAGACTGTTGGCTTTGGGGAACTACACGCATCCACAGGCCCGAGCTCCATGTCTCCAGACCTGTAAAGAATTATAGTCCTCACGGCGCCTGGGTGGCTCAGACGGTTAAGCGTCTGCCTTCGGCTTAGGTTATGATCCCGGGATCCTGGGATCGAGCCCCGCATTGGGCTCCTTGCTCGGTGGGGAGCCTGCTTCTCCCTCTCCCTCTGCGTGCCGCTCCCCCGTTTGTACTCTCTTTCTAATAAAAAATAAGAAGCCTTTAAAAAAAAAAAATTATAGTCCTCAGCTTAGTTTCTTTTTCTTTTTCTCGTGTTAGAGCTATATAGGTAGCTAGAACCACTAGCACACATCTTGTCAACTATCAAGCGTTACATCATTGCTAGTTCCTTTTTTTCTTCGTCGTATTCCTGAAGTTACTCTTTGAGTTCGCCCCGGTATCGTGCATATGATGGAAAAATTTTAACCTGAGACTTGTGATGTCTTCAAAGGAACCACTGATGCACGTGTGGGGTGGAGCGCCCGTTAGGGGTTTTGAGGACGGAAGTGATTGGTTTCTGAGTCCCGTGCCCTCATTTTCTTTCTTTCTCTCAGCCCCTGCCCCTCCCAAAGCCGAAGCCAAAGCAAAGGCTTTGAAGGCCAAGAAAGCGGTGCTGAAAGGCGTCCACAGTCACAAAAAAAAGAAGATCCGCACGTCACCTACATTCCGACGACCCAAGACACTGCGTCTGCGGAGGCAGCCCAAATATCCTCGAAAGAGCGCCCCCAGGAGAAACAAGTCAGTACTGTCCTTTCCCATGAAAAGATGTTGGGTAATTTGGAAATTTACCAGACCTACAGCATGATTTCTCAAATACATGTTGGTACCTAGTGTGCGTCTCTAAGGGGAGTGTGAAAAAGATTGTTAATGCCCTATTTAAGAACAAGAGGAGATGTTTTTACAACATTGGCAGGAATTGTTTAAAACAGCTCAGTGACTATTTGTTAGGTTAATTGCTTCATATATGGTCAGGGTTTTAAATTCTGCTTTCTTGGAGTTGTAAAGTAGTACTTTGTTTAAATGTTTGGTTTTTTGTTGTTTTGGAGTTCCAGGTTTAGTTATTCATTGCATCTATTGGTGTAGGGAATAGTCCTTGAGGGCGACAGTGTGGGATGATTCTAGATTGATAAGGACACTTATTAATATGTATTGGACAGAGAAGGCCTGCAACAGTGTATAAAAGGTTCTTTTTGTTTACTCTCAAGTCTTTACACTCAAAGAAATAGGGGGAAATGGGCAAAAGGTTTAGGGTCTTGAGTGTTTTGGTGCCACACTAGTAGTAATAAAACCGACTTAAGGGGGGCCACAGATCAGAGCAATAGTAGTAACTGCCACTTCCCACTGCTTCTTAAGAAAAAGACAAGGAGAGTGGGACGTGTCCAGGGAGGAAACCACTTTTGACCCCCATTTGGACCTGGGATTTAGTGTCAGGAGAGGTTGAGACCTGATGTCTAGCTTTAAGATAGGCACGTAGCGTCCACGTGAACAGAGACTTGTTTTTCTAAATTTCAGGGGGAAAGCTGCGTGGTGTAGCTGTGGTCAAGCCACTGTAAGTTTAACTTGAACTGTAAATAAAAGTTGCTCTCAATCAGTGGCCCTCAAAACCAGTTTTCAGCAACCAGTGGGGGCAGAAATGTCTATTAAATCTCACAGTGAAGCCCCAGCATTCTTTGGAACTCTACCCTGGGTTTTAAGATTCTGTAGTCTAGCTTTATGCTTTTGAAGTAAGTTGTTTAACCTCTGAAGTCTCAAATTTCTTCCAGAAGTTTGCCCTTCAAAATGTTGAAGTCAAGGGACGCCTGGGTGGCTCAGTCGGTTAGGTCTTGATCCCAGGGTTCTGGGATCAAGTCCCACATCAGGCTCCTTCCTCGACAGGGAGCCTGCTTCTCCCTCTGCCTGCAGCTCCCCTTGCTTGTGCTCTCTCTTTTTCTGACAAATAAATCTTTAAAAATATTGGGGTGCCTGGGTGGCTCAGTCGTTAAGCATCTGTCTTCGGCTCGGGATCGGGCTCCCTGCACAGCAGGAAGCCCGATGCGGGGCTCGATCCCAGGACCCCAGGATCATGACCTGAGCCGAAGGCAGACGCTTAATGACTGAGCCACCCAGGCGCCCCAAATAAATCTTTTTTTAAAAAAATGTTGAAGTCAAAGAATGAAGGGGGTTTGGAACTCAGAGATGATCTTTAAATGACTTTGTACGATGCAAGTACTTCAGTCTGTTTGGCTCAGGTCATGATCCCAGAGACCTGGGATGGAGCCCCACAGCAGGTTCCCTGCTCAGCGGGGAGTCCGCTTCTCCCTTTTCCCCTTACGTTGCTCTTGTGCGTGCGCTTGTGTGCTCTCTCTAATAAATAAAATTTTTTAAAAGACAAAGCCCTTCAAGGGGAAGAAAGTGCACAGGTTTCTGCTCCTAGGTCCCTAAGTTTAAGGTGCAGATGATGACACTGTTTAGCGACCAAAGTCTGACAAAAATGATTTCTACTTCATGGTCTGATGCACCTGGGCTCTTTTGGCTTTGGGCTCTAAAAGGGGGCCTATCCTTTCTTTTATCGGACCCAGGCGATACCATTTTGCCTCTTCCCCAGGCTTGATCACTATGCCATCATCAAGTTCCCCCTGACTACTGAGTCAGCCATGAAGAAAATAGAAGACAACAACACGCTTGTGTTCATTGTGGATGTCAAGGCCAATAAGCACCAGATCAAACAGGCTGTGAAGAAGCTCTATGACATTGATGTGGCCAAGGTCAACACCTTGATCAGGTGAGTAGGGCCTCGGTCAGGAGCCAGGAAACCTGCATGGAGTCAGAAGTAGGTTTCACAGGGTCTGAGCCTTAAGAAATGAACAGCTTCTGCTGTAATTCTAGTCCTTTGTATCTAATAAACAGCCTTTTGAGGACACATTAGCCCTCCTGCCTCTAGGACTTGATGTATGGTATTGGTGTTCATTTTCTTGATTCCATACACCTCTAGACAGGCGGGCCTTAGAGTAAGACACAGTTATGTCAGATTACCTGGACTTATGCCTTAAAATGTTCTGTGGTGTTCCCCACAAAGGGGAGTTGGCTTCATTTGTGGTTTGATGGCATCCCTAGTCTCCTGTGCAAATGATGGAAAAGTCACTATTTGGGAAAGAATGACATGAACAAAGGAACCACTGATGTGCCAGAAAGACTAGGGGGAAAAGGGAGGGCTTGGGGGCAGTGAGGGTAGGAGGAATGAAGACTTCTTTATCCTAGGCCTGATGGAGAGAAGAAGGCATATGTTCGACTGGCTCCTGACTATGATGCTTTGGATGTTGCCAACAAAGTAAGTTTCCTTTGCTATGAACTCATCTCTACCACCTGGGTCCAAGTGATGTGTCTGCTAGTGACCAAAACCTGACCTTTGCTGATGAACTCACTGCACCCCTATCCTTAATAGGCTCTACCCTCGTCTCATTTTGCTTTTTAACCATGACATTCCAGCTTAATCTTCACATTTCAGCTCCCAGTAACAAAGCTCCCCTTTTGTTTTTCAGATTGGAATCATCTAAACTGAGTCCAGCTGGCTAAATCTAAATATAAATTTTTTCACCATTTGTGTTTCTTCGTTGATTTCTGGTTGGGCTTTGGGGGAGGCCATACTATGGTATACACACACTTAAGTTAACAGGGGCTGGGCAAGACTTTGGTCTACTTACCCTGTTGGAACACTCTGCATTATTACTTCCCCATGCTTGTTAATCCTGGCAGTGGGAGCTCAGGTATTTGTTACCAGATTGGAGTTCGTCGTCCTAGGACAACTATAATTTGCCACCATCATGGGGGTAAGAGAACAAACAAGAATCCCTCCTTTTATCTGGAAGGGGCTTTGTAGGAAACCAGTACACAAAGTTCTCATTAGCATCCACTTCAGGGCAGTGTGGACTGGCTGGCTTTCGTAGCACCTGTCCCCACACCCAACTACCATGTCCAACCGGTTGGTCTGCTTCCCTCACCCCTTGCCCAAGAAAGGACAAGGACTTCAGAGGAGTGCTTTCAATAGCATTTTCAATAGTAGGTGCAGAAGATGCCCCAGGCCTGAGGCTCCTATGTGTGAGGCTGTTCTTGGCTGTGTTTGCTCTTCTGGCCACAAGTTGCAGGCTCTGGGCCTCTCACTCTGTCAAAAACTTGTCTTTGTGTTGCTGGCTGGGGACACGCTCAGGGCAGAAGTCTGAGCGGAGAAGGCGAGAAAAGTAGATGAGGATCATGATGTCCAGCATGAGCAGGTTACCGAGCAGAAAGGTGCCCAGGGTCCTCTGGCCCAAATAACGCAGGAAGAAGTGGGTGAGGTAGGCCTGAGGGGCCAGGCGGAAGACAAAGTACATGACCAAGTTGACATACTTGTTGACCCGGTACAGGAGGAGGTGCTGGGCATTGTTTATCTTCATCATCATGCGGATGGTGAGGAAGATGTTGCTGACCTCTACCAGCAACGTCAGGACTCCCCCACCGACAAAACTGTTCAAAAAGATGCCTGAAAAGAAGGCACCCAGGGCCTAGAAGGCAAGGGAGATAACGTGTTAGGGAACCCAGATGCCATGGCTTTCCTGAAAGCTGGTGGGAATGACGGCTGGGAAATCCATCCTTACTGGCTTCCTTCTGGATTATAGCTTAAGGTGGATTCAGCATGATTACATTTTGATTCTGGCTCTGGGTGGGGTTTCCAGTCTGTTCAAGGAGGTAATAGGTAAGGCCATGGATTGCTGGCCTCAAAAATTAACTCACCAAGGGCACAGAAACTGCCAACCTTCAGTGTCCTGGCATGAGATGTAGGACACGGGTTGGAAATGGGGTTAAGAAAGATGGTCTTTACCTCCCAGGTTCAGAAAGGGCTGAGACCAGGTTGCTAGCACCAGGCCTACACCACATCCCCTGCTTCTCATTTACCATGAGGTGATGAACGAGGTATTCCCAAGAAGCTCGTGTCTGACGACTAACCACGATGTCCACCGTGTCGTGGATGAAATACCCTAGCGGGGGGGATGGGAAAAGGTCAAAGGAACTGAACAAAAAGCTCCCTGTTCCCGCACCTACTTATTTTCTGGGCAAGACCTACCTGCGGAGAAGCAAGCGAGCAGATAGCCAGAAAGCGACCATGCCGTCTCAATCTCCACCAGCATCTCGGGGGTCTGCCATAGACTGGGAGGGAAGAAGGCAGTCTCTCAACATCTCCGCATCCCCAAGGACCCTCTACTCCCCTATTACCCCTCCCAGTCCCCGGGGAATCTGGGCTCGCGCTATTGGCTTTGTGGGAAGTGAGGAGAGGCTTGGCTGAAACCCAGGTGTCTCCCGGTTCCGAGATGAGCTTTCCCCCCTCCCCTGGGACCTCTGCCGCTCCTAGTTGGAGAGCTTTCCAAACAGGGAATCAGGTGAGACTGCAAGGCCTGAGCATGCCAGAGAGTGATGCGGAGAGAAACGTGGGATCCCCCAGCCACCCACCTTCACTCCCCCAGTCCCTCACTCACCACAGCAGCGCCCAGACCCCGGACACAATGGAGTGCGCGAAGGAGACGAGCAGGTTGTGCCAGCGCCAGGTGCGCAGGGGGTCGGCGCGCACGTGCGCGGGCAGGGGCAGGCGGCTGAGCGCGCGCCGGAGCGCCCGGAAGGTCAGCGTGGCGCCCAGGAGCAGCGGCAGGGCGGGGTGCAGCAGTGGGGGCATGCTGGCCCTCCCTGCAGTCTGTCTGTCTGCCCCGTAAGCCGCCTCGTCGGACTGCTCCGGGAACGGGGCTCTTCTCCGGCCAGTCCACACCCACCGCCTCCCCGCCGGCCGCCAGCCTCACACAGTTTTCGCGTTGCCCTCTAGGCCCCTGCACTCCTCCCGGCTCCTCCCCGCGGGCCTCTGCCCCCGCCCCCAGCCGCTCCCGCCCCGCCCCGCCCCTGCCGCCTGCCCCAGTCCCTCCGGCGCCTCCGCGGCACCGAGGGCCAGAGCCCCATTTCCCGGGGGCCTCCGGGCCCCGCCTGGCTCCCGCGGACTTCGGGCGAAAAGGGGCTCTCCTGGGGGGCGCCGACGCCGCGGCACCCCTCGCTGGCGCCTCCCGACTGCCGACGGAGTCCTGCCTCGCTCGCTTGGCCTCATTAACCTGCGTCCCCTCTTTCCCCGGGGCTACCGGCTCCCCCGCCTGGGCGGGTACTGAGAAACCTCTCTCTCCGCCCTCAACTCCTTTCTGGGCAGAGCGGGGCGGGGCCCGTCGCACACCCGCGTCCTTTAAGCCCTGATCCTGGGGAGGGGTCCGAGCCCCGCCTCGATAATGGTCTCCGCCCATACCCTGTTCTTTCACTGGATCTCTAGCTTCTTCAGGCCAGAGACGGACATTTTTATCAGCTTCTACGGCGCCCCGCATCGACTTGGTGCCTAGAAAGGGTCGACTAATCCATCACCCTTCTTCCCAGCCCGCTCTTGGGCTGCTGGGGCCGAGCGGCTGTCACAGTACTCCCTCAGACAGTCCCAGCTCTTCTCCTGGCTCCCTGGAGGCTGGCAGGAGGAAGACCGCGGATTTGCCCGGGCTGCTGGGGTGACCCTTACTCTTCAGGACAGTGGCCTGGAGTAGTTGCAGCTCGTGGTCACTAGGTGTCAGCCTATCCCCATCTTGGCGCGGGATCCCCTCCCGCCTCCTAACACGCGAGGTGCGAAAGGGGAAAAGGCTGAGGACCCGAGGCTGGGGGTGGTGGTAGAAGAGAGGATGGTAGTGGGGGGAGGGGGGAGGCGGGGCTAGGGAAAAGATGCTGCGAGAGGGAGGGAAAGCTAGAGGGACCAAGAGGTTTGGGTATTTGCCTCCCTTGATGGTTCCAAGGTTACATATTAACCCCTGTGGGGCTCCTGGGTCAACCACGGCCCGATTGGTTTCCAGGTGAGAGCACGAGTGTCCCTTGTTGTGTGGCTTTTCCCCTCTGCGCTTCCCTTTGCTCACAGGGCAGCTTTGTTCATCAGCCAACAAAAGCCTGAGCCAGCGACCGAGGGCCCCTCGTGGGGCCCCTCTAGTGGTCTTTCCACGTGGGCAGGTTTGAGTACCCTTTTGAGTGGTGGGGCGGGACAGAACATAAACACTCCTTTCCTCACTCGCTCAGAAATAGGGACGCTGTCTCTTTGCTAATCACCATCCTCTCGCTCCTTAACTGAGCTTTTATGGAGCTCGCACAGAGCAGGAGGCACAGGGAGACAACAGGAATTAAACTCACTTCCGGTCAAAACCCTAGACAATCGTACTAACCAGCCCCCTACGTTTAGACAGAAGCCTTGAACCCACATCGGTCAAACAGCTCTCCTCCCTCCTCTCTCTGATGCTTTCAGATAGTGGTCCACTTCCCTCTCATCTAATCCCCAAAGGAGATTCTCCCTATAGTTGAGCGTTGAAGACGGATTACCTGCGGCAAAGTTGTGTGTGTGCAGGGCGGGGGGGTGGGTAGTGATGACGAGAGCGGTGCTCACTTGTTGGGACAGCCTGGAGTCTCCTCCTCCCTAGGTGAATCCATGTGCACGGCTTGCTGTTTCCCCGGTCCCTCCCTAGGCAAACACGAAACTAACCCTGCCCCCTGCCCCACAGACCGAGAGTGCTGACACTCTCGGTACAGTTTTGGCTGTTTATCATTTGCGTGCCAATGAGAATCCGCTCTCTCCTTCCCAAATAGTGTCACTAGTGCGCAAAGAAGTCGGGGGGAGGGCGCCTGGGTGGCTCAGTTGGTTAAGCGACTGCCTTCGGCTCAGGTCATGATCCTGGAGTCCCTGGATCGAGTCCCGCATCGGGCTCCCTGCTCAGCAAGGAGCCTGCTTCTCCCTCCGACCCTCCCCCCTCTCATGTGCTCTCTCTCTCATTCTCTCTGTCTCAAATAAATAAATAAAATCTTAAAAAAAAAAAAAAAAAGAAGTCGGGGGGAGAGGGGCGCCTGCCTTCGGCTCAGGACATGATCTCAGGGTCCTGGGGTGGAGCCCCGCTGGGGCTCCCCGCTCAGCGGGGAATCTGCTTCTCCCTCTGCCTCTTCCTCTCCCCCCTCTCCTGCTCTCTCTCTCTGTCTCAAATAAATAAAATCTTTAAAGTGGGCTGAGAGAGATTGGCCCTTGCTTTTCACCCTCACTGGTTGTGCAGGGCACCCCTCCGCTCTAAGGAAGTTTTGTGAGGGCCGGATGCGAACACGTGTGTAGGGAATGGCTGGTACCGTTCTACCTGCCAAGCGCGCCAAGAACTGGCATAAAACCCCATTTCTGGGACTCTGAAAAAGCAACTGTGGGCGGGGGCTGCAAGGACTGGGTAAAAACAGCACAAGATAGATGCAGAGCTGAAACCGACACCAATCTCACTTGCTCCGCCCCGCCATTATCTTGCAGCGTAGGGGGCGTGGCCCTAGAGTGGGCGGGTCCGCGCACGCGCCGCGCCTGGGTGTGGGGGGTTCCGGAAATGTGACTCAGAAATGAGATGGAGAAGTACGAGCGGATCCGAGTGGTGGGGAGAGGTGCCTTCGGGTGAGCCAGGGATCTGGGGAAGGAAATTGGTCGGGGAGAGGGAAAATGAGCCCCAACTCTGACCGCGAATTCGCTGCCCTGTTAGCCGCGCCCCGACGCGTGAGCGCCCACTCGGAAAGCCCCGCCCAGGCTTCCGGTCCCGGGCCCAGCTGGGAGACTCCGCCTCTAACGAGGTCCCGCCCCCGACAAGCCTGTGCGCCGCCTCAGCGTTGCGTTCTTTGATTCCTGACTCATTCATTCAACAAAGATTGAGCGCCAACTATACCGGTCAGGCTCTCGGCGCCGACTGTACAGTAAAGACCAAAATAGGCGTGGTCTTTTCCCTCTCGGAGCTTACAGACTGTAGTAAAATAATACAATAAACAAGATATTAAAGCAGTTATTAACAAGCTGCGAGCGTGGCATCCAGCGGGGGTACTTATTTGGGGAGGGGGTCAAGGAAAATTTCTCTGAGAGGTGAAGTTTAAAGCCAAGACTTGAGGAATGAAAACCAGAAATCCGAAGGTGAAGGCAGAGCTTTCCAGGCAGAGGAAGCAGCATATCCGCATGCGGGAAAGAATTCAGAGTATTCAAGGAACTGAGAAAAAGACTGGTGAAGTTGGAATGTAGTGGTCATGTAGTATGTAGTAGGTAAAGAATGATATATATATGTGTGTGTATATATGTATATATACACACACATATATATATGAAGAATGGTATAAAATGTGATTGTCACAGAGGACAGATGATGGCCTAATAGGCTGAGGTAAAGAGGTTGAATTTATTTGAAGTGTAAAAGGGAAGGGGTTTAAGCAGAATGAATGGTCCTGATATGATTTGCATTTTTAAAATGTCACTCTGGCTGCTGTGTGGAACTTAGATTTGAGGATGACAGAAGTGAAAGGCACCATTTTAAAGGCTATTGCAGTACTTTAGGCAAGAAATAATGATTTGGTCAAGGGTTATAGCAGAGGTCAGAGATGGTTGAGTTCATAATATGTTGGAGGTGGAAACAGGATTTACCGATATGTTAGTGTGAAATGAAGGAAAGATTTTGGCATGATTTTCAGGTGTCTGACTTTAATGGTGGTGTCAGTAACTGAGATGGAAGAGACTGAGGAAGGAAAGGGTTTGGGGGCAGAAATCAAAAGTTTTATTTTGAGGGGCGCCTGGGTGGCTCAGTTGATTAAGCGACTGCCTTCGGCTCAGGTCATGATCCTGGAGTCCCTGGATCGAGTCCCGCATCGGGCTCCCTGCTCAGCAGGGAGTCTGCTTCTCCCTCTGACCCTCCCCCCTCTCATGTGCTCTCTCTCATTCTCTCTCTCTCAAATAAATAAATAAAATCTTTAAAAAAAAAAAAAGTTTTATTTTGAATTTCTTAAAATTTAGGATGCAGGATGCCTGGGTGGCTCAGTCGGTTAGGCAGCTGCCTTCCGCTCAGGTCATGAAACCAGGGTCCTGGGATCGAGTCCTGCATCGGGCTCCTTGCTCAGCGGGGAGCCTGCTTCTCCCTCTGCCTGCAGCTCCCCCTGCTTGTGCTGTTCACTCTTGCTCTCGCTTTCTGACAAATAAATAAATAAAATCTTTTAAAAAAAAATTTAGGATGCTTGGAAGCCATTCAGGTAGAAAGCAAAGCAGGTAGTTGGATGTGTGAGTCTGGGGCTCAGAGGAGAGGTTTGAGTTGGAAATATAAATTTGATACTTAGATGATCACCTTACACTCCATTCATTCAGCAGATACTCATTGAGCTCCTACTATGTGCTAAATACGGGTCTCTGCTCTGGGGATATAGTTGTGAAGGAGAACAAGGACTCTGCGTTTATGGCCACTGACCAGAGTTGGAAGAAAATAATAGTATGGGGGCGCCTGGATGGCTCAGTCGTTAAGCGTCTGCCTTCGGCTCAGGTCATGATCCCAGCGTTCTGGGATCGAGCCCCGCATCGGGCTCCATGCTCGGCGGGAAGCCTGCTTCTCCCTCTCCCACTCCCCCTGCTTGTGTTCCCTCTCTCGCTGTCTCTCTCTGTCAAAAAAATAAATAAAATCTTTAAAAAAAAAAAAAAGAGGGGCGCCTGGAATGGCTCAGTCATTGGGCATCTGCCTTCGGCTCAGGTCATGATCCCAGGGTCCTGGGATCGAGCCCTGCATCGGGCTCCCTGCTCCGCGGGAAGCCTGCTTCTCCCCCTCCCACTCTCCTTGCTTGTGTTCCCTCTCTTGCTGTGTCTCTCGCTGTCAAATAAATAAAATATAAAATAAATAGATAAATAAAAGAAAAAGAAAAGAAAATAATAGTATGACCAGCTTCCACGCATAGAGCAGTTTTTATGTGCCAAGCACCATGCTAAGTGCCTTACATGCATTTTCTCATTTGATCCTCTCAACAACCCAGGGAAATTGATTCTGTTTTCCAGATGAAAATGTCATATAATCCCAAACCAGGTAAGTAGTAAGAGGAGGAGCCAGAATTTGAACCCAGGCAGTTAACTCCAAAGTCTATGGGAACTTAGGAAGATCAAGACTAACTTCACTGTGCCTCAGGTTAAATGACTTGCCCAAGGTCTCACACAGTGTTTGTGGTTAGTTCTCCCTGTTCTTTTTTTTTTTTTTTAAAGATTTTATTTATTTATTTGAGAGAGAGAGAATGAGAGACAGAGAGCATGAGAGGGAGGAGGGTCAGAGGGAGAAGCAGACTCCCCGCCGAGCAGGGAGCCCGATGCGGGACTCGATCCTGGGACTCCGGGATCATGACCTGAGCCGAAGGCAGTCGCTTAACCAACTGAGCCACCCAGGCACCCTAGTTCTTCCTGTTCTTAAACTCGGTGTTCTGCACATTTAGTTAGCTGACCTCTTAGTCTCTGTGCCTATTTCCCCTCTCCTAAGGAACATCCAGTGACCAGGTCTGCCCTGCCTGATATGTGGCTGGAGGCTCAGCTGGGACCTACCCCTGTGCTCTGTGTCCCCAGGATTGTGCACCTGTGCCTGCGCAAGGCTGACCAGAAGCTGGTGATCATCAAGCAGATCCCAGTGGAGCAGATGACCAAAGAAGAGCGGCAGGCAGCCCAAAATGAGTGCCAGGTCCTCAAGCTCCTCAACCACCCCAATGTCATTGAGTACTATGAGAACTTCCTGGAGGACAAGGCCCTCATGATTGCCATGGAATACGCACCAGGTGGGCCAGCCTCCTTGCATTGGCCTGGCTCCAAGGGCCTCTCATCTCTGGAACAGACAGATACAGATCAGCCAGCTTTCCTCCTCAGAACAGGTTGGACTGAGGGTCAGAGGTATAGAGTTGTGTGAGGCTGGCAGGCTCTTGCCCTGTCTGGGCTGGTAGTTTCTCAGCAGGAGAGTGCCAAGCATGGGAAAGCCTAGAGCTTAACTAGTTCCTTGTGGCTGCAGGCGGCACCCTGGCTGAGTTCATCCAAAAGCGCTGTAATTCCCTGCTGGAGGAGGAGACCATCCTACACTTCTTTGTGCAGATCCTGCTCGCGCTGCATCACGTGCACACCCATCTCATCCTGCACCGGGACCTCAAGACTCAAAACATCCTTCTTGACAAACACCGCATGGTTGTCAAGATTGGTGACTTCGGCATCTCCAAGATCCTTAGTAGCAAGAGCAAGGCCTACACGGTGCCTGGGCACAGAGGGGACTTCAAGGGTGCTGGAGGTTTTGAGGGCCAAGGCTCACTCTGCATCCCAACCCCCTCCCTCCCCAAGACCTTGGCCCCTTAGCCCCTGGCTGGGTGGTCCCGCAGGGAGAAGCAGTCTCCGGTGGGCCTTGGACAGGGCCTTCCCTCCCCTGAGCTATAATAATATCCGCTTCCCTCCTGCAGGTGGTGGGCACCCCATGCTACATCTCCCCTGAACTGTGTGAGGGCAAGCCTTACAACCAGAAGAGTGACATCTGGGCCCTGGGCTGTGTCCTCTATGAGCTGGCCAGTCTCAAGAGGGCCTTTGAAGCTGCGGTGAGTTATACCCCCAAAGAGACAATTGGGAAATGTCTATCTCCCTCCCCTGGAAGTCCTTGGCTCCAGCCACTTCTGTGTTTCTTCTCTTTTGGCTGAGTTGTTTCCCTCATCAGGCTGGTAGATTACCTCAGGGCTGTGGCTTCCCTCAGGCTTGGGTCCCCCATGAAACCGAGGACTCCTGAGGGCACCAGATTAGGGACCCTCCTAAGGGCAAGATGTGAGTTCTCCCAACCCCCTAAGGTTTCTGAGGACATAGCTGCAGCTCTCCTATGAGGAGTTCCTCTCACTGGGAGTCCCCTGGTCAGACTGCAAGTTCTGAGTGCGGGGCTCTGCTCTGACCACCCCATTAGACCTGGAGGCGGGAGGTGCTGCCTCCCAAGAGCCTGGCCCAGGCTCTGGCCACCCTCCCTCTCCGTGCTTCCACAGAACCTGCCAGCGCTGGTGCTGAAGATCATGAGTGGCACCTTTGCACCCATCTCTGACCGGTACAGCCCTGAGCTGCGCCAGCTCGTGCTCAGTCTGCTCAGCCTGGAGCCCTCCCGGCGGCCGCCGCTCAGCCACATCATGGCACAGCCCCTCTGCATCCGCGCGCTCCTCAACCTTCACACCGACTTGGGCAGTGTCCGCATGAGGAGGCCTGTGCAGGGAGTGGGGGCGGGGCCCCAGGGGGAGCACAGTAAGCCTGCGTGCGGGGGTGCCAGGAATGGTTCGTGTCCTGAAGCCCCCGTCTGACCCACAGGGCAGAGAAGTCCCTGGTCCCTGGGCCACCCATGGCCCCCGGCGGCAGCACAGGGAGCAGGAGCACTGGCGCCCGCTGCAGGGGTAAGTCAGAGCCGACTGCCGGTGCCCCCTGACGCCAAGCCATTCCCACCAGTTTAATCGGCTCGACGCGCTGTCCCGCAGGCATACCCCGGGGACCCCCACGGCCGGCCATTCCGCCACCGCTGTCGTCCGTGTACGCGTGGGGCGGCGGGCTCAGCGCCCCGCTGCGGCTGCCGATGCTCAACACAGAAGTGGTCCAGGTGGCAGCCGGACGCACGCAGAAGGCGGGCGTCACGCGTTCGGGGCGCCTCATCCTGTGGGAGGTGAGCAGGCTGGGGGGCGGGGGGTGGGGGGCGGCTGATGCTCGGGGCCGGCTGATGCTCGGGGCCGGGAGGCGGGGCCGGAGGGGCCGCTCAGGCGCCGCCCACGCCCTCCCGGCCTCCCGCAGGCCCCACCCCTAGGCGCCGGAGGGGGCGCCCTCCTGCCGGGGGCCGTGGAGCAGCAGCTGCCCCAGTTCGTCTCCCGTTTCCTGGAGGGCCAGTCGGGCGTGACTATCAAGCATGTGGCCTGCGGGGACCTCTTCACAGCCTGCCTGACCGGTGAGTCCAGCAGGGGACTATCCTGGGGCATCCCACAGTGTCTCAGAAGGCCCCCCAGAGCAACTCCCCTCGTTGGTTGTCGTTTGGTCACTCCTTAATGCTCCTCTCTACTCGTTAGCCTGCACCAGCTGCTTTATTATTATTATTTTTTAAAGATGTATTTATAATTTTTAGAGAGAGAGAGATACTTTACTTACACAATCTCCTTTACCCTTCACAATAGTCCTGGCCAGGTAGTTACTGTATATTATCCTCATTTGAGGGAGGCTCAGTGACAGATGGGGAAAGCTCCGATCTAAAGCTCAGAGGTGGGGTGCCTGGGTGGCTCAGTCGTTAAGCGTCTTCCTTCGGCTCAGGTCATGATCCCAGGGTCCTGGGATCGAGCCCTGCGCATCGGGCTCCCTGCTCGGTGGGAGGCCTGCTTCGCTCTCTCCCACTCCCCCTGCTTGTGTTCCCTCTCTCACTGTGTCTCTGTCAAATAAATAAATAAAAAATCTTAAAAAATAAAAATAAACTCAGAGGCTGTCACTTGTCCAAACTCCCACGAAGAGACACCCTGCCTGTCCTTTTCTGCCTCTTGTCCCATTCTTCCAGACTTTGCTTCCAACTTCTTGCTCCTCCAACCCATGGACTGGCCTCTTTGGAAAAACAGCCCAACCTCTCTCCCTTCTCTTTCTTCACCAACTCCCTCTGCAGACCGAGGTATCATCATGACCTTTGGCAGTGGCAGCAATGGGTGCCTAGGCCATGGCAGCCTCAATGACCTCAGCCAGGTGGGTGCTGCAGGTACCTTGGGGAGGAGGTGGAAGTGGGGAGATGGCAAGGAGCCCGCATCTGACAGCTGACACTGGAGTTGGAGGCCGGGGATCCCCAGCAGCCATAGGTCCCTCTAGCTCCCAGGCTGCACCTGTTCTGGGCAACACCAGGGGAAGTACAGAAAGACCAGGCTTTTCCCCAGTGGTTGCAGTGTGTGTGTGTGTGTGAGAGAGAGTGTGTGTGTGGCAGGGGTGTGTGTGGCAGTTAAAGACACAGCTGTCTCATGAGAATTTGCAGCCTCCAACTTCTTCGTCCCTCCACGGGATGCTGAGGCCAGGCAGCTGGTCCAGGCCCCTTACCTCGTCTCTCTCGCTTCCCCTCTCTCTCTAGCCCACCATTGTGGAGGCGCTGCTGGGCTACGAGATGGTGCAGGTGGCCTGTGGGGCGTCCCACGTGCTGGCCCTGTCCACTGAGCGAGAACTCTTTGCGTGGGGCCGCGGCGACGGTGGTAAGCCCTCCGCCCTGTTCCAGGCTCTAGGCTCCATCTCACATGCCTGACTGGGACTGGTTCCTCTTCATACCCGCCTTCCACCCCATGGCCCCTTCTCCCTCCTTTCTCTTCCAATTCCACTCATTTCTTGATTTAACAAAACTTTACTGCACATCTAGTAGGAGCCCCTCCTTGTGCTGGGTGCAGAGACAATATGAACAGGAGTCCCTTCCTTCAGGTGCTTACGACATAATGAGAGATCTCGTTCATCCGACAGTACTTATGGTGGCCCTCTCTGGGTCAGATGTCATGCTAGGCATTTGAAACCAGAGAGGACTTACATGGGGTTTCTGTCCTCCTGGCAGGCTCACTCTAGACGGGGGAGGGATGACATCTCCCTGCAATAAAAGAGAGACAGCATCAGGGCTCCCCTCAGGGTCCAGAGACGTGGGAACCCAAGGAATGGCATGGGACGTGCCTGGAGGAGACAGAGTTGGCACGTGAACAGCGCCATAAGGAGGAGTAGGATTTTGGCCACAGAGGGCCCAAGGTTAGGTATTTCCGGCTGAGGGCACAGCCTTCACTCACGAGGTTACCTCCTCTCCGTGGCTGCTCCTCATCCTGGCATCACCAGCGCTAAAACCCAGACTAGCCCCATCCTGGTTTCTCCTTGTAGGCCGGCTGGGACTGGGCACCAGGGAGTCCCACAGCAGCCCCCAGCAGGTGTCCATGCCCCTAGGACAGGAAGCCCAGCGGGTGGTATGTGGCATTGACTCCTCCATGATCCTCACTGTCCCTGGTCGAGCCCTGGCCTGTGGGAGTAACAGGTGAATGGGTCCCCTGGCGTGACCAGCCTGCCACTCCCCCTCCCTGGCCGCTAATGCTCCATCTGTCATGGCCTCCCTTCCACCGAGGGTCCAAACTGAGGGTGGGGTTGAGAGCGCTGCTGGGTTCAATCCAGGGTGGGATCTGTCCCCTAGGGACCAGCTCTTGCCCAGATTGGTGGGGTCAGTCGGGTCTATGCAAACCGTCAGTCAGACTTGGCTTCTGGCTCCACCTTCAAGGTTCAACAAGCTGGGCCTGGACCACCTCTCCCTGGGGGAGGAGCCTGCCCCCCACCAGCAGGTGGAGGAGGCCCTGAGCTTCACACCACTAGGTTCTGCACCCCTCGACCAGGAGCCCCTGCTCAGTGTGGACCTGGGCACTGCTCATTCAGCTGCGGTGACTGGTGAGTAGGACCCGGGCACAGGAGGCCGCAGGTCGACTGTCCTGGCCTCCTCGGGATCTCAGCTGAGGCACCCCTTTCCTTCCTCTCCTCTTTCCTCCCCTGCAGCGTCTGGTGACTGCTATACATTCGGCAGCAATCAGCATGGGCAGTTGGGCACCAGTGCCCGCCGGGTCAGCAGGGCACCCTGTCAAGTCCAAGGCCTGCAGAATATCAAGATAGCAATGGTGGCCTGTGGGGATGCGTTCACTGTAGCCATTGGGGCAGGTGATTGATTAGTGGGCACAATGGGGGCAGACAGGGGTGCTGGCAGGCCCATGAGTCGGGGGTGGGGGGAGTATCCTGCTCAGGGCTCCTGAACCTCCTACTGGGGCCAGTACGGCAATCCAGGAGGGTAGCTGCTTGCTAAGCTGTGTCCTCCTATTTCCGTCCTTGGGATTCTCTTTGGCAGAGGGTGAAGTGTACTCTTGGGGCAAAGGGGCCCGAGGTCGACTAGGAAGAAGGGATGAGGATGCTGGACTCCCTCGGCCAGTGCAGCTGGATGAGACACACCCCTACACAGTGACTTCTGTGTCGTGTTGCCATGGAAACACTCTCCTGGCAGTCCGCAGTGAGTTGTAACTTTCCGCCTCACATCCACAAGGGTTAATCCAGCGCGTCCCTGCCCACGCTCCCATCCCCCAGTGGTCACAGCCCAAAGCACTAAAAGCATCTTAAGCCCCCAGATAAATGAAAGCAGAAGCTGCAGGGTAAGACAGCTTCCTGCCTGGGGAGGGCAAGGGAGTCAGTCAGCCCTTCTGAAAGGCTGTTCCCAGTGCTTGCCGGGGCCCAAAGGCATTCTTTGTCCTACCCCCAATCCCATTTAGTTGGCACCTCTGTTTCTGGCCAGTCAGGGTCCGGAGTCCAGGGCCCCGTGTGGGAGTGGGAGCGGAGGTGGGTATCCCTCGCTGGAGGCACTGCCCTCAGGGCGGCCGCAGGGCTTTCTCGTGTGTACCCCGCAGCGGTTACGGATGAGCCGATTCCCCCGTGAGGCACCTAGATACACCCCTGGACCACCCTGATGTTGCTGCTCCTCCGACCGTGCTTGAAGACTGCAGCTGCTTGCAGCAAGACTGTCCCCGCAGCCCCCTGGAGGGTCCTCAGTGTGGCAGAAGAACCAGGCAAGCGGCCACTCTCCTTTGGCCCTGGACCCATAAACCTCAACCCACCCCGTTCCCCCAGTATCTCTCTTTTCTCTCCCCACCCCTCTTAAGTTGGTGTCCCCAGGGTCCAGACTGGCTAGAGTCGGAAAGCCGACCCAACCTTCCGAAGCAGGGTGGCCTCCAGAGTCTTGGCAGAAAAAAGCTGGAGGCAGCTGTGGCTCCACCCAGACCCTGTCCTTTCCCCAGCCCAGTTAGAAAATAAGCCGCTGGTGCCCCCTGGGATAGCAGCTCAGTGCTCTGGAGCAGGGCAAGCCCCATCCTGCCTGGACTGGCCATTCTGGCAGCCTGGCTTCTGCATTGCCTGGAACAGGGAGCTTCCCCACCCACCCCCGCTCCGAGAACCCGAGGCATAGATGTGCTGCACAACTTCCGAGCGGACTGGGAGTGCACCTGCAAGGGCACCAAAGTGTCTACTGCAGAGGGGGATCCCTGCTGAAGGTTGCCCTCACCCCAGCCATTCCCCCAAAGCAGGTTGGGAGAAAGGGTAGCTGGCTGGGCCAGACCAGTTTTCCAGATGACTGGGAAATCGCGCCAATAAAAACATCAGCTGCCTGCCTAGAATGTGGTCTCTTCGGGGGGGATGGGGTGGCGGCCCGACACCCCAGGGCTGGGCAGGGCCGCGGTCCAGGGAGGAATGTGGGCGCAGCCTGAGGCTGGGGCCGAGGTTCCTCTGGCCCAGCGCCCAGCTCGGCTTCCCCGCGCCAGCCCAGCTCCCCAGATCTGGTTGCCAGACTTCAGCTGCCTAGCACCTGCAAGCTGGAGTCCCGGGCACTGGGGCGACACGTGGCCCCCCGAGACCGAGCTGTTGACTCTGGAGAAGCGAACCTTTGTGGCGCGGCCCAGCCCGGCCGCCGGGGCCCTCCGGCCCATCCAGGGTCAGGGCGCCCCCGGCCCCGGGGAGAAGCGGAGCCACGATCTCTTCCGAAAAGGAGAGAGGAGCCCGCGCTCGGTGGAGGGCGCCAGGCTGGCGGTCCGCCGACCCCGACGCCGCGAGCCCGCGAGGTGGGTGGGAGCTGGGTGCGGTGGGTGCTAGGACCGCGCGGGCGCGGCTCCACCCCCTCTTCCGGCGGGCGGGCTCGGGGGCCTGGGCGCAGGCCGCGGCCGCCAGTCGGCGCCGCCCGGAGCCGGGAGCGCGGCCGGAGCGAGGCGCGGGCTGTGGGGCCGCCGCGTGCCCGGCCCCGCTTGCCCGTGCCCGCCGCTCGCCCGCCCGCCCGCCATGCCCGGCTTCGACTACAAGTTCCTGGAGAAGCCCAAGCGGCGGCTGCTGTGCCCGCTGTGCGGGAAGCCCATGCGCGAGCCGGTGCAGGTTTCTACCTGCGGCCACCGCTTCTGCGACACCTGCCTGCAGGAGTTCCTCAGGTGCGGGCCGGGGGGAGCGGGGGACGGCCGTGGCCGTGGCGAGGGGGGACGGCGCGTGGGGAGGGGCCCAGGCCGGAGGCACGCCGGGCCTTTGTCTGCGCCGCGGCTCTGTGACCTCAGGGGCGCCCACCGTGACGTCACGGGGCGGCGGTGACGTCAGGCCCCGAGGGAGGACTCCAAGCACTAATCCGAAGGGTCCCGGGGCCCTACGGAAGAATTCGGTGCCTGACCGAGGGGTGGAGGTGGGAGAACACGCCCTTCCTGACCCGTGGCAGGCCCTCCCCCTCACCTGAAAGCCGGAGCGGCCTCATCCTTGAACTTCGAATCCGTACGGGAAGAGGAGGACAGAACTCTCTGTCCCGCACAGTACCTTAAGCCTCTGGAGTTTCTGCCCATCTAATCTGTTCTGATCCTAAGAACGATCCGAGAACGGCAGCTATTGTTCTCCCATTTCACAGATGGTGAAAGGAGAGATTCAAAGAAAGGCTGCGACTTGCCCAGGGTCACACAATTACTTAAAGGCTGAACTGGGATTTAAGCCCGGGCTGCTTTTGGTCGTACAACAGAGGGAGGACTGTGACGCTACAGATCGCCCCTGAAGCAGTGGGACCGCTCGGTGTCCCTCCTTGCCCCTGGGGATCTTGAGTACCAAGAGTGGTCCGGAAATCGTGACGGAGGGGGTCGCACCCTGGGTGTTACTGAACCAGGGATCCAGGTGACCCCTTGGCTCTGGGGCATCTCTTGAGTTCTGGGCGCTCTGCGGTGTCCTGAATCTAAACTCTTTTGCTGGGAACTGTTCAGGCCCGGGTGTGGGGGGGCGAGATGAGGGAGCCCCCACTCCTGGGGAGGTCGTGGCCCAAGAGCACAGGGGAAAGCTGGGTCAGCCACTGCCGCCTGGCTGGAGGCTGTTTGCTGAGGGGGGAGCTAGGGGCGCAGGCAGGGAGCACTTCGGGGCTCCTGCCTTCAGTGCTCCCCGCTCCCTCTCTCGGCGCGCTCCCTCTCTCGGCGCTCCGAAGCCCCCCGCTGGCGGAAATCTCAGCAGGCCCTTTGTTTTCAGTTCCCCACAGCCTGGGCCGGCTCCTGCCCTCACATATGCTCCTGCGAGAGCTGCTAGGCCACCCCCTCCTCCTTTTCCCTCACCCTCCTCCCTCCTCCCTCCAGTGTACACACAGACTCCCCTACACACAGCCCCATTGTCTGCCGCGGTGCCCTTCCCCGGCCCTCTGGTTTCCAGATGAGGCCAGCTGAGCCCCTACCCCCTCCCAGCTGACCCACCCTTACTGCCTCCGAGGGAGCAGGGGAGGGGGCTGTCAGGCCGTTTCCCTCCACCTCCTCCTCTGCCCCTCTCCCCGGCTTCTGCCCCCCCCCCCCCCGGAAAACCCCCCCTCCCCCCCCCTAGCCCCCCCCCCCCCCCCCCTTTTCTCCCCCCGGCCCCGGCCCCCCCCCCCCCCCCGGGGGGGGGGCCCCGCCCCCCCCCCCCCCCCCCCCCCCGCCCCCAGCGCCTGAGCTGTGCAGCTGAGGCCCCCGAAGGAAAGAAGTGGTTGAACAGGCTCTGTCCCTCACCACCACCCCCTACCCTGCAAGCAAGGGTGTCCACAGCCCTGGCGGAACCTTTGTCCTGGCTGGGCCCCAAGCTGCTCGGGCTAATCTTCTGCCTGAAGCCTGGGGACTTGCCTTAGTCCCCTCCCTGTCTCCCAAACCACTAAATCAGCACATTCCTGAAGCAGCCAAGCAGACCCCTCCCCCATGGCCCACCCCTCTTTCCCCATTCCTGCCAGGGCTATTACTCAGGTTGGTCCAGGAAGGCTGGTTGCCCTATGGGCATGGGCACACCTCTTCAGTGCCTGGGCATGTATTGTTCTTGGCATTGGTGGCGTGGCCAGTGGTGGTAGTGGCGTCAGGGGAGGTGGGTGCTAGAAATCTTCTGGGCACCTGGGGCATGAGCTGCCCAGGTCCTATAAAGTACCATCATGGACAGGGCTGTCATGTGGCTTCCGCTACCGCCTTGATTTCTGCCTCCCACCTGCCTGACTCAGATCTGCCAGGAATGCCATGCCCGAGGGCCTTCGGTCCTACTGGGTGAGCCCTGGCCCTGCCTAGGCTGTGCACGTTGTGCCAGGTGTGTGTGTGACTGGGCCTGGCCAGGGTCAGCAAGGCCGTGTTGGTGGAAGGAGGTGCGCCAGCAGGTTCCTTGGTGCTAACCGCCCGGTGGGGATTGGTGCAAGGTCAGAAAGCTTTCAGCGCCTGCCGTGCGGTGGCCAGAGTCTTGGCTGAGCTTGCCTGGAGGGTTTTTCTTGCCCCAGCCTCTTTTTTGTGTGTACAGTGTAGTAGAACCTGAGCTGTGGAATCAGACACCCAGGTGCTGCTTTACCTGTGAGTCTCAGTTCTTTCATCTGCAAAATGGGGGCATGCAGCCCCTTCTCAGAGGGAGGTGGTTAGGACTGGATAGGAGTGTAAAACACTGCCTTAGAGTGAGCCTGTCCTCTTTGCTTTAGAAGACACACCCTCATGGGAGGAGGGAAGGGATGGGGTAAAGTGGCCCCGGACTGACCTTTGCTCTGGGTTCTTGGACAAGAACGCTAATGGGGGCTGGGCAGCCTTGCCACTTCATCTCAGCCCATCGCTGCCCCCCCTACCCTGTCCCCCCAGCCAGTGAAAACTAACAGGGGTGGAGGGCAGGTGTCCTGTTCCTTTTCCAGTCCGGCTGCCCTCCTGGGGGGGAGGGGTACCAGCTGCCACCTGTTGGCCACATGCTGTCAGAGGCAGCTGTCTGCCTCCACTGGGCCCAGAGCCCCTCTCCCCAGGGTAAGAGCTAGGATCTTTTGGGGTCTGGCTGAGAACTGGTCCAGGGAGGGAGGGAGGGAGGGGGGTGGGGCCTGGGTTCTCCCTTCCCATAGCTGGAGCCTGACCCTGTCCGCTCCCCCTTCACAGTGAAGGAGTCTTCAAATGCCCTGAGGACCAACTTCCTTTGGACTATGCCAAGGTGAGCCCACAGTGCCAGGCAGAGGCCCAGGTTACAGGCTTTTGCCCTGGTGGGGGCTGGGGTTGCTGGCTGCCAGTCGGCTCAGGGCCAATGTCAACCCAGTACTGTGGAATCCTGTGCCCCCACAGAGGGGGCCTCTTCCCTCCCACCGGGCCCGTTTGCAAATGAGGCCAGTGTTTGCCCTGGAGGGCAGGCACAATGCCCAGCCTGTGGGGGTGCACAGAGCTGCTCTGTGCCCAAAAGCAGTGCTCCCCTCCCCTTCGGGTGGCAAGCCATACCCGTGGCTGACGGCCAGGACCCCTCTACCAGGAGGAAGGAAGCAGAGGATGTGGGGGCTGCCTGGAACTGAGCAGGCTGATTGGTTGACACTCCAAAGGGAGTGTCATGTGCAGGCATGTTGGGGACCCTGGTATCCAGCTGTGGAGCAGATAACCACCTGCTGTGCCTTTTATCCCCGGGCACAGAGGGGAATATAGCTCCAGAGAGCCTGTTAACTGACTCGAAGGTAGAGCTAGCCTGTGGGGGGTGGGGTGGGGTGGGGTGGGGGTGGGTTGGTAACTGGGGACGGTAGCACGCTCTGACCCTGCGCGGTTCCTCCCCGTCCACCCAGATCTACCCAGACCCCGAGCTGGAGGTCCAGGTGCTGGGCCTGGCTATCCGCTGCATCCACAGTGAGGAGGGCTGCCGCTGGAGTGGGCCGCTCCGGCACCTGCAGGTGAGTCTCTGATGGGGCCCGAGGGGGGCGGCCCCTTTCCTGGCAGGCGCTCACTGCTTCTTTTCCCCCCAGAGCCACCTGAACACGTGCAGCTTCAATGTCATCCCCTGCCCCAACCGCTGCCCCACCAAGCTCAGCCGCCGGGACCTGCCTGCCCACCTGCAGCACGACTGCCCCAAGCGGCGCCTCAAGTGCGAGTTCTGCGGCTGCGACTTCAGTGGGGAGGCCTTTGAGGTGAGGGGGGGCGGGGAGGAGGCCTGGCCGAGGGGCGCGGGAGAGCGGGGCACCCGGGAGCCCCGGGGATCACTTAGCTCGGCCCCTCGGGCATTTGCGCAGAGCCACGAGGGCGTGTGCCCCCAGGAGAGCGTGTACTGTGAGAACAAGTGCGGTGCCCGCATGATGCGGCGGCTGCTGGCCCAGCACGCCACCTCCGAGTGCCCCAAGCGCACCCAGCCGTGCACCTACTGCACCAAGGAGTTCGTCTTCGACACCATCCAGGTGCGGCCCTCCCCGGGCGGGCGGCGGGGGCGGGCGCGGGGCGGGGGGCGGGGCAGGGCGCGGGGTGTCAGACTGCTGACCGCTGTCTCGGCCCCTGCGGCCCTAGAGCCACCAGTACCAGTGCCCGAGGTTGCCCGTGCCCTGCCCCAACCAGTGTGGCGTGGGCACAGTGGCTCGGGAGGACCTGCCCGGCCACCTGAAGGAGAGCTGCAGCACCGCCCTGGTGCTGTGTCCGTTCAAAGACTCCGGCTGCAAGCACAGGGTGAGCTGCCCTCCGCTTTCCCTCCGCCCCATTCTGGGTCCTTGAAGCATCAGGTGCAGACGGGCTGCTCTGAAGCCTTGGGTCCTTCCCTCTGCCGGCCGCTGCCGCCTCCTAAGTGTCCTCTGTCCGGCCCGGTCAGAGCTGGGGCCCCGCAGCCCTGTCCCCGCCCCCCCCCCCCCCCCCCACCCCGGTCCTGCGCCTACTGAGAACCGCCCTCCCTTCCTCCCCCGGCCCGGGGCTCTGCCAACAGTGCCCTAAGTTGGCGATGGCCCGGCACGTGGAGGAGAGCGTGAAGCCCCACCTGGCCATGATGTGCGCCCTGGTGAGCCGGCAGCGGCAGGAGCTGCAGGAGCTGCGGCGGGAGCTGGAGGAGCTGTCGGTGGGCAGCGACGGCGTGCTCATCTGGAAGATCGGCAGCTACGGCCGGCGGCTCCAGGAAGCCAAAGCCAAGCCCAACCTCGAGTGCTTCAGCCCGGCCTTCTACACGCACAAGTATGGCTACAAGTTGCAGGTGTCCGCATTCCTCAACGGCAACGGCAGCGGCGAGGGCACACACCTGTCGCTCTACATCCGCGTGCTGCCGGGTGCCTTTGACAATCTCCTTGAGTGGCCGTTTGCCCGCCGTGTCACCTTCTCCCTGCTGGATCAGAGCGACCCCGGGCTGGCCAAGCCACAGCACGTCACTGAGACCTTTCACCCCGACCCAAACTGGAAGAATTTCCAAAAACCGGGCACTTGGCGGGGCTCCCTGGACGAGAGCTCTCTGGGCTTTGGTTATCCCAAGTTCATCTCCCACCAGGATATCCGCAAGCGAAACTACGTGCGGGATGACGCCGTCTTCATCCGTGCCTCTGTTGAATTGCCCCGAAAGATCCTCAGCTGAGTGCAGACGGGGTTTCCGGAGAAAGGGAGGGTGGAATAGGACCTCAGTCAGGAACTGGCTGAATCCGGAGAGGGGGCCGGACCCCCTTTCAGCCTCTTCTGCCTAGGTTCTGTCCTCCTGTTCCCCCTCCCACCTTCCCTACCACCCTCAGGTGCCTCCTATTGGTGCTTCAGCCCTGGCCGCTGGGGCGGGAGCAGGTCTTGGGGTCATCAAGGGCTTGGAAACAAGTGATCCCAGGGTCTGTCTCCTCTCCTGGGCAGGGAAGAAAGACATGCCTTGGTGCCGGCCACACTCTTCCCGGGACTGAGGTGCCTGCTGGTGCTACGTCCCAAGAGCCATAGGGGGGGGGGGGGGGGAAGTTGGGAAAGTGAGGGGTAGTTAAAAGAATCTGTCTTGAGATCTGATTTCTCTTCCCCTTTCCTTGGCTGTGCCCCCTCCGGTTATTTATTTACTTGGTGCCAGGAGGGCACAGCAGGGAAGCCCTGGTTTTTAATAAATCCTGAATTGTATTTATTAACTTGGTTCCAGCCTGACTTATCTGGGATGGTTAGGGCCCTGGAAGGCTGGGCGTAACTGTGAAGGCCCAGGGCCAAAGGCGGGCTGCTGCTTCTTGCCACTCTGCCCTGCTGGGTCGCCCTCCGGTGGACGACAGAGGAGCTGCAGCAGGCTTTGTGCAGGACGCAGTTGCCTGCCGCTGCCCACTGGTGGCTAAATGGGGGAGGTGCAGGCTCTGAACATTTTACAAGCCTGGAGTCCCTGATGCATCCATACTCCACCGAAGACTAGTATTTCCGCCCGAGGTGGGTCTTTCCTGATCTAATGGTAACAGCTATCACGTGGCAGACACTGCCAGGCGCTTTACAGGCATGACTTTGTTTAATACAACGGGCAAATGAAATCGCTTTGATCACCATCCTAAAAAAACCAATCAGCCGCCTGTGGTGAAGACTTCGTAAGGCTTGTGCCCAGCCCATACCCAGCGACTAAGCCAAGGGACTTTTGAGGTGTACAAGGCACCGGGATTTTCTCATCTGTATTTGTTTATTTTCCATACAGGCCTCAGTGAGTGCCTGTGATTATCCACATTTGGCCGATGAAATAGGAACAGAGGCGAGAACTGACTTCTCAGTGACCTTTCAGCTGGTTTGGGACAAGGCCTGGATTCTGTTGGAAGCTCCGGCACTCCCTGGCAGAATAGCTCCCGTTAATTTTGGTGGTAGAGTTGGGTTTAGATCCTTGCTGTGCTTGCTTTTTGGCAAGTTGCTCAGCTATGTGGGGTGTTGGTCTTATTGGTAAAATGGGAGTACTCCTGTTCCCCTAGACTTGTAAACTTTACAATCAATCAGCATCAAGTCCCTTACTCTTCTTGCTTGGCCCCGGGAAGAGGACCGGGGGGTGGCAACTATTACCTAATAGGGCTGTAGTTTTTGCCTTCACTCTCCCACATACAGGCTGAGGTGAAAAGAGCCCTTGTTGGGTGACAGGACAGGACAGTCAGAAATGCCAGCCTGGGGAACTAACCACCAGCTTACCCTTCAAAAGGTCAAATTCACTGACCAAGGCGGAGATGGGGCCCTGGCTGCCTTGCTGAGAAAGCAGAGCGCACCTCTTCCCCAGTTAAACCATCTTGGTACAGTGATGTCCGGAAGCCGGTAGGGAAAAGCACGGGCTCTAGCAAACGCCTGCTCCCCAGCTCCCCAGTTCCCGCGTCAGACAAGAGGTGGGGTCCCCCGTCCAGCATCAGTCCGCCCTTGGGCTCCGGGCTCCCTCTGCTGGCAGGACCGCCACACACCACTCCAGGGGGCGCATTCACAGGGAAGGTCGGAGGGTGCCACCTAGAATTGTGTGCGACAGTGGGTGTCGCGGTCAGCCCCAGAGCCCCTCCCCCCAGCGCTGCTGCTGGCAGGCAGAACTGCTTTGTCAACTCGGGCCAGGTTTTGCATCAAAATGTGAGCTGGATTCCACAAGCACCTGCCCGGAGAGGCCAGACAAGAGCTGGGCTCACCTCACGGTCTACTCTGCAGCCGTGTGAGCTTGGCTGACCGCAGGTATGTGACGCAGGCAGAAGGCGGCTTGCTTTCCCACGGATGGCATGGGGTAAAGGAGGCGAAGCGCCTTCTCTGAAGGGCACCCCAGAGACTGGCATGCTCAGAAAGGGACCGGACTTTCACGACTCCATCAGTAATCTGAGGGGCCGCTTCACATGTTACAGATTACCGCACCAGCCAGAGGCCCTCAAAACTTCCAAAGTGCTGGGGGGGCGGGGGGCGCCTGGGTGGCTCATTTGTTAAGCGTCTGCCTTCGGCTCAGGTCATGATCCCAGGCTCCTGGGATCGAGCCCCCGCATCAGGCTCCCTGCTTCTCCCTCCCTGTCAAATAAATACAAGCTTCAAAACAAAAAAAGTACTGGAAGTGGAAGAAGGGGAGGGAGGGGCATTTAGTCTTCAGTTGGCTCATCAGCACACCAGATCCCCCCTTTCAGTGGTCCTTGGAGTGCAAATGGCAGCACACTGAGCTGGCAGGCAGGGCAGTAAACCCCTGCCCAGCGAGAGGCCCCGGGCTCTGGCTGCGGTCCACCACCCCGTGCTTTCCAACCAGCACAGCACCTGCTCTGGGCTAACGGGCCGGGAGGGCTTCCGAGTGGGCCACTCTACGGCTCCCCTCTTAAAAATGAGGACTGGCTTCCCTTTTGGAAATGAGACATGTTAGAAACCACTACAAGAAAAATCACCTCAAACATTCACAGCATTCAACGAATAGGACAAGATCAGAAGGTGAGTTTTTCCTTTTTACTGGTTTATAATAATATTAAAAACCCCATCACACCCATAAACCACCACAGGTGAGAAGATGAGGGAGCTGGAGAATGAATGCTACAGTATGTGGACAGCGTACGGAATCCGGTATTCCCTAGGGGCAGTGTGGGGTGGAGGCAGGGAGTGTGGATACGAGGCCCTGGCTTGGACCCTTATTGCTGGTTGGGGGTTGGCTGGCAGAGGGGGAGAGGGGCTCAGGGTGAACTAGGAAACATCTCACACCAAAGGCAAGGGCAGTTGGGGGGGGGTCACAGTACATTTTCCATGCAGACTAGGGGTGGGAGTGAGGGCTTCAGAGATTTGCACCCCTACACAGGAAGAGATTTGAGGGTTTGAGGTTTGATTTAAAGCCCCCAAGTTGGTGTCTGGTCAATTTCCTAAGATGGCAGCTCACCTTTCAGGGAGAGGCATTGGAAACAATTGCGGCAAAAATATCTGGTTTGGAGATCAAACAAGGGATAAGGGGAGACAGTGGTGCTCTTAAAATATAACTCCAAGAAGCGAGAACAGGAAGGGGGCCCTGGGTGAGACGGTGGTCAATGCCTTGGGGGGCGGACCTGCCCAGAAGCTGCAGGTACCCCCGAGGGCTCAGGGACAGGGAGGTACCAGTGTTCACAGACAGCAGAGAAATCAGGAACAATAAATTAGGACTTCATGTTGCTATCATTTGGCATAACACAATCAGGCATTTTTTCTTTTTTTTTTTTCTCTTTTTAAATATAAGGCAACTTGCCAACACATAATTTAAAAACTGGTCTTCAGTCACATTGCTTCAGATCACTAGAGAATTTCTGGCTAAAGAACAGTGGATAGTAAACAAAACCCCAAATCTTAAATAAGAACATCAGCTCACATTCCCCAGAGACAAGAGGAAAGGTAAGGGCTTAATTTGGTTTAAAAAAAAAAAAAGTCAGAGCCCAACTATGTATCTTTAACAGAAGGGTGCAAAAAATTACAAAACATGATCTAAATTTAAAGTTACAGAAAAGTTTTAAATTTCTAGCCAACTATTTGCCACTTGGGAATGAGACACACTGAGCATGGGGTGAAGGATGAGCGTGTGAAGGGCGGCGGGCAAGGGCAGGAGGGGCTGTTTCCCACGGAGGTCCGCCTCCAGCTGTTAGAACCATGCTCATTTGGTAAAGGAAGAATTCAAAGAGCTTAAGGCTTTGTGTTTTGTTTTTTTTTTTCTTTCTTTCTTCATTAAACTGAGGGGCTGCAAGAGGAGGTGACGAGAGGGTGAATGTACCTGTGGGGCCGCTCACACAATGCTACTCAAACCCACACTACATTCATACAGAAACAGGACATTTAAAACTTACAGTGTAGAGCAATATTCTTAGCCAGTGTAGAGAGAACCAAATGCATTTTAACTTTTTTTTTTCTTTTTTCTTTTTTCTTTTTTTTGGTGTTTTTAATTCCGAACTCCAATGTGATCATCCTTTACCTAGTTAGTTCCTCAAGATCCTGTTTTGTTTTGCTTGGTTTCTGGTGGGGCACGAGGGATGGGAGCAGCAGGTAAGTTAGGAGAGACAACAGTGAGAAAGGGATCTTGGGTATGCTGAATGGTCACTACCTTACTACCTTTCTCTAGGGCTGGAAGAGGGGGCAGTCAGGAACTAAGATGCCAATACAAAGATCTTCTCCCCATGCCTCTAGGCTACGGCCAAGTGCCTGCAGGGTGCCCTTGAGGAGGGTAGCAAGGACAAGTGCAGTGGCTCCGGAATCAATGTAGGTGTACCACAAAGCCCTGAGGAATGGAGAGGGGTGGGAGGAGGTGAAGACTGGGTCTGTTTTGCTTTGAGATCTTTGGGTGAGTAAGGAATTAGCTTCCAGAGCACTTAGGAAGTCTGGCTTCTTAGTCCCAAAGAGACAGAGACAGACAGGGAGAGGGGCTGGGCACCACAGCCACCTTCCCCAGGGCCCTTCCCTTCCCCACACCTCAGTCCTAAGGAAAACAGGCAGAGGTGCAAGAAAAGACGGGAGGTGGTTGGTGGGAAATGGCCAAGGTGAAGGGACTGAGAGGCAGCAGAGAGAAAAGCCTGGAGTTGAGGTTAGGTCCTCACATAAACCCAGAAGTTGCTGGGGATGGTGGAGGGGAGGATGAGGGCACAGGGGATCCCCTGCTGTCCTCAATTAGATCCCACCAAATTCCCTTTCTTAGACATATAAGAATGATCACACTGGAGCGCTGAAATTTTGAAACTATCCAATTACTCAAAAGTAAGTCTAAACCTAGGAGGGTGACGTACGATCTGTAGCTTGTGGAGGGCACCAGGGCTCCCTATCTATACCCAGGGTGCTGAATATGAAGATTTCGACTATCTGCGGGCTCAGGGGCTCGGCTGCCAGGGGCTCGGTGGGCCTTGCTCAGCATGGCCAGGCTCTGTTCTCGAAAGCAGGCCTGCTGGAAATCCCCGCTTAGGTAATCCACCGTTTGCATCAAGCTGTTCTGGCTTGCCACTGGACCGCCCCCGGTCCCTGCTCGGTAGTGGGCCCCAGCAGCCGTCCCACAGTCGAGGGGTGCACCCGTGGGCTGCCCACCATGGAACGGCATGGCGAGGTCCTGAGACCCCGAGCTGTCGCTATTGGGGGTGGGCAGAATGTTGTTCCACAGGGGTTGGAAGTAGTGACCATTGGGGTAGGCCAGTGGGGCTGCCAGGCCGTTGACGGGTGGGGATGGGGTTGGCTTCTCCAGGGGTGGCTTCAGATGGAAGGACTGTGCCAGGCAGAGTTCCTGCGGGTAGGCAGGGGCCTTGCCCACAAAGCCAGGCCCTGCCAACTCGCGTCCTGCTGCATGCTTGCCTGTCAGGCCAGGGGCCGGCGTCCCACCAGCCTCACTGCACATCTGCTGTAGGTGGGCCAGCTGGTGCTGGTTCCAGGCGACTGGCTTGAGGTCGCTAGGGTAGCCAGTGGGGGCTCGAGAGATGCCCGTGGGCAGGTTGACAGGGCCTGCGGCAGGCAACGCGGCTGTGGCCGCATGGGTGTGCTCCATGGGGTTGACCACACAGGAAGGCATTGGCGTGGGGACGCTGTGGGTCGACACCCGGGTGCTTGCATTGATGAGCAGACTGCGACTAATGGGGCTGGGGTTGGCGATCTGGCCCTCACACACTGAGGTAGTGCTGATGCCTGCCCTCGTCTGGCAAAACTGGTTGATCTGGTGCACGATGCTGCTCAGGTCCGGGGGCTGGCTGTGCTGCAGGGTGGCCGCCATTGACAGGGGGATAGTTGAGGTAGACACGGTCACATTCGGGGGGGCATCTGAGTCTGGCATCTTCCGACCTCCATGCAGCAAGGGATTGGGGGGGTGCTGGAGACCCTGGTGAGATAGGGCCGGAGGGTGGACCAGGCCCTGGGTTTGGGCCACGGGCTGAGGGTGGCCCAGGCCCTGAGGCTGCTGGAGGCTCTGAGGGTGGGACAGGGCCTGGGGTGGCGGGATACCCTGAGGGTGCTGCAGCGTCTGGGGAGGGGCGTGGGCCAGGGTCTGTGCATGCTGCAGGGCCTGCTGGCGGGCCAGAGCCTGGGCCTGGGGGGGGGCTAAAGTGCTGGGTGCCACAGCAGCATAGGGCGCCACTGGGGGATTCATGATGGCCTCAGGGAGCAATCGGGCTCGGGTGCCGTCAAAGTCCTTGAGTATGCTTTTGGCTGGCACTTTGACAATGGCAAGCAGGCCTGCCTTGGTGGCAGCCTGAGTCGGGTAGGGGCTGTAGCGCTGGGCTGACGTGTCGAGGCCGTTCACAGTACGACGAACGTGTTTCCGCTGGGGAACCTTCACACTGTTGGGGAAGATTTTTATAGTCAGTGGGTTGTTTGCGACCTTCTTAGCATACGCGTCCAATTCGGCTGGGGTAGGATAGTGAGCAGCTCTCATTTTCTGTGTAGTGTCCCCTAGAGAGAGAGAAGGGTAAGGAGAGCAAAGAAGGAGAGGGAGCTCATCAGTGCCAAGCCAACCAGCCCTTCTAGACTCCCCTTTTGAGGGTGTAGGGTAGAGCGGGGGATAAGGAAGTCATCCCTGGTCTTCATCTTAGACCCAGTCTCCCTGAACCCCGAAAGTAACAAGCACCACTAATGTTTAGTCAATACTTACAACTGGTCAGGCCTTGTGCTAAGTGACAGGCTATCTCAATGAATCATCACTCCTGCTTTAGAAGGCAGCTATGATCAGGATTCTCATTTATAAACGAGGCCACCAAAGATCAGAAGAACAGAGCAACTTTCAAGGTCCCGGATTTCGGAAATCAAGAACCTGGCCAATTCTCACAAAGGTAACTGACAGTTGTTCCCCTACACGGAACTCTCTCCAAGTTCCTACCAGCCTATGCTGGCCTTGGGGGTGAAGGTTCTACACGGAGCTGCTTGTCAGGGTCCTCTGTGGCCACTCAGTCCCTTTCCCATGACACCGGGGTGAAGAGGGTGCCCGCAGTGACGCCTCTTCAGTCTGCGGTGGCCAGGGAGGCAGCAGCTTTCTCTTGTGCCTTGGCAGCTGGGGCACCATACCCCCTGGGTGGGCATCCTGGCACAGCAAACAGGATGCTTTTTTTTTTTTTCCGCAGGAGCAGAGGAGTAAGTTGCCAACATCTCTCCCCTAGCCTTATGTCACAAGTTCACTTTTGTTTACAGCTCACTCTCTGCCTGACTGGGTGAACATCAAAAGGCTTTATTTATTTCCTGGTGGGGCAGGGCAGCACAGAGGGAGCTGAGAAGAAAGGATTCAGAGAATCTTTAAGTCCTGAGAGCCAAAAATAGTCTGTATTCGGCCCTTGTCAGCTGTCACTTTCCAAAATGAAAGAGAAAAACCTGCCTTCCTTTGGAGACTGCGGAAATACCCACTCACTCAATGTGCCTCATTAACGTTAACGGTCTCTTTGTTCGCATCTCCAGCGGCCACCCATCAGGGGGGCTCCAGCGGATGTCGGACTTCCAGTCAAAAAGGAAGAGGTTCTGAGAACGAGAGCTCTTTAAGGATGCCAAGCTCCTGCAAAAGGTCTCAGCTCTGTTCTCCCCCCTCTCTGAGGTAGGGTCTCTCCTAAGTATACACAGAAGGTGCTTAATAAAGGCTTGCTGAGTGAGTAAGCCCCCAGACTGCCCAAGCAGAAGGAAGGGGCTTGGCGGGGAGCCCAGGCTCAGCTAGCGAACTCCCGCCCTAATTCCTCCCCTTGCAGGAGGCAGCCAGGACAGAGCAAGGACTAAGCTGACTGAATGCCCAGCTTGTGGCCTCAGCTGCCTTGGCCCAAGGAGACCTCATTCAGTCACGTCACTGGGCATCAACTGAAAGGGAAGTGGCTCAAGGAGTGGGCTAGAAGGAAGAGGGCACAGCTGCCTTCATTTGGTGGCATTGCTGGTTAGCCTGGCAGCAACTGCTTAGAAAATGCTGCTCTCAGAGGCAGGAAAAGAGAGCTCAGGTCCACAAGGCGCAGGGAGATTTGGTCCCATGCGCACCAAGGTAGAACTGAGCACAAGAGTACAGAAAGAGTTGTGCTCTCAGGGGCACAATGCTGCAATGTTGTAGGCACTCCCACACGTTTGAGGTCTGCTTTATTAACCGCATATAGAATGGATGCTCTGTCCATAAATGAAATGTTTGTAAGATGACGGATTTGGAGAAGGTCTTAAAAGGATGAATGTGACAGTGACAGTTGAGGCCAGGAAGGAGAGGGAGGCCCAGAGGCCCAGAAACCTTCACTAGGAAGCACTAGCTGATGAGCAGAATCAAAGCCCCGAGAGCAGAGTCTGAGTTCTGCTGCTTCTTATTAGCCACTGACTCTCAATGGGCTTCAGTCTCCATAAAGTGGGGCCATTTTCTGACCCTTGCTACATTCTCCTGGATAAGAAAATACCAAAAAATCCGGGATCACGGATAGTCCCTCAAGACACCAGAATTCCATTAGAAACTGCCCAGATCAGGGGCGCCTGGGTGGCTCAGTCGTTAAGCGTCTGCCTTCGGCTCAGGTCATGATCCCAGGATCCTGGGATCAAGCCCCACATCGGGCTCCCTACCCCGCGGGAAGCCTGCTTCTCCCCCTCCCACTCCCCCTGCTTGTGTTCCCTCTCTCGCTGTCTCTGTCAAAAAATAAATAAAATCCTTCTAAAACTAATGATGTAATGTACGGGGATTAACATAACAATAAAAAAATTTAAAAAATAAATAAATAAATAAATAAATAAATAAATAAATAAAATCTTAAAAAAAAAAAAAGAAAAGAAAAGAAACTGCCCAGATCAGCCACTGTACTTAGGTGTCTGACTGGTCAAAATCAACTGACACTCCTAGCCCTGTGCCTTACCCAGAGCAGACGTGCACAAGACTCAGTGTCATCAGTATAGGTGTTATTCTGACTGAACGGGCGCAGCTGAGTAATGCCAGTCAAAAGCTGCTGGGTTTTAGTTCAGACAGATAATACAGGTCTGCTCCTGGGCTTCCTCCATGTTGGTGGGCTTCCCTCCTTGAAGGTCAGGTAAGAGAGAGTGGTACTGTGGCTTGCTGACTGATAGAGTTCCTTTGTTCCAAGTCAGTACCAAGTCTCAGGGTGATTTTTTTTTCCGTAGCAGAGACAGAAGGTAGCTTGGCTTGATTCAGGAATATGGAATGGGACATTTACACTGCTTAGGATGAGATGAGTATACTGGATAAAAAAGAGGCTATATTCTTGGAATCTAGCACCACCCACCTCATGTATCAGACTTAAGCCCAGCCCTTAAAAAAAAAAAGACCAAGTTTTCTCAACACTTTATCTCAGTCCCACACAGGCATGCTGGAAGCCTTCTTTCTTCTGTAACATCTTCCCTACGTGTACAGCTAACACAGTTACCACAGCTTTGTAAGCAACTTATTTCTTTTTATTATTATTTTTTTAAGTAAGCTGTATGCCCAACGTGGGGCTCAAACACAACCCTGAGATCAAAAGTCGTACGCTCTACAGACTGAGCCAGCCAGGCACCCCTGTAAGCAACTTATTTAAGTATCTGGTACCAAGGGTGTCATTAATTGGGACATAAGGCAGCGCAGAGAATAGGGAATCTGTGCTTAGAACAAAGTTAGAGATCCAGATTCAAATACTGGCTTTATTATCTACTACTCAGGGTCTCCGTCGTTCTTCACTTATAAACAGGGACGATACCTATCGTATCTTTTTTTGTCGTATTTTTTTAAAGAGTTTATTTCTCTATTTTATTTCAGAGTGAGAGAGCGAGCGAGCGAGCGTACACGTGTGCGTAAGTGGGGAGAAGGAGGAGAGGGAATCCTAAGCAGACTCCATGCTGAGCGTGGAGCCCGATTCGGGCCTTGATCTAATGACCCTGAGATCATGACATGAGCCGGAACCAAGTCGGACACTCAATTGACTGAGCCACCCAGGCGCCCTCGTACCTCACATAATTACTAAGATCAAGAGATTCAGTGAATAGGGAAAAGCTCTGCGAACAGGAACCATGACTATCAAAGGTTATTATTCAAGGAAAGCAGGTTTGGTTGAGTTTGCACACAGATAAGAAAAAGTAACCCGACCAAGAAAGCCCGCTGGACTGGAGTCTGGGAGTTAAATGTAGCAGAAAGCAGTGCTGTCTATTCCAGGAACTGCGGGAGGCCCGGGGTGGGGGGAGGCGGGTATCTCCCTGAATCCCAGCTCCCCAACAGGGGCCTCCCTGTTTGTCCTTCCATTTTGAAGGTCAGAAGACACAAGCACCATCTGCAGCAGGAAACTATCACAGGTGGAGAGGCGCAGGCAGTGTCTCAAATACTGGCTTCGGAGTCTGACCCAAGAGTGAGTTCCGGCCGAGTCACAAAACATAATAGGACGCTGGAGGTGCTACTCTACGTCTCCTCCTCAAAAGAAAGATAAGAGTTTGGGATTATTGAGGAACGAATGAGAACATACATAAATATACTCAAAAGAGGGCCTGGCACATAGTAAGCAATCAACAAATATTAACTAGTATTTCTGAGATTTCTATGGGCTTATCCCGTTACTGGGCCAATTCACCATTTCCAGGCCCTTCCACTAGGGGGCAGATAGGCAAAGAAAGTAGTAGTAAAACTGGGTAATTTTGACGTTTGTCTCAGTCCCTGATAGTCTATAATGAAGGAGGTCAAAATTGTTGTCTAAAAGATGATTTGAGGACCAAGGGCCTTTGGTCATTTCAGCCACTCACCTAGAAATATTTACTAAGCCACTACGATATACCTGGTGGTGAGCTGGGGAAGTAAGAGCAGAGGCTTGGGGTTAATGAAGAAAAAAATGTTCAAAAACATATTTTCTGGGGAATTGTGAAAAGACGGGTCAGAGGAAGTTTTGCCAAGTAAAGTTTCAAAACAGCTGAGAATTCTCAAAGCAAGTGACATCATGGAATATACAATCTAGAAAAGCTCTAGGAGGGTATCCACCTAACCCAAACTGTGGTCCTCTATTGAGTGCAGGACCCACCAAAGCCCAAGTGTTCCTTAATCCAGACTGCCCCACGGCAAATGCCACATCTAGGATGGGAAATGCATTACATCCTCCTACAGACGAAGAGAAGGAAGGGGAGATGAGGAAATGCTGGAGTCAGAAGGGCTCAATCCTGTGATTCTGTACCTGTAGTGGGTTAAGCCGAGGAAAGCGATTAGCCAGGTGACTTAGAGTGCTGGCCAAGCACTCCGGACCCCTGATACATCTCTCCCGCCTTGAGCTCTTACAATACAAAGCACAATAATCTATAAATATCTGTACCCCATCCCTGCCCTGCCAGACATCAAGCTCTGTCTTTCTAACAACTCATAAGACCCTCCTGAGGGGGGGGCGCCTGGGTGGCTCAATCGTTAAGCGTCTGCCTTCGGCTCAGGTCATGATCCCAGGGTCCTGGGATCGAGCCCCACATCGGGCTCCCTGCTCCACGGGAAGCCTGCTTCTCCCTCTCCCACTCCCCCTGCTTGTGTTCCCTCTCTCGCTGTGTCTCTCTCTGTCAAATAAATAAATAAAATCTTTTTTAAAAAAAAAAAAAGACCCTCCTGAGGATGAGGGGCAGAAAAAGGCTGAAAAGCAGAGTCACAAAACTGGTTTTAAGGTCTCTATAGCTGAGAGGCCTGGCCTCTGAGCAGGGCCTTGCTGCTAGGTCCCAAAGGAGAGAGTTTATGCTCCATCTCCCCTTCAATGTTCAATGCTAACAGCTATAAGTGACAGGGTAGAATTTTTTTTCTTATACATTTTGGGAGAGGTGAGAAGAAACCAAGTAAGCTTAAAACACCATCAGGTTTTCTTCTCTGCAAAGACTTGGGTATAGTTAAAGACAGCAACAAGTGAGACAAAGGGATTCCAATACACTATCCCCCCAAACAAAGAGACAAGCCTGAAACCAGGGAAGAAGGTTATCTCAATTCTTGAATAAAATTTGAAGACAGTGGTTGGCAGAGGCTACTTGGGCCCAAAGGGAGTGGAGATCCAAAGTCAGTACCCAAGATAAAGCTGCCAATTTGCTTTTCCTCCCAAATGACTCATCCTTGATATCCCATCTCTGGGTAAAGCTGTTTGAGTACATGAAGGAACCTAGAAGAAAGTCAGTGAGCTCCTCTGTCATGCTTCCAAGTATACCTCCTTCTCCAGTTGTGTCCCTGGAACCCCAGAACCACTCAAAATGCAGTTAGCATGCAGATTTCAGTGGCCAGGGAGCACATAAAACTTTATCACCCAATTATCATTTATTAAGAGAAAGACTGGGGGGAAAGCTGGTACAGCAAAGCATAGCTTGCCTATTGGGTCAGGCAGCTGCAGAAGGAAGACTGTTACTTTCAGCTTTGTCATTACATGAGTTGGATTCACTGGCCACATTTCAGAACTAGCCAGGCTTTGAGTCTTACTCTCCTTCAAAGAAAGGAAGTCAAGAGGCTAGACCATTTTTAACTTCTGAAGATAGCAGGGGTCAGCAAACAACAGCCTGTGGGCCAAAAGAGAGCTGCTGTGTTTTTGTAAAAAGTTTCATCAGAACACAGCCATACTCATTCATTTACATGTAGTCTACAGCTGACTTTGCCCTACAACAGCAGCTCTGAGTAGATCCAACAGGAACCATATGGCCCACAAAACCTAAAATATTTGTTATCTAGCCCTTTACAGAAAAAGTTTACCAGCCTGTCATAGAGGTGCTGAAGCACCGGGGCACCTGGGTGGCTCAGTCAGTTAAGCAGCTGCCTTAGGCTCAGGTCATGATCCCAGGGTCCTGGGATTGAGCCCCGCATCGGGCTCCATGCTCAGCGGGAAGCCTGCTTCTCCCTCTGCCTCTCCCCCTGCTTGTGTTCCCTCTCACCCTGTCTCTCTGTCAAATAAATAAATAAAATCTTAAAAAAAAAAAAAAAAAAAAGGGTAAGCCTAGAAGCCTCAGTGATTTCCCCTTTTGCTCTGAAAGGAAGGTCTATCCCAAATTTAGGGCAATATTTATACTTGAAGACACTGGACACGGTAAAGAGCTAGGAAAAGAATCTTTTCCTTGCACATCATTGTAGTGCAGGGACAGAAGCCAGGAATCTGGGGCTCCTGGCTGGCTCAGTCAGTAGAGCATGTGACTCTTGATCTCGGGGTCGTGAGTTCAAGCTCCACGTGGGGCGTAGGGCTTACTAAAAAAAAAAAAAGAAAGAAAGAAAGAAAGAAAAAGAAAAAAAGACAGGAATCTAATAGTTCTCAAAAGTTCAATCTTGTGAGCAAGTTTATTAGCAGGAATATACCCAGAGAGACTGAGAAAGGTCCCTATCCCTTCCGGAGGTGAAAGCATCTTTACTTATGAACTGAGGTCACTGGTTCAGCAGACAGCAAAGCCAAAGGGAACGGTTTCCATGGTAGAGAATGCTCAGAGAGTCCAAAACAACAAAAAAGGGCAAATAGTTTGTTTCAGAGATATAGTAAGTAATCAAGAGTGTGAGTTTTCATTCAATTCCTCATGGGGGTTCAAACTGAAATACCTTTTTGAAGGGTTACATACATACTGTGTAAAACTCCTTATAGCTTTGTTGCTCAACAGATAGCTATCAGCAACAATGATAATTCAGATGTTATACAATGAGGAATTCTAGTATTTAAGAGGATCTCTCTGATCAGAAAAGTGTCCACATTGCTGACAAGTCTGTCAGCTGCTTTCCTGCTGTCTGTGCTGAAGAATATCTTGGAGGTACCAAAGTTCACGGTCAACATACCCCTGATGTGCCTCTGTGATTACCCACATGTAGGGACAAAATAAGTATCACATCCTTCCCTGGGATCCAGATTACTTACATTTCTGAAGTCCAGTGTTCATCTGCGTGTGAGAAAGAAGCTGAAAGGACAGGTCACCTGGCCCTGGCAGACAGGCTAGCATGGCAGACTGGCATCAACACAACATGGGGCAGTCACTCACACTGCAATGAACGAAAAAACAAGGTCAGAGAATACAAGGCAACTCACTCAAGGAAGATACCAGGGACATCGGATATGAGCAGCAGAGGCCCACGTTTAGATAGATAAGCAATTTAATTAGCAGCATGTTGGTTGAAAATACATCAATGTCTTTATCTGCAGCAACAATTTGCTCCCAACTATTACTATGGCTAAAATGATGTTTCAGTCAGCACAGATACATGGGTGGGGAGAAATAAAAACAGGAAATACCTATCCACACAAATAACTGGAAAATAAGGTGCATCTATAAAGTCTTATGTTCACCAGCTGTGGATGCACTTTCAGCATGTGCATTTCCTGTAGATGGCCTCTCCCTACTACTTTTGGGCAGGCCCACGGGATTGCCAGATACATGGCATGCTAGCTCTCATCCGTGCCCCAGCGAAGGCAGAACAGAAAGGCTAGGGCAGATTCTAACTGAAGTGAAGGGAAAAATTATTTCTCCCTGAAAATAGAACAGGGTTCCTGAAGAGAGCTGGCCTTCATAGGTCCTGGCTCAGTCTATTTACAGACCTGACTGGGGAGGGAGCAGTCAGACATTTCCAGAAGCAGTATAGTATATGAGCTGCAAAGGCACCCAAAGTCCAACTTGAAATGGCAGTAATCTGAGCTCACTTTTAGAAGTAAGAAGGGGCAAAGCATCCTAGGAGACACAATTAACTACTGTTAAAGCAAAGTCTTAAGTTTCTGGGGATTTACCTTTCCTATTGCCTGTCACACAATTAGACCCCCTGGCCACCAGGAAAAAAACTGCATTGTTCCCAGAATAAATCAAGGAGGTTGCAGGCTGCCAGCGGCCCTCTCTAGGCAAGTAATCATGACATTATGTCAAGACGGCATGGTTTCCTCAGTAACGTCTACCAACAAGACCTACCCAAGAAAGCAGACCTGATGTGGCCTCTGTAGGGAATAAGCTCCCCGTGTACCAAGGACCAAGCTCTTCTCAAACAAGTATAATGTACTAAAATACATGGAATTCCTTTTCCATACTGTAAAACCCAGAAATCCAGGTGGCATGTTAAGGCTTTAATCCCAACAAAAGAGGAGTGGGGAAAGAGCTCAAGTGTAAAACAAAGACCACAAATCCTCTTTCTCTTTGGGGGCCCTCTCAGGTATGTGAAACTACCTTGTCCCGATGAGTATCAGAGAGCTCCAGCTTGCAAGGCCAGGTAGCTGAAAAGATACTTTGTAAAAAGAGGCTGCTTAAACTGTGTCTAAGATAGCAACTGCAGAAAGAACTGAAGACTGAATGCCTCAATGAGAATCGAGCTGCCCAGAGTTCTGGCACAGACCCCACCTTTTCAGGTCTCCGGTGGGCGGGATAACAGAATGTACACAGGACGCCAACTGCAGCGCCTCAAGAAATAAAAAGGCTTCTGTTGGGGTCAAATGACTGAGGTACTGCTTACAATTCCTTCCCTTGTGAAGGCTGTTCTTTATTTAATAACCTCTCCCCTATGGTCCTAATATAGGAGAAGGCAAAATCCAAGGAAAGGAAGGGAATTAGCGAATACTGGAGCTAATACTGTGAAATGGGCTGTATGAGGGGCATTAGTGAGGTGTTCTTAATTAGGTCTCCCAACCTTTCTTGGACACAGGTAATAATTTCACTTGTCATCTAATCATCTCTAGCCTGGATTACTACAATAGCCTTCTAAATGGTTTCTCTGTTCCACCCTTGCCCCTATCAAGCAGTCTATTCTCCACACAGCAGCCAGCGTAATTTACTTTAATTAGAAATCGTATCAACTCAAAAATCTCCAATGATTCCCCATCTCACTTCGAACACAAAATCCTAACAGGTCCACAAGGCCTACCACGATCTGTTACTACTACTTCTCTGACCTCATCTTCTAACCCCACTGCTCCTCTTGCTGATTCGACTTTCAGCCACAGTGGTCTCCTTGCAGACCCTCCAACGAGCCAAGTACATTTTGCTTTGTATTTCATCCGGATAGCAGAGATGCTGCGATGATGGAGGCTCAGAGAACACATTCACTAAGCTGTCTGGCAGATACACTCTTCCCCTGTACTTTCTGGAAGGAACCAATCTATGCACGATCACTGCAATCTCTGATATACTTATTAAATCTTGATGCCTACAACCAGAAGGAGATGAGGGTGGGGGACTGTGGATCCTACAAGTTGACCATAACATACTGCCCCTCAAAACCACAACTCTGGATTTCAACAGGAAGAAGAGGAGACAATTAAACCAGCTAAACTGTGGCAAAGACACAGTAATGGATTTATTAATAGTGAACGTAGGAGCAAAAATAATAGGTGAATTCTGTAAAGACTCCAGAAAGTCAGGGTGCCTGGCTGGTTCAGCCAGTGGAGCATGAAGCTCTTGTTCTCGGAGTTGAGTTCAGGCCCCATGCTGGGTGTAGAGTTTACTTAAAAAAAAAAAAAAGAAAAAAAGACTCCAAAAAGTCCATTTTTAGTTTGGACAGGAGGGGGTGAATGAGGAAGAAAGATACCAGAGCTTGGGACCCTCCGTGATGATGTCCCCAACAAAACCACCCAGCAAGTTTAGAAAACTCATCATCTAGGCTGCTAAGAGTACAGCCACCAATTTGTGACCCTTTCTTTAAGAGTTCAGGCTTCTCCCATCCAAGTACTAACCAGGGCTGAACATGCTTAGCTTCCGAGATCAGATGAGATCAGGAGCGCACAGGGTGGTATGGTTCAGGGATCTATCTGTCATCCTTTCCAAAAGACTGCCCTCTGTACTTAAGGAAGACTTCAAGCCCCTTGACCAGTTTCAACCAAAGTTACGAATCAGATTCTGCTAGGACAGGGAAGGCAGGGAATATGGCAAGGTCACAAGGGTTGTGATGAAACAGGAAGGAAGCAACTTCCTTCCAGAACCCATTCTAGAAGCAAGTATGCACAATATAAAGTACTCTTCTGGAAGCCTGGTAGCGGAGCACAGGCCTTTTGTTTAAAAACTTCAAACCGGGGCACCTGGGTGGCTTGGTAGGTTAAGCATCCAACTCTTGATTTCGGCTCAGGTCATGATCTCAGGATCCTGGGATCCAGCCCCATGTTGGGCTCAGTGCTTAGCAAGGAGTCTGCTTGAGGATTCTCTCCCTCTCCCTCTGCCCCCTCCCTCCACTCACACACACTCTCTCTCTCTAAAAATAATTCTTAAAACAACAAAACAAAAAAACCAAACTTCAAACCACCCACACATTCTGATTACCACCTGGCTTTTTCTAAAAAGCAAATTCCAATATAATTTTACAGTTGTTACTTCCAGAAGCTCAAGCAGGGCCAGAAATCAACACTAGCATTACCTTCTGAAAGGACCTCAAAATTCAGGTCCCGACTTCTAAACAGAATCAAGTAGTAATCTAGAGCTCAGGCCAAGTGAGCTCTCAACCAGCTTTCCTGCCGCCAGCTGGTCTGCCCCCTAAGCAGGGGGACTGTAATATCACAGCAAGCCCAGAACAAAGGTGTTCAAACTCTCCTGGGGCATTTGCACCAGTGTGAGCATTTACCAGACTACCTCTAATTAAGGAACAAACCCCTTGTGCCCACTGGGAAAATTCCAAAAGTACTTCCATCTGCTCCCCTCTATGCCCACCCTCTGCCATCCCTGTCAGAAGACGGCCAGAGGTTATATTAGAATGTGATGTCACACTCTGTTTTCCTGGGTGGCACCTGATAAAGGACTATCTCTACCTTAGGACTATCTCTGTGCCTGTAAGAAAACCTCAGTCGTGTTTGTGCTGCTTGTCCCTGCTCATGCTTAAGACCACTGAAAGGTAGGGAAGGGAGAGGAGAGAAGATCAAGTGCTAGAAAAGGGATTTATTTTTACTCAGGGCTCTGGGGTGAGGTGAAGTGGTCTAGAGCCATCACTTCCAGCCCAGTTTCACCACCCACAATCTACTGCCTCCCACTACATTTCTCTGCCAATTCTCTCTCCTGCTTTCCCTTCCCTGCCTGCAACCCCCACCTTCAAAAAGAACACCCCCTCAAAAAAAAAGGTTGACTAGCCGACTTTCTGATTCATGCTGTGGTTCAAAGATTTGTCATTTGTGGTCTTTAATTAAAAACTGAAACTGATACCAGTGCCATCTCTGTGACCACAGGTAAAGAAATGTTATGCTCCTTATTTGAGTTCACTTTATAAAATATATCCAACAGTGAAAATCCTGCAGACATGCATCTTAAGAGAGTATGATTAATACCGCAAAACTGCATTAATTTAAGAGTCCTCAGTATCTCTGATTAAAGCCTTCTCATCTGTGAGTTAAAAGCTTATTTAAAAAGACTATTTTTTGATAACAGGGAAAAAATTTTATCCTACTGCTTTCTCCCTGTTCCTTTACTCCTGGGGTCCAAGAAATTAGGCTAAAACCTAAGGGAAACATCAAAATACCGCTCTGGGGAAAATAGGGCAAAAGACAGCAAAAATTACATGTTTACCCAATCAGACTCTACAGTCAGTCACCTCTATGGTCTGTTACAATAAAACAATCTATTCAACAGGTAATTTTGTCAGTCCAGGTTTAACTGTGAACTTCCAACTAAATTGAACTTTTCACTAATTATCCAACCTGAATAAAGTTCAGCCACTGCTCAAAGGCATCTTTCTTTTCTATCTTTAACCTACAAGGGGAGCTAAAATTCACTTGGAATTGTGACCTCACAACTCTAGGGAGGCAGGGAAGGAAACAAATGTTCCCTTTGGGCTTACTTTTTTTTTTTTTTTTTAAGATTTTATTTGTGTGAGACAGAGAGAGTGACCAAAAGCAGGGGGAGAGGTGGAGGGAAAGGGAGAAGCAGGCTCCCCTGCTGAGCAGGGAGACCGACATGGGACTTAATCCCAGGACCCTGGGATCATGACCTGAGCCGAAGGCAGACACTTAACCAACTGAGCCACCCAGGGCCCCTACGTTTTTGTTTTTTTTTTTTTAAGTAATCTCTATGACCAACGTGGGGCTCAATCTGACGACCCCGAGACCAAGAGTTGCATGCTCCACAGACTGAGCCAGCCAGGTGCCCAGGGCTTACTTTTTTGAAAGCCCAGAACCACGCCTACTGCAAACCATCCCCACTCCGGGTTTGTAAACATTACTCCTCTACTAACTGCCCTTTAGAACCTATGACAACAGGTCCTTTTCCTTTCCAGGTCCCGCCCCACCCCAGTCCCTAAAGGCACTCTCTCTTCTTCAGCAAAGATGCTCTTTCCTGGATCCTGTAATTATTTAACTCATCTATGATCCAGTGCTTTCTCTTGAAATGTGTTATTCTGGTACCGGAAAAGTGTTCTCCCTGGACATTCTAACCTTTCAACCTGAGTGTGAGTGAGCTTCTCTAGACCAGAGCCTTTCATTTTATCCTAAGTTACAGAATCAGGAACAAGATTATCACATAATAGATACTGAATAACTATCACTGGCTCACATTCCTGAAGAAAATAGCATATACTTTAATCTCAGGATCTGGAAATTATCTGAATTTACATCCTCAAGACATGGATAATAAAAGTGCCAACAAGTGCCTGTGCATGTGTGTGGGGCAGGTACCTTGGCTCTGTGAGAGGCCAGAGGAGATAAAAAGTGCCCAGGTGGCTCTTTCCAGCTCTGGCTGCCATAGTGAGAGGGGCTGCCACCATGCCCACCCACCTGCAATGAACGTCCTTGCACAACTCCTCCAGCTTCCTGATCAAAGGAACAAGCAGACATACAGCACCAAGCCCAATAACCTGAAGGCTCACAGTTTCTTCCACTACCACTTCCACCCGATTCACTGCAAGGCTGTGGGTGTGGAGCTGGTGGCCAATGGCAAAGGTTAGTGGTGGTCATGAAGCCGAGATCCAGCCAGTGAAAACCCTCCACCTCCTACAAGGGACAACCACTAACACGAATGCCAATCTCGGCAGCATCCGGCACATGATCTGCAAGAACAAGTACTGCCCAGATCTGCGCATGGCTGCCATTCACAGAGCCAGTGCCATCCTGTGCAGCCAGAAGCAGCAGCCTGCCCCCACCAAGAGCTCCTGAGCACCTGCCTTGCACCTCCAAAGCAATAAAGATGTCAACCAACCAAAAAAAAAAAGCCCCAGGGTGCCTGGGTGGCTCAGTTGGTTAAGCATCTGCCTTTGGCTCTGGTCATGATCCCACTGAGCACTGCTTCAGGCTCCCTCCCTGCTCAGCGGGAGGCCTGCTTCTCCTTCTCCCTCTGTGCTCCCCACCCCCACGTACTACTTTTTATTTTCATTATATTGAAAAGTATCATTTGATTTCTGTACTTTAATCTCCATTAAGTAGAAATCAGTGTTCCTAAAAATCTGAAAATGCAGACTGTGTTCATTGTAGGCAGCTAAATCAGAACCTCCCATTTTTTCATCATGGTATGTAATAAGGCTTGAGTTTCCAAAGGCCTATGAGGACTGGATCACTATAACTTAAGATGAATCACCTTAGAAACACAAGGACTGACCTTTGCATTTAACCCCATTCATAACTGCAAGCAGAGCTGTCAGACTGGGTAGAATTTTACTCACAAGTACCTGGGACTGTGCCTAGCAAGACAAGGAGAACAAGAAACCAGAAGAAACCGCTTCCTTGAGATAAGACACAAATAATGGATTTTTACCTGTTATAATTTTCTGTAGAAACTTGTTCTGAATCAAAAAGTTTCAAATTCTTATTCAGATGAAATATAATTCAACAGATGTTACAATTTGTGGTAATTTTTAATTTTCTTTTTATTTATTTATTTATTTATTTATTTATTTGACAGAGAGAGAGACAGTGAGAGCAGGAACACAGCAGGGGGAGTGGGAGAGGGAGAAGCAGGCTTCCCGCAGAGCAGGGAGCCCGATGCGGGGCTCAATCCCAGGACCCTGGGATCATGACCTGAGCCGAAGGCAGACGCTTAACGACTGAGCCACCCAGGCGCCCCGGTAATTTTTAATTTTCAAAGCCCTGAGTCCCACAGGAGTACAGGAAAAGCTGCCCAGTGACAGAGAAGTACTTATCTCAAACTCAAATGGGGAAACTGAGGCAACAGACCCAAACTGTTTTTTAAAAAGGGAATCTGTTAAAAAGATATCAAAGTTGGGTACAATTTTAAGTCTTAGGGTGTCTAAAAAGACCTTCAACAGGCCCTGACGAAGCGCAAAACAAGGCAGACCACAGACGGTATTCATTTTGATAAAAATAGAAAAGGCAGTTCCCCAGTTAGCTTCTGTAAACTTATATAGCCCACAGCTACAAAACAGAAAAAGAATTTTAAGAATTTAACAGGCTGTTAAAAAATTTTGGCAGCATATGTTTAGAGAACAGCTAAACAAGTTGCTTATTCATGCCCTTTCTCCTCCCCTCAACTGCACAAGGTACAACAGAGGCCCAATTTCTCTAGTGACTCCCTTGCCTCAGGATCACCTCACCAGAGAGTAGGCCCTCTAACCCAGTCTAGAGTCTTTTTTTTTTTTAAGATTATTTATTTATTTGACAGACAGACACAGCAAGAGAGGGAACACAAGCAGGGGGAGTGGGAGAGAGAGAAGCAGGCTTCCCGCAGAGGAGGGAGCCCGACGCGGGGCTCGATCCCAGGACCCTGGGATCATGACCTGAGCCGAAGGCAGACGCTTAACCGACTGAGCCACTAGGCGCCCCAAGTCTAGAGTCTTTTGAAGTCTGAAGGGTGACAGAAATTGAAGAGGCTTACAGGCAGTCACTTAGCCACCCCCATTCTGGGTATACAACTCCAAGGTGTTATTCTGAAATAAGCTGGGGTAACAGCGTTTGGACCATGTGTGCCTGTTTCTTGACCCTGGTACAGAGGTGTCTTTCTTTTCTGAGTCTAATGTGCCTCATCAAAGTTCACTGCTGCATTTAGAAATTTCAGAAGACGTTTATAGATCAGTATTTTTGCTCTGTAATAAGTAATATTGATTTACACTGCATAAGAAGGTAGTTTATCAAAACTGCAGAGAATAGCTTAAATGAAATTTTGAACAAGTCTGGAAGAGTTATGAATGGAAGCAGTGAAAGGGACAGGATCCACAGCAACATCTGAATCCATGCAAGGGTAGTGAAGACACTACCACCAAAGCTGTATAGAGAAATATAAGCAACTACTAAATATATGAAGAAATAATGCAACTATCTAATAATTAAAGAAAGTAAATTAAGTGCAATGAGATTTTATTTTTTGCTTAAAAAATGACAAACATGTTTGAAAAAAATCTAAAATATACAGAGGTAAGGATATAGTGAAAAATCACGGGATGGCTGGGTGGCTCAGTTGGTTGGGCATCTGCCTTCGGCTCAGGTCGTGATCCCAGGGTCCTGGGATCGAGCCCCACACTGGGCTCCCTGCTCTGCAGGAAGCCTGCTTCTCCCTCTCCCACTCCCCCTCCTTGTGTTTCCTCTCTCGCTGTCTCTCTCTCTCTCTGTGTCAAATAAATAAATAAATAAATAAAATCTTTAAAAAAAGAAAAATCACTAAAGTGAGATGTTTTATTTATTTAATTTATTTTTTAAATTAACATATAATGTATTATTTGTTTCAGGGGTACAGGTCTGTGATTCATCAGTCTTACACAAGACCCAGCGCTCATCCCAACACATACCCTCCCCAATGTCCATCACCCAGCCACCCCATCCCTCCCACCACCCTCCACTCCAACAACCCTCAGTTTGTTTCCTAAGATTAAGAGTCTAAAGTGAGATGTTTAAATTGATAGATACATTATTTCTGGAAATAAGCATGAACAGTTTTTGTTTGGGTTGTTTTTTTGTTTTAAGATTTTATTTGAGAGAGAGAAAAGGGGGGTGGAAGGGCAGAGGGAGAGAGAATCTTAAGCAGACTCTGCACTGAGCAAGGAGCCTGACAAGGGACTCGATCCCAGGACCCTGGGATCATGACCTGAGCCGAAGGCAGAAACCAAGAGTTGGACTCAACTAACTGTGCCAATAGGCACCCAGGCGTTAAGCGTCTGCCTTCGGCTCGGGTCATGATTCCAGAGTCCTGGGATTGAGCCCTGCATCGGGCTCCCGGCTCAGCAGGAAACCTGCTTCTCCCTCTTCCACTCCCCCTGCTTGTGTTCCCTCTCTTGCTGTGTCTCTGTCAAATAAATAAATAAAATCTTAATTTAAAAAAAAGATTAAAAAAATAAATATTCATATTCTTCAACACAGTGATTGCACTTCTAAAATCTAATTTAAGGAACAATCAATGAGAGATGCAAACAAAGATTTATATATGACTCTCTTCCCATAATTATGTAGAAACTGGAAACAATCTTAATGTCCCAAAGCAAGGAAATGGTTATATAAATTATGGGATATTCATCTAATAAAGTTATCATGAGCCTCTCAATTTTTAATTGTTAAAGAATTATCTAAAAACAAAGAAAAATGCTTAGAATATAAATGCTGGGTTAAAAAAGTATATACAATAGACAAATATGGTATAACAGTAATTTTGTAAAATTTATTATATACACACACACACACACACACACACACACACACACACACAAATTATAAAGTCATTTGTATTTGACCATTAAATGCATTATAGCACTTTGTGGGGATAAATGCTCATTCCTGGACCATATAGTTTAGGATAACATTCTTTTTATTTTTTTTATGTTTTTTTTAAAAGATTTTATTTATTTATTTGACAGAGACACAGCGAGAGAGGGACCACAAGCAGGAGGAGCGGGAGAGGGAGAAGCAGGTTCCCCACCGACCCTGGGACCCAGGACCCTGGGATCATGACCTGAGCCGAAGGCAGACACTTAACTGACTGAGCCACCTAGGCATCCCTAGGATAACATTCTAATTAGCTTTCACTTCTTGAACATAAAGCCAGGAGAGGCAAGGAAGTAACTTAGGAAAAACGTGAGTGGCAAAGGCAAGTCATTTTCTGCTAAGTTTTTATAAGGGGAAAATTCACATGCAGATAAATGTCAACCATAGTTCAAATCACCTCCAAGAAACCTGGATTAACAAATGGCACTATATCAAAGTAGTTAAGACAAGATTTTAAGTTCGAATCCCAGCTCTGTTGCTTACTTGCAATACGACTTAGGAAAGACACTTAACTTCATCTGTAAAATGCAGCTACTTCACGGGATTGCTGTGAGGATTCTTTTTTTTTTTTTTTTTTTTAAAGATTTTATTTATTTGAGAGGGAGAGTGAGCGAGAGAGAGAGAGAGAGAGAGAGAGAGAGAGAGAACACAAGCAGGGGCACAGGGAGAGGGAGAAGCAGACTCACCTACTGAGCAGGGAGCCCCGGCGCGGTACTTGATCCCAGGACCCAGGGATCATGACCTGAGCCAAAGACAAATGTTCAAATCACTGAGCCACCCAGGCACCCCTGTTGTGAGGATTAAATGAGTTTAATACATTCAAGTGCCTGGGGCACCTGGCTGGCTCAGTTGGTAGAGCATGAGACTCTTGATCTCAAAAGTCGTGAGTTGGAGCCCCACGTTGGGCACAGAGCTTAGTTAAAAAAAAAAAAAAATCCATTCAAGTGCCTGATATTGGTGCCTAACATATAGTGAACATTATTTAAATGTTGGCTATCATCACTTTCCTAATCTACTAAAATTCAGATCACTTTTTTTTTTTTTTTAAGATTTTCATTTATTTATTTGACAGAGACACAGCGAGAGAGGGAACACAAGCAGGGGGAGTGGGAGAGGGAGAAGCAGGCTTCCCGCTGAGCAGAGAGCCCGATGTGGGGCTCGATCCCAGGATCCTGGGATCATGACCTGAGCCGAAGGCAGACGCTTAATGACTGAGCCACCCAGGCGCCCCCACATCACTTTTTTTTTGCCAACAGAACCAAATTATCACCTCACATTTTATAGTTCTTTATATGTTGAAACATGTTTATACAAATAATTTCATTTGAAACTTACAACAATCTCTCAAGATGGAACAAGTATCATTCCCCTTCTATAAATTAGGAAACTCAGGCTCAGAAAGATTTAAATTACCTGTCCAATGTTATGCTGCTGGGACAGTGGACCTCATATTAAATTCTCTGTCTTAACTCCTAGACTTGTGGCTCATTCCATTAAAAAAGTTTTTTTTTTTTTTTTAAAGATTTTATTTATTTATTTGACAGAGTGAGGCACAGCGAGAGAGGGAACACAAGCAGGGGGAGTGGGAGAGGGAGAAGCAGGCTTCCCACCGAGCAGGGAGGCCGATGTGGGCTCAATCCCAGGACCCTGGGATCACGACCTGAGCCGAAGGCAGACGCTTAACGACTGAGCCCCAGGCGCCCCTAGAAAAGTATTTTCTAATCTGCAGACTGTGACCAGCCTTTTTTAAAAAATTGAATAAAAAAAATTTCACAAAGTCAGAATGTTTATTGTTTCATGATTCTCATTTCAATTATCTCATTTATATATATTTTACTGGGATGCAATCTCTATCGTGGGCTTAGACAAAAATGTCTGAAAAACACTGCACTGTGATACCATAGCTGTCCCTCAAGTCAGTATTTATTGACCACCTATCATATCCCTCTTCTTACACTATTATATACAACAAAAACATACAATTCTAAGCCATGGTTTTGTTTTGTTTTGTTTTTTGGTTTTTTTTAAAGAATTTATTTATTTATTTGACAGAGAGAGACACAGCGAGAGAGAGAACACAAGCAGGGGGAGGAGGAGAGGGAGAAGCAGGCTTCCCGCTGAGCAGGGAGCCTGATGTGGGGCTCGATCCCAGGACCCTGGGACCACGACCCAAGCTGAAGGCAGACACTTAACGACTGAGCCACCCAGGCGCCCCTAGCCATGGTTTTGTTTTTAAAGTGTGAATGTAATTACTGACTTTCCTATGGATCTGGGGAACTGCCTGTCCCAGATCAGCACTCTGCACTGAAACTCTATTATCCTTTGGCTAGCCTAACACTTTCCAATCAGCTCTCAGTGAAAATTCTTTCAAGATGGAACTATAAAGCCAGCAACTACAACCAAGGTAAGGGTAAAAATGCACTGGGAAAGTGTCTACATAAAGACAAAGCAAACTCTATGTTCGACTTGTCAAACTTTTTTTTCAGGGAAAAGTTTTATCAATTTACACTGAGGAAACTATATCCAAGAATACAAGTAATGATTGAACACAGTTCTCTCTCATTCTCAAACAATCCTGGGACAGAAAACTCTACCCCTCCTATCCTCATGCTCTTCCCTGAACTCTAACTCTGAACCTATTCTCAATTCATACCTTTTCTAAGTCAGTTTCCATTTGCACACTTGTACTATGACAGCTTTTAGAAGCTGGGCATCACAAGAGCCCACCCAGGTCTCTGAAAGGAAACGTCCCTCTGCACTCTCAGGTGTTTTAAATTTGGGCGAGGGCAGAGGGAGGGTGGGCTCATACTTTTCCATGCCACACATCTATATCCACTCTATATTCATTTGGTCTATTACTTTCTCAGAACTTTCTCTCTGAACACAATGCCTTGAGTTTATGTGCCTTACATACCTAGTGAAGTTTCAGAAAGGCTAATAAATTCAGTGCAGATGGGGAATGAAGTTTTACTTATATTATAGTTAACACATTGCCCTCACTCTATCCTTCTAGTCTGCTGCCATCCAGGGTTAATTTGGCAATAGACAGATCTTAAGGTAAGAGGACAAGGCATAATTGCTATCTTAATATATTCTGTTCATTTAGGCCCTCCCTTCTCCTCTGCCAGCGGGAGTAGAGGACCATGAGGAACCCTGATGTGTAACAATTTGGGGTGAGGGCTTCTGTAGCCTTAGCAAAAATCCCAACATCTGACCTTGCCGTTTCACTGAGATTCACTATAACCTGAAGCTTTATGGCTCACACCCCACAAAGCCAAGGAATTACCAGGTTTCTGAACGTAAAGGGTCTCTGAAAGTGGGACAGGCTGCTAAGCCTCAAAACCACAGAAAAACTGAAAGCCTACTGAGGAAGAGGAGCACCCCCTTCCTTCTACACCCTACAAATCGCTGCAACTAGCTGATGAAATTTGGAATACTGGTTCAATCCACAGAAGTAAGAGAGAACAGTCACTGCTGCAAGAATACTTTTATAGCTAGAGTAAACACCCACTGAAGTAAAATTCTGAACTGAGCTTCAGGAGGCTTCCTCATTTCAGGAATTGCCTTGTAAAACAAAGAACTAAAAAAAGTAGTCCTTTAAACCTCTCAAAGATTCAAAGTACACAACTCATTCACTGATCAGCAGAATTCTTTTGCTCCTTTCTGTAGTCCTGAAAAGTTCCATAATCATTCAGCACTAGTTTTTTCTGATTATTTATTTGTCAGAGAGCGAGAGAGAGAGAGAGCGCCCAAGCAGGGGAAGTGGCAGGCAGAGGGAGAAGCAGGCTCCCCACTGAGCAAGGAGCCCAATGTGGGACTCGATCCCAGGGCCCTGGGATCGCGACCCGAGCCGAAGGCAGATGCTTAACCGATTAACCAACTGACCCACCCAGGTGTGATTTTTTTTTAAATCACTGTATGTCTGGTTCTGACTGGTCAGCTATGAGTCTTATACCAAATATTAAGCTCCATCCAAACAAAGAATTTAACTCAAGATTACTTTAGCATTGAATGAATCAGAAAAAGAATACAAAAATACATGTTTTATCCTACAGATGTCCAAATGATGTGTTTTCCTTTACCTCAAAGATACCTCAAAGAAATGACTAACACTACCCAAATTAACATCCTTTGGACAGCAGCAGAAAACGAAAGTTCATAACTCTTCTATTCCTGGTACATTGCCTCCTTCACTCAGTATGCCCCTTCCCTGTCCTAGTTTCTCCTCTGTAAACTACTCTCTCCAGGGCCTCCCTCACCAACTGAGCATCCTTCCCAGCCTTCACCCAGTTCCCTCTGTTAAATCACTTCAACTAGATTGGAAATAGAAGGTACCCAAACAGAGTGAAGATGTCAGCCACAAAGTGGTGGGGGGCCTGTTATGGGGAGCCAGAAACCAAGTGGTATGAGAGCATCCCCAGAGGGAAGGAATGATGACTCCACCAACCAATAGCAATGAGCCTCATTAAGGTCCAAACAGATCTTGATTTCTAGACACATGATTTCCAAATTTGTTTATTAACAGGAACAAAGGCTCTTTGGAGAAATGGCTGAGGCAAAGAAATGAGTCTAGAACATCTTATTGTGCAGGAAAGGAAGTGTTCAAAGACTAATGGTGACATGTCAAAGAACACAGAAGCTATGGAATGCTCAAATGGTGAGAGAAACCCCCAAAAGAGAAGTTTACACAGTGGAAATTGGGTACATGAACAGGTACATGAGTGAAGGAGGTATGTCCTAGCAATAGCAGAATTAAAAACTTTTGTTTACTACCACTATTCATAAGATATCAGTTTGGGTAGCATCAGCCAATTCTTTGAAATAAAACGACAGCAAATCATTTAGTCATCTTTAGGATTAAATATATAGGTATATAATTTTTTCCTGATATACTGACAAATTCTGGGATAATTTGAACATCAAAACAAATAGGGGCGCCTGGGTGGCTCAGTCAGTTAAGCATCTGACTCTTGATTTTGGCTCAGGTCATGACTGCAGATCGGGCTCCACGCTCAGTGCGGAGTCACCTTGTCCCTCTCCCTCTACTCCTCCCCCCTGCTCATGATCTCTCTCAAATAAATAAATAAAATCCTTAAAAAAAAACAAAACAAAACAAGCAAATGATGATAACAGATTAGTCTACTGAAAAAAATAGAAAATCCATAATGCATAAAGAAATTGAATCATGGGGCCCCTGGGTGACTCAGTTGGTTAAGCATCTACCTTCAGCTTGGGTCATGATCCCAGGGTCTTGGGATCAAGCCCCACTTCAGGCTCCCAGGTCAGCGGGGAGCCTGCTTCTCCCTCTCCCTCTGCCCCTCTCCCCTGCTTGTGCTCTCTCTTGCTATCTCTCTCAAATAAGAATCTTAAAAAAAAAAAAAAAAAAGGTGAATCACTATTGTTATATGCCTGAAACTAATGTACCATTGTGTGTCAACTATACTCAAATTAGAAAAAAAATTTCTAATAGAAAATCATGAGTCCATACTAATGTAAATATATAAATTAATAAATTGAAAGAGTGGAGAGGAACAAGATATTTGCGTAGGTTTTTTTTCTTTAAAGATTTTATTTATCTGACAGAGAGAGACACAGCAAGAGAGGGAACACAAGCAGGGGGAGTGGGAGAGGGAGAAGCAGGCTTCCCGCAGAGCAGGGAACTCGATGTGGGGCTCGATCCCAGGACCCTGGGATCATGACCTGAGCCGAAGGCAGACACTTAACCGACTGAGCCACCCAGGCGCCCCAAGATATTTGCATAGTTTCAAAGTATCTCCCTTCAGGGGCATCTGGCTGGCTCAGCTGGTGGAGCATGGGACTCTTGATCTCAGGGTCATGAGTTCAAGCCCCACGTTGGGCATGGAGCCAACTTAAAAAAAAAAAAAAAGGTATCTCCTTCCAAAATACTTACTAATTAAAAAGGGAAAAAGAGTAACTTTACATTAGAAATGCCTAGCAGGCACCACCTTAATCAAGTGATTGAACATTACCAGAAATAGGACACATAAAAATTCTGCACTTTTTTTTTTTTAAAGATTTTATTTATTTATTTGACAGAGAGAAAGAGAGAGAGAGAGACAGCGAGAGGGAACACAAGCAGGGGGAGTGGGAGAGGCAGAAGCAGGCTTCCTGCTGAGCAGGGAGCCCTATGCGGGGCTCGATCTCAGAACCCTGGGATCATGACCCGAGCCGAAGACAGACGCTTAATGACTGAGCCGCCCAGGTGCCTCAAAAATCTGCACTTCTTAAAATTATGCAATGAAGAACACAGCATCACTCTTGTAATATTCCTGCTGAAGATATATAACCTAAATTAAACACGATGAACCATCAGACAATCCTTAATTGAGGGACTTTCTACATAATAACTGTTAGTAGCATTAAGATCATGAAAGTCAAAGGCCTGAAGAACTGTTCCAGATTGAAGGAGACCAAGAATACATACAAATAAATGCAATGTGTGGGGCGCCTTGCTGGCTAAATTGGTAGAGCACATAACTCCAGATCTCGGGGTTGTGAGTTCAAGCCCCACACTGGGAGTAGAGTTTACTTAAATAAACAAACAACAACCACTTTTTTTTTTTTTAATATTTTATTTATTTATTTGACAGAGAGAGACACAGCGAGAGAGGGAACACAAGCAGGGGAAGTGGGAAAGAGAGAAGCAGGCTTCCCGCTGAGCAGGGAGCCCAATGCGGGGCTCGATCCCAGGACCCTGGGATCATGACCTGAGCCGAAGGCAGACACTTAACGACTGAGCCACCCAGGCGCCCCCAAAAACCACTTTAAATAAATAAATAAATGCAACGTGTGATTCTGAACTGGATCCTTACTGCAATGAAGGACGTTACTGGTACAAGTAGTACCATCTGAGAGGGGTCTGAGAATTATATGATAGCAATGTATCAATGTTAACTTCCTGATTTTGATGGCTGTACTGTGGTAATGCTGGTGTGTCCTTGTTTGTAGAGGATAAACACTAAAGTATTCTGAGATAATGAAGCAATCAGGTCAAATGATTTAAGGAAGAAAAATATTCTTTGTACTGTACTTGCAACTTTTCTGTAATTTTTTGAGATTGTTTCCAGGCATTTTATTTTATTTTAAAGATTTTACTTATTTATTTGAGAGAGAAAGAGAGCACAAGAAGTGGGGAGGGCCAGTGGGAGAGGGAGAAGCAGGCTTCCTGCTGAGCAAGGAGCCTGATGCAGGGCTCGATCCCAAGACCTCGGGATCATGATCTGAGCTGAAGGCAGACACTTAACCGACTGAGCCACTCAGGTGCCCCTGGCCATTTTATTTTAAAAACAAAACAAAAAATACACAAAAAAGGAGACTCATGGCTCCTTTTTTCCTTTCTGAGTCTCCTAGACACTCCATCTGTATCTCTCCACATCTTCAATAAACTCTTTCACTTCCAAAAAATAACAAAAATGGCAAAAATAAACAAACAGGCAGCAGTGTTGAAGTATGCAAAGGGGGTGGGGGCTGGAGATCATAAAGAAGAGTTGGAGAGAATGGTCTGTTGGTAACCATTATATTTCATCTTAATGCAGGTAACTTCCCTCTACATTGGTGAGTGCTGACATGTGGGGTTCTTGCCATCTGGAATAGGTTTCCTGTATCTTTCTGCCTCATCAACTTCCAATTTCTCTTCAACACTTACCTAAATCACATTTTCTCCAGTGCCTATACTTCAGATTTTCTCCCAACCTCCACTCTGTTCTGGCAATGCTTCCACTGTGTGGCCTTCAATGCCACCCTCTTACTTAGAGATGGAGAATTTCACTTTTGGAAAGGTTCCAAAAGAAATGTCTATCCTGAAGGGGCCCTAGTAATAACCCTCCTTTTTCAGGCCTGACATTCACTAGCATTTCCATCAAGTTCATGTTCATGTTTCAGTAAGAGTTCTGCAAGGCCTTTCCTTCTAAGCACACATCCTGAACCTCATCACAAGTGTCACGCAAACCCCTATGCTATAAGGGAAATCCTTGTAGCTTCCAGAGTGGAACAGAGTTTTGATACTCTTTCCTCCCACTATACAAAAAGTCTCAAATGACATCATAAACTTTATCTCCAGACTTCCTGAAAGCACCCACTATAACTAGTGTCTCCACTTTCACACCAACAGCAGCCCGCAGGCAGTCTCGGTTATTCTACAGCAGAAAGGTTTTCAGTAACAGTCAATGAAGAGCTTTGAAGTTGTGCAACAATGATGTTTATCATTCACCCCTTCCTCTTCTTTCCTTTTTAGTGTGATCAGGGAAGCTTTGGAGGAGAAGCAACTGTTATTACGGCCCTTCTCCAAGCAGCCATGAACTTTCTTCCTTTACTTCACACAAACACTAAGAAAAGCAAGCTCTTAAAATGCATTGTGGGGCACCTGGGTGGCTCAGTCGTTCGGCATCTGCCTTCAGCTCAGGTCATGATCCCAGGGTCCTGGGATCGAGCCCTGCATTGGGCTCCCTGCTCCGTGGGAAGCCTGCTTCTCCCTCTCCCACTCCCCCTTGCTTGTGTTCCCTCTCTGGCCGTGTCTCTCTGTCAAATAAATAAATAAAATCTTAAAAAAAAAAAATGCACTGCCATACTCCTTGGCCACTTATTCTCAACAAAACTTTTACGCAGCCACATTCATGAAGTATCTAAGAAGACTGATGAGCCCTTGGGAAGAAAGCCTAGCAACAAAGGACACTAAGGGGAGCAAGGACATCCGAAATGAAAGAAACAGTAAGTCACCTGAAGATCTAGGAACAGTCCCAGTTTGGAATCGACTTTAGTTTTTTGCATGTTAAGGAGGTAAGATTTTGCTTATAAGACCATTTACTTTGCAGGATTACCATCAAACAATAGGAAAGTCTTAAAAAAAAATAGGGAAGGGACTTTGTCATCTTCAGAAAAAGACAAACTATTCCTTCCGTCTCTCTCCACCTAGCAAGGATGTTTCCTAAGGTATTATGCAACTTTCTATTAAAATAACAGCTAAAATTAAAAAAATTTTTTAGGGAGGCATCTTTGAGCTTACTGAGTAGACATCAAGAGCAAAGCTCCCCCTCCCAAGTAGAAAAAATTTATGGACAAAAAATTATCACTGAAATTAAATGGTGGCAGACATGTCCAAGGAATACTGCAAGGGTTTAATCCCTTTATGAATCTTGTGATAGGTGAATGTATAGAGATGGCAACTAGTGAGCAACAGAACAATATACTGGAATGGTGGTAACAGGAGGAAATAGCACCATCATGTTAGAAGCCTTGGAACAAGCATAAACGGGTATGTTTGGGATACCTGGGTGGCTCAGTTGGTTGAGCAGCTGTCTTTGGCCTGAGGCATGATCCCAGAGTCCTGGGATCTAGCCCCCGCGCTGGGCTCCTTGCATAGCAGGGAGCCTGCTTCTCCTTCCCCCTCTGCCTGCCACTCCCCCTGCTTGTGCTCTCTCTGTCAAGTGAATAAATAAAATCTTAAAAAACAAACAAACAAACAAACAAAAAAACCAACAGGTGTGTTCACCAGAAGAAATCAACTGCTTCCACATGTCCCCTCTCCATAGCACCTGTTTTACTACAATATAAAAACCAGGTCATAAGCATTTTCATATTGGACTATTTTGTTACATAAACTTTTGTAATAGTAAAAAAAAATTTTTTTAAATAACATACATAAAATTCCTATATGCTAACGAAATGTATCCTTAGTGCGCTACTGATTTTAAAAGTGCCTCAAATGGGTGCCTGGGTAGCTCAGTTGGTTAAGCATCTGACTTCAGCTCAGTTCATGATCTCAGGATCCTGGGATTGAGCCCCATGTCAGGCTCCCTGCTCAGCGGGGAGTCTGCTTATCCCTCTGCCCCTCCCCCCGCTCATGCTCTCTCTCTCAAATAAATAAGGAAATAAGTAAGTGCCCCAAATAGGAGCACCTGGGTGGCTCAGTCGGTTAAGCGGCCGTCTCTCTTTTTTTTTTTTTTTTTTAAGATTTTATTTATTTATTTGACAGAGAAAGACACAGCGAGAGAAGGAATACAAGCAGTGGGAGTGGGAGAGGGAGAAGCAGGCTTCCCGCCGAGCAGGGAGCCCGATGCGGGGCTTGATCCCAGGACCCGGAATCACGACCTGAGCCGAAGGCAGACGCTTAATGACTGAGCCACCCAGGCGCCCCTAAGCGGCCGTCTCTTAATTTCTGCTCAGGCCACGATCTTAGGGTCGTGGGATCAACCCACATCAGGCTCCATGCTCAGCATGGGGTCTGCTTGAGATTCTCTCTCTCCCTTTCCCTCTGGCCCCCCAACTTGTGCACGCCTCTCTCCACCCCTCAAATAAATAAATCTTTAAAAAAATCTATAGGGGTGCCCTCTCCCACTCCCCCTGCTTGTGTTCCCTCTCGCGCTGTGTCTCTCTCTGTCAAATAAATAAATAAAAGATTTAAAAAATAAATAAATAAATAAAAAATAAAAAAATCTATAAAAGTGCCCCAAACAAAAGCTTACTTTTGCACTTCGAAGAGGATTTCATATGCAAGCAGAAGACTAGACTGCACCTTGCCAATTACTATAATCTTACAATAAGCACATATTGTTGTGAATGACATTCAGTTCCATCTCAGTCTGTTCTCTTACAATAAGCAGCAATGAACTCAAGGGTATGATCTCAGAATATAAAAAGCCATTAAAGCTGCTTCTAACAGATTCTTCTAAAATATGACCCTACACAGCTCTTCAAAAGAAGGACAATACGTTTTAATTGTGAGATGAACTTTTACAATGCTTTGATCTGTCTAAAAGAGGTCTTGGAAAAAAGAAATAACTACAGTGGAGGGAGGGAATAAAATGTGTCATTCTGGTTATTAAAATCCATCAAGTTCATACTTCAGCCTTGGGATAACTGCAGCCAAAAAACTGACTTGCAAGTAATTATCACCACTATCTGCAATAAAAGTTAATTGGACATAATTGAACTAACGCCCTAATCGGAGGGAAGCTGCAACTGGCACACAGCCCACTCCTGCTTCTTCAATCTGCAAATGAAACTGCTAATGATAATTTGTGGACAAACAAGAAATTGGTCTCATGGTTTCCTCACTGCAAATCACTCAGCAGCTAATGCCCAGCATGTTGAGCCAGGAGAAAAATCATTAACCAGTGCTTCCTTTGATAAAGATGAATTTTAACAATAACCAAGTCCATTTAGGCTGAGAGTTGCTGAGAATTGGTATATTTACCCTAACCACCCTAAGTGAGGCACTGTGGCCCGATCTCTACACCCGAGTACTATGCACTAGATGCGCCCTGTGACACTAACATGTAGTACTAAGAAGAGACATTATACAAGGACAGGAACTACTATTACACTAATAATTTATCTTCTTTTAAGAGAATCCTGTGTAATCTCATTTTTTAGACAGGCAAATGGCATTGCTGATCTGCTTCAACAGTAAAGATTAAATCACTTTTGAATAGACTTTGGAGCTGATAGATTTAGACTTTGGAGCTGATAGATTCCTGCTGCCTGACTCATTCGCCTTCAAATCTGGGTAAGAGATGCACCCTTTCCCCTGGAATTTAGTACCAGACTCTCTGCTTTTCAATTGTGTGACAGCCCAAGGGACTAAGACTCCCTTAAGGGTATTGTGGAGTCTTAGGAAACCATTCTGTTTTACAGAAAGGGGAAAATTGTGGTCTTTATATCAACAGTGACTTATAAATTGGGATGACCTTGCTGAGGTGACAGAAAGTAAAAGAGAAAAGCAGGTACAAAGCACTTACCTCTGCTTGTTTTTTCTCTGCTTCTTTTTCTTAAGTTTTTTAATTTTTATTTATTTATTGTTTTAAAGATTTTATTTATTTATTTGACAGAGACAGACACAGCGAGAGAGGGAACACAAGCAGGGGGAGTGGGAGAGGGAGAAGCAGGCTTCCCGCGGAGCAGGGAGCCCGATGCGGGGCTTGATCCCAGGACACTGGGATCATGACCTGAGCCGAAGGCAGACGCTTAATGACTGAGCCACCCAGGTGCCCCAAGTTTTTTATTTATTTATTTTTTAAAGATTTTATTTATTTATTTGACAGAGAGAGAGATAGCGAGAGCAGGAACACAAGCAGGGGGAGTGGGAGAGGGAGGAGCAGGCTTCCCGCGGAGCAGAGAGCCCGATGTGGGGCTCGATCCCAGGACGCTGGGATCATGACCTAAGCCGAAGGCAGACGTTTAACGACTGAGCCACCCAGGCATCCCTCAAGTTTTTTATTTTTAAGTAATCCCTACACCCAATGTGGGACTCTAACTCACAACCCAGAGATCAAGAGTCGCATGCTCTACCAACTGAAGAGCCAGGTGCCCCTTCTCTGCTTATTTTTATTTTATTTGGGCTCTATTCTGGCAAGGAGGTGGCTAGAAATTAATGCAGTAAGAACCTTTCCCAAAGCAGCAGCTGGACAACCTGCTCATTTGGTACATTTTTCGTTAAAAGTTATTTTGGAAGGTTGCAGTTCACTTCCTGCAGTCATTAAAATACACTTTCTGATGGAAATAGAGGAAAGCCTAGGAATAGCTCAGCCAAGATATAATAAACAGAGAGGGACCTAGAAACTGTAATATGGGTAGTAAATGGAAAAAGAGAACACTTAGTAGGAACATCCTTCATTCATTCAGTCCCTGAGCAACTGTGATGTAGGAGGCACTGTGGCAGTACTATGCACTGGGAATACAAATATGGCAGACAAAATCCCTGGTGAGAAACGGGATTACTGTGGTGAACGTTTCACAGTATATGCAATATCAAATCATTATGTTGTACATCTTAAACTAATACAATGCTATACACATCAATTATACTTCAATAAGAAAAAAAAAGTGGTGGCACTTGGGTGGTTCAGATGGTTAAGCATCTGCTTTCAGCTCAGGTCATGATCCCAGGGTCCTGGGATCAAGCCCCGCATCAGGCTCCCTGCTCCGCGGGAAGCCTGCTTCTCCCTCTCCCTCTACTGCTCTCCCTACTTGTGCTCTCTCGCTCTCTCTGACAAATAAATAAAATCTTAAAAAAAAAAAAGTGGATAAAGTTGTTTGAAAATCAAAATAATGAAACAAATTACTTCCAAGGAACAGTGAGAAAGAAGGGAGAACAACAACATGGATCACTGAAAGCCAAGTAAGAATTTACCAGACTGAGAAGGGTAAACTACTCCTAGCATAATGAAAGGCATGCACGACTACACTGGAAAACTAGCGTAACTAAATGCATGTTTGGGAAACCACAAATGGTATGGTATGGTATGGTATGAAGAGCTGGGTGTTGGATGTATATGCCAAACCTGGAGATGAGCCTGATGTGCCAAATTATGAAGAGCCTTATATTTCATACTAGAGGGACAGAAGAGCAGATTAAGAATAAAGCTGGGTTGGGGCACCTGGGTGGTACAGTTAAGCGGCTGACTCTTGGTTTTGCTCAGGTCATGATCTCAAGGTCCTGGGATCGAGCCCTGCGTTGGGCTCCGCACTAAGCGTGGAGCCTGCTTGAGATATTCTCTCTCTCTCTCTCCCTCTCCCACTTGTGCTGTCTCTCTCTCTAAAATAAATAAATAAAATTAAAAAAAAAAGAAAAAAGAATAAAGCTGGGTTGGAGTCACAGCCCAATATTCTTACCATTAAAATAGTATAAAAGTAGTCCCAACACCTTACAGAATAACTGTGATAATTACATAAGATTATATTCATAAAGTGTTTAGTACAGTGTCTATGCTCAATGATGGTAGTTATAATTATTATTAGCTAATGTCAGACTTTATCCTGAAGCCATGGGGAGATAGGGACAGGTTTCAAGGAGAGTAACATGATCAAATGTCTTAATCAATCTGCTGGGGGCACCTGGGTGGCTCAATCGGTTAAGCGTCTTCCTTCGGCTTGGGTCATGATCCTGGGGTCCTGGGATCAAGCCCTGCATCGGGCTCCTTGCTCTGCAGGGAGCCTGCTTCTCCCTCTCCTCCCCACTTGTACTCTCTCACTGTCTCTCCTTCTCTCTCTGTCTCTCTCAAATAAATGGGGTCATTGAAAGAATAAATAAATAAATCTGCTGAAAATGTGAAAGACAAACAGGAGATGGCAGAAATCAGTTAAGTGGCTACAGTGATTTCGGGGTAAGAGATGATGAAGATCTTAAACAAGGGTGCCCTGAGAGGGCCATCATACAAAGGAGGGAGTAGATTTATTTCTGAGCTCAAAAACAGATTAGTAAAGTCTGAAGAAAGGCAATTTTAGATGAACATAAACAACAATGAGCTTATTCAATAGTGGCACAGTACTAGAAATGCTGAAGCAAAAGCCATGACTACTCTTTAAGAATGATGGAAAAGAGGGGCGCCTGGGTGGTTCAGTCAGTTAAGCATCTGACCCCCTTGACTTCAGCTCAGGTGTTGATCTCAGAGTCATGAAAAAAAAATGATGGAAAATTTATTTTCAGGAGCTAAGAATTTGAACTAGATGATCGATCATTAAACCATCTTCCAGATTCCATGACTCTAAATTACTAACAAAGGTGATTTTATACGGTCATTAATGACTGCTTACTTTTGTAGAAAGGTTCATAATTTTCGAAGTGCTTTCACATGAATTCTCTCACTTGATTTTCTCAAATGCCCTATGAGATAGTTTGGGCAAGGATCAATAGTCCCATTTTCAGAGATAAAAGAAAGTAGGAAAAGCTCATTAAATGCCTAGACTACAACCAGGTTTTCTGACCCCTGGCTCTCTCTTTCCGTTCTCCCCACTGCCTCCAACATGGTGCCACAGCTGAAAATCAATTCTGAGAAACCATCCTTCTTTGGTCACCTGTTCTAGTATTTATTTCAAAATCAGGAAATTTTTCTGCATGTCTTATTATTCATTGTTCAGGAGCTTCAGCCTATTCCTTGGTCCTCTTCAAGGTGAATAAGAGCTAGTCATCAGGGCGCCTGGGTGGCTCAGTTGGTTAAGCCACTGCCTTCGGCTCAGGTCATGATCCTGGAGTCCCGGGATCGAGTCCCGCATCGGACTCCCTGCTTGGCGGGGAGTCTGCTTCTCCCTCTGACCCTCCCCCTTCTCATGCTCTCTCTCTATCTCATTCTCTCTCTCAAATAAATAAATAAAATCTTTAAAAAAAAAAAAAAAAAAAAAAAGAGCTAGTCATCTATCTTTATAAAATGCTCCTTCATATTTCACACTATAAAATATCTGTCATTTCCCTAATCTGGGCTAATTAACCCCAAATTCCTTGAGGTTTTTTTTCACATAAGTCTTTCCCTTAAGCTAGTCAAGAAATGTGATCCCTAATTTAGTACTAGCTCCAGTAAGACAATAATCTCTTCCCATATACTCCAATTCTAATCCTCAGGTATCTTTTAAAGAGTACCTCTCCAATTAATTCATACCAATATTTACTGAGCACCTACTATGTAACAAGACATTGCCCCAGGAATGAGGGACTTAGCAAAGAACAAAACAAACAAAAACTCATGCTTCCATTTTTACATGGGGTAGAATGGGAGGGTCAGACAAATTTAATGAGCAGGTAAGTTACATAGACTCTTAGAAGGTGATAAATGCTACAGAAAGAAAAACAAAGCAGTGTAAGAGATGGGGCATACTGGATGGGATAGCGATTTTAAATGGCATAGTTAAGAGTGGCCCTCACTGAAAAACTGTAGTTCTCCATGGCTTATCTGCTAGTTTCAGTGCAAGACAGCAATACAGCTTTTAATATCATAACAGATTTTTTTTAAGATTTTATTTATTTGTCAGAGAGAGCGAGTGAGGGCGTGCACGTACACAAGCAGGGGGAGCGGCAGACAGAGGGAGAGGGAGAAGCAAGCTCCTTACCAAGCAGGGAGCCAGATGCAGGACTTGATCCCAGGACCCCGGGATCATGACCTGAGCCGAAGGCAGATGCTTAACCGGCTGAGCCACCCAGGCGTCCCAACAACAGATTTTTTTAATGCAATTAAACTATAATCAATATAGTTGTCCTCTCTCTCATTTCAAGCTTAACTCATAGACACTTGCCCTTCTAATAAAAAGCAACTTACCAACTTGTTCAGAAGAGTGGAAGCTTATTTCTGTAATGCAGAAATACTCTTCAAGCAATAATGCAACAAAATAATGCAAGCCTGTGTGTTGCATTATTACACACAACTCTTTGATAGACTTTGATAAAGACTACTATTTCCCTGTTTGAGCAATGGTACTTTCTTAACTAGTTGTGGGAAGCTGAGAGATGAGCCGATGTGGACAGACGGGGGGATGGAGGCAGTTGGTGGAAACAGAATTTCAGAGAATTACAGAATTGGTGTGCACGCTTAAGTGGCATCAACTTCTTACTTCCAAGTGCACTTGGAACAATCTCCCCAAAACATACTATGATAAGAATGATATATTTCAGTAGGGACATTTGTTTAGCTTGGAGAAGAGGCAAAAATTAAATACAGCCTGCTGAAAAAGCAACTTGTTCCAACTTAATTTTGCCATGGGCTATGGAAATAGGTGAAGAGCGTTTCTTAAAAGGAAAGGTTCCTTTTGTCTCTCTGCAGAAATGTTCTAACACACCATCACACTCCCAACTGCACCATAATCTCACAGGGATTGAATGAAACGTAAGTACCAAAATCCTTTGTAAAGCACTTTAGTGAATGCACAGTAACACCTAGCAGGACAGGTTAAAACCAAGGTATGGATTCTTCATTAATCCACTGGTCCCACTTTCTGCTGAATGAAAAAGGTTCTGGGAGAATAAGATAAGCAAAAGCCCCAGTACCTTCACAGCTACAAAATTAATGTCTTCACAATAGTACATCCACTCCCAGCTGAATAGCTGGTTAATACAGACAGTCCTTTCAGGAACTCAGGAAATGTATCTTTTCCATTGATTTACTGTGACCTGGGATGAGCTGTCTTTAACTTCGCACAGTCTTGATACCTCTGTCCTTTAAAAATAGATTAAGTTCTATCCTTTACATAAGTGATAAGTGAACTGCCAATGGAAAAAATACTTTAGCTTTTGGAAGGAAAGAAGAAACTTAAGTTATGACTAACAACACTTATGCTTCTCCTCTGAAGCAACAGGGATAGTGTTGAAATCCCTTCAATTCTCCAAGTGGCATAAAATCTGATCTTCACTCAGATCAGCAACTGATCTTCAAAACCACTTTGCTCAGTGCAAAGAATTAGTGATTGGTCGTGGAAACCTTGCCTTTTAAATCTGCTATAATATTCAGTTGATCTTCCACTGTGAGAGAGAGAGAGAGAGAAACATTTTCCCACCAAATAGCACTTAAAGAAATCCTTAGTTTTGAAATTTATAATGTATAGTACTACTTTAATCACAACCTGACATCTGACTTCTAAATGGATTTCATTTTGGCCAACAGTTCTCATCATTAGAGTATATACAGTCCAGTGTTAAGAGGAGGGGTTTGCTTTGGTAACACTTCTTTGGTTATCTACGGCTTGCCCACATATGAATGATTGGCCAATACTGTGGGGCCAGAAGATGCCAACAAAGAAGACATGCTAGTACCGAAAGCTAGTTTATCTATGATCTACTTGGAAGATCTCAATTCTCCACAGGACCTCAGTGTAATTAGATAACAAGGGTCAAAGTCTTAAAAAAATAAATAATCTCAAGGATACTAAACTGAGCTAAACTTTTCTAGGTCCAGTAATGAGTTATATATTACTTTTGATGATCAAAACACTAAGTTTAATTCAAGCTTGTGGATATCTTACTGGTCTCTTGAACGACCAGAGAAAGAAAACAAATCTCTAATCACTTTGTTCAGAAAATCCTAGTTAAAAACCAACCAGAGGAAGTAAAAAAAAAAAAAAAAAAAAAAAAAAAGGCAGAGGAAGTTATTAAAGCTATTGGTAGGAATATCTTTGGATTTTACCTATCTGTACTTTGCCTGTTTGCCCTTCTGCATGAATAATCAAGAACCAAATGTATTCCCTGATCAGGAATGAATCCTTAACTAGAGTTCTGCCCACGTGTTGTAAAGATGCCTCTGCCCTTTTCAGCTAGGTTGACATGTAACAAACTCAACCATGCCTGAATTTGATCTAATAGGCCCAAAGCTCCCTCCCTGAGATCCATCAGCACCAAATAACATAAAACTTCAATTTGGCCTTGCCTTACAGCTCAGTCTTTTAACTCCTCCAACACCTCAACCTGAACCTTCCTCCTCCTCTTGACTGATAATGGCATCTTGGTCTTTGGATTTCCTTCACAACTAGAGAAGTAAAAACAGCCTCTCACGGCAGAAACAGGAAAATTTCAAGTCACTTCAAATAAGGATCCTGAAAGGAGTTCTTCGAGAGAAGAATTAAATATATTAAAAATTCAGGGCACCTGGCTGACTCAGTCAGTAGAGCCTGTGACTCTTGATCTCAGGGTGGTAAGTTCAAGCCCCACCTTGGGCACAGAGCTTACTTTAAAAAAAATAATAAATATATTAGAAATTCAAAGGAAGAATTCAGAGACTTTGGCTCTGGGTCTGGCTTCACTACTGAATCACTAAGTTATTTAGACATTCTCAGGGCATTATTCTTCCTACTTCAGAGAAATGCTGAAAACACTGAGACCGCTTATTTCATTCACTGAATGAAACTAAAAGTAAAAATGTTTGTGTCAATACTGGAAATGACTCTTGGGTTGAAGAAACTCGTCTTAACCTTTTGTGAGTTGTCATATAATGCTACCCTACAACTCCACATTTAATTTCAAAGTATAATATGTAGTAAAGATACATACAATATGTACTAAAGAAATTAAATAATTTTTTTAAACCAGATACAGGCTTTCTCCATTTTCTTCTATTACCACATGTATTTATAGCTAATGAAACCTCCCAGTAAGTAAAATTCTAAGATCTGGCCAAACAGACTGTCCAGTATTCACCGAATGCTAACATATAGATCAAAGCTGGGGGAAGGAGCAAAGGCCTATATTCTAAAAAGATGAGCAATTTGAGTGGTTTTAAAAAAAACAAAACAAAAAAATGGTTAAAACCTCTGGGGGCACCTGGGTGGCTCAGTCGGTTAACCATATGCCTTGGGCTAGGGTCATGATCCCGGGGTCCTGGGATGGAGCCCCAGGTCAGGCTCCCTGCTCAGCGGGGAGTTTGTTTCAACATCTCCCTGTGCCCCCTCGCCACTTGTACACGCACGCGCTCTCTCTCAAATAAACAAAAATCTTAAAAAAATAAAATAAAAAAATAAAAGGCACCTCTGTTTTGAATAGCTCTAACAATCCCATAATAACTGCAGTATCAAACACAGGGTAATTAATTCAGTGGACTTTTCCCCTTTCGCTGCCAGATTGAACAGCTCTGAGGATAATCTCCTCACTCTCCCAGGGCTCAGTTGGAAGATTCATTATTTATGCCCTCAATTGTTTACTCTGTCCTATTTTCCATCCATCCAGACCCAAGGGCAGTGTTATCACTGGCCTGTTCCCAAAATGAATGTGTTAGTTCACTGCCTTACTAGTTACAAAACCAAAGATAATCAAATACAGTGGTATCCTACAATTGAAGAGTAACCCTACTCACCACTTGATCCAGGAGAAAGACAACGCTGACCCAATGTTACCAAAAGCTAAATTCTCTTAGATGGATGAAGTGAGATCCATAAGTCATTCTGTTCCTTTTTTTTTTTGGTGAGCCACCGAGCAACATATATGCAAATCCAACAGGATTCTTAAAGGGCAGTATCATTAGAAAGGCAGCTCTGGCCCTCACCAAGAGCAGACCTGTAAACTATTGAGGATTAAACTGATTGAGATGCATTTTGCCTAGCAACCATTCATTAGGAAGAGTTCAGTAACTCACCAGCAATCAATTCCCCGTCTTTATCTGAGCAGATAACAGACTCTACCAAGTCCTCTACCCTCTGGATTCAGACTCACAGGAAACTTCCTCAAAAGATTCAGCTTCCAAGAGTCAACCCCTGGGAGAGGGGGTTGGGTTTAAGCACACACAAAATATTGTCTCAGACACCTGACTGACAAAGCTGAATAGCTTAAAACTACCACCAACCACATCTCCATATGAATGCATTCATTGTCTCTAAATAAGTCTCTCACATAGCAGCATTCCCAGTTCTTTTTGCCTCTAATATTTCCCCATCTTGAGCAAGCTTTTCCCAATTCCAAACCTTACAACACTCAAGCTGATTATTATGAGAATCAACGCCAAGGGTCCAATCTTTTCCTTCACCTTCTCAAGGGGATCATTTTATACTTCTGATGTGAACGGGGGACTGGCTCGAGTCTCCCTTTAGAGAGAACACAGGGCCCTTTTTCTTAACACATTCTAAGCTGTGACTCACAGAAATAATCAGGATGGATAAAAACAGATTGCTAAAGAAAATTAAATCAGCTACTTTAACTTCAGCGGCACCATGTCCCCTCAACCTAAGAGATTATGGGAAGTCATGGCTTCATATAATTGTTTCCTTGCAGAGGACCAAATTTGAGGAGTTCCATCCCCCTTTAAATGATATTTGGAGATCAGTGTAGATACACCTATGATTAGTTCTATACATAGCCTTTGTCTCCTGGGGAAAATTCTTTGGGGAAATCACTGTACCATGCAAAATATTGATTACACAAATCAGGCAAGAAAACAGATATATAAAAAAATTAAGTAAACTTACAAAGCTGTATTAATTGCTTACCCATGGGTAGACAAAAAAACCACCTAGGATACCAAGTAGGACAGCAACTTATTTTTTAGCAGAAGCAAGCTGAAGTGATACATGCTTTAATATGGCCTCCAAGTATTTTCTTTTTTTTTTTGTTACTTCCTCAGCTTGCTATAGCTTAGACATCAAAGTGCGTTTTGTTTTATACAGTAGTTAGCTGTCAAAGCTTCAATCAGTGATTTTTAATAGTTTATTCTCAGTAACAAGTTAGGTAAGAAAACATCTGGGGATCCTCTTAGCCTTTCAATTTAAACATGATTATGGAGTCATAAGGGATAAATGAGTAATAAACAAAACATCCCAAATCCAACACAGGTTTACTGTGAATCTACTTTTTTGCACAATTCTCTTTTTTTCTTAAAGACTTTTTTTTTTTTTAAGTAATCTCTACACCCAATGTAGGGCTTGAACTTACAACCGCGAGGTAAAGAGTCACATACTCTACCGACTGAGCCAGCCAGGTGCCCACTTTTTTGTACAATTCTGTAGTAAGGCTACTTGAAATAAAAAAAAAAAAAAAGATTCCTGATCCCCAGTAAGTTTCCACAACTGAGACGGTTTCTTACCCTATTACCCCTCTTCATAACAATTGCTTTCACCAAAAACTGCCCTTTATTAGAGATCCAATATATCAATGCAAAGGAAAAACACTGATCCAGTTAAAATTGTAACACAACTCCAGCATATCAATTCTGTCTTCAAAAGTGAACTCCAGTTAGAACAAACTGTGGAAACTGAACCTGGATTATAAGAATGAACTCTCAATCATTTCAATTAGTATTTACCAAAGTGCTGCCAAAAATTGATATTCATCCCATCTGGCATTCTAGCTCTTTGCTAATCAACATTAAGATAAATCTGGTCCAAACACCTTTGGTGAAAACACCCAGTTCTGGGGCGCCTGGGTGGCTCAGTCGGTTGAGCATCTGCCTTTGGCTTGGGTCATGATCCCGGGGTCCTGGGATCGGGCCCCACATCAGGCTCCCTGCTCCTCGGGAAGCCTGCTTCTCCCTCTTCCACTCCCCCTGCTTGTGTTCCCTCTCTCATTGTGTCTCTGACAAATAAATAAATAAATAATCTTAAAAAAAAAAAAATCTCTAAAAAAAAAGAAAAGAAAACACCCAGTTAAATTAAGCAAGTTTATCAAGAACACTGCCACTCACCACAGAATGGCAGGCAGGCAGACAGACAGACACACCCTTTGTTTCTAACATCACAAAATTTGGGTTCTCTATCTTCAACTGATAACTTTCCTCTCAATTAAAAACTTATAAAGAGGTTCCTGATTTTGGCTGAAGCTCTGTGTCCTTCAGAAAGAAGGGATCCATAAGTTGTAGAAGCAAAAGAACTAAAAAAAGATAAACATAATTTAAATTGTAATGCTACAGCCACCCAATTTCATAAAGTTTGGGTCAGAGAGGAAACTTTAAAAAATAAACCAATTAAACAAAATTCATCTGGATTTTTTTAAAGTTTGGTCTGGTTTTTCATGGCAGAAACTAGCCTCTCTGAGAACCTATGGATGTAAGAAATAAACCTATGGAGAGATAGACAGGACTTTTAGGTTTCAGTTAACAGCAAAGTTTGTTCACTCTAGCTAGGTTTCTCCAAAAGGGCTGAATACTAAACAAAGCCGGTGACAAGGTACTCAGGAAGAGACTTTAGCAGAGTTAATCTCTCACAACTATCAGGATTTCCTTGAACCACCATTTGACAGGGGCTGTTCCCTCTTTCCACTAGCACCTCCTTCCTTTTCAGATTGTTTTTGCTGATTAAGGCAGTCCCAAGTATGAAAATGGTGAAGACAGCCTTAATGGACAGATGCAGTACAGTTCCAAAAACCCACTCCTAGCCTTTTTTTTTCTCCCCCCCACCCCGCTGTTTACTGCATCAGATGCCACACAAGAAAGGGCTCCTCTTTTCTTCTCTGTTCATTTTACTACATATGAGATCGACATATCAGTAAAAAAAGAGATAAGAGTCCTGAATCTCCTTACCCTGCTGCAGGGGCGAGATGATGGGAGGGAAAGAAGAATGAAGGGTAGAATCAGAAAATCAAAATAAACTGATGGGATGTGGAGCTCTTACTTCCCATTCCATTTCCCCTTTTCTCACAAGGTTAAGTCGGCTGAAGTCGGGGTTGCATTAGAAAAAGCACACACACACACCTTGAGCCCTGGAAGGGAGGTGAGGTTCGCTCCGCAGCGCTCGGTGGGGCTCCGGGCTCCGCCCCGCCCGCCTGGGGCAGCTCAACCCTCCTCGCCCCGCCCGGGCAGGAGGGATGAGAAGGGGCTTATAGCGGTCTTGGCAGGAGGAGGGGGAGGGGGCTGCTCTGAGCGCCAGGCTCTCTGAGCACAGTACTCCGCGGTGCGCCGACACCCCCTCCCCCAGCCGGCTGCCGCTTGCTCCCCTTTGCTGCCGGAAGCCAGCCCCGCCCCCTCAACTCCATCCCGGCCCTCTGCAAACCCCCTCCCGTCCTCACAGCCAATGGCAAGCCAGGGAGCCAGCAGAGCGACCCGACAAGCAGCCAACTGGGGAGGCCCACTGGGAGGTCAGCCGCCGGGGATAGGCCAGCTACCCGCGGCCCCGGCCCCTGCGCGGCTCCTCTTTGTTAGAGCTGTCCCTATCTCCCCTGGCTACCACCCCAAAGCCAGGAGCCAAGCATCCCACAGCTGGGCCAGGTGATGCAGTGCTCCTTCTACAGCTCCCCCGCCCACTCTCTCTGCCTGGGTGCTAGGAGTGACCCCCATCCAGGCGATACCTCCGAGAGCGCCTCAGACTTCCATAGCAATAGCCACCAGATGACACCCGACAGTTAAAAGAAGCTCTCGGGGCCATTCTGCCTCGCCCTTCTTTCCTCAGGCTAATCAACTTCGCACAGTGGATAGATATAGGTTTGCATATTAGATCAGCTGCACACATCAATCCACCCTGTCTGAAACTCCTGCTTCCTGTGATGCAGAAACTAAGAAGGGAGGGGGCATGTATGGAAGGTATGTATCTGGAAGTTGGTGGGGGTAGAAGGAATACATCAAATAATCTGCAAAAACACACACAGTTGGCTCCAACCCAGGTCAGATATAAAACATCTATATCCAGTTAAATCCAAGCTAACCACTCCCTGAGCAGGTTTCAGTACAATCAGGAAGCAAAGATCTAAATCTTGTTTAAGCCATATACCAAATATTGGGGAAAAACTCTTAGCAACAGCCAGGTGGCTAGATAACTGGCAGGTTGCATCAACACTTCAATCACTAATGCCAACGTTAGGGGCATAACACTGCTGGGATGGAATATGCCAAGGACTGCAGACTATTTTCTTAGGTGTACTGGCAGAACAGTGCATGGGGCTCATTTAAGTAAAATACAATGGGGATCAGGGAAGGCAAGCTATTACCTATATTGTCATTTTTGTCCACAGAGTTCTTGCAACTAATGTTAAGTATCTACATCACATTCTACAATCCTCCTTAGTTCCCCCAAGTAGTACTATAATTTTTTTTTTTTAAGGTTTTATTTATTTGACAGAGAGAGACACAGTGAGAGAGGGAACACAAGCAGGGGGAGTGGGAGAGGGAGAAGCAGGCTTCCCACTGAGCAGGGAGCCCGATGCGGGGCTCGATCCTAGGACCCTGGGAGCATGACCTGAGCCGAAGGCAGACGCTTAATGACTGAGCCACCCAGGTGCCTCTCTTTCTTTTTTAATTTTTTTTTTTTTTTTTTTTTGCCACTGAAATGCTTCTTTAGGTAGCTTTTTTTTAAACCCTATATAATCTTTTTTTTTAAGATTTTATTTATTTATTTGAGAGAGAGAGCTTGAGAGGGGGTAGGGTCAGAGGGAGAAGCAGACTCCCCGCCGAGCAGGGAGCCCGATGCGGGACTCGGTCCCGGGTCTCCGGGATCATGACCTGAGCCAAAGGCAGTCGCCCAACCAACTGAGCCACCCAGGCGCCCTACTATAATTTTTAAAAGACAACAAAATACTTGCAATTTAAGTAGCCCTTTCTTATGTGGAGCTCAAAGGATTTCATTTCTATAACAGTCTTCTTGTAAGATAGAAAAGGAGCTGTATGGCATGCCCCCTTTAAAGACAGCTCTTTTTTTTTTCTTTTTTAAAAGATTTTTATTTATCTGATGGGGCGCCTGGGTGGCTCAGACGTTAAGCGTTTGCCTTCAGCTCAGGTCAGGATCCCAGGGTCCTGGGATCGAGCCCCGCATCGGGCTCCCTGCTCAGTGGGAAGCCTGCTTCTCCCTCTCCCACGCCCCCTGCTTGTGTTCCTTCTCTCATTGTGTCTCTCTCTGTCAAATAAATAAAATCTTTAAAAAATAAAAAAGATTTTTATTTATCTGAGAGACAGAGGGAGTGCATATGCAGCGGGGGAGCAGAAGGGGAGGAGGAAAGGGACAAGTGGGCTCCACTAACCCAGGGCTCAATCCCAGGACCCCCATGTCATGACCTGAGCCCAAAGGCAGACACTTAACTGTTCAACTGACTGAGCCACCCAGGAGCCCAGAAACTAAAACTTAAATGGTTCCAAGATCATGCATGCACCAATTAATCTGCCAAGACATCAAAAACAAAGAAACAAACGTATCAATCTCACCACTATTATCACAAATGTTCTTAGCAAGAGGGTAATTCAGATAAAATTTCTAATATCCTCTTCTAAAATATAAATGAGGAACTCTTAGGGAGTTTCAATTTCAAATACCTTAACTAAATTAAAATGTCAAATTCACCTTGCCAAAGTATCTATATAGTCCACAGAGGAACTACAACAGTTTAATAAAAGATCACTGGGGAAGCCCAAAACATTTCCTCCTAAAAAATAATTCAATTCCAATTTCTTTTCATGTCCCTCAAATGTACTCTTTCTATCTTATTACCATTACCCTAACAGAGACGCTTAACATGTCTGTGGGGTAACTATAACTTCTTTCTAGTCTCCCTCATTCTGCATACCACTGCTTTCAACCATTTGCTCTTCTTCTTTTTTTTTTTTTTTAAAGATTTTATTTATTTATTTGACAGAGACAGTGAGAGAGGGAACACAAGCAGGGGGAGTGAGAGACGGAGAAGCAGGCTTCCCGCGGAGCAGGGAGCCCGATGTGGGGCTCGATCCCAGGACCCTGGGATCATGACCTGAGCCGAAGGCAGACGCCTAACGACTGAGCCACCCAGGTGCCCCCCATTTGCTCTTCTTAAGAACTACAGAAACTGATGCATGGGTGGCTCAGTTGTCTGCCTTCGGCTTGGGTTGTGATCCGGAGTCCTGGGATAGAGCCTGCATCAGGCTCCCTGCTTAGCGGGGGTCTGCTTCTCCCTCTCACTCTGTGCTCTCTCTCCCTCTCAAGTAAATAAATAAATAAATAAATAAATAAATAAATAAATAAATAACTACAGAAACAGTTAAGTTTATTGTACATTTACTAGGTCCAAGGCCCTATGTCAAGAACTATATATTTTTATTTATTATTTTGTCATAATAAACCTATGAAATAGACATTTTCCCCATTTTTGCAGATGAAGAAACTCAGGTCCAGAGAGGCTGAAGGATCTTCTCTAGGTCACATAGCTGGTAAATGGAAAAGTTACCATTAGAATATTAGAATTTGAGTCTTCTTGGCTCCAAATCTAATACTCCTATCCACTAAGCTATCTGTGGCTCTCTCTTACTTAGGTCATCCAGCCAAGTTTCCGCTCTATAGTTATACGTTCCATAATCTAGCACTATCCCATATTACCAAACTTACTTCCTACCTTTCCTCAGCATGTTTTCCCCACACCAGACAAACTAATCTGCTTGCTCATTGTCTGTGTATCATGTTCGCCCATTTCTACTTTCATGCCATGACTTGTGCTGTTACAATCATGCGATTTAAATCCTACTCATTCTTCGGGGCGCCTGGGTGGCTCGGTTGGTTAAGCGACTGCCTTCGGCTCAGGTCTTGATCCTGGAGTCCCAGGATCCAGTCCCTCATCGGGCTCCCTGCTCAGCAGGAAGTCTGCTTCTCCCTCTGACCCATCCCCCTTTCATGCTCTCTCTCTCTCTCTCAAATAAATAAGTAAAAAAATCTTTAAATCCTACCCATTCTTCAAGGCCCAGCTCAAATTCCACCTCCCCTGTAGAGCCTTCTTTGATGCTGTCAGCAATGATTCCTTTTCTGAATCACTACTACACAATTTAATACTTATTCTGTTGTCTAATATGTGATTTGTCTTCCTAATTTAGATTGTAACTCAGAACTTGCATATTTGCCTTTGTATCTTCTCCCTTCCCAATTATGCACAATAAGGCACACAAAGTAAAGTCCTCAATATATATTTAGATCAGTAAACTTCATAGCAAAAGAATGGTCCAAACCACCTAAATGACCTAAGTTCTCATAAAAGCCACTAAAGTTGAGATCATTAATAATTCTCTTCATTCATTTTCATGATACAACAATCAAATTCTAACTCTGCCATTACTAAGTACTTATCCACTCTGTGCTTCAACAGTATCATGGACAAACTGACAGGAGGGGCTTCAAGAGAGCTGGTAATGCTTCTTGATCTGGGAACTAGTTACATAGGTATCAATTTGTGAAAATTCACAGAGCTGTACACTTATGTGCACTTTTCTGTACTATATATTTTGTCTCAATAAAAAGCTTTAAAATATCAGATTGTATTATAAAATAATCACATCTGTTTTTAAGCACATATGAGTATTATGTATATCTGTAGGTCCAAGAAAATATTTGCTGGAAGTATATACACCAATCTGTCAATAGTGGTTACCACTGAGAGGATAAAAGGGCTAAGGGGGAACAAAGGAGAGAACTTTTTAAATATTCGTTTTACTGGATCTTTCAAAAAGTAAACAACATCCATTAATTTTGTAATTTTAGTAGATTAGCTGAGTAGTGGAATTAACAGATTTTTTAAATAGTTTTTAAACTTTTTATGTTGAACGCATCTAACTTTTATAATCAGTAAAAGATATTAAAGTAGAAAACAAGCACACTGCCTTTCAGAAGCAGAAGGAAAAGATCAATGAGCTAGACTGAAAACTAGTTCAGGTAACAACCAACTAATCTGATCACACTTCAACATTTCTTGAGTACTCTGGCAAATTTCCCAAATGACATTTATAACAAACAAAACACCAAAAAAAGTGCCTTTGACAGTTAACTTACTGCAATTAAAATGAATAAACAGTTTTCAGTAGAACTGAATAACAAAAACAAAACCATAACAATGATCTATCCCAGGCAGAAGCTGAAAGTACTAAAAGGCCTTTTCCCCATAAAGACCTGCTATGTGACATTTTATAGAATTCAAACACCCATGAGACAGAACACAGTCTTTGATTTAAAAAACAAACAAAAAACCCCTTATTATCCACTAGTCTTAAAGAGAACAGATTTGAAAAAAACAAATATGAAAGTAAAAAAAAGGCAAAAAAATAAAAAAAATAAATTTTAAAAAAAGCAATGCTTTCAACTATAATCTCAATGTAGCAAAGTATTAAGTTTGTTGTGTTTTTTTTAGCTGGCTGCACTTTCTCTTTCAGACACTAGAGGGAAGTGTAAAATCCATTCACTATATCTTTGGAAATTCAATTTATTCATTCATTCACTCATATCATCATATATTATTGCATTCCAATATACCAGGAACTCTATTAGACCCAGAGACAAAAAAAGTGAATAAGCTACAGTCCCGGTCTTTAAGGTGGTTAATCTAATGAGGAGAAACAATCAGTTAAAAAAAAAGGGGGGGGGACCTCCAACAAAGAATGTGTATAAGAAACAAACCCAACTTTTACAAGACTGTGGGTTTGGGGCAGGACTGAAGGGGAAGCATTTCTAGCAGAGGGAGAAAAAAACATGTATCCATATGATAATTCACACTAGACAAACCAGCTTATCCAAACTAGTTTCTTTTATTTATTTTCCCCACCTTAATCTAAATGGAAATAACCTATACCTAGAAGGCATCTTTAAACTATTATCTATAGAAAGTAGAGGCATGAGGTGTTAACAAATGTGGAAGATTTGCTAAAATACTGAATTGACTAGGTTTCAAAAGCTATTTTACACAGTTTTTAAAGAATTTTTTTTTAAAGTTTATTTATTTAAGTAAGCTCTACAACCAACGTGGAGCTCAAACTCACGACCCTGAGATCAAGAGTCTCCTGCTCTTCTGACTGAGCCAGCCAGGTGCCCCCTATTATATAGAGTTTTAAAAACATGAAGGTAACAGGTACAACTGGAATTAAGACTGCTTACATGATAATAAAAATTCTCATTTGCAATCATGATAAATTATACTACGCATCCCTGAAAATTGTGTCAAGGGTAAAAAAATAAACAGAAGTTTCCTAAATGTGCTCTGTCTTATACAAATTAAGCTTCCCAAGTTTGGAAAGAGTACTCTTGACAATTAGCTTTCACTGATGCCTTGATCAAGAGACATCTTGGTTAGCATATCATTTCCACACCTAAATAATTCAAGCCTACACAGGAGAGACTAAGACTTGAGCTCAAAGTCACCGTAAGAGTGATGGAAACATTTGTGCGGTAGATTTTCCCCTAATCCTAAAATGACTGTTACATATTTTGCTATGGTCTGGGACGTCTAGATTGTATGGGTTGGGTTGGGGAGCTGGAGACAAGGAACAAGTTGTTAACTTCTCATACTGAGGGTAAATTTCTCATACTCATGGGATAGCACATGGTAGAAAAAGTAAAAGCCAACATCCTGAAAAAGTTTCACACACATACATAAAATGAGGCAGCAAACTTGTGAATCAAGCATGATTTGGCATCTTTAAATGCAGAGCCGATTCTTTTCTAGTGCCAAAGCCAATGGCTTCTCCCGTACATGAAATGGCACAGTTCCTGAAAAAGCCCTGGACGCTGTTTCCCCACAATCCTATAATCTGTCAGAAGACAGAAAACAAAAAGAAGGCTTTGCCAGCCAGAAAAAGCAAATTATAACCAACACAGAGCCAACACTTTACTTCAGACAGAAGGAGCTTTTCTATGCATCTTTGGAAGGAGAGAGACAAAAGAAGCTTACTATTGCTCAAATAACCAAGGCAAAACATTTTAACCAAATACCATCTTGGATAAGCATTTGATGCAATAGCCTGCTTCCTCACTTCTTATTCATAGCCTTCAAGAATAATTTGCAACACTTATGAAAAAGAGTTGATGGCCACAAAACATAAAGAATGTTTACAAGTCAATAAGAAAAAGACAACCAAAGGGGAAATTTTCAAAAGGCATGAACCAGTAGTCACAGAAGTAATACACAGGTCAAGTAAGATATACGTACTTCATATCGTTAGAAAGCAGTGGAAGTGCCTTCCCCACACCACTCGAAAGGTATTCTGACTTGACAGTACTGCCAACTGCAAGCTTCAAAGAAACTTGGCTACTCAGAATGAAAAAACAGAAGATAATGGTACCTAAAATCATCACACTGTACACTTTAAATATCTTACAATTTTATTTGTCAATTATACCTCAAATAAGCCGGGGTGGGAGAGGTAAGGGTGCCTAGCATAAGTAATACAGTCCTAAAAATATTTAGAACAGGAGCTTTGTGAAACATCTACTCTGGGAAGGCAACTATTAAAAAGAATGGATACAGGTAAACTGCAAATCAAATCCAAAGGAACTAAAATAAGAATATAAGATGAACCTTTACCTGTGAACATAAAACAGCTGAAGTCAATCCCTAAGTCTACAATGAACAAGGGAGATAATGGAAGCAAATAAAAGAAAATCTTAATACAACCACAGAGGTAAAGCATCTCTAAGAAAGTAAGCTTACTTAACTGCCCTGCTGTGGAAATAGGCCATTCTGGGACCCCGTTTCCAGTCACCAAATGCAAAAGAAAAGCAAATGATGCCTGGATGCAACAAAAGTCTTCCCATCAAAGAGGAAAAGAAAGCTAAGCCTTTCACTTGTCCTTGATACAAAGAGGGAATGGGGGCGCCTGGCTGGCTCAGTCGGTGGAGCACGTGACTCTTGATCTCAGGGTTAGGAGTCTGAGCCTCACATTGGGTGTAGAGATTACTTAAAAATCTTAAAAAAAAAAAAAAGAAGAAGAGGGAATGAATTGTGGGAGAACTCAAATTCCAGAAAAAAGATTCAATTCCAATCTATGTAAAGCTAAGAACTTCACGTCACTTTGTTCTAAAATTAGCAATACACAGGTCCCTACTGAAAAAATACACAAGATCCCAACTGAGCTGTCAGCAGGGTAAAGTTCTAAGCATGTCAGCAGATTACTGCTTAACCATTTCAGTTTTCCCCTATCAGTTTCAGACATAAAAGAACCACATCCCAAGTTTGCTCTATTGTTAATGCCACTTTAGAGGCCAAGAAAAATTTAGTTCATCAGACTGAAATTTCAAGCATTTGCTAAGTACATTATAGGTAATGATGCCACGGATTCTATATTTAGCCTCAGGTGTGGAACAAGGAGTGGTAGCATTGCCTCAAAGGGCACCATGTCCCTCCTCCAAGCCTAACTGCAGCCATCACCTAAGCCTTCATGGAAGTGGCTATATGATGTCGCCTAAAATAAATTAAAATGCATTTTCAATGCTTTTTTTGGGAGTGGTTCCACTAAATGGCTATGAAGCTTTAAATATAGATAATAAATCACCCCTACCAGTCCTTTAAACATTCAGCATTGTAACTGCCATAGGGTGGCATTCATACCCTCACTTGAACCAAAAAGCCAAGAATGGTAAAAAAACTTGTGATAGGAATCCTCTGAACTGATATTATAATATATCCTTTAGAAATATGCTTTGAGGGGTGCCTGGGTGACTTAGTCACTTAAGCAACTGCCTTCAGCTCAGGTCATGATCTCAGGGTCCTGGCACTGAGCCCCTCATCAGGCTCCCTGCCCTGCTTCTCCTTCTCCCTCTCCCTCTGCCTGCAGCTCCCCCTGCTTGTGCTCTCTCTCTCTCTCTCAAATGAATAAAATCTTAAAAAATATATATATTCTTTGGCTAAAATTTGTTACATTGTGATTCCATAATTGTTACATTCCAGAAATGAGGGTAGCATATCTTTTCCCAAATCCAGAGCTATTTTTTTCTTCAAATAGTATTTATAAAAATGTATCACCTTTCTCAAAATGAACTTAAGGCCTCTAACAGACAGCATGTTGCTAATCTTCACAACATCCCAATAAAGAACTATTATTTAGCATTTTTATCACACTTTAACTTGCAAAAGTGTTTTACAATTATTTTCATTAGTAGTCATGCCTCACAACCACGCATGAGCTAAACTGGTCCTGTTATCCTCATTTGACAGCTGAGAAAACTGATGTATTTGTAAGGCCAAGGTCAAGCCAGCTGTTTTTCCAAAACCAGGAAGCTAACCCTTAAAAACAGTCTCATTCACTCAACCAGTGTACCTGTATTGCTTATAACCCTAGTTTTAGTAGGTTCTTAGAGCACAGGAATCCACCTAAAACGGTGGTACAAAAACATTGTTATTATAGCACTTCAACAAAAATATACAACCACATTCAAATACAAATAGGTAAGGATTTAATAATAATGACACAGGGAGTTTTCAAAAATTGGTTTCCAAAACCTCTATGTCATCATTTGAAAACAAAAAAGGATCAAATACTTCACCTTATTTTTCTCCTCAATCCACTACAAGCAGACTTCTAACTCCATCAGTCCAATGAGTGGTTCTTTTTTTTTACTATTTTATTCATTTACTTGAGAGAGAGAGATAGCAAGAGAGCATGAGCAGGGGAGAGAGGGAGAAGCAGGCTCCCCACTGAGCAGGGAGCCCGACACAGGGCTCCATCCAGGACCCTGGGATCATGACCTGAGCCAAAGGCAGATGCTTAACCAACTGAGCCACCCAGGCACCCCCCAATGAGTGTTTTTACTAAAGGTCACCAATAACCTCCAAGTTACCAAATCCCATGGGTACTTCTCCCTTCTCCTCTGAGACAATAATTAATATAGTAACCCATTCCATCCTTTTTTTTTTTTTAAGATTTTATTTATTTATTTGACAGAGAGAGACACATCAAGAGAGGGAACACAAGCGGGGGGGGGGGCAGGAGAGGGAGGAGCAGGCTTCCCGCAGAGCGGGGAGCCCGATGTGGGGCTCGATCCCAGGACCCTAGGAGCATGACCTGAGCCGAAGGCAGACGCTTAACGAATGAGCCACCCAGGAGTCCCAACCCATTCCATCCTTGAAACATACTTACTTGACTTCTATACCATCACTGGTTTTCCTCCTACCTCACTGGCTGCTCCTTCTCCATCAGACCCACCTTCTCTAGCCACAATCCATTCCTAGGTGACCTCCTGATTGAATTTCAGGACTTCATATTCTATCTACATGTTGATGATTTACAAGTCTATGACTCCAGCCCAGATTTCTCCAAGGAATGCCAGGCTTTTCTAGCTAACTATCTTATAGCTCCAGCTGGCTGTCTAACAAGCATCTCAAATTTGACATGACCAAAACAAAATCCTTTTTCCTCAAATCAGAAAATTCCTAATACTAAGTAGATTTTTCTTTTAAGAGTTCTTTATTTTAGAGAGAGAGAGCACAAGCAGAAGGGGCAGAGGGAGAGGGAGACAGAATTTCAAGCAGACACTGTACCAAGCAGGGAGCCCAACAATGGGCTCAATCTCACAACCCTGAGATCACAACCTGAGCTGAAACTAAGAGTCTAACACTTAATCAACTGTGCCACCCAGCCACCCCAACCAAAACAAAATTCTTTTTTTTTAAGGTTTTATTTATTTGAGAGAGAGAGAGAGACAGCATGAGCAGGGTGAGGGGCAGAGGGAGAAGCAGACTCCCCACTGAGCAGGGAGCCCAATGAGGGGCTCGATCCCAGGATCCTGGGATCATGACCCAAGCTGAAGGCAGACGCTTTACCAACTGAGCCACCCAGGTGCCCCTCAAAACAAAATTAACAAATATGTTCTGCCAGAGTCCTACCCATCTCAATAAACATCATTGCCATTTACCTACCTAGTTGCTCCAGCCAATAATGCAGAAGTTAAGCATGATTCCTCTCTTTGCCTCAGTCCCCCTAGCTGCTGCCAATCCCTGAGCAAGCCCTGTCCACTTCACTTCCAAAAGAAACTCCAAATCAGTCTACTTCTCTACAGGTCTTCTACCATCACTTCGGTCCAAGTCACCATCAACTTTCATCTGAATTAGTACAAGTCTTGTAACTAGTCTCCTTGCCACTACTCTGGATCCCCCTACAATCAATCCATTTCCACACAGTAACCAGAACTTACTTACTTACTTACTTTCTGCCTTCCTTCCTTTCTTTCTAAGATTTTATTTATTTATTTGACAGAGAGAGATAGCGAGGGCAGGAATATAAGCAGGGGCAATGTGAGAGGGAGAAGCAGGCTTCCTGCTGAGCAGGGAGCCCGAGGCAGGGCTGGATCCCAGGACCCTGGGATTATGACCTGAGCAGAAGGCAGACGCCCAACGACTGAGCCACCCAGGCGCCCCCAGAACATTCTTTCTAATTACAAATCAACTCACATTGTATCCCCACTTAAAAACCTCCAAAAAACACATTACCCTAGCTTTCAAATCTCCATGTCATCTGGTCTCTGCCTTCTTCTGGCGCCACTCTCCCTCTCACCCACCATATTCAAGCCATATTAGCCTTATTTCTATTCCTCCAAGATATGGAGTTCATTCCTCTTTAGCTTTGTATTAGAATGTCTGATCTGGTAATCTCTGAATCCTAGATCTTAACTGCCACACTCTCAGAGAGGTATTCCCTATTCTCCTAATCTGAAGTAGCTACCCATTCATTCTCTAACACATCATTCTTTTAATTCTCTGCATAGTATTTATTATTAAATGGGTTTTTAAAAAATATTTTATTTACTTGAGAGAGAGCGAGCAAGCTAGAGAGAGAGCCCAAGTGGGAGGGGAAGTTGGAGACGGAGAAGCAGGCTCCCTGCTGAGCAAGGAGCAGGATGTGGGGGATCATGACCCGAGCTGAAGGCAGACACTTAACCGACTGAGCCACCCAGGCACCCCTCATTAAATAGCTTTTTTTTTTTAATTTTTTATTGTTATGTTAATCCCCATACATTACATCATTAGTTTTAGATATAGTGTTCCATGATTCATTGTTTGTGCCTAACACCCAGTGCTCCATGCAGATCGTGCCCTGCTCAATACCCATCACCAGGCTAACCCATCCTCCCACCCCCCTCCCCTCTAGAACCCTCAGTTTGTTTTTCAGAGTCCATCGTCTCTCATGGTTCTTCTCCCCCTCCAATTTCCCCCCCTTCATTCTTCCCCTCCTGCTACATTCTTCTTCTTTTTTCTTTCTTAACATATTTTGCATTATTTGTTTCAGAGGTACAGATCTGAGATTCAACAGTCTTGTAAATAGCTTTTAAAAAAGTTGTTTCTTGTCTGTTTACTCTCCCTGGAATACAAGCTCCATAAGAGGAGGGACTTTGTCTATCTTGATTACCAGTGCATTACTAGTGCTCTACACATACTAAAAACTCAGTAACTTTGGCAGGCTTAGTTACCCCTACCCACAAAGAGCTCACAGTCCAGTTGAAAAAACAAAACATTTAAATAATACATGCAATGCTAGCAGGAAAATGAAATGTCACAGTAGCCCAACAGCAGGAGTGATTAATTCTGCCTTGGGAACTGGAAGACTTCACAGAAGAAATGAGCTATGAGCTAAATCCTAAAGATTAATTAGGAGATTCACCAGATTATGGGTTATGTTTGTCTGTTTTGGAAGAAGCATCCATGGAGGGAAAGAAAATAGCTTGAGCAAAAATATAATGAAGGGGGGCGCCTGGGTGGCTCAGACGTTAAGTGTCTGCCTTCCGCTCAGGTCATGATCCCAGGGTGCTGGGATCGAGTCCTGCATCGGGCTCCCTGCTCTTCCTTCCCCCACTCCCCCTGCTTGTGTTCCCTCTTTTGCTGTGTCTCTCTGTCAAATAAATAAATAAAATCTTTAAAATATATATATAATGAGGAAAGGAGGAAGGAAGATGGAATCAATCATCTGCTATATATTAGGCACTGTGGATAATGAAGGGTCCTAAAGGGAAAGGGCATAAGTAGCCTTACAATTAAGGAAGATCACTCTTGTGGCAGTGTGGTGGACCAAGTGAAGGGGTGATAAGACTTGAGGCATGTAGACCAGCTAGGAGGTTATTGCAACTGTCCAAGGAGAAATAAAAATGGTCTAATCTAAGACTGGTTGGTTGGAAAGGAAAGGCAGATTAAGGAGATCTTCAAGGTTAAAATCAGATCTAGGAATCAAGCAGATACAAGTGATAAGGGAGAGGGAAGAAGCAAGGTCAAATCCACTGTTTTTGATTTAGGCAACTATATGGCTATTAATAAGCAGGGAATCTAGAAGGTTTAGATTTTGTGGGAAAAATAATGAATTCCAAGATGCCCATAAGATGTCCAGGTGGATTTTGGAAATATAGGTCTGGATCCCAGGAGAGATTTGAGTTAAGTATACAGACTTGGATGCTGTGTCTCTGTGTATAGTGAATTACATTACCTGTGAAAAATAAAAGAAGAAGAAAAAGGTGGCTAAGAACAGAATTCTCAGAAACATTAACATGTAGAGACTGGACAGAAGAAAAGAAGACTATGAGGGAGACTAAACAGGAATAAGAAGAGAAAAAGCAAGTGTGGACAATATCCACAGTTTAAAGAAGCAGAGAGATGGGTTGCCTGGGTGGCTCAGTGTTAAGCATCCAACTCTTACTTCTTCTTTTTTTTTTTTTTTTTTAAGATTTTATTCATTTATTTGACAGAGAGAGAGAGAGATAGTGAGAGCAGGAACACAGGCAGGGGGAGTGGAGAGGGAGAAGCAGGCTTCCCGCAGAGCAGAGAGCCCGATGCGGGGCTCGATCCCAGGATGCTGGGATCATGACCTGAGCCGAAGGCAGACGCTTAACGACTGAGCCACCCAGGCGCCCCCAACTCTTACTTCTGGCTCAAGTCATGATCTCAGGTTTATGAGATGGAGCAGGTCGTGGAGCCTGCTTAGAATCCTCTCTCCTTCTCCTTCTGCCCCTCCCTCTCTAAAATATAAAAATAAAAAAAACAAAGAAGCAGAGAGGCCAAAAAAAAAAAAAAAAAATTAATTAAAAGAAAAAAGCAGCAGGGGCTCCTGGGTGGCTCAGTCCTTAAGCATCTGCCTTCGGCTCAGGTCATGATCTCAGGACCCAGGGATTGAGCCCGTGTCGGGCTCGCTGTTCCGCGGGAAGCCTGCTTCTCCCTCTCCCACTCCCCCTGCTTGTGTTCCCTCTCTCGCTGTCTCTCTCTCTGTCAAATAAATAAATAATCTTTTTAAAAAATAAAAGAAGCAGAGAGGCAACACAAAGGACTGAAAAGCATCATCTGGGTTTGACAATTAGGTCACTGAGCAGAGCAATTTCAGTGAAGTGGTAGGGACAAAATCAAATTACGTGCTTGAGGAATAAATAGGCTGTGAGAAAGTGAAAAGAGCAGGAGGAAGACTACTTTTACAAACAAAAGAGAAACTGAGCAGTAGCTGGGAGTAAGGTGGGGACAAAGAATTGGGGAAAAGAAATAAATACAGTCAGGCGCCTGGGTGGCTCAGTTGTTAGTTAAGCATCTGCCTTTGGCTTGGGTCATGATCCCAGAGTCCTGGGATCAAGTCCTGCATCGGGATCCCTGCTCATCGGGGAGTCTGTTTCTCCCTCTACCCTTCCCCCCTGCTCATGATCTCGCTCTCAAATAAATAAAATCTTAAAAAAAAAAAAAGAAATACAGACATAAAGACTGAAGATTCAGATGAAAGAGAAACAGTGATACAACAAGGTCTCAGAGGAATTAACAATATGGCGAAGAAAGGCCAACATCATTATAGTCAAGTCTGTAGGTGTGGAAAAAAGTAAAGGTTAACTTTCACTTGATAGCTTTTGAGAGAAAGGTAGGGGAGAGAATAACATTAAGGGACCAGAGATCAGTTGGATTAACAATTTACCAAGACCAGGCAGATATTTAGGTGATACATAGGAGCCTAACTAGTCACCCAACAACCTTCTGCTAAGAGAAATGATCTTATTTTATCTATTGTTTTTTTTTAAAGATTTTATGTATTTATCTGACACAGAGAGAGAGAGCACAAGCAGGGGGAGTGGCAGGCAGAGGGAGAAGCAGGCTCCCCGCAGAGCAGGGGGAGTGGCAGGCAGAGGGAGAAGCAGGCTCCCCGCAAAGCAGGGGGAGCCCAATGTGGGACTCAATCCCAGGACCCCAGGATCATGACCTGAGCCGAAGGCAGTTGCTTATCCAACTGAGCCACCCAGGCACCCGATCTTACTTTATCTAAATAAAAGTCCTTACTTAGAAATTTGAGATGTGGTGGAAAATCAGAGTAGTTGTGGGAAAAAAGAGCAGAGACATGATCCAGAAACACTAGCAAATAGTTCAAATTGCCTCTCACAAGAAAGCAGCAGAGAGAAGAGGATGGATGGCCGAGCAGAGGGGGAAACACTATTAATCAATATTGGGCCTGGTCCAGCTGCCCAAAAATCACAGCCAATTTTCTCAATGTCTTACCAAATCTGAAAATCCACACTCACCTAGAAGCTGTACTACTTAACTTCCAAGAATTTGAAGGATGTGTCCTGCCACAATATTCTGGACGTCTAAGCTTCAGTTCATTAAGTAATCCCTGGGAGAATAGATAGAGCTTGGCTACACTTTGGATGATATTCATATATCCCCCAATTAACTTGACAAATCTCTTCCTATACTTTCTCATGTACTGAAGTAAAGAATACATCTTTAGGTGACACAGCAGTGTCCCAGGATAGGAAGAGTGGGGAAGGAAAGCTAGCATCATCATGATTGAGAATAAGCAAACTTAACAAAGTAGAAAATAAATGGCAAAATATTATTGAAGTCTTAAGAATCAAAGTACACAACTGAATTTCAAAGTAAAATGAAGAAATTCTAAAGGATCTAAAATTGCCACTAAGAGACTTTTCACTATGCATCTTTTTTTTTGAAGTAGGCTCTACACCCAATGTGGGGCTAAAACTCACAACCCCTAGATCAAAGTTTTATGCTCCACTGACTAAGCCAGTGAGGCACCCCCACACTATGTATCTTTTAAGTTACTTAAAATATATTCAAAAAAGTAATAAAATTAAGTTAAAATTTAAATATATTTAGGAAATTACATTTCTGGAATTCTTTAAAGTCTCCCTCTTCCACCCCAAACTTTTTAAAAATTTTACACAGTAAAATTCATTTTTTAGTGTTCAGTTCTAAAAGTTCTTATAGGGGCGCCTGGGTGGCTCGTCGTTAAGTGTCTGCCTTCCGCTCAGGTCATGATCCCAGGGTCCCAGGACCAAGCCCCACATCGGGCTCCCTGCTCAGCGGGAAGCCTGCTTCTCCTTCACCCTCTCCCCCTGCTTGTGTTCCCTCTCTTGCTGTCTCTCTCTCTGTCAAATAAATAAATAAAATCTTTTAATAAAAAAATAAATAAAAAATAAAAGCTCTTATAAACATACAGTTGTGTAACCACAATCAAGGTACAGAACAGTTCCATCACCCCCCAGAAATCTCCTCATGATATCCCTTTGTAGCAAAACATTCCCTACCCTTAGCCCAAGAAAATCACTGTTCTTCACTGTCCCTATAGTTTAAAGTTTTCTTTCTTTTTTTTTTTTTAAGATTTTATTTATTTATTTATTTGACAGAGAGAGAGAGAGAGACACAGCAGGAGAGGGAACACAAGCAGGGGGAGTGGAAGAGGGAGAAGCAGGCTTCCCGCGGAGCAGGGAGCCCGATGTGGGGCTCCATCCCAGGACCCCGGGATCATGACCTGGGCCGAAGGCAGATGCTTAACGACTGAGCCACCCAGGCGCCCCTAGTTTAAAGTTTTCTAGAATGTCATATAAATTCAGTATTATAGGGAGGAGTCTTATGAGTTTGGCTTCTTTCCCTTACCATAATACATATGAGATTCACTTATGTCACTATATATATAAATAGTTCCTTTTTATTGCTAAGTAGTATTCTACTGGGTGAATATACCACAGTTGGTTTATCCATACTGAAGCTGAAGGATATTCAGGTTGTTTCTAGTTTTCCATTGAGTACAAATAAAGTTGCTATAAATATTCACATACAGGTTTTTATGTCATAGCTTGTCATTCCACTTGGGTAAATACTTAGGTCATATGTTAAGTGCGTGTTTTACTTAGTAAGAAACTAACACAGTGTTTTCCAAAGTTCTAGTGGTTCCACATCCCTGCCAGCCCATAATCTTCTAGTCAGCTTTCTGTTGTTTTTTAGCCATTCTAATGGCATATCTCATTATGATTTTAACTTGCATTTCTCTAATGACTGAGATGCTGAGCACATTCTCACGCACTTACCTGCCATCAATCTATCTTCTCCAGGGGGCGCTTTGGTGGCTCAGTCGGTTAAGCATCTGACATTTCGGCTCAGGTCATGATCTCAGGGTCATGGGATCGAGCCCCACGTTGGGCTCCACACTGCTGAGTGTGGAGCCTGCTTAAGGTTCTCTCTCTCTCCCTCTGCACCTCCCCTACTCGCTCTCTCTCAAAAGGAAAAAAAAAAACTATCTTCTCCAGTAAAGTTATTCAAATCTTTTTTTTCTTTTTAAGATTTATTTACTGGGGTGCCTGGGTGGCTCAAGCAATCATCTGCCTTCAGCTCAGGTCATGATCCCAGTGTCCTGGGATCGAGCCTCACATCAGGCTCCCTGCTCCTCAGGGAGCCTGCTTCTCCCTCTCCCTCTGCCTGCCACTACCCCTGCTTGTGCTTTCTCTGTCAAATAAATAAAACCTTTAAAAATATATAAAGATTTATTTATTTATTTGAGAGAAAGAGAGAGAGAAAGGGAGAAGCAGAGGGAGGGAGAGGATCTCCAGCAGACTTCCCACTGAATGTGGAGCCCGATCTCAGGACCCTGAGATCATGACCTGAGCTGAAGTCAAGAGTTGGAGGCTTAATCAGGGAAATACAAATCAAAACCACAATTAGATACCACCTTACACAAGTTAGAATGGCAAAAATTAACAAGACAGGAAGCAACAAATGTTGGCGAGGACGTGGAGAAAGGGGAACCCTCTTACACTGTTGATGGGAACACAGGCTGGTACAGCCACTCCGGAAAACAGTATGGAGGTTCCTCAAGATGTTAAAAATAGAGCTACCCTACGACCCAACAATTGCACTACTAGGTATTTATCCCAAAGATACAGATGTAGTGAAAAGAAGGGGCACCTGCACCCCAATGTTCATAGCAGCAATGTCCACAATAGCCAAACTGTGGAAGGAGGAGATGTCCTTCAGCAGATGAATGGGTAAAGAAGATGTGGTTCATATACACAATGGAATATTACTCAGCCATCAGAAAGGATGAATACCCACCATTTGCATCGACATGGATGGAACTGAAAAGGATTATGCTAAGTGAAATAAGTTAAACAGAGAAAGACAACTATCATATGGTTTCACTCATATGTGGAACACAAGGAATTGCTCCAAGAACCAGAGGGGAAGGGAGGGAAAACTGAATGGGAAGAAATCAGAGAGGGAGACAAAACATGAGAAACTCTGGACTGCAGGAAACAAACTGAGGGTTGGGGAGGGGAGCGGGGAGATGGGTACTGACAAGGGCACGTGTTGTGATGAGCACTGGGTGTTAAACACAACTAATGAATCATTGAACACTACATCAAAAACTAATGATGTACCAGATGTTGGCTAACTGAACATAATAAAAAATAAAATTAAAAAAAAAGAGGAGTTGGAGGCTTAACTGACTGAGCCACCCAGACGCCCCCATTCAAATCTTTCACTCATTTTTTTTTTTTTTATGATGCTGTTTGCTTCTTGATGAGCTTTGAGCTCTTTATAAGTTCTAGTTATGGGTCTATGCATGTCTGATATATGACTTGCAAATATCTTCTCCCAATCTGTGTCTTATCTTTTTTTTTTTAAGTAAGCTCCATGCCCAACGTGGGGCTCAAACTCACGACCCTTGAGATCAAGAGTCACATGCTCTACCAACTGAGCCAGTCAGGTACCCTGTCTCTTGTCTTTTCATTCACTTAACAGTATCTTTTGCACAGCAAAAGTTTTAAATTTTGATGAAGCCCAGTTTATCAATTCCTTTTTTAGTTTTATGGATCTGTTTTCGGTGTTGCATCTAAGACCTCTTTACCTAACTCAAGGTAACAAAGATTTTCTCCTGTTTTATTTCAAATATTTTATACTTTTCCATTTTACATTTAGGTCTGTGATCGATTTTGAGTTAATTTTTACAAACAGTATGAAGTATAGGTTGAGGTACATTTTTTCTTTTTTTTACTTAAAGATATCCAGTTGTTCCAACAACTCACTGTTGAGAAGAACTCTATCTTTTCTCCTTTGACTTGCCTTTGCACCTCTGTCAGAAATCAAATGGCTATATTTAATAGTGTGGGTCTATTTCTGGACTTTCTATTTTGTTCACTGATCTGTCAAACTATCCTTTCGCCAATATCACACTGTCTTGGGGTGCCTGGGTGGCTCAGTCATTAAGCGTCTGCCTTCGGCTCAGGTCATGGTCCCAGGGTCCTGGGATCAAGCCCCGCATCGGGCTCCCTGCTCCACGAGAAGCCTGCTTCTCCCTCTCCCACTCCCCCTGCTTGTGTTCCCTCTCTCACTGTGTCTCTCTCTGTCAAATAAATAAAATCTTTAAATACATATATATATATATATATACCACACTGTCTTGATTATCGTACCTCTTTAGTAAGTCTTGAAATCAGGCAGTATGAATCTTCCAACTTTGTTGTCCTTTTTCAAAATTGTTTTGGCTATCTTGGTCCCTCTGCCTTTCTATATAAATTTTACAATCAGCTGCCAAAGACTTTTTTAAAACATCCGCAAAAGTGTATTTTAGGTGGGAACAGGCTGCCTAGGATTACTTTAACAAAGATGATGGTGGTATTGTAAAGGTTGGAAATCTTATGTTTATTTTTTAAGGTTCTGATTTTTTACTTGCACAGCTGCTCTGGGATTTCCTAAGTTGTGCAGAAGGAAAGAAAAATACTCTGTATAGGAGTGCCTGGCTGGCTGAGTCCGTGGAGCATGTGACTCTTGATTTTAGGGTTGTGAGTTCGAGCCCCATGTTGGGTGTAGAGATGACTTCTGATAAAACCTTAAAAAAAAAATACATCTTTAAAATAAATAAATAGGAAAAATAAATAAATAAATAGGGGCACCTGGGTGGCTCAGTCAGTTACGCATCTGCCTTTGGCTCAGGTCATGATCCCAGGGTCCTGGGATCGAGCCCCGCAGCGGGCTCCCTGCTCAGCAGGGAATCTGTTTCTTCCTCTCTTTCCCGCTCGTGCTCTCTCTCCCTATCTCTGTCTCTCTCAAATAAATAAATAAAATATTTTAAAAAATAAATATTTTAGGGCACCTGGATGGCTCAGTTGGTTAAGCGACTGCCTTTGGCTCAGGTCACGGTCCTGGAGTCCTGGGATCGAGTCCCACATCGGGCTCCTGGCTCGGCGGGGAGCCTGCTTCTCCCTCTGACCCTCTCCCCTCTCATGCTGTTTCTCTCTCTCTCAAATAAATAAATAAAATCTTTAAAAATAAATAAATAAATAAATATTTTAAAAAACAAAACATAATATATATTATATATATTACTATACATTATATATAAATGTATTTATAATATATATATTATATGGTACAATAAAGTTGAAAACCCAATTTTCCTAAAAGACATGCTATTTATTTCAAATAGTGAAAATAAAAATGTTAAACTTGTGGGGTTTTTTCTTTTTTGTTAAAGCTTTTATTTATTTGACAGAGAGAGGGCGAGAGAGCACAAGCAGCAGGAGTGGCAGAAGGAGAGGGTGAAGCAGGCCCCCTGCTGAGCAGGGAGCCCGATGCGGGGCTTGAGCCCAGGACCCCGGGATCATGACCTGAGCCAAAGGCAGATGCTTAACTGACTGAGCCACCCAGGAGCCCTAACCCCTTGTGTTTTGTTTTGTTTTTGTTTTTTTCAAAGATTTTATTTATTTATTAGAGAGAGAGCATGAGTGCACAAGCAGGGGGACGGGCAGAGGGGGAGAGAGAGAATCCTCAAGCAGACACCACCTTGTGTACAAAGCCTGATGCAGGGCTTGATCCCAGGACCCTAAGATCGTGACCTGAGCCAAAGTCAGAGGCTTAACCAACTGAGCCACCCAGGTACCCCAAACTTCTTGTGTTTTACAAACAATGGTCCCTCTGCTGTCAGTAAGCTTCCCTCATTCCTCATCTAATTCCTACTCATCCTTCAGGTCTTACCTTGGACATTCCTCCATCCACAAGCCTTTCTTGATCCCCCAAATATGGGTTAAAGGTTAACATGTTTCCACTGCACCCTGAGGTCCTCTAACATCACTCTTAATACACTGTATTCTATAATTGATAGTTAACTTTGTTTCTCCCATCAGGACATAAACCCTGGGTAGGCAGGAGTTAACTACACTAGCTACTTCTTAGCTCCTAGCACAGAGTGGGCAATGCATAAATCTTTGTTTTGAATGACCTGTTGCTTTGAAAGACAGCAAGAAAAGGAATAAAGCTGAAAAAGGGCTATCTGACTTTGCAGACATACTGTAAAAGGAGTGATAGCAGCTTTTAAAAGAGATTTTCAATAAATACATGAAGAAATGGAGGAGACATACAGATTAAAAGCTAAACAGTAGATATAAGAAAACCATAATGTATGGACCTTATTTGGATAGTTTCAAAAAACAGTTGAAAAATTATTGGTATGAAGGGGGAAAAGTGAAAACCAACTGCATAATTGATGATATTAAGAAATGCTTGTTAGGGGCACCTGGCTGGCTCAGTTGGTAAGAGCGTGCAACTCTTGATCTCAGGGTTGTATGTTCTAGCCCCACATTGTGTGTAGAGATTACTTAAAAATAAAATCTTGGGGTGCCTGGATGGCTCAGTCAGTTAAGTGTCTGTTAGTTTTGGCTCAGGTCATGATCTCAGGGTCCTGGGATCAAGCCCCACGATGGGCTATGGGCTCTGCACTCAGCAAGGAGACGGCTAGAGATTATCTCCCTCTCCCTCTGCTCCTCCTGCTGCTCAGAGGTGCACTCTCTCTCAAATAAATAAACAAAATCTTTAAAATAAATAAACAATAAAACCTTTTAAAAAGTGCTTGTTGGGGCGCCTGGGTGGCCCAGCCAGTTAAGCATCTGCCTTCGGCTCAGGTAGTGATCCGGGGATTCTGGGATTGGCCTGCATCGGGCTCCTTGCTCAGCAGGGAGCCTGCTTCTCCCTCTCTCCCTGCTTGTGCTCTCTTTCTATCTCTGTCAAATAAATAAATAAAATCTTTAAAAAAATAAAAAATGCTTGTTAATTTTTTGTGGGATTTTTCTTTTAGTCCTTATCTTTTACAGATATATACAGAAATATTTATTAATTTATGAATCTGGGATTTAAAAATACCTAGGGTGGGTTAGTGGGTAGGATCAACATAGGTAAGACAAGATTGGCACGAGTTGACAATTACTGTAGCAGAGTGATAGGGATTCATTATATTGATGTCTACCCTTGCATTTATTTGAAATTTTCCATACTAAAGAGGTAAAAAAGAAAACCTATTAGAGAATTAATTTTCTCTTCAACCTTAAATTCCCAAGGAAAGGGAGAAAAGGAGAAATATGGGGAGTTAAGCCTTGAATCAAGTTGAGACCCTAGGGATGTCTGCAACTCCCAGCATTTGATTCTCCTGTCAAAGCCAGAAATCCTGTTTAATGTCAATATTAAAATGTTTAGCTAAAATCAACCAACAACTTTATATACTCTGCATATTTCTTCCTTTCATAAAACATGTTTCTGCTTTTATTTCAAAATCATAAACTACAAAAAAAGCACCTAAATCATACCAAATTGTCCTTCCAGAAAGCAACAACAGATGTGTATCTTTCACTTACCATCAGGTATATTTATTTCAGTGTTTTCAGTTCTTATATAGCTGGTGAAAAAGCTATGGGGTAGCAGACAACTAGACAGTTAGTTGGCTTGAGTTCCTAATCCCAACTCTGAACTAACATGGCACTGGTTCAAAATTGTCCTGTGGTCTTCAAACCAAATCTGCTGAGGGTCTAGTTCATAAAAACCATCTAGTTTCTAATCAGAGGCATTCAATGGAATAGATTCTTTTTCCCTTCACATTTATAATAGAACTGATGTTAGAAAAGGCAGTTTTCGGAGCACCTGGCTTGCTCAGTCAGTAGAGCATGTGACTATTGATCTCAGGGTCCTTGAGTTCAAGCTCCACATTGGGTGTGGAGCCTAAAAAAAAAAGCGGGGGCCTGGGTGTGGCTCAGCTGGTTAAGCATTTGCCTGCTCAGGTCATGATCTCAGGGTCCTGGGATCAAGCCCCGCATTGGGCTCCCTGCTCAGTGGGGAGTCTGCTTCTCCCTCTCCCACTGCCTGCAGCTCCCTCTGCTTGTGTTCTCGCTCGCTCTCTCTCAAATAAATAAATAAAACCTTAAAAAGAAAGAAAGAAAGAAAAAGGAAAGGAAAAGGAAAAGAAAAAGAAAATTTCACTGGGGAGCTCAGTTGGTAGAGCATGCAACTCAATCTCAGGGTCATGAATTCAAGCCCATGTTGGGTGGGTGTAGAAATTACATAAATGAATAAACAAAAAGCTTTAAAAAAAAATGGAAAAATGGGACGCCTGGGTGGCTCAGTTGGTTAAGCATCTGCCTTCAGCTCAGGTCATGATGCCAGAACCCTGGGATCAAGCCCTGTGTCAGGCTCCCTGCTCAACAGGGAGCCTGCTTCTCCCTCTGCCTCTCCCCTCTGCTTGTGCGTGTATGTGCGCTCTCTCAAATAAATAAATACATTATTTCAGTGTTTTCAGTTCTTGTATAACTGGTGAAAAAGCAGAGGGAGAGGGAAAAGCAAATCCCCCAACTAAGCAGGGAGCCCGACGTGGGGCTCGATCCCAGGACTCTGAGATCATGACCTGAGCTGAAGGCAGACACTTAGCCAACTGAGCCACCCAGGTACCCCAAAGCTTTTTTAAAAGAAAAGAAAAAGAAAGAAAGAAAGAAAAAGAAAAGTATTAGCACTATATGAATTACTACTATAGAGAAGATAATTAGTACCACATTCCCATAAAGCCAATCCCTCCAGATGATGTGAATGAACATATAAAGCAACTGGAACACAGACTCACAGGGTAATCACACTGACTTTAACTCTTACTTATACTCTAATGATTTCTAGATCTGTATCTCCACTCTAAACTTTTCTACTAAACTCAAGACCCAAATATCCAGAAGCCTACTGGATTTTCCTGACACCTCAAATCTAATATACCAAAATCAAACTCATTTTCCCTCAAATATAACACCGTCTTATCCCTGTATTCCCTACCTTGGTTAATGACATCACCATCCACTTAGTCGCCCAAGCAAACAATTTCAAATTCATCTTTGACCAACTCCTTCTCCCTTACACACTCCCCAACATAAAGTCAGTAAGATCCTTCTGGTCAGTCTCCTAAAAAACTCTTTAACCTGTCTAGAGTTCCACCGTTAATACTGTAATTGAGACCTTCAGTATCTCTAAAGTGATCATCACACCAGTCTCATAACCAACTGGTATCCCTGCAGCCAATTTCACCCTTGAAAATCTAACTTCCACACAGCCAACAGTGTTACTTTTTTTTTTTTTTTAAGATCTTATTTATTTATTTGACAGAGAGAGACACAGCGATAGAGGGAACACAAGCAGGGGGAGTGGGAGAGGGAGAAGCAGGCTTCCCGCGGAGCAGGGAGCCCACGCTTGATCCCAGTACCCTGGGATCATGACCAGAGCAAAAGGCAGACGCTCAACAACCAAGCCACCCAGGCTCCCCCAGTGTTACTTTTCTTTTTCTTTCTTTTTTTTTTTTTAATTTTTTATTTATTTGACACAGAGAGACAGTGAGAGAGGGAACACAAGCAGGGGAAGCGGGAGAGGGAGAGGGACAAGCAGGCTCCGCACTGAGCAGGGAGCCCGAAGAGGGGCTCTATCCCAGGACCCTGGGACCATGACCTGAGCTGAAGGCAGATGCTTAACAACTGAGCCACCCAGGTGCCCCCCAGTGTTACTTTTCTTAAACATGTTCCTTACCTGGCTTAAAACTCTCCCATGACTCCCTCGTATCTATAAAATAAAATTCAGACCCCTAACCAAGGCCATCCTCAATTGGGCTCCAACTCTTCTTCCACTTCACTTCCTTCCATTCCTTCCTCATGCCCCATAATCTAGCCACATTAAACCACTGGCCCACCGGTCCATACTCATATACCTCTGTACCCTTGTGCAAGCTGTTCTCTGTATTTGAAACACTATCATCTCTAATCCTTTTTTGTTGAAGCAGCCAAATTGTATTCATTCTTTAAAACTCAACTGGCTTGGTCTGTTGAGCGTCCGACTCTTGGTTTTGGCTCAGGTCATGATAGGGTCATGAGATCGAGCCCCAAATTGGGCTCCCGGCTCAGCAGAGAGTCGGCTTGAGAGTCTCTCTCCCTCTCCCTCTGCCCCTTCCCCACTGCATGCTTTCTCTCTAAAATAAATAAATAACTCCTTTTAAAAATTAAAAAAAAAACACATTAAAATCTTTGAAAAAATGTGCACTCTTTAGGGGCAGCTGGCTGGCTCAGTTGGTAGAGTATGCGACTTTTTTTTTTTTGACACAGAGAGAGAGAGTACAAGCAGGGGGAGCGGCAGGCAGAGAGAGAGGGAGAAGCAGGCTCCCTGCTGGGAGCCCGATGTGGGGCTCGATCCCAGGACCCTGGGATCATGACCTGAGCCAAAGGCAGACGCTTAACCATCTGAGCCACCCAGGTGCCCCGAGCATGACACCACACAAAGCCATGCTTATTCTATTTCTAGTTTTTCATATTTTTCCCTACTAGCTTCAGGGTTAGTTGCCAGAAAATTAGTAACTAAATCTTATAAACCACTCCTTAAATGACCTATATTTTCCCATGAAACAGTACAATACAATGCTATCCTAAACCACTGTTTTATAATTGAACCTTAAATCTGGTAACTTACTACTCTCCTTGTATTAAATACATTCTTAGGGATGCCTGGGTAACTCAGTTAAGTGTATGACTCTTGGTCTTAGCTCAGGTCTTGATCTCAGGGTCGTGAGTTTAAGCCCCACATTGGGCTCCACACTGGGCATGGAGCCTACTTAAAAAATAAATAAATAAATGCATTTTTAGGGGCACCTAGCTGGCTCAGTTGGAAGGGCATGTGACTCCTGATCTTGGGGTCATGAGTTTGAGCCCCATGTTGGGTACAGAGATTAAATAACTGAAACTTTAAAAAATAAAAATAAATGCATTTCTTAAAAGATTTTATTTAATTATTTGAGAGAGAGAGAGAGCGCGAGCACAAGCAGGGGGGAAGGGGTAGAGAAAGAAGCAGACTCCCCGCTGAGCAAGGGAGCCCGACTCAGGGCTCAGTCCCAGGGCCCTGGGATCATGACCTGAGCCAAAGGCAGATGCTTAACCGACTGAGCCACCCAGGCGCCCCTAAATGTATTTTTAAAAAAGAAAATTTAGCATTTTTCCTCTTGAGTTGTATTTCCTGTCACTCTTAAGTTACAAAGCTCTAAAAGGGACATAATCAAGACCTTGATACGCAGTGAAAAGACAGAAATAGATATTAAACACTTCTCTGCTGAAAAAGCATTCACCTCTCACCATGAGTACAGTGACTTCACACTTCTCCGCACTCTGGTCAGCTGTGAAGCTTCAATCCTTCCCCTGGCCACTTTGCTTCTCACACTACTCTCACTTCCCACTTTATTATATTAGTATCATCTTTTTAGAGTTGCTATTACATTTTAGGAGTTGAAATCCAAGACTTAGGCTCATGTCTCTTCTGAAAATGTTCCAAGCTTCCTGTCCTGCTCTGCTGTATTATACAATGTTACTTTGCCGAAGTCTTAGCTCATTTCCTCCTCACTCTTGTCCTGATGTGGTGGTACACATTGATAATGCCCTCTCCCTTCCCATTTTCAGACTTTACTGTCTGCTTGGAATGCCCTATCTTCCTTCTCCATCTGTGAGGGTATATCACGCAGGTTATGCAAGGGGCCTTTACTGACAATACCTGTACCCAGCCTTCCGTCAACTCTCACAACAAGCTGTACCTCCCTCTAGTAGAGAACTTACTGTATTTCATCAATAAGACATACTTTCCTTCCCACATTTCTCAAAAACAGGATATACCTTACAACTGATGGCATGCCAGTCTCATTAGCAGCATTTCTTTTTTCTTTCTTGTTAAAGTAATTGTGAGCCTTACAATCATTGGCACCACAGATTTGATTAAATAAGGTATTACAGGGGCGCCTGGGTGGCTCAGTCGTTAAGCGTCTGCCTTCGGCTCAGGTCATGATCCCAGGGTCCTGGGATCGAGCCCCACATCGGGCTCCCTGCTCTGCGGGAAGCCTGCTTCTCCCTCTCCCGCTCCCCCTGCTTGTGTTCCGTCTCTCGCTGTCTCTCTGTCAAATAAATTAAAAAAAAAAAAAAATCTTAAAAAAAAAAGGTATTACATTCTATAATAATTACCATATATACTTCTGTTGCCTCTGCTGAACTGTGAACTGAGAGGGCAGGGGCTACATTATAAACATCTCTGACCAGCATAAATCTGGGCACAAAAAGAGTGTCACCCAACAACACTAGTTGGATAGTACTTATTTAGCATTTACTAAGTATTAAGTACTATCCTAAACATTTTACATATACTAACACATTTAACCCTCACAACAACCCGTGCAGTAAGTACAGTTATTATAGATGAAGAAACTGAGGTAAAGAAACATAGGTAAGCTCATTCAAAGATACACAAAGTTGCAGAAGATTTGAACTCATGTTTGCTGATTATGATTTATATTTTTGGTCATCATCTTTCCATTCAGCAAATATTTTTTTAAAGATTTATTTATTTTGGGGCACCTGGGAGGCTCAGTCGTTAAGCATCTGCCTTCTGCTCAGGTCATGATCCCAGGGTCCTGGGATCAAGCCTCACATCGGGCTCCCTGCTTGGCGGGAAGTCTGCTTCTCCATCTCCCACTCCCCCTGCTTGTGTTCCCTCTCTCGCTGCGTCTCTCTCTGTCAAATAAATAAAATCTTTAAAAAATAAAAAAAATAATAAAGATTTATTTATTCAGAGAGAGACAGAGCACAGCCGAGAGAGCCGGGGGAGGGGCAAAGGGAAAGGGAAAGAATCTCAAGCAGACTCCCCATTGAGTACCGGCCACACAGCGGGCTCGATCTCACAACCTTGAGATCATGACCTGAGCAGAAATCAAAAGTCAGGCACTTAACTGACCAAGCCACCCAGGCGCCCCCCTCATTCAGCAAATTATTAATAAGCAATTACTCTAGGGCAGCTATGCACTCTGCTAAAACACTGGTAAGCAAAACCTGGTCCTCAGGAGGCTACTCTGAATCATATACACACTCTTGAATACTTCACCCTCCAAACAACAGAATAACCTACAAATTCACTAAGTTAATCTGCTTCCCTCCTTACTTTTTAACATCTTCCCATACAGCCCTCCTTTAAAGTTTTTATCGCTCTATCAAGAACCAAACAACTGACAAAAAACAACAACAACAACGAAAAAAACCTTTGTGCTCAATTATCAGCAGCTGTGAAAATATCACAAAAGACAGTTAAGGAATGGGTGACAAGATCAAAAGGGCTCTAAAGGAACAAAGACTCTGTTCACAAGCAAATATTCAAAGTAAAAAAGAGAGAGAGGTAAAAACACTGTAATTTTGTTTTTATTTTTTAGCACCATAATTTTGTTTTTAAATAGACTGTTTTTAAAAAGTTTTCCCCTGGGGCACCTGCGTGGCTCAGGTGGTTAAGGGTCCAACGCTTGATCAAGCCCTGAGTTGGGCTCCACGCTGGGTGTGGAGCCTATTGAATAACTAAACAAGCAAACAAACAAATAAATAAACAAACAGTTTTCCCCTGAGGCATGAGATGCTTTTTAAAAATTTTTAATTTTGGGGCACCTGGGTGGCTCCGCCAGTTAAGTGTCTGCCTTTGGCTCAGGTCATGATCCCAGGGTCCTGGGATCAAGCCCCACATCAGGCTCCCTGCTCCGCAAGGAGTCTGCTTCTCCCTCTCCTTCTGTCACACTCTCTCTCAAGTAAATAAATAAAATCTTAAAAATTTTTTTTTTTAATTTTATCAGAATGGGGCACCTGGGTGGCTCAGTCGGTTAAGTTTCTGCCTTCGGCTCAGGTCACGATCCCAGGGTTCTGGGGTCAAGCTCTGCTGAGAAGAGAGCCTGCTTCTCCCTCTCCTCCCTGCTACTGCTCTCTCTCGCTATCTCTGACTCTCTCCCTCCAATAAATAAATAATAAATTTTTAAAACCAGAATAAAAATGAGGTAGCAACCATTAATTCCTTTTATTTTAGCAATTGCTATCTCAGAGATTCATGAGAAGTCCTTACGTTCCCACTTTGTTTTTATTGTTAAATATTTTTTTAAAGATTTATTTATTTATTTTGTGGCACCTAGGTGGCTCAGTCAAACGTCTGCCTTTGGCTCGGGTCATGATCCCAGGGTCCTGGGATCAAGCTCTGCATCGTGCTCCCCACTCAGCGGGGAGCCTGCTTCTCCCTCTCCCTCTGCTGCTCCCCCTGCTTGTGCTCTCTCACTCTCTATCAAATAAATAAATAAAATTTTTAAAAAATAATAAAAAATAAAAAAACAAGGATTTATATATTTATTTGAGAGAGAGCGCACAAGCACAAGCAGGAAGGGGAGAGGGAGAGAAAGCATCCCAAACAAACTCCCCGTTGAGCACGGTGCAGGGTTCGATCTTAGGACCCTGAGATCATGACCTGAGCTGAAACCAAGAGTCAGACCCTTATCAGACTGTGCCACCCAGGCACCCTTTACATCCCCACTTTAGACAGATTGCTCACACAACAGGTAATCAAAGCACTGACCATACCCTTTCTCTCCCCCAGGGGAAGACTCTCCATTTGGTAACAGTCATCTACTACATAAAAATAACCACAAATAGGAAAAAGAATAGAGAGAAGGACAGGAAATTCTCATCACAGCTGAACAAACCTCTATCATTTTAACATAACACAGACTGCATTATGGACTTGTCTGAACCAATGGAAATTTCCAGTAGAGGGAAAAATACATTACCAAAATTAAAAATAAATGCCCAATTATTAAAATAAAATAGGACAGCTAGACCAGCTCTAACATTTTATACCTCTACTTCATCTTCTGTGTGGAAGTCAAAACAGAATAAATTTGTATTCTGTAAATGACCTATGACAAGAGTAACAAGTGCTTTCTTTTTAAAACTACCCTCTAAAAAAAAAAAAAAAGAATAATCAGTGTTATGGATACTTATTGGGAGAGCCAAGGAACTAGAGCAAAAAATTAAAAATAATGTATCACTGTGCATTTCCAGGAAAGAGAGGTAAAACACGTTTTACCAGATGGAGAAGTTAAAGACAACTAGGATTCATTTCCCCCATTCCTATAAAATAATTCACTGTTCTTATCTGTGAATCTTCAAGGATCTAGTACAGCCACTCCCTACCTTTGCTCAGATGAAAGACAAATCACTCACTAATTTCCAAAAGGCCTCGTCATTTCAAGCTTTCAATCAATCTTTATAGCCAGCAAAGCTGAAGCATCTGTCTCCTTCTGTCCTTTTGAAAGAAGTTTCACCTCTTTCAAAAGCTGTGGCTAGAAAGCCATTTTCTCTCTAGAAGCACACGGTTTAACTCTGTCCTCTGCTTTGTCTACCCTAAATAACAACAAGAACAACAACAAAGCCTCAGGAGTGCTTCTTCAGCCTCTCAGAAAAGAACCAGCCACCTCTTGGGCTCTTGCACAGCTGCTTCTGTCTTTCTCTGAGACACTCCACCCTGGAGGTTCCACAGGCAGGGTAACAAAAACTGGAGCTGAAAAGCTGCTATATGCTTATCTGACCTCCAAAAGAGAGACAGGGCCCTAGGGCAACCAGAAACGCCCTTGCAAAAGAAAACTTTTTTACAATTTAAAAATAAATTGTATTTGCACATCCCTCATTGTGCAGCCCTTCCAGCTTGTTTCAAACTAGTTTTCTCGACTCATAATAAAGCACACTAGTACCAACTGTGTTACAAGGAACGTATGTGAGCTATGTTCTGAAACCATTTAACAGATTGGCCCTCCATTCTCTATTTCCTTCCTCTTGAGTAGGAGCTACACACCATTTGTAAAAATGCCCAAGAGTATGGTATTTTTCCTACACAAGTCTGATGGCTAATTAGTCACATCACAAACTGGTATTTTTGCACATGATCTACCGTGCCTACGTAGAACGCACATATGTGCCTACCGAGGTTTTACAAACAATATGCTTCGCCTTGACAAAGAAATCTATCATTCTACTAATAACGATAAGGTCGAAAATCCAGTAATATTGTTGGTGATACAATACCATCGGCATAGTACCTACAATTTACAGTTTTCATCAGCAATCTCAATCACATACATGATGCTTCCAATAGCCCACTGAAGCATTGCATCTTTCAGAGGTTCAGAAAGGTTAAGTGGGACCTGCCCAAGGTTATCTATCAGCTTTATCAATGGTGGACGTGGTTTCGAACCTGTCAGACTCTAAGCCCTAGCTTTTTTTCCCTAGATCCCTCCCAGCTTTAAACAGAGGGCTCCTGACTCCCGTCCTCCGCCCAGAAAAGCCCGTGACTCCGGGCGACCGGCCCTTCCCTGCCTGGATCAGAGTTAGCTTCTTCAGCTCCAGCAGGGCTTTCATCCTCCACCACCCTCCCCCCGCGACCATTCTCTGAAAGAAGCGGAAAGGGAGAGGCGACCGAAAGCTCCTGGGGGAAGGGACGATGACAAACCGGGAAGCGCGGGACACTGCCCCTGCCGTGGGCTCCTTCCCTCCGTCAAGCTGTCCAGCTCTGGCGCGGGCGATCCGGCCACCTATGCCCCAAATTCTCCCATCATCACCTCAAACTGTCCCTCCCCCACGCCCCTTCGCGGCCGACAGGCAGAGCCCCCCCCCCCCCCCCAGGTCGAGGTATCCTTCCACCAGGCCACCCCTCTTCTCTCCCGCCGCCCACCCCTCGTCCACCATCACTCACTGTCGGTGACTGGGCCCGGCCCTCATGGCTGCTCCGTTACCGCCCGCCGCCGCCACCGCTGCTCCACGCCCCGGCCCCTCAGTAGCCGCCGCCGCCGTCGGGACTCGCCGGGAGCCGCTCATGCGCCTGCGCAACCTGGAGTGCCGGGGCCCTCTACGGACGCCCGCGCCTGCGCAGCCCGCGCCGAGGCGTCTTCTTCAGTGCCTGATGCCCTGGACCCTACGGTCTCAGGTGGACATGGCCGCTGGCTTGGAGGCGTGGTTAGGCTTACAGGCTTTGGCGGCTGGCCCAGGTCCAAGGCCTCTGGATTACCTTGTCTAGGTTACCAAACCCTTGGACCACGATGCCCATAAGGAGCCATAGACATAATGACACTTTTAAGATTCTGGCTCCTACTTACTCTTGAAGGCCTGAATGCAGATTCTCTGAGGTGACTGATAATGAACTTCAGATTTCTTTCAAGAAGACGGTCACATCTAGAATGCATTGCGGCTAATTGTGTAAGAGGCAACTTTGACATCCCAGAATACACTACTGGCCAGGAGGTGCTCAGAAGCCCCGAGGATCTTGTCAAGGCGGTGACTGCGCTTAAACTTCTTTGGGACACGGCTAAGTTCAGTCTGTTTATCAAGCGCATACTGTTTACCGGACAAAAATGTTCTAGGCATCTCATATGTGCCATCGAGGGACTTGCAGGCTAATAGTCCCCTACTTTCCAGCTCTCACTATGAAGCCTGGCCCTTGTGCAAACTGGTTAACAAAAACTAGACCTTTAGCCCATGGAGACCCAACCATCAGTTCCTAGACCATTGTGCCGCCTTGGCATAGCCAAACAAAAGACTAGGCTTAATTGAGTCTTGGAAATCCAGTACACACTTGACAGCTGAGGGCAGTGCACTTAAGTAGAAGGGAAGAGGAGACACAGGACTAAACTCTCTCCTTATTACCATGACCCCCATTCCATCTCCAGCCCAGTCTTCCCTCTACGGTTCAGAGTTTGGAGAGATAGGGACAAAATATAATGTAAGGCAAAAGAAAATCAAGGAGAAGTGGAGGGGGAGCAGTTCTATTCTTTCTGTGAAAGGTGTTAAATTCTTTGTACTTCTAGAGAAAGAAAAACTACTCCTGATCCCAGGATCTGATATGAATGTTTCAATTCCTAATCTAAGACTAAGGAAATTTTTCCCTCATTTTGGAAAGAAGCAAGAATAGGCCCTACAGTAAATTTGAGAATGTTGAAAATGGAGTGTCACTAATATTACTAATTACAAATTACTAATTAAAAATGCAGGGGCGGGGTGCCTGGGTGGTTCAGATGGTTGGGCGTCTGCCTTCAGCTCAGGTCATGATCCCAGCGTCCTGGGATCGAGCCCCGCATCGGGCTCCGTGCTCGGCGGGAAGCCTGCTTCTCCCTCTCCTACTCCCCCTGCTTGTGTTCCCTCTCTCTCTGTCTCTATGTCAAAAAAAAAAAAAAAAAAAAAATGCAGGGGCGCCTGGGTGGCTCAGTCATTAAGTGTCTGCCTTCGGCTCAGGTCATGATCCCAGGGTGCTGGGATCGAGCCCCACATCGGGCTCCTTGCTCAGTGGGAAGCCTGCTTCTCCCTCTCCCTCTCCCCCTGCTTGTGTTCCCTCTCTAGATATGTCTCTTTCTGTCAAATAAATAAATAAATAAAAATCTTTTAAAAAATGCATATGGGGCGCCAGGGTAGTACAGTCAATTAAGCATCTGACTCTTGGTTTTGGCTCAGGTGGTGATCTCAGGATGGTGAGATCGAGCCCCACATGGGGCTCCACGCTCAGCACAGAGTCAGCTTGAGATTCTCTTCCCTCTCCCTCTGCCCCTCCTGCTTGTTCTCCTCTCTCTTTCTCTCTCTCTCTAAAAGAAATAAATCTCAGGCGCCTGGGTGGCTCAGTCGGTTAAGCGTCTGCCTTCAGCTCAGGTAATGATCCCAGAGTCCTGGGATCGAGTCCTGCATCGGGCTCCCTGCTCAGCAGGGAGTCTACTTCTCCCTCTGCCTGCTGCTCCCCCTGCTTGTGCTCTCTCTGTGTCAAATAAATAAATATTTTTTTAAAAGTTTAAAAAAAGAAATCTTTTAAAAATGCATATAATGGAATTCTCAAGTCACTAAGAAATGAATGGTTAGGCCCTGTAGCACCTAGGAACCTGAGGATATTTCACTCATCAGATGCATGTGACTTTTATGTAGATAGCTACAATTTGCTGTGGAAAAACAGTATATAGATTAGCAAAATTCAGTCCCTAGAGAAGCAAATCTACACAAAAGTGCATGCCTCATGTCTGAACTGCCTCCCACCTCTTGACATATATAGAGTAAAATACAACTGCTGACAGAGTAGGGTGGTGGGGCCCAGGACCAAAACCAGAAGCTAGCTCCTGACTTGGGAGAGTTGTCATTACTTGCAAAAGTATTACCCTTTGGAACAAGAGCACATTTAGCACCACAGAGAAATTGCAGAGCCAGAAAGGAGGAAGAATTAATATTGACACTATGTTCTGATGAATGGATGTGTAAAAAAAAAAAGGTCAAAGCTGACCTTGAAGCTTCTGGGAACCATATTTTCCTAATTCTACCACCACATGAAGTCCTCTGCTGGAATCTACATGATGATGACATATCTTCTTTTTTTTTTTTAAGTTTATTTATTTAAGGAATCTCTATACCCAGTGTAGGACTCGAACTCACAACCCCAAGATCAAGAGTTGCACATTCCCCTAACTGAGCCAGCCAGGTGCCCCAACAGCATATCTCGTTATATTTGAACCGTAAGGGTCTCCTGAACCACTTCCTTACTTGAATTTCTCTTTTTATATAGATTTATTTTTTAAGCTTATTTATTTGTTTATTTATTTATTTTTAAGTAATCTTTACACCCAATGTGGGGCTCAAACTCACAACCCTAAGATCAAGAGTCTTATGCTCTCCCAACTGAGCCAGCCAGGCACCCCAACCTACTTGAATTTCTTACCAAGGGCAGAATAGCAGATTTTTTTTTTCCCTGCCAAGTATCATTATATCCAATGATAATCATTCTGAGAACTACCTCTTCTCCATTTTCAGACCCTGTGATTTGGATGAGGTCACCCCAGGCATGGAGTACATAACCCAGACCCAAGTGATTCAGCACGTAACATTCTCTAAGCTACAGTGATTGTTTCAGGAATGGGCATGTAACCCAGTCAGAGCCTAAATGCACATGGTGAACTTTCCTTCAGGGGAAATCTGTTGGCTCTTTCCAACTAAAACTGGATGTGAGAAGATGTAAAATCCTGGAGATGCTGCAGCCATGTTGACACCACAAAGGTAGAGCCAATCTATCTAAAGAAATATCATTTATTCATTCACTGAGCAAATATTTATTGAGTACCCATTATGTGGTAGGCACTGTTGTAGGCATAGGAGATACAGCAGTGAACAATATATATTGTCTTTGTCTTCATAGAACTTACAGTCTAGTAGGGGACATATAATAATAACAACAAACACTTGAATAACATTTACTATGTGTCAAGAACTGTTCTAAGTCCTTTATACATATCAGTTCTTTTAATCATCACAATAACCCTATCCCTATTTTATAGATAAAGAAATTGAAGGAGAGAGAAGTTACTTGTCCTGGTCACGCAGTAAATAATGGAGCTGAAAATCAACCCAGTATATCTGGCTCAATAATCTTTGTGCTCAATTATATATTATAAACTGCCTTATCATAGGAGGGGGAAAAGAGGGTCCTCAGAGAGAATTTAATCAGTCATGGAAGGAACCACTGAAGGAGATACCTGGAAGTGAGAAAGAATACTGGGCAATTGGGAGACTGAAAAAAATTCAGTTAAGCTGAAAAAGAGGAATGACAAGAGATGAGACTAGTGGAGGCGCCTGGCTGGCTCAGTCCAAAGAGCCCCATGTTGCGTGTAGAGATTACTAAAAATAAATAAATAAAGTAAAAAAACCAAACAAACAAAGAGAGATGAGTCTGGCAAAGTAAGCCAGGGCCACATTAGTTTATACTTTATTCTCAGGGCAGTGAAGCAAGGGAGTGACTTGTTCAGATTGGGGCTATGAGGGCTCGGTAAGACTGTGAAGACTCTTGATGATGCTCCTATAGCATTTCAGGAACTGCAATAGGATCATTGTAGGTAGTGATAAATGCTGTGAGGAAATGATATTTAAACTGATACCTGAATAGGGAGCAGAAGCCAAATCTAGAAGAACATAGAAGGCAGGAGTAGCAGATATAAAGGCCTTGAGCAGAAATGAGCTTGGTATATTCAAGAGATGGAAGGAGGGATGTCTGGGTGGCTCAGTTGGTTAAGCATCTGCTTTTGGCTCATGTTATGATCCCAGGGTCCTGGGATCAAGTCCCGCATTGGGGTCCTTACTCAGCAGGGAGTCTGCTTCTCCCTCTGCCTGTCACTCCCCCTGCTTGTGCTCACTTTCTCTCTCTCACACACAAAGTCTTTTTTTTTTTTTTTAAGAGAGAGAGGGAAAGAAAGCTAGTGTGCTGGAAGCCTTGGGAGTAGAAGCAGGGCTCAAGGACATTGGATTAATCTAGCTGTCATAAAAAGCCTTTGAAGAGTTTTAATCACATCCTTCCACTTTTATCCCTTTAATTTCTAGAATCCATCTCTGTCTCTCCACCACCTTCACTACTATTTTATTTTATTTTATTTTTTTAAAGGTAGAAACGGCTATCTTTTTTTTTTTTTTAAGATTTTATTCATTTATTTAGTTCACAGAGAGAGAGAGACAGCAAGAGAGGGAACACAAGCAGGGTGAGGGGCAGAAGAAGCAGGCTTCCCGCAGAGCAGGGAGCCTGATGCGGGGCTCGATCCCAGGACCCTGAGATCATGACCTGAGCCGAAAGCAGACGCTTAACCGACTGAGCCACCCAGGCGCCCCTTCGCTACTATTTTAGTGAGAAACATACAGTGACACCCAATTGGAAAAGGACTTCCAGATCAGGGAAGTTTTGGATTTTTGCTTTTCAAATGGAAGAGATTAAGCATTTTTTTAATTTTTAAAAAGATTTGTTTATTTGAGAGAGAGAGCACGCAAGCAGGAGAAGGGCAGAGGGAGAGAAATTCAAGCAGACTACGAGCTGAGCACGGAGCCCAAGGCGGGGCTCAACCCCAGAACACCATTATCATGACCTGAGCCGAAATCAAGGGTCTGACTTAACTGACACCCCTAAGCATCTTTTTTTTTTTTTTTAAGATTTTATTTATTTAAGGGACACCTGGGTGGCTCAGTCAGTTAAACATCTGCCTTCAGCTCAGGTCCTGATCCCAGAATTGGGCTCCTTGCTCAGCAGGGACCCTGCTTCTCCCTCTGCCTGCCGCTCCCCCTGCTTGTGCTCTCGCTCTCTGACAAATAAATAAAATCTTTAAAGAGAGAGAGAGAGCGAAGGGGGGGGGGCATGGAGGGGCAGAGGGAGAGGGGGAAGCAGACTCCCCACTGAGCAGGGAGCCCGAGGTGGGGCTCAATTCCAGGACCCTGGGATCATGACCTGAGCTGAAGGCATACACTTAACTGACTGAGCTACCCAGGCATCCCAAGATCAAGCATTTTTTTTTTAATTATTATTATTATTTTTTTAAAGATTTATTTATTTATTTATTTGAGAGAGAGAGAATGAGAGACAGAGAGCATGAGAGGGAGGAGGGTCAGAGGGAGAAGCAGACTCCCTGCCGAGCAGGGAGCCCGATGCGGGACTCGATCCAGGGACTCCAGGATCATGACCTGAGCCGAAGGCAGTTGCTTAACCAACTGAGCCACCCAGGCGCCCAAGATCAAGCATTTTTAAAATAAATGCTGATGAGAGGAATATAATACAGAGAGAAATTATCTATATAGAAAAGAAAGATTAAAACAATTAGCTTTAAGATAAGGACATTTATTGAGAGCCTCCATTGTTCTAAATCCTCCATTGTTCTAAATCCTAGATTCAAATGAACACATGATATTAGGTAGATGTGTTTATTATTTTCTTCATTTTACAGATGACAAAACTGACATTTGGAGAGTTGAAATAACTTGTCCAAACTCACACAGCTAATAAGTAGCAAGTTAACATATGAACCCACGCAGTCTATTTCATTTGATTAGTCTCTCCTAATCTCACAAAATGCATTTCCCCACAATATCCTTGAGGGAAAATCTGGGGGAAAGAAGAGAATTAACAAAGCACTTTGACACATTTCCTCTAAGTTTTTGTGTTATCCCAGGGATTCTTCCAAGGTGTTATCTGTTGCCAATGCTGTAGTACTTAGTATGTGTTCCTTGGGTGATTTTGCATTTATTTAATTAAGCTCTTCAACCACCATTTAACCTGAAGTTGCCCTTCATCCTAATTACAGTTGAAATGGCATTTCACCTTAGTGTCCATGGAAGATTCGTATTTTTCTGATTGCCAGCTGCCCTGTATTAAGTGGTATTTTGTTCTTTGGGCACCCATATGCCCAAAGAACATCCAGAATATCATGTTCCAGAAAGGTTGTTTCCTCTGCTAATAGAGCAGGCAGCCTGAAAGCTGGAGCCTGGCGCCATTTGCAAACCATCAGTGCATTTAGCTGCCAGTCTCCGTCAATCCTGTGTCACTCAGAGCTACTCTGGACACTCAGCCTCCACTCCCACAACAGCAGCCCAGTCAGTTGGTTCCCACCATCCTCCCAACAATTCTGCCCTCTCTGTCCTATATCATCAATTTTCTCCTCTCCACCTGGTCACTGCCATGAGCAAACGAAAATCTCTGATCTTTTAAAAGAAAAGAAAATCTTTTCTTAGCCCGACTTCTCTCCCCCTCTTCTGTTACCACTCCCTTTTGCTCTGCTCCCCTGGAAAGATATATATATATTTTTCCTGGCTTTCCTCAATTACCTCTCCTCTCATTTGCTCTCTCTTTTTTAAAGATTTTATTTATTTGACAGAGAGAGAGAGAGCACAAGCAGGGGGAGCAGCAGGCAGAGGGAGAGGGAGAAGGAGGCTCCCCGCTGAGCAGGGAGCCGGACAGGGGGCTCGATCCCAGGACCCCGGGATCATGACCTGAGCCGATAGCAGACGCTTAACTGACTGGGCCACCCAGGCACCCCTCTCTCTCTTTTTAAGTAAGTTCTATGCCCAACCCAAGGTAGGGCTCAAACTCACAAGCCTGAGATCAGGTGCCACATATTCTACAGACTGAGCCAGCCTGGTGCCCCATCTCCCATTCTCTCTTAAACTCAATCCATTTAGGTTTTCACCTAGACCGTGCTACCTGAACTGTTCCTGTCAGGTCATGAACATCTCTCTCTCTCTCTCACACACGGCCTCCAGGACACAAGTCCTGTGAAAGAGATTTTTGTCCATTTTCATTTTTTTTGTTTTGTTTTTAAGATTTTATTTATTTATTCATGAGAGACAGAGGCAGAGGGAGAAGCAGGCTCCCCACGGAGCAGAGAGTCCAATGTGGGGTTCCATTCCAGGACCCTGGGATCATGACCTGAGCCGAAGGCAGACACTTAACCAACAGAGCCACCCAGGCGTCCCTCCATTTTCTTAATTCATGTATCCCCGCACCTGGACATGGCCTGTACATAGCATATGAATAAATCCCATCCCTCCAATCCCCGCAACATTTCTCTCTCAATTTCAAGAGTTTGACTGAGAGGCTTCAAAGAATGACTAAGGCTTAAGGCCGCAAAACGACTTATATCAAGTTCCTCAGGCCTCTAAGGCAATCTGGGGGATTGTAGGTGACTACGCAGCGTCTTCCCCTTTACAGACCCTCTGGTTTTTCTTCAGAAAGGAATGGCCTCAGGGAGGAGGTAGTAACGGAGGTTCATAGATGGGAAATCGGGTCTGCTGCTCCTCGGGAACACCGACCCAGGGAGTACTCCCTACAGGAGGCTCGTATGAAGCAATGATGCAGACTGTCGAAGAACGCTGCGGACCGCTAGGCCAAGCCAGGGGGATACTGGGAGAGAACCTGCAAGCCTGAAACCAGGGAGAACTAAAAAGCACCCGTTCTGGCTCCCACGACCTTTCCTCCTTCGATGCGTCAGTTTTTCCAGCTGGGAGAAGTCAGAAACTGAGAAAGATTTCTGCCGCTTGGCCTCATGGGAGATGTAGTCTCTCAGAAGCCTGGGCTAGAAGGACCTTTTACAAAACTTTGGCAGGAGAAGAAGAAAACAGGATGTGTATGGGAGTCCAAAACGATCATCATGTCCACGCAAACTCTAAATACACATTTTCCTTTTCCTTAGTCTCGGTCAGTCTCCAGAGCGGGGTCCCCCTCCATCTCACCTCCAACATCCCGTGTATCTCCGCACTCTGGGCCAATCTAGCTCTGTCCTGCTCGCTCGCTTTTCCACCGCTCTATCCAATCGTAGGTGAGTTCTTGGTCAGTTCCCGGAGTGCTTTGCGGCTGTAATGGCTGCCCCCAGCGGGCGTGCGGCTACGCTCCTTGCGGCGGTGTTAGGGGTCCGGCAATTGGGCCCCGATGCCGTGAGGGAGTGGGGTGCCCGGGTCTCCTCGCTCTTTGACTGTCAGCGGAGGTGCGTGTCCTGTTTCGCGGGCTCCGCTTTCTCTGGTCCCCGCCTAGCCTCTGCCTCTCGCCGTTATGGCCAGAGCTCAGCCTTGGACCGCTTCCTTGGACTCTCTCAGCCAGACAGTTCGTTGACTTCTCACCCTCCCGGCGTGTCCATGCACAGAGGTAAAGGGCCCGGATAGGCTTGTCCCGGATTGTCACGGTTTTAGCAGTGAAAGTTCCGGGTCGGGGAAACTGCTCAGTCCGTGGGGATATCATCATTGGTCCTATATTGTGGAAAGCGATCTTGAGGCCTCGAGAGAGAGGCGAGCCTTGAAGGATCTCACAGGAGAGAGATACCAGGTTTTAAGAGTTGGGAGCCAGAGGGAACCGATGTGGTCACAAACAGAGACGCTCACAAAGAGCAAGAGATTCAGGGCCACAGGCAAGGCAGAATTGTGGCTCTCTGCCCCGAGATGGGAAGCAAACTTGGTCCCATAAGTGCTCAATCTACTTGTCAAGAGACTGAGTTACACCTAGGAAATAGCGTAGGTGTTCTTCAAGTAGCGTAGACTACACTCTGGTAGGGAGGCTGCACACAAAAACTGGTCATTGTAATGCAGTATTATAAGAAACTAATACTTACAAATACTGAGAAAGCTTGCAGAGCCTTCATAACACCTTTAGTAGGGTGAGATTGTCCGAGCTGGAGGGATTTCTGGCATTATCTGAACTAGCTGTACTTTCACACATGTACATGCATTTATCAGGCACAGTACAGTTCCACACAGTAATTGAGTATTAAATGCCAGGCATTGTGTTGATTGTTTCTACAAAATTGCCAGTTGTCGAAAGAAGGTTTTAAGTAGGTATTGTTAATATTATCTCCATTTCACATGTGAGAAAACTAAGGCACTTAGAGAAGTTAGAGAATTTGATACAATCATATAAACAAATTAATGGACAAGCTAAGTCTCAAAGCCAGGTCTCAGCTTCAACCTGGTACACTAATCTTGTATTCCCTACTTCCTTTGTGGGCGGGTAGGACTGAGTACCTGATAAGGGATCCAGGTTGCACTACCTCTCACTCCCCTCCTGCCCCCACACACAGATGAACAGGATCTCCTCTTGGTCCATCGTCCCGACATGCCTGAGAACTCCAGGGTCCTAAGAGTGGTCCTCCTGGGTGCCCCGAATGCAGGGAAGTCAACACTCTCCAACCAGCTGCTGGGTCGGAAAGTATGCTGCATCCTTGACGCTACCCCCCCCCCCCCATCTCTTACTTTTTTCTCTTTCTTCATGAATTGTCCTACAGTGATCTGGGATCTCAGTTGGGACTTCTTTGTTTTTGGCAGGTGTTCCCTGTCTCCAAGAAGGTGCACACCACTCGCTGCCAAGCTCTGGGGGTCATCACAGAGAAAGAGGCCCAGGTGGTGGGTACCTGCAAAGGAAGTCCAGCAAACTGGACAGCGGGTGAACTTAAGAGGGTCTCCCTTACAGTTAGACCTGAAGAAAATGTTAAATTCACTTTTCTGAGGGAAGGGGGTCTCCTCTTTCGTTAGGCCTAGTGCAGTTCTCTCTACTTCCCCCCTCTGGCATCTAGTCAGAAAGATCTCATTCCCTCTTTAATCCTTCCTAATCTTTCATGTATTCACAGTCATCATCTTTTTCTTGGATCCTATCTAGAATTAAAACAAAACTGGAGGGTAAAAATCTAAAGTCATCCTGGCCTAGAGTGGGTGCAGGCTTCTGACATCAATGGTGGCCTTTCTCTCACTCGCCAGTTATAATCGTTCCATCTGGGGGGGGTGGGCATCTCTCTTTCCTGATTTTAGATTCTACTTGACACACCTGGCCTCATCAGCCCTGTTAAACAGAAAAGGTAATAGCTGTGGAAACAGGTTTGTAGAGGGAAAGGTGTTGAGGAGAAGGTGAGGAGATTCCATCATAGGGGCTGGAAAACCCCCTTATCATACCCTATCCCTCATTGGGAGTATATCAGTCATAAGACCCTTCCTGACCTAAGTTTGTCTGTCCCTCAGGCACCATCTGGAGCTTTCTTTGTTGGAAGATCCATGGAAGAGCATGGAATCTGCTGATCTGGGTTAGACTCATGATGGGAATCTGAAGCCCAATTTACATGGTCACGACCTCTTGTTCCTGGTAGTTTGGGGGATGGGGGTTGGCCCAGAGCCCATATCATGGACATTTTGGGGGCTGGGGAGAGAGTGGTCATATATTTGTCCTGCTGCCCGCCCTGCCACCTTCTAGTTGTGGTCCTTGTGGATGTCTCAGACAAGTGGACTCGGAACCAGCTCAGGCCCCAGGTGCTCCAGTGCCTGACCCAGTTCTCCCAAGTCCCTAGCATCCTTGTCATGAACAAGGTGAGCACCACCTACCTGAAGAAGGGGTCTACTTTCCTCCATGGTGCCCATCTCACTGACCACACACCCCTCTGCCCGTCCTCCATGCCCAGGTAGATTGCCTGAAGCAGAAGTCTGTTCTCCTGGAGCTCACAGCCGCCCTTACTGAAGGTGTGGTCAATGGCAAGAAGCTCAAGATGCGGCAAGCCCTTCGCTCACAGCCTGGCACTCCTTGCCCTAGCCCAGCAGCTAAGGGCCCAAAAACACAGTCTGTGGGAGGCCCTCAGAGGATTGGCTGGCCCCACTTCCAGGAGATCTTCATGTTGTCAGCCCTAAGCCAGGAAGATGTGAAAACACTAAAGGTCAGTTAGCCTTGGCCGTAGCCTGGCCTCTGATTTCTGCCATGTGAAGATAAGCCTCAGAGTTCCTCCTGGTGGTGAGAATGAGTAGGAAAGTCTTGGTTGGGACTGAGCTGCCCACCTACCCCCCTCTGTACCCACAGCATTACCTCCTGGCACAGGCCCGGCCAGGACCCTGGGAATTCCACAGTGGAGTCCTCACTAGCCAGACGCCTGAGGAGATCTGTGCCAACATCATCCGAGAGAAGCTCCTAGAACATCTGCCCCAGGAGATGCCCTATAGTGTGCAGCAGGTGCGGGCACAATGAAGGAATCTGGGGGCTCTTCACCATGCACACACCCAAGACAGGACACCTGGGGCCCGGAGAGGTAGGGATACGGGTCTGTCTGACTAATCATGATGTCTCCCTCTGCAGAGGACAGTGATGTGGGAGGAAGGGCCAAGCGGGGAGCTGGTGATCGAACAGAAGCTTCTGGTGCCCAAAGAATCTCATGTGGTAAGCCGGGTTAGGCTTGGAGAAAGGACCAGGGCATTAGGCAGGGGTTCTTCCTCCACTGCTTGGAAGCCCTGAGAACAGGCTTGTGTGTGTGTCTCTCTCTCTTACCCCACCCTCAGAGGATCCTGATTGGTCCAAAGGGGCACTTGATCTCCCAGATTGCACAGGAGGTGGGCCGTGACCTCATGGACATCTTCCTCTGCGATGTTCGGCTCCGCCTCTCTGTGAGGCTTCTCAAGTGACCACCCTCTGCTGCCTCGCCCAGGGCGTCTCAGCCAGAGCTGCTGGCAGGGCCACTGACCAGAACGGCCCCTGCCCAGGGACAGGGACTGGTGAGAGGCGTGGGCACTGCCTGCCTGCCTGCCTGCCTGACTGACGGCTGGCTTGGCCTTCCTGAGTCTGCCTAGCCCCTGCCTGACCACGTCTGTTGGAGGAAGTAACTTATCTTAGCTCAGTTCCCAGGTCGTTCCTCTGCCTGGGGTCCCAGCTGCTTAGGTCTAGAAGTTGGCTCTTTGGTAGGAACAATGCCACCCTGCTTCTGGCTGGCAGTGAACCCAGAGTTCTTCCCTGAGTTGCCAGTTTTAGCAGAGAGGGCTTTTTCCTGTCCGCTCAGTTCCTCTACCTTAAAGCCGCGCGTAAGAACCTGTGGGTCCTAAGTGAGATAGTGCCGCTCACTCCATCCCTCTCCCCAGTCTTGGATGCTAATAAAATTAAAAAACAAGCATACTGGTTCTCATCTTTATTTCTTTATTTTTTTTTTTTTTAAGATTTTATTTATTTGAGAGAGAGAGATTGAGAGAATGAGTGGGAGGAGGGGCAGAGGGAGAAGCAGACTCCCCACTGAGCAGGGAGCCCGACACGGGGCTCAATCCCAGGACCCTGGCATCATGACCTGAGCCGAAAGCAGACGCTTAACCAACTGAGCCACCCAAGCGCCCTCATCTTTGTTTCTTATAATAGGAAAGAGAAAACCCATTCCCTCACCCCCACCCTGTTGTCTTAACTGGAGTCTCCCTCCCTCCCAGTGGTCTGTTCCAGGGTCCTGAGCTCTCTTCTTGGCACGTATTCTGGGTACAGCAAGAGAACCGTTACCATTACTAAACTCAGTAATGGTAACGGTTTCCTCGCCATCCCCAAGCGTCCCGGCGGTCAGCAGGCTGTGATGGGCTGAGCGGCGAGCCCGGCGGGTTTGCGGCTTCCCCAGCCCTCGTCTGGCTCCAGAGCTGTGGGGACCCGGACTAGTACATCATCTATACTGTAGTATCTCATCGCAAACTTACAGTATATGATGATATCCCAGCCAGGGCCCTGCAGCAGGCACAGGGAGCACGGCTTGGAGAGCACTGCGGCAGGGAGGGCCAGGGGCTGGGGCAGAGCAGGACAGGTCAGTGCTGGACACACACAGCTCCCCACTCCCCACTCCATAGCTCCTGGGCCAGCAGCTCCTTGATGGTTGTGGTCAAGGGCAGCCCAAGTCAGGTAGGGAAGGGGCCTGGCCCGGAGAACCCTGCAGAGCTAGGGTCTGTTGAGATCTCCTTGGGGACCCAGTGTCAGAATTAAACAAGCTAGAGATCACATAGTGAGGCAGAAGGTTCCCTCTGGTCAGACCAACAAGCAGACAGACAGGCCCAGGAGAGGGTACTTACCTGGGGCTGGAACTGCAGACTGGGGAGGCCTTCAGAGGTAAGGAGGCCCTGACCCTGCCTCTCCACTCAAGCTGCTGGCCTTTTAATCCACTGGCCCCTCCCCTGGGTGGGGCACTTTCCCCTGGTTCTAGAAAGCCCCGCCTCTTAACCCTTTCCCTGCTGGACTCCTTGGAACAAGGGTCACTGGCCCCTCTCTCTACTAGGCCCTTTCTCCCATAAATTTTATGGCCCTTGCTAAGGCTAGGGTCTGCCTTTCACTCCTCTCCCCGTGAAGCTGATCATCTCTCTGCTGGGCCTGGGAGGAGGAGGAACAGCCTCACCGCATCCTTCAGGGTTTAATTGTTGGCTGTGGCCCAGCTGGTGGTGGCAGTCGTGGTGCTGGTGCTGGTGGCGGTGGAACTGTTAGTTGAACCTCTGTAAAGCAGGAAGGGTCCTGACAGCTGGATTCTGGGGGCAAGCTCAGGCTTAAATTTCAGTTCCTGGGCCCCTGCCTAAGTTTATGCTGAGCCCAAGGAGGGTAGACCTAGGCTACCTCTGCTATGGCAAGCTCCCCTGGGTGGACGGGGTCCTCTGTGAGTCATTTGAGGGCAGGGGAATTCAAGCTCTTCTGAGAGCCAGCATAAGAATGGGTAGGGGCCTGTTCAGAGCTCAAGCCACTTACAGTGTGAGCCTGGCAGTATTCAGTTCTCTGCCTCTGGGCTAGGCAAGATTCCTGGTGTAGAGACTTCTCAGAATGGGGGAGGGAGCTCTGTTTATTTTATTTTTTTAAGATTTTATTTATTTATTTGAGAGAGAGAGAAAGAGCATGGGAGGGAAGAGGGTCAGAGGGAGAAGCAGACTCCCTGCTGAGCCGGGAGCCCGATACGGGACTTGATCCCAGGACTCTGGGATCATGACCTGAGCCGAAGGCAGACGCTTAACCAACTGAGCCACCCAGGCACTGCTCATTTTTAAAGATTTATTCATTTGAGAGAGAGAGAGAGATTGTGTGCCTGTGAGGTGTGTGTGTGTGTGTGGGGGGGGATGCAGGGTAGGAGGAGCTGAGGGAGAGGGAGAGAATCTTTTTTTTTTAAAGATTTTATTTATTTGAAAGAGAGAATGAGAGAGAGAGAGAGAGAGCACATGAGGGGGGGGGAGGGTCAGAGGGAGAAGCAGACTCCCTGCTCAGCAGGGAGCCTGATGTGGGGCTTGATCCCGGGACTCCAGGATCATGACCTGAGCCGAAGGCAGTTGCTTAACCAAAAGAGCCACCCAGGCGCCCCAGAGGGAGAGAATCTTAAGCATACTCCCAGCTGAGTGCAGACCCCAATGCAGGGCTTGACCCCATGCCCCCCCCCCCCCCCCGACTGAGGCAGCCAGGCGCCCTGCTCTTCCCTCTGGCACAATCTTCCCTCCTTTCTTACCTAGTTAACTCCTATTCCCTCTTCATATGTAAGTAACACCTCTGCAGACTAGTTAAATCTACCTGTTATGCGCTCATTTATTTGTGTGATTAATCATTTAGGCAAATAATCACAGGGGCCTGGTTATTGGCCAATCATGTCAAATGTCTGACATGGAGCTAAACTCAATGTGATGTAGGGGAGGAGAAAAACTTTGGCCTGGGGAGGCAGGCAAATAAAACTGGAGCTCTTAGGCAAGTCTTTTTCTCTCAGAGCCTTCCTGTTCTCCTTGTAGACAGCAGGAACAACAGTCCCCAGTTCAGAACTGTGAGCTAGGTGACTAGCTCCTGGCAAAGCACTTAGCCAAATGAAGCAGCCAAATGCCCTTCATGGAATATTCTTGAAAGCCGCTCAAGGCCATTGAGAGAGCCTAGGTTTAGAAATAACAGGCCCTGGGGCACCAGGCTGGCTCAGTCAGTGAAGCAAGTGACTCTTGACCTCGGGGTTGTAAGTTCAAGCCCCACGTTGAGTGTAAAGATTACTTAAAAATAGGGACGCCTGGGTGGCTCAGTCAGTTAAGATCTGCCTTCGGCCCAAGTCATGATCTCAGGGTCCTGGGATCAGAGTCCCGTATCAGGCTCCCTGCTCATCGGGGAGCCTGCTTCTCCCTCTGCCTGCAGCTCCCCCTGCTTGTGCTCTCTCTCTCTCTCACAAATAAAAAATAAAATCTTAAAAAAAAAAAGATTACTTAAAAATAAAATCTTAAGAGGGCACGTATGTGGCTTAGTTGGTTAAACGTCTGCCTTCCGCTCAGGTCATGATCCCAGGGTCCTGGGATCGAGCCCTGCAGCTGGGCTCCCTGCTCAGTGGGGATTCTGCTACTCCCTCTCCTCCCTGCCATGCTCTCTCTCGCTATCTGTGTCTCTCTCAAATAAATAAAATCTTAGGAAGAAAGAAAGAAAAAGGGAGGGAGGGAGGAAGGACAGGCCCTGAGTGACAGTCCCCACAGCCCCCCACATCCAGCTCTGTGACCTTGACCTTAGATGGAGTGCTCTCAGCTTCAATTTTCTTGTGTGTACAATGGGAGCAATCCACCCCTAGCTCCTGTGGGGGCGGCTAGGGTCATGTGCATGCTCATCTCACTCCCGGGGCAGACCGAGCGCCTGTGGAACCGATGTTGGTGTCCTTCCCTTCTTTCCTCTGTCTCACTCACTAGCTGTTTGACTAGAGGCAAAGTGCCACTTCTCTGAGCTTTGGTGGTAACACATGGTTCACCACATTGTAAGAACTGAGAAATGTGGCTGAGAAACATTTACAAACCCAGGCACTCTAGCCAGGTGAGAAATTATCGTATGTCTGCTCCTTGCCCCCTTTTCTGTCCTGTGACCCCTCCTGCCGTGCCACCTCTACTCAGGGACCCCACAGACAGGTCAGGCTCCTTCACCAGACTAAAGGCTTCATGCACCAAGGCCAAGATTTATGCCGCTCATTGCCTAGGCTTCTGCCTAGTCCCTGCTTAGTCCTAAGACCGAAGGTGAACATGGGCAGAAACCAGGGGTCCTGAAGGTAGAACAGAGAGATATCTCAGCCAGCCAGAGATCCTGTGGCTTTGGCCCTGGCTGGGGTGGAGGGTACTGTCATCAGGGTGTGGGCTGGAGCAGAGTCTGAACCTGGGTGGGGTAGTCTGGGGACCCTGATAAGTGGACTTGGGGCTATCAGGGTGGAGGCCCTTCTGCTTATCGGGAGCCTGCAGGGGCCACGAGGACCCGAGGACACTTCCCGCCCAGAGCTGTCTCCTGAATGGCAGCCCTTCCATCCCTTTGCCTCCTTAGAACCCTTCTGGAAGTCCAATGGAGACTCTGCCCCTTCCCTGGCCAGCATGGAGGTGGGGGACACAATCCAGGTCCTTGGACTTGCACTCTAAATTTTATTTATTTATTTATTTATTATTTATTTATTTATTTATTTGAGAGCACAAGCAGGGGGAGCAGCAAAGAGAGAGGGAGAAGCAGGGAACCTGAGGCGGGGCTCGATCTCAGGACCCTGGGCTCATGACCTGAGCTGAAGGCAGACGCTTAACCGACTGAGCCACCCAGGCTCCCGTGGCCTTGCATTCTAACAACTGTTGCTTCAAATCAGGAGCTCCATTGGCTCTCCTGAGGTCAGTGTGGACTGGTCTGGGACCTTAACCTTCTCATGTCTAATTCCAATCCCTGCCGCAGCAGCTTTGAGCCTTTGACTCTTATTTTGATCTTCGGATGAACTCCTTAAACCATATGGTGAATGACAAAGTTAAGGATGGTCAGAGCTGCAAGAATCCTTCAAAATCATGGAATTCAAGTAATCCCTTTATAGAGGAGAGGAAACCGAGGCGTAGAGAAGGGGAGCGAATCGACCCCCAAAGCTTCAGCGTTCCCTCCACCTCTCCACACCTGGGAACCCATGACCCTAAGAAGAACAGCAGCTGCAGGTACTCACAGACACACGGACACACGGCACGTGGCACACACACGTGTAATGCTTACATACACACAGACGCACAGAAATACACAGCACACATACTAAAGAAAATAGATGCAGCTAGCAAATTACTCTCAATTCCCTCTTCGTTACTCTACTAAGTTCCATGGAGTTGACAGTTTTGCACAACGATGGTGGCCAAATCATAGGGTCACTAGTGTCCCACTCAAAGGACAATCAACAGCAAAACTCATCCTGGAACCAAGGACTTTGAGAAGTTCCGGGAGGTTCTTGCTTTCCTGTTTTGCTTTACATGCCGGGAACCCAAAGCAAGAGGCTGGTGTAACCCTAGGGGCTTACCAGGTGTGAGAAAGAAAAGCTGGAACACTGTTCTAATCTTTATTCTCTATGTGATAGATTGGGGCTTGAGATCTGGGGGACCTATCAGAGATGACTGCTCGGTTTCACCGTGGCCAGCCTGTGAAGCTTCTCCCAACCCTCCCTGACACCTGCCCCCTTAAGTCCAGGCTTTGACCCTGCTCAGTTTTCCTCATCACACGGAGAATTCATGTGATCCCTTATTTGTCCCCAACTACCCCGGGAGAGGCACCTTGTGGGATTCTTCTCTGTGGCCCCAGCACCCCTCAAGGGTCTCATCTGCGCTGGAAAGACGCTGACCCCGCAGACCGTGCTACTAGCACCCAAGGACCCGGCACGCTCCCTTACACTCTCTGGGACGCTCAGCCCCACGGGCACGCATGTGTGTCGCACAACGAACACAGATGCGGTGGGGTCTTAGCTGTGGCTTCCCTGGGGACTTTGCCAATGTCCGTCCATCAGTCTCCAAAAGATGACTACACGCCAATTTTATTTTTTTGATATTTTTATTTATTTTATATTTATTATTTTTTAAAGATTTTATTTATTTATTTGACAGAGAGAGACACAAGCAAGTGAGGGAACACAAGCAGGGGGAGTGGGAGAGGGAGAAGCAGGCCTCCTGTGGAGTAGGGAGCTCGATGTGGGGCTCGATCCCAGGACCCTGGCATCATGACCTGAGCCGAAGGCAGATGCTTAACGACTGAGCCATCCAGGCGCCCCAAAGATTTTATTTTAAAATAATCTCTACATCCAGGGCGCCTGGGTGGCTCAGATGGTTAAGCGTCTGCCTTCGGCTCAGGTCATGATCTCAGGGTCCTGGGATCGAGTCCCACATCGGGCTCCTTGCTCCTTGGGAGCCTGCTTCTCCCTCTGCCTCTCTCTCTCTCTCTCTCATGAATAAATAAATAAAAAATCTTTAAAAAAAATAAAAATAAAATAAAATAAAATAAAATAATCTCTACATCCAATGTGGGGCTCAAACTCATGACCCTGAGATTAGGAGTCACACACTCTGCTGACTGAGCCAGCCAGATGCCCCTATGGGCCAATTTTATCGTAGAGAAACTGAGGCTCCTGGAGGCCATCACACATGGCCTGCGTGATCTGGTTAATTGGGAGATGAGACAGGACTACAACTCTGCTCTCCAGACTCCAGGCCCCAGGCTTTGTGCACAAACTTGCTATGAATGAGGTGGATTTTGTGTGTGTCTCTGTGAGGACTTTTTGAGGTTTTTGTTTTTAAGTTTTTATTTATTTATTTGAGAGAGCTTGAGTGGGGTGAGGGGCAGAGGGAGAAGCAGACTCCCCCCTGAGCAGGGAGCCCGACTCGGGACTTGATCCCAGGACTCCAGGATCATGACCTGAGCCGAAGGCAGATGCTTAACCAACTGATCTACCCAAGCGCCCCAACTTTTTGAGTTTCAAAGGCAAGAGAATCAGACCTCAGTTTTGGCCACTTACCAGTAATATGATTCTGAGCATGTCACCTCATCTCTCTGAGCCTTGGTCTCCTCAGCTCTAAAATGGGGATGACAATAATACCTCACGAGACCCTGGGGAAATTCGGCAAAAGAATGTGTGTGAAGCCTCCGCGTGACTCAAGATGCCCTCCTCACTCCCACTTGCTCAGATTCTCCCACCTGTCCAACCCCCCCTTTTTTTTTTTTTAAAGATTTTACTTATTTATTTGACAGAGAGACATAGCGAGAGACGGAACACAAGCAGAGGGAGTGGGAGAGGGAGAAGCAGGCTTCCCATGGAGCAGGGAGCCCGATGCGGGGCTCGATCCCAAGACCCTGGGGTCATGACCTGAGCCGAAGGCAGACGCCTAATGACTGAGCCACCCAGGCGCCCCTGTCCAACCTCTTTTTGATCCTCTTCCACAGCTGTTCCAACCCAGCAGTAATCCTCTCTCTCTCTTCTGACTCCTGCTTCTTGTGAGCCGGGCCCTTGCCTGGAGCGCACATGCCCTGGCCTCACACGCCGTCCTTGGCTGGACCCAGAGCCTTATCCTGTATAGTTCCGGGCTTGTGCCTTAGAGTTCTTCCTTTTCTTCCAGACCACCTGCCCCGGAGGGACTCAGGGCCCAAAGGGAGAAGCACAGCTCCGGATTTGTGAGACCCTGGACTCCACTCCTGCCTGCTGGGTAGCCCGGGCCCTTGTCCACTCTTGGAGCCTTGGCTTCCTTATCAGATACGTGGGCTTAAAACGCCTTCTTTTCCATGACTGGTGTGCAGATGAAATGAGATAGTAGAGGGGGAAAGTTCTAGGTAGAGCCTGGCTCACATATCATAGGAGCTCCACAAATGTCGGATTTCCTTCCCTTCTGGCTTTGCAGCGGGCTTTCCCTGCTGGCCCTCCCCAGTGCGGCAGGAGCCCGTGGGAGCCCCTGTGCTCGCTCAGACGCCTATGCAGACGCACGTGCTAGTGCGCCCCTCACACCCCTGCCCAGGCCCGCACTGAGTCAGAAATAGAAACTTCCCAATCAACACCTCCCTGAGTCTGTTCATCAGCTCCCACCTCCTAGTCTCTGGGTCAGTGGGAACCGCCACGTTCAGACCTGGGCCCTGACCTCCGGCCTGCAGGCACAGTCCTGAAGGTGGCTATGGGGTGGGAAAGGATCCCCAAGGAGCCTGGGTGTCCCTCCCTCCTCAAATCCTTCCCGCCATCAGCCAGGCCCTTGCTTCCCTCCCTCCGTGCCGGGACAACCTGTCTGCCTCACAGCTGCTATGGAAGAGATAGGCTGCCTGGATTATCGGGCCAGACAAGGCTCCTCGTGACAGTTCCCCGTGCCCCCCCTCCGCCAGGCAAAGGTTCCAGGGCCCTTAACCCCCTCTGTGCCGGGCCCTCAGCCCCAGGAACTGGGAAGAGCAGGGAACAGGGTAGGCCTTGTGCCCCCATATCCAGTTCCCAAGACTGGAGTCATGAGCACAAGGAAGTGGGGTACAGTATCACCTGCGTCCTCCAGAAGCCCAGTCTACACACTGGGCCCTCTCCTGCCCGTCCTGGGTCCATGGCAGCCTAGGGTAAGGAGGGACAACCCTGGGAGGCCTTTAAGGGCTTAGACCAAAGGCCCGATAGTCTCTACTCCCCCTTCCCGGGCTGGTTCCAGGCTCTGGGGACGGAGGCCTGGCTGCACTCTCGGGGTCCACTGGCTTCAGCAGAGGTGCTGATACATCACCCCCTCCTTCTGCCCCCACATCATGGCTCCTTCCTCCTCTGCAGCATCCTTCAAGCCCCTGTCGGCAGGGCTCCTGCCTATGTTCTTGCTGGCCGCCTTTTTCCGGGCGACTCTGCTCATCTCCTTGGGCTAGCCACTGTCCCAGATACTAAGGCTAACCAGGACCGAGTCCTAGTCGGGCCCCACTCAACCCCCCGGGCCTCCCTTTCCTGAAGGTCAGCAGGAGGGAGTGAAAAGACCAGGAGCAGGGAGTCTGGGAATCTGGCTTGCAGTCCTGGTTCCGGCTCAGACACCATGTGCCTTGGGCAAGTTCCTGTAATTCCAGGCCCCTCCGTTTCCTCACTTGATAAAAGAGGAGTAGCTCTTTTCACAGGGTTGACTCAGGGATTAAATGAGTTAAAAAAAAAAAAAAAATATATATATATATATATGTATACACACACACACACACACATGTAAAATTTTAGCAATCAGCTGGAAAATAACATTAATATCTAAAAAAAAGGTGCCTGGCTGGCTTAGTCGGTAGAGCATGGGATTCTCGATCTCAGGATTGTAAGTTCGAGGCCCATGTTGGATGTAGAGATTACTTAAATTAAAATCTTTAAAAAATAATAATAAGGAGGGGCGCCTGGGTGGCTCAGTCGTTAAGCGTCTGCCTTCAGCTCAGGTCATGATCCCAGGGTCCTGGGATTGAGCCCCACATTGGGCTCCCTGCTCCGCGGGAAGCCTGCTTCTCCCTCTCCCGCTCCCCCTGCTTGTGTTTCCTTTCTCGCTGTGTCTCTCTCTGTCAAATAATTAAATAAAATCAAGATTTTATTCGTTTAATTGACAGAGAGACACAGTGAGAGAGGGAACACAGGCAGGGGGAGTAGGAGAGGGAGAAGCAGGGGGAGTGGGAGAGGGAGAAGCAGGCTTCCCACTGAGCAGGGAGCCCGATGCGGGGCTTGATCCCAGGACCCTGGGATCACGACCTGAGCTGAAGGCCGACCCTTACCGACTGAGCCACCCAGGCGGCCCAATAAATAAAATCTTAAAAAAAAACTTTTAAAAAATATAATAAAACTTTAAAAAAAGTCACACATCTTACACTGATTAGGATGTCTAGTATAAAAAAAAACAACAACAGAGGGGGGCCTGGGTGGCTCAGTCGTTAAGCATCTGCCTTCGTCTCAGGTTGTGATCCCAGGGTCCTGGGATCGAGCCCTACATCGGGCCCCACATCGGACCCCACATCGGGCTCCCTGCTTGGCGGGAAGCCTGCTTCTCCCTCTCCCGCTCCCCCTGCTTGTTTTTCCTTTCTTGCTGTGTCTCTAAAATCAAGATTTTATTTATTTAATTGACAGAGAGAGACACAGCGAGAGAGGGAACACAAGCAGGGGGAGTGGGAGAGGGAGAAGCAGGCTTCCCACTGAACAGGGAGCCCGTCGCGGGGCTTGATCCTAGGACCCTGGGATCACGAAGTGAGCTGATGGCCGACCCTTAACGACTGAGCCACTCAGGTGCCCCAATAAATAAAATCTTAAAAAAAAAACCTTTTAAAAAAATATAATAAAACTTTAAAAAAATGTCACACATCTTACACTGATTAGGATGTCTAGTATAAAAAAAAACAACAGAGGGGCGCCTGTGTGGCTCAGTCGATAAACGTCTGCCTTGGACTCAGGTAGTGATCCCAGGGTCCTGGGATCGATCCTGGATCGAGCCCCACATTAGGCCCCACATTGGGCTCCCTGTTCGGCGGGAAGCCTGCTTCTCCCTCTCCCGCTCCCCCGCTTGTGTTCCCTTTCTCGCTGTGTCTCTCTCTGTCAATTAAATAAATAAAATCTTGATTTTAGAGAGACACAGTGAGAAAGGAAACACAAGCAGGGGGAGCGGGAGAGGGAGAAGCAGGGGGAGTGGGAGAGGGAGAAGCAGGCTTCACACTGAGCAGGGAGCCCGATGCGGGGCTTGATCCCAGGACCCTGGGATCACGAACTGAGCCGAAGGCCGACCCTTTACGACTGAGCCACCCAGGCAGCCCAATAAATAAAATCTTAAAAAAAAAAACCTTTTAAAAAAATATAATAAAACTTTAAAAAAATGTCACACATCTTACACTGATTAGGATGTCTATTATAAAAAAATCAACAACAACAGAGGGGGGCCTGGGTGGCTCAGTCGTTAAGCGTCTGCGTTGGGCTCAGGTCGTGATCCTAGGGTCCTAGGATCCAGCCCCACATCGGGCCTCACATCGAGCCCCACATCGGGCCCCACATCGGACCCCACCTCAGGCTCCCTGCTCCGCGGGAAGCCTGCTTCTCCCTCTCCCGCTCCCCCTGCTTGTGTTTCCTTTCTTGCTGTGTCTCTCTCTGTCAAATAAATAAATAAAATCAAGATTTTATTCATTCATTTATTTGACAGAGAGAGACACAGTGAGAGAGGGAACACAAGCAGGGGGAGTGGGAGCAGGAGAAGCAGGGGCAGTGGGAGAGGGAGAAGCAGGCTTCCCGCTGAGCAGGGAGCCCGATGCGGGGCTTGATCCCAGGACCCTGGGATCACGACCTGAGCCGGAGGCAGACCCTTAACGACTGTGCTACCCAGCCGCCCCAATAAATAAAATCTTAAAAATAAAACCTTTTGAAAAAATATAATCAAATTTAAAAAAAGGTCACACATCATACACTGATTAGGATGTCTATTATAAAAAAAAAACAACAACAACAGAGGGATGCCTGGGTGGCTCAGTCATTAAGCGTCTGCCTTGGACTCAGGTCGGGATCCCAGAGTCCTGGGATCGAGCCCCACATCGGGCTACCTGCTCAGCGGGAAGCCTGCTTCTCCCGCTCCCACTCCCCCTGCTTGTGTTTCCTTTCTCACTGTGTCTCTCTCTGTCAAATATATAAATAAAATCGACAGAGAGAGACACAGTGAGAGAGGGAACACAAGCAGGGGGAGTGGGAGCGGGAGAAGCAGGGGGAGTTGGAGAGGGAGAAGCAGGCTTCCCAGTGAGCAGGGAGCCCGATTCGGGGCTTGATCCCAGTACCCTGGGATCACGACCTGAGCCGAAGGCCGACCCTTAATGACTGAGCCACCCAGGCGCCCCAATAAATAAAATCTTAAAAAAAAAACCTTTTAAAAAGATATAATAAAACTTAAAAAAAAAGTCACACATCTTACAGTGATTAGGATGTCTAATATAAAAAAAAAGAACAACAGAGGGGCGCCTGGGTGGCTCAGTCGATAAGCGTCTGCCTTGGAGTCAGGTCATGATCCCAGGGTCCTGGGATCCAGCCCCACATCGGGCCCCACATCGGGCTCCCTGCTCGGCGGGAAGCCTGCTTCTCCCTCTCCCGCTCCCCCTGCTTGTGTTTCCTTTCTTGCTGTGTCTCTCTCTCTCAAATAAATAAATAAAATGAAGATAATCAAATAACCCAAGTGTCTATCAACAGATGATTGGGTAAACAAAATGGGGTATATACATACAATGGAATATTATTCAGTCTTAAAAAGGAAGGAAAGTCTGACATATGCTACAACATGGATGAACCTTGAGGACATTATTTTGAGTGAAAGAAGCCAGACAGAAAAACATGAATACCGTATGATTCCACTTATATGAGGTACCTAGAGAAGTCAAATTCTCAAATTTATAGAGATAGGAGGTAGGCTGGTGCTTGCCAGCAACTGGCACAGGGAGGGATGGGGAGTTATTGTTTAATGGATACAGATTTCAGGTTTATTTTTTTGAAATATTATTTATTTATTTATCTTAGAGAGAAAGAGAAAAAGAGACAGAGTGGGGGGAGGGGCAGAAGGAGAGAGAGAGAGAGAGAGAGAGAAACCCAAGCAGAGCCTCAACTCGGGGCCGGACTTCACGACCCTGAGATCATGACCTGAGCTGAAATCAAGAGTCAGGTGCTTAACTGACTGAGCCACTCAGGTGCCCCCAGAGTTTCAATTTTATGAAAAGAAAAGAATTCTGGAGATGGTGTTGATGGTTGCATAATGTAAATGTAAATATACTTAATACCACTGAGCTGTATGCTTAAAATGGTTAACATGGTAAATTTTATGTTAGGTGTATTTTACCACAGTTAAAAATAAAAGTTATACAAATGGAATCAGGTAGTATGTAACATTTTGTTTTGTTTTTTATTTTTAAATTTTTTTTTTTTTAAGATTGTATTTATTTGCGAGAGAGAGAATGAGAGACAGAGAGCATGAGAGGGAGGAGCAGACTCCCTGCTGAGCAGGGAGCCTGATGTGGGACTCGATCCTGGGACTCCAGGATCATGACCTGAGCCGAAGGCAGTCGCTTAACCAACTGAGCCACCCAGGCGCCCTGTTTTGTTTTTTAAGATTTTATTTGTTTTTTTTTTTTTTTAAAGATTTTATTTATTTGACAGAGAGAGACACAGTGAGAGCAGGAACACAAGCTGGGGGAGTGGGAGAGGGAGAAGCAGGCTTCCCGTGGAGCAGGGAGCCCAATGCGGGACTCCATCCCAGGACTCCGGGATCATGACCTGAGCCGAAGGTAGTCGCCCAACCAACTGAGCCACCCAGGCGCCCAGTATGTAACATTTTGGAATGGGCTCTGTTTTTATTTTTATTTTTTAAGATCTTTTTTATTTGAGAGAGACAGAAAGAGCGAGAGAGAGCATGAACATGGGGAGGGGCAGAGGGAGGAGAAGCAGCCTCCCTGCTGAGCAAGAAGCCTGATTCAGGACTCCATCCCAGGACCCTGGGATCATGACCTGAGCCTGAGCCACCAGGCATCCTGCCAGACACACTTCTACCTCAGGGTCTTTGGACAGGAAGCTCTTCAGGCATGGCTCATTCCTTTACTTTCTTCAGCGCTACCTTCTCAATGAGGCCTTCCTCTGACACCCTAAAATCCCCACCCCCAACTTCCTATTCTTTACCTCCACCTGAATGTAAGCTCTAAAAGCTAGCTGTTTGTATTGTTCACTGTGGTCTCCTCCCCATCTAGTAGGACGATGCCTGCCTGGCACACAGCGAGCATTAGATAAGATAAAGTGAATTAAGAATACTAAAGCCCAGAGAGATGAAGTTACACGCTCAAGATCACACAGGTGATTACCAGCAGAGCTAAAAATTAAACCCAAGCAGTCTGACTTCAGAGTTCATGCTCTTAAGCCTGAGAAATGGGCTCCATTACTGAGTGGGGCTCAGGACGGACACAGAGGTGCAGCAAACCCGGCAGCCCCGCCCCCCCCATCACCTGCCTGCAATGGAGCCAGGTTTGCCAAGGCTCGGGATCTGGCCGCAGCACCTGGGCCAATGGCCATCCGGCCCCAGGATGCTACTGGGGACAAGGCCAGTGTGCTGATGCCCCCCAGTGGCTATAATGGGGAAGAACAGACAAAGTGTAGCTTTCAGGCTGAATGGGTGTATGGGTGGGGACCTGGCTCGTCCCTCCTTCCTAGTCTCTCCCCTCACAGAAGACATAGTCCAGGGCGTAGGCATAACAGATCTTTATTTTACTAGAAGGGACAGGCAGCGGGGCAGTGCAGCATCCAAGCCCCAGACCAGACATGCAGCATCCACATGCAGGAACAGCTACACAGGCTGGGGCAGAGCCAGAAGTGGGAGACTGGGACCATCGGACACCCACAGGCACCCCTGCCAGGATGCTTGGGCTCTGGGTTCTTCTGTCTCCACGAGAGCCAGGAGACAGAGGGCTCGGCTGCTTCCCCATGGCTGGAACCCTATCACTCTGGTCAGAAGGAAAAATGGCACAAGGGGTATGGAGCCTGGCCAGTCTACAGCACTGAGTTCTGTCTGGGGCTGGTGCAGCCATGCCCACTGCAAGGGCCTGGCCCCATACCCAGGTCAGCACAGGCCTAGCAGGAAGAGGGTCTACACACCTTCTAGTCCCCAACAGGGCTAGACCCTGATCCCAGAAAGGCTTAACAGAGTTGGGACCAAGCCCTACTCTACCTAGTAGGGATATGTCCATGAAGGGGACTTCCCTGAGCACAAGCAGGGGCCTCCTGAGGCAGTAGTAAACTGAGGGAGCTGCTATAGACAGGAGGCCTTGCCTCTGTGCCCCTAGGTAAGGAGAGAGAGGTAAGGTACGAGAGCAGGCCTGGGGCTGGGGAGGGCACTGGCCAGCGAGGCCTAGGGGGTCCGGAGTGGGGGAGGCTGGGGACTTCTGGGCAGGACTCAGGGCTGGGAAGACCAGGCCAGGACAGGGGAGGGTGGCCATCCCACCCAGACCCTCCGCACCCATGCCGCGTCTTGGCAAGGGCCACAGGGAGGATGGACAGATGCACAGAGAACTTCAAGGCACCAGGATTCTGAGGAGCAGCAGGGCTACTACCCCCCACAGACAGACAGTGGTCATAATAAACGTCTTCAGCTTAAACTACATGATGTGTGTAGAGGGTGGGAGCAGAGAGAGGGAGAGAAAACGACAGACAGACAAGGGAAGAGACGGACAGGGAGATGGGAGACGAGGGTGGAAGAGACAAACCAGATGGATGTGGCAGTGAAAATGAAGATGTGGGGAGGGGAGAAGAGAAAGGACACAGCCAGAGACGGAGGGGAGGGGCGGAAAGACAGCCAGAGAAGGCCTGAGCGCGCAGCACTTCTGGTCCCTCCAAAATAAGGCACCAGAGTCAGCAGCGTTCCCGCTGTCGCTGTGGTAGGAGAACGGCTGCTGAGGGGTGCGGGCCTTCGGGAGCCTCACGCCTGCGCGCCGGTGGCCTTCTTGATCAGGGGTATCTGCCAGGACGGGAGGTGTCGTGAGGCCGGGGCCCCGAGGCCCCGGGACGGCTCCACCCGCGGCTAGCCAGGCACTCACCTTGGCCAGGTCCACGCCTGTGAGGGCATGCACGGAGGCAGGCAGCTCGGCCAGCAGTCGGTTGACTTCTGATGTCACCTTGCTGTTGTCCCCGCTGAGGACCACAATCTCATCGACTTTGGCCAGGGGGGCGGCAATTTTGGCAGCAATCTAGGAGGCAGGGGGTGGGGGGTGGGAGGAGAGCCTGGCTGGTGCTCTGACTCGGTCCACCTGCCCCGCTCGGTATCTCTCCGTCCTTCTTCCGCCTCCCCCAACCCCAGCGCAGATTGGGTGGCTCTCTTATTTGCAAGCCACGGTCAGGGAGGCCCAGGGAGCCAGGTGAGCCTATGCGTGTTGTAGGGGTCCTGCCCCGCTGCCAGGTACTTCCGCGTTGAATGCTTCCAGCCAGCCCGTGGCTGTGCTCCTGCCGAGGCCCCGCCCGACCCACCCCAGGGCGGGGGTGGGGGTGGGGGCTCACCTGGGGCAGGGCCTCCAGCACCAGCGCCATCTTGGCTGCATCCCCGTATTTCTGGTAGGCCTCGGCCTTGAGCTTCATTCGCTCAGCCTCTGCTGTGCCCATCGCCTCGATGACCGCTGCCTCCGCCTCCCCGAGTTTGCGGATCTTCTCGGCTTCTGCTTGCGCCAAGAGGACCTGTTTCACCCTGCAGCAGTTCAGGCCGGGTGGGATCAGTGGCAAGAGCCAGGGGCCCCTCAAGCCTTGCCCGGGGGCCGGCAAACCCTCAAGGCGTCTGCTCTGACGGGTGTCGGGGTTGGGGACCCAGGAAGGGAGGTTCTGGCTCTGCCCAGGGGGAGGCCACTGGCTGCTAGATGCAAATGGCGGGGGGGGGGGGGGGACTAGCCAGGATGCCCGCTGAGCCAAGCCCCATAGCGGGCCCTCAAACCTCCTTTATCTCCTCCAGTCTTCCCAGCGCCAACCCCATGGGGGAGGCAGGTCACCTCCACGTCACAGTCAGTAAGGAGGCACAGGGCGAGGTGGCTTCCAAGCTGGGGCCGGGAAAGCCCGACTAGTCCCCACCCCGCCACGGCCAGGGTGCTCACTTTTCACCCTCGGCGATCTGCTGTATGCGGTGGGCCTCAGCCTCGGCGGGGCGGCGCACCGTGGCAATGAGCTCCTTGTCTGTGCGGAGGATCTCCTGCGCCTCCACAGCGATCTGCTTCTTGCGCTGCACCACCTCGATCTCAATCTCTTCCTGCCGGATCTTCTGCTGCTCCCGCGCCCCCTGCAGCTCATAGGCCAGCTGGGCCTCGGCGGTCTGCGGCGGGACAATGGGCAGCCGTGTCAGACGCTGGATGCCAGGTGCTGAGCCCTGAGCCCCAACCTGGGATGCCCGACGGCGCCTCACCTTGATGTTGACCTCCTCACTGAAAGCTGACTTTTGCAGCTCAAAGGCTCGCTTGGAGTCAGCGATCTTGGTGTCTGCCATGAACTTCACATCCAGCATCTCCTTCTTGCACTCTGCTTCCTGGCAACCGGAGGGGCAGGTGCTGAGGATCCCCCAAGCCACCAGGGTCCCCCCACCCCTGAGATTCCCTGTCCGTGGGGGCGGGAAGAAAAGCCCGTGTACCCGGATGCCTGCATCCCTCTCGGCCTCGGCCACCCCAATGTCCGCATCTCTCTGTACCACGGCAGTCTGCGTCTTGCCCAAGGAGCTCAGATAGTCCACTTTGTCATACACATCCTGGGAGGGAAGGGGGAGTCATCCTTGGGAACAGTCACACGCACAGAGGGGCCAAGCACCCAGAGGGAGGTGGGGGGCTGCAGCCTTCCTATCACACGTCACCTTGATGGTGAAGCTGAGGATCTCGATGCCCATGCGGCCGACGTCAGGGGCCGCCACTTCCCGCACCAGCTTGGCAAACTGGTCTCGGTCCTGATAAATCTGCTCCACGGTCAGTGTCCCTGGGGACAGAGGGATCGTGGGCTGGCTTCCCCGGGGGCCCAGCCCACTGGGAAAGGGAGGAGGCATGCAAGCAGCGGTCTGAGTGTATGCATACGTTGTAGAGTGAGCTGTAGAGTGAGCACAACCCGCCCTCTTTCTGGGGGGTGTGCACAGCGTTTAACGCTGAACCTCCTTCTGCAGAGCCCAGGCTGGAAGGGGAAAGGCGTCCCAAGCAACACCAGGTGCCTGACCGGCCTGGCAGTCCCTCAGGTCCCCTGAAGTTTTGAAAAGAAAGTCTTGGTGGGACTGACAGACCTCCCTGCTCTGCCCTGCGCCCCTCCCTGGCCCTGGCTAGGAGATCCTGTGAGGTGCTCGAAGGTGGCAGCGGGGTCCCTGGGTAGGGCGGGGCCTTACCGAGGATGGAGCGCAGGTGCCCCTCCAGGGTCTGCAGGACGACGTTCTTGATGTCCTGCACGTTCTTGCCCAAAAACTGCTCGCAGGCCACTGCCAGGAGCTCCTTCTCCGTCATGATCTTCACCTGCCAGTGGTCACAGAGATGCCTGAACCAGGCTGGAGGGGGGCAGACGGAGGCCCCAGACCCAGAGGTGTGGAGGATGGTGGCTGTGCCCCTCCCCTCCTTTTTTCAGACCTGCAGGCCTAGGGGCCAGGAGGGTAGAGTCTGGCTGAGGCCTCTGGTGGGGAGAGCATACCAGGAATTCTTACACTGACAAATCTGATGTTCATTGGCAGCCTCAGGCCCTGACACGGCCTGTCTGCTAGGCATCTGGGGCTCATCTCCCCACCCCTCAGCCCACTCACTGTTCCCTCATTGGCCGGTTCCTCCCATGCAGGCTCCCCACAGGTGGGAGACCTGCAGGCTGAGGGGCAGAGAGCGTGGAAAGGAGAATGAGCAATAGGGACACAGATACACAGGCTAGGGAAGAGAGCCTGGACAGAGGAGACAGGTCCAGAGGGACGCCACCGAGGGTGGTCATCTTCCTGCCTTTCCTTCCCTAAGTACTAAGCCAACCACCCCCTCACCAGAGGCCTCTAACACGGTTGCACCTTGCTGCCCTGTGAAGTTGAGAACTGGACGAGAGGAGGAAGCCCCTCGCCCAGGCCCTGAGCTGGGAATACAAAGCAACCTCCGAGAGAGTTCCTCTGCCTCACATGGTCTTGTCCTCTGGTCCCCGCCCCTTTAGCCCCCTACCCAGAGGACAGGGAAGGCCTGGATTCTGGGGCGTGGCACTTCCAACACCTGCAAAGAATCGCGTGGGGTTAGTGAGACAGGAGCCCTCAGCACTGGTTCTGTCCCTCGCGGGCCCGCTGAGGAGAGAAGGGGTGTCTGTTAGTCCTCCTGAGTGGCCAAGGGGCCGAGCGAGCACGTTCCGGTGGCGACGACCCTCTTGTGGAAGGGGGGCGGGGGCAGGGGCACTGGAGAGAGACTGGCCCTGGCTGCTACCCTCTCCTCCTCCCCCCACACCCCAGCACAGGGACGAGGCAGCTCAACGGACATGCGCGGGGCTGCTGAGTTACTATACCTGGGCGACACCCGTCACAGTTAAAGCTACCCCCTCGGCCGTCTCTACGTCCTCGCAGCGGGGCTGCAACGTCATAATCTCTAGGGAAATCCTGCCAAGAAATGCAAAACAGGGGCATGGGTCTGGGGGCCCAGGGCCTGGGGTGTGGGGAGAGTCCGGTACCTCTCTGTTCCAGCTGGGCCGGGCCGGGGGTCCTGCTGCAGAGGGTGGGGAGGGCGCTCTGAGGGCCTAGGGTCAGGAGTCTGTGAGGAGACGGTGGGAAGGCAGAGCAGCGCGGCCGCAGCGTGCTACCCACGGCACAGTCCCCTGCTCAGAGCAGCCTGGCTTGCGGTGGCGTGAGGAAAGGAAGTAGAGAAGTGGTTGGGGGTGGTCTGGGCCGGTGGGGGGTGGGGTGCAGGTGGAGCTGTGTGCGTATGGCCTGGGAACGCCCCGGAAGTGCTGGTTCCCCAGGCTGTGCTGTGTAGGTCGTCCACGGGGGCCATGGGAACATCCCTCAGGGGCCCTCACCTGTTCCCTGGGTCTGCTCAGCACCCCGAGATGCCCTGGAAGGCTCCCCGGAAAGCTCTGCCTACTAGCCTGGCATGCTAGGAGTCCGCCCACTGCTGGACCACGATGGAGGTGATCCTGCGTCTGCCCCTTGCCGGGGAAGTCCTGCTTTGTCCCTTCACCTGGCGGCAGGCTTGCCTTGAAGCTGACCCTCCGGGGCTGGGCCCAGGTGGCTCAAGTGGAGAACGAGGGCTGAGGTCACACGAGCACTCCCTGGCCCAGACCACCTCAAGGGTCCATATCACCTAGCCTGAAAGGGATGTGGGCCTTTGCAGTTGTTCTAAGTAGGCAGCAGTTTGGAAGGGGAGCGGGGACACTTTCGCCAGGGCTGTCGAGGGAGGCCGGGACCCTACCCGTTCCACACTGGGTGCCCTGAGCTTCTTGGGCCTCTGTGCTAAAGCCCGCCCGCTGGAGGCTACAAGGAGTGGATGAGGTGGGGACGGTCCCCTGCCCGAGGAGAGCCGGCAGGACAGGCGAGGGAGAGAGAGGTAGTGTAGGGTTTTGCCTGAGAAGCCCGAAGGGCGATTTCACGCAAGGGAAGGAGACGGCTAAGATGATGGTGAGGGCTCTTCCAGTCTGGGGACCCAGCATGCAGGCTCTGAGGGGGCAGGGGCTTTCTGATGGTCACTGCAGCATCCACAGTGCCCGGAACCAGGAAGGAGCTCAACAGAGAACTGATGAGTGAAGCAGCGAAGGTGAGCGCCAGCACAGCACAATGAAAGCGCTGGGAGGCACTGGGAGGCACTGGGAGGCACTAAGCACCTCGGCTCAGGAGAGGGTTTCACTGGCTACAGCCGCATGGCAGTGAAGAGTGAGACATCCAGTCACTTGCTTTTCTAAGTGAGACTGGATTCATGATAAAGCCTGGGTTTCTCTAGCACTTTCTTTTTTTTTAGTAGACTCCATGCCCAGCGCGGAGCCCAACACGGGGCTTGAACTTAGGACACTGAAATCAAGACCTGAGCTGAGATCAAGAGTTGGACGCTCAACCGACTGAGTCACCCAGGTGCCCCTCTCCAGCACTTTTCCAAAAATCCCAAAGAGCCCTCATATTGCTTTACTTGCCTTTCCCATATCCCTACAAAGCAGAGTGGACAGGATTCCCCTATTTCACACGTAAGGAAACTAACACGAGTCACAAGGGATTTGCTCAGAGGCTTCTGCCAAAAATTAGGGGCAGGGAAGAGCCAAGACTCGTTTTGCTAAGGCCTGTCAAGGAGATCGGAGGAGGCCAAGGAGCTGGTAGAACAGAACTCTTCAGGGGACCCATCTTCTGGGAGGAGGGCTAGGACTTGACGTGTGTCAGCATGGACAGGTGGGGGCTGGCTAGCAAGGGGCTCCACGGTGCCTGGAGTGGTTGGACTGAACCCTCCCTACCCGGACAGCCTCGCTCTGGCATGTGGGGGCCTGTGTCTCCTGCCTCAACTTACCCCTTGGCCTCCAAGGACACCCCCTGGCTGACTTGGGCAGAGCTTCCAGATTCCCTTGCTCTTTCCCCACTAGCAGCCCCAGTGGGTGAGGGCAGGGGAGCTGGGGATCTACAGGGCTCCATCCTGGCACCCAGAGCAGTACAGGTGGGAGCAGAGGGGAGGGAGGCACACTCTCGGGAGGAGAGTCCATCTGGCTCCTGCCTGCCGGGCCCCGCAGGGCAGGAAGAGAGAAGGTTAGACACAGAGGAGGAAGCAGGTGGGTTATTACCTGTGCAACCCCTGTTACGAATAGCGGGACCCCCTCCGACGTCTCAATATTCTCACAGCGACACAGGATGGTCATAACCTCCAGAGACAGTCTGAGAAGCAGCCAGGGTGAGGGAGAGGTAGGGACAGGAGGGGTAGGAGGGGACAGCAAACACACACAGTGGTTACCAGACAAGCAACGATGCCTGATGCCTGGGGGCACGGGCGGGGGGGAGGGGGGAGCGTTTGCTCTCAGTACTCGAGCCCTCTCCTGCCAGCTCAGCCTAGGATTGTAGGGGGACAGATGAAACCCCCTTGCTGGCCTCTGGATGTCTTCCCTAGCCCCCACACCCGTCTAAGCAGGAGCTGCTGGGCTGGGGATAAAGCCTGCTGACCCCCGGGGCCTATGACCTGAGGTGGGGAGGCCTGTGCGCAGGGCACCTAGGTTGCCCACCACCTCACTTTCCCAGGACAGTCCTGGCACAGTCTGGGAGACTTAGCCTCAGTTCTACTTTCCAAACACAGGCAAACCCGTGTTTCCAGAAATTGGGCAGGAGAGGCCACTCTGGGGACTAGTGAGCCACAGCAAATACCGAATCCTGCTTAGGTTTGCGCTACCTAACACTAAGAAGGCAATTTAGGGTCAGGAAAGCCCAGAGAGAACCTGGGATTTTCTGCTTTGGGGGGGGCAAGGTGTCAAGGAAGGCTGGGGGAGGAAGTGCATCCCTGCCAGAGTATTCACCGGGACAACAGGGGGCTGATGGAGTAATTCACTTTGGAATTTCCAAAGTTGGGCACAGGCAGAGAAGAGAGTTATGGCAACGAGAGTGAGGTGCCTTGAAGCTGCTCAGCCCGCCCTAGCCAGGCCTCCATAGCGCGGCACGTGTGTGCGTGTGAGTGTGCAGGGTGCCGGGCCGGGCCAGGCTGTGGGCAGCGCGGAGGTTTCCTGAAACCAGAGGGAAGGAGGACAGCGGCGGAGGCCGAGGGAGCGGAAGCGGGTGGACTGGGGGATGGGAGCAGCAGGCCGCGTGAGGCCGCGTGGAGCCCTGCCCTCCCCTGTCACTGTACCAGCCCCGGGAGCTCCGGCCATGCAGGGGTGCAAAGACTGCCTTCATTCGAGCCCCTGATACGAGCACTCCTGGGCCTGAGAGGACTCTAGACCCCGCTCAGACAGGAACCCACCAAGCTCTCTTCTGGGGAAGGAGGAGCGCGGGAGATGGGAGAGAGGGAGGGAAGGAGAGAAGGAAGGAGGGAAGGAAGGAGGCTGCAGCTCAGACGCCGGAGGTGGAGGATTCCCTCAGGTAAGGGAGAGGGAGCTGCCGCTCGAGGGCCTCAGCACCGTACAGGACGTGGCCGCAAAGTGCAGCAGGAGGGACTTCACTGAGCCTGGAGATGAAAGGCTGACAACGGAGGTGGGGGGCGCGGACGGTGGCTGCGGGAAGGGAGGCTTGGAATCCAACCTGGGTTAGAAATCTAGCCTCTACTCTGACCGGAGAGGCTCCTGCCGGCCTAGGGAGATAGAGGCCCCAGCTTGTACGGATGCCCTTCAAATGGGCGAGGGGTCGGGGAAGGGGCTGCCCTCAGAAACAGAGTCCAACGAGGGGAGGGGCCGCGGGCTCAGACTCCCCAGCGAGTGGGACCACAGGGAGAACGCTAAGCCTGGGTGTGGGAGGTCAGCTTCCCAGGACACGGCACAAAGACCTCTTCTCCTTACTTCCAAACTTACTGTCAGAGAAGCCTGCCTCCCCCCCCCCCCCCCCCCCCCCCCCCCCGGGCCGCCCCCCCCCCAAGCAAGAAGCAGGGCGCGCTGTGTGTGCCAAGAACACTGAGAAAGGGCTGCAGGGGTGTGGCCCTAGAAGTGGATGCCCGCGCAGGACAAGTGTCTGGGTGAGCTGCAAACTCTCCAGGCCTGGCTGCGCGTCAAGGTGTTCGGACAAGATTCTCTGTCATCCCAGGACTGCATGGCCTGTGGGGTGGGGTGGCGGTGCTCTGGAGAGGGCACCCCATGGCTCCTGACAGGCCAACTGGCCCACTCCTGAGAGGAAGCTGTGACCAGCAGCGGTTACTCTTGGACATCTTTGGCCATAAGAGTCCCCCAGGATCCCTCAATTCAGGCGGAGCAAAGTGAGGGGAGAGCAGAGGGGGCTACTGGGAAATCAGTGAAGTTAAAAAGTTGACCTCCCTCCCCTGCCCCTGGCCCTAGCTGACACCCTCAACCTCAGGGCAGCCATGGGGCTTTCCACTGGAACCACCACTGCTTCCCTTCGGGGTGACCGCCACTTCCCCTCCCACACCAGTTCTGCTGCCCCTGCTGCCTGGGTGCTGGCCTGGAAGGATCTGGGCACAGTCAGGAAGGGGGTGATGGTGGAAAGGTAGCTGGGCTGACTCATCTCCTCCTGGGGGGTCAGTGAGGGCCCAGGCCAAGTCTGGGCCTGCTGGGGGTCCTGGGAGAGCTCCAGAGAGCCCGATGACGTCTTCCTTCCTCTAGTGAGTCTTTCCAGACTGACCATGGAGGTCCAGATCTGTTTTGCCCAGCCCAGCACCAATTCCTTAGCTCTCCTCCCCCTGTCCCCAAGCGGCCACTTGCCACAGGGCCGCTCCAGACTGCGGATCCGTTCCCTGCTCTTGGGCCACGGCCTGCGTTGTCCGGGCCTGCACAGCCTCTCCTCTCCACAGGGAGGATAATTAAGGCTTCGTGAATAACTGAGCTAGACTTAGGGAATGAGGATTCTGCCTGGGCATGACCCCCGGATTCTCTGGGACACAACTGATGTCTCTAGTAGAAAAAAAGCACCCCCACTAAGGAGAAGGTGCCCAGACGGACCCCCTGCACCCTGTGCCACCTGTCTCACCTGGGTCTTAGGAGGCCCCCCGCCCCAGCATGGAATGTGGCAAGTGGTGGATGCTCTAGCTGACTGTGGGGGGCAGGGGGGGAAGGCTGGAAATCCTTTTCTCCCTTGCCCACCTGGATGCCAGGCTCCCTGGGGGCCCCCGAGCCCTTACCTCTGAGTGTCGGAGATACACCACCAGGCCCAGGCCCAGCCGCCAAACACGTACTGTTTATAGTCAGAACCACAACAGCCCCCTGGAGAGCAAAGCAAACCACTGCTCGTCAGTCAGTTCTTGGGTCCCTGTCCCTTCAACAGCAACTCTGGCCCTTTCCCTGCCCTGACACTTGACAACTCCCACTGTTGGGTGCTGCGGTCACACAGAAGCTGGAGAGAGCTTGTAAGGGCCTGGGACTCTAGTTCGGTAGACAGGTAATTTGCACAAAAAGGAAGATATCCAATGAGTGGTTCTGAATGTAAGTGTTCAGAGGACAGAAGTCAGTGGGCAGGAGTGAGCAGGAAAAACTTCCATCTTCCATTCAACCACTCATTCAGTAAACAAGTAGAGTAGGTTTCTGTGCTAGAGATTCAGAGATGAAGATACAATTCACATCTTAAAGGAGCTGGGAACTTTTCCTGAGATAACTAGTACTAATACGGTGTGATTTGTCTGTTATCAGGGCGTGTGCAGGCCAAGAAGGAATGCAGGGGGCCCTGGGGGGCCCTGGGAGGCTGAGGGGAGGGAAGAGTCTCGGAGCCAAGATGGGATCCTTGCTCATGCCCAGCAGACATATCTCAGCAAGGCTGGTCTTCTATTCCCAGGGCTGCACAGTGACTGTGTACCTCTGGGGAGTATAGTGAATGGGGAAGGCAAGGCCTCAAAACAAAGGGCAGCCTGTGGCATCCATGGGAGAAGTGGAGGGAAAGGGAAAAGGTCTAGAAAGGAAGTGGTGCCTGAAAACTCTATCAACTAAACAGAATGCTGACTCAGGCCCCGACTCGGATCTAGCGGTAGACATGTCCCGCATGCTGTCTACGCAGGAGTGAGAAAAACCAATTCCTGAAATTCTGGTTGTGAACTCTCCTGTGAATGCCAAAATTAGTCATCAAGTTCAAGGAAACTTTAGTAAAAGCTAGAGGGGCAGTTTCCTTGCAGCGCAAAAAAACCCACAAGAAAACAAAAAACAAACAAACAAAAAAACAAACGTACAGGAAATAGATGATTCAAAGGAAATGTGATTTGGGAAAAAGCCAGTGGGTGTCGTCATGTCTGTATTTACAAACTTGAATTTTCGGGAAAGCCTTGGGGTGTGTGCCCCCAATGGGCAAGGGTCAGGGGTAGTTTCATGTAGCTGGGTTACAGTGTCTCTGAGGACCCACAGCAGAGAGAGCAGATTATAGGGTGTCTCAGGTATCAGGCCAAGAAGCTGTGTGTGTGTGTATGTGTGTGTATGTGTGTGTGTGTGTGTGAGAGAGAGAGAGAGAGAGAGAGAGAGAGAGAGTGATGGGAGGGTCATATAAGGATTTAAGCTGGGAAGCAACAAAATTACACTTGCATTTTAGAAACACCGCTGTGCACAAGGAAGATGGGGTGGGGTGGCCTAGGAGACTGGGTAGAAGCCTTCTGCAGTGACCTAGGCAAGACACGGTGGCTGATATTAGGGGATAACTTCCAGAGCAATCTTGTCTAAGAGGATTTTCTGTGATGGTGGAAACGTTCTATAGCTGCAGTGTGTAATATGGCAACCACTGGCCACATGGGCTTACCACGCACCTGGAATGTGGCTGGTGTGACTGAAAAACTAAATTTCTTTTTTTTTTTTTTTTTTAAGATTTTATTTCGATCGAGCCCCGCATCGGGCTCCCTGCTCAGCGGGAAGTCTGCTTCTCTCTCTTCCACTCCCCCCTGCTTGTGTTCCCTCTCTCGCTCTCTCTCTCTCAAAATAAATAAATAAAATCTTAAAAAAAAAGATTTTATTTCTTTTTTAGAGAGAGCACAAGCGGGGGCGGGGGGAGCAGAGTGAGAGGGAGAAGCGGGCTTCCCGCCAAGTAGGAAGCCTGACGTGGGGCCCATCCCGGGACCCCAGGGTACAACCCGAGCCTCAGGCGGACGCCCAACCGACTGAGCCACCCAAGAACTAAATTTCTAATTTAATTAACTTAAATTTAAGGGGCTAGTGGCTACCATATAGGTGCGCTCTGGAGTCCAGGTCGGAGTGGGTGGGGAAGCCAACAAGGGAAAGAGAGACAACAGAGAATAGGGAGCTGGAGAACTCGGTTCTGGACAGGTGGAGGTGAAGGGGGTGCAGAGCGCCTATTGGCAGAGAGAGCTGGGATCTGAGCTGGCTCACTGGGCAGCCCCCTCCGCCTCCAGGGCCTGCATGGTGTGCAAGGAGCCTCGCCAGAAGTCCAGGGAGCAAAGAGCAGCCCCGCACTATGAGCAGGGGTGGGAAGAGGAGCTCTGTCCGTTTCTCTGTGGTGGAAATACCAGCCCGCAGGGCTGCTGCTTACAGGAAGCTATTGCAGGCTTCTCGGCCCTGGGGAGTGGGTGAGGAGGCCTCTAAGGGCAAGCAGTCAAGCTGAAACCTAAGCCATCTTGGGGTCCAGACAAACGGAGAGGGTCACACATCACAGCCTGTTTCAGTCCGGCCCAGTGAGGGCTGGGGCCCAGCTGCCTCTGGCCCGCTCCAGGGCGCTTCTCCGTGTGCTGGGGGTGGAGGTGGTAGTGGTGGAGAGGGATGAGGGTGGGGAAGGGGGCAGTCCACGCTTTACCCTTAACTTAGTCTTTGACCTTGGGAGCAGGCTGTCACCACTTAAGCTGGGCCTTGGCCAAGGGCAACATGGCCAGGTTCCCAGGGGTAGCAACAACAGGAAGCTGGGCCTTCCAGCCTGCCCCGCCCCCAGCAGCCTCCTCCCCTGGAAGGCATCTTCCTCCCAGATTCCTGGTCACCCTGAGTCTGAGCACCACTCCCCAAAGAGACCACGTAGGTGCCCCTTCCTTGATCTCCCTTGCGCTCACTCTATTTATTTATTTATTTTTATTTTTTAATTTTTAAAGACTTTATTTATTTATTTGACAGAGAGAGAGCACAAGCAGGGGGAGCGTCAGGCAAAGGGAGAGGGAGAAGCAGGCTCCCCACTGAGCAGGGAGCCTGAAGTGGGACTTGATCCCGGGACCCTGGGATCATGACCTGAGCTGAAGGCAGACACCCAACCGACTGAGCCACCCAGGCGCCCCTCTCACTCTCTTTAGACCTGGAAGTTTCTCGTAGTTTTATCTCACTTTTTCTAACCCAACTTACTTTCCTTTGCCCTGTCTTCACCCAAGCTGAAGAATCACAAAACAGGGGCGCCTGGGTGGCTCAGTCGGTTAAGCGTCTACCTTTGGCCCAGGTCATGATCCCAGGGTCCTGGGATCAAGTCCCACATCGGGCTCCCTGCTTAGTGGGGAGTCTGCCTCTGCATCTGCCCCTCCCCTCATGCTCTCTCTCTCAAATAAATAAATAAAATCTTTTTTTTTTTTTTAATTTTTTATTTATTCACTTGAGACACAGAGATACAGACAGGAAGAGAGAGCACGAGCAGGGGGAGAGGCAGACAGAGAGGGAGAAGCAGGCTCCCCGCTGAGCCAGGAGCCCGATGTGGGGCTTGATCCCAGGACCCTGGGATCATGACCTGAGCTGAAGGCAGACGCTTAACCATCTGAGCCACCCAGGCACCCCTAAATAAATAAAATCTTAAAAAAAAAAAAAAGAATCACGAAACATCCCACGATAACCTCTGCCCCACTCTCAGCCCCTCCAGCCCCAGCCCAGACCTCTGCCTTCGCAGGAATACTCCCCTCCTTTCCTGCATCTCTTCTCCCTTCTTCCCACTCCTCCAGGAGACCAGACTGTACAGGGGGGTTTAGCCTTTTTTGAGCCACACCCCCCTTAGTAGTCCAGCAATGCTGGAATGTTCATAAATGCATAAAATACATAGGAAACAAATTATCTTGAAAGTTGTCAGGATATTAAAATAACCAAATGTGTGATATGTAACACACGGTAATACGTGTGATACAGTAAAACATTAAATAATAAAATTTGGTGGTAGATTTAATAACTAGCTTAACTTCAAAGTCATAATGAGCGTGGATGATTTTGAAGGTACCTACAAAAACTGCCATGTGGTAGGAAAATATCTCCTAATACTATCACGGGTTTTGGCGGACATTTATAATGTGAAGAAATGCTAAATTCCGATTAAGGTTAGTGAGAATAAAAAGTCACGTCTCTCCCTATCCAAATGCACAGACCTCTAAATTCTACCCACAAACCCCAGGTTAAGAACCTCTGACTTACTATAGAGACAAGAGAAAGGTGTATGGTGTTTGGATTCCCCTTTTAAGTTCCCGACAGTAGAAATAGAGAAAAAGGTGTTATTTTACAGACCGAAGGAGGGAGGTATTACAACCAGAAAAACTTCTAGCCTTTTCAGGTGGAGAAGGTGACCAGGACATGCATCAGCACCTTCTCAAATTGGGCCGAACGAGATGCCTCTGGACATGGACGCCCGCTTAAGGAACCAGGTGGGGTCAGGGCTGGGAGTGGTTGCTCCACTCTGGGGGGACTTCCGTGCTGGAGGGAGCTGCATCTCTGCTAGACCACCTCAAATCCCCAGATACTGTGATGCTGGGCACTACCCCTCCCTCTTCCCTCCCATCCTTCCTTGACTCCAGCACCCTCCATTCTCAGCACAGTCTCCTCTCCCCACCCCTAAAACAGTTTCGAAGCTAGCACTGCCCTGGCCTCTGGCCAGAAAACCAGGTTTCCAGCAAGGGTCAGGTGCTCCTCTCACCCCTCAGTCTCAAAGCTCTCCACAGGGACTGGATTGGACCTTTTGTCTCCTCAGCCCAGAGTCTTGGGTTCCAGAAAGAAACTCCACAAGAGAGACAAAGTGTGGTGCAGATTCGGGTTCTAAAAGTTGTCTTTAGGATCAGGGCCAAGTCCAGTGGGGGACAGGTCCAAGTCTGGCCTCAGTGCTCTCTGAGGGGTCTCCTTCCTAATCCCAAGGCCACCTCTGGTCTTAACTGCTCTCCCCCGGTCAGGGAGAGTGGGGATTTCCTGTCCTGGGGGGACAGACTGATTCTGAGATCCAAACTCAGCCACAGGCCATGTTCTGGGTTAAAAGTTTCCAATGGATTGATCACACCTCCCCGAGGCGCAGCTGTAAACCCTGGTCTAGAGTACCCCCTTCTACAGCCAGTCCTAACAACTCTGCACACAGGCTGGAAATTGGCATCGACAGTGGGAAGACCTGAGATTCCCGCAGGTGCAGGCCTCCAAGCTGTCGGGAAACACCACCCTCCCCAGCACCTGCGAGCCAGGGGCTTCACAAACTGGGGGCTTCAAAGGCTTCAGCCACCTCTCAAGATACCCGAATATACAATTTAAAAAGCAGCCTTAAGGCAAAGGTACCTCTTCCCTCCCCAACACAGCAGTCCCCGGGCCCCGCCGAAGCTCCCAGAAATTCTGGAGCCTGTAGCATTTTTGCAATCGGGGCAACACAGCCCAGAGCCCGATTTCTCAACCTGTAGAGGCCGCACCCGCACCTCCGAGGCGGGCAGTGCCAGTAACCCCAGCAAGCCCCAACCTGCTCAGAATTAACGGGAGCACAGGGATCCCTGGATCAGGGCCCCTCCCCAGGCAGGCACCTGCCCTCCAAAGCTGCGAAACCCGCCCCAAGGCCCGGGCGCTGGAATCCAGCCAAACCGCTGTGTTCCGGTAACCACGGGTCCCCTCCCTACGGCCTCAGTTCGGGACCCCCCAGGCCACCGTGGAATAGAGGGGAGGAGACCGTGCCCAGGGAGGGGGGCGGAGAAAGGAGAGAATAAACACGGGAAAACACGCAGTGGGAGGGGGAGTCCCGAGGGCGCGGAGCACTGCAAGCGTAAGAATGGGGGGCCCTCCTGGAAGGTTCTCAGGCCCAACACCGGCGCCCCCTACCCCGTCCCTCCCCCTCCACACTCCTTCCCCGGCCTAGCCCGTCCCCGCTGGCTCCCCAGCCCCGCACCCACCCCGAGCGCCCTCCCCAACCACATTTCGCGGGCACAGCCCGCGCGCCCCAACACCCTCCTAGCCCCGGCGCCCCAGCCCCACCTCCCTCGCCGCCCTCTCACCTGAAACCACCAGCGCCTCGTTGGGCCCCACCGTGTGACAATTGCCCATGGCGCCGGCGGGACGGAGGGCCCGCGGGCACCGCAGGGACCTGGATCGCACCGCGCGCACCAGCGGCCGCGCCCAGCCTATCCCGCCACCCCCAGCGGCCGGCCGCCCGCCCGCGCCCCTCCGCGCTCGCAGCCCCGCCGGAAGTGTGGCGGCGGAGGGCGGGGCCGGCGGGCGACAGCGGCGGCAGCGAGCGCGAGGCGAGGCGCGGCAGTCAAGACGCTTTATTTCCCCGGGCCCAGCCCCGCAGCAGCCCCGGGGGCGGGGGCGCCCGCACCACGACGGCACGGCCCTGCCGCACCTCCCCGCACCCACCTGACCGCCGTGGGCCCTGGAGTCACACCGCTCCTGCGCTTACCCCCTTACCGGCGGTGAGACCTTGGCCCAGTGAGTCCCTTACCTCTGCAACCTAATCCTGCCTCGGCAGATGGGGGTCATTTAACCACGTGGCTACATGGTTGCAAAGGGCCCAGTTCAGTAATTTTCAGTGTTGCACTGTAATTACAAATTACACCTCCCCCCCCCCCCCCCCCCCCCCCAGGCCCTCATCCAGAGCCCAGCCGATCAGCATCACCCAGAGTGGGGACTGGAAGTACAGAATTCAAATTCCTCATAAGTAATGTCTGGCACATTATCCCTCACCTCTCAATCTGGGATTATTGTTATTCTCAGGAAGAAATCATCACCCACGATTTCCTTCCACCAGGAAAAGAGCTGGTCGGAACACAATTTGAAGCCCCAGAAAGGAACCATGGAGGTAAAAATTGCAAACCCCTCAGCGCCCAGGGCATGGCCTGGCATGCAGTTAAGGTTTTCAAGGGCCACCGAGTGCCATGGAAAGCATCCCAGGATTAAGAGATTTAGGGCTCAGGTTCAGCTTTAACGTGAATTCGGCGTGTGACCTTAGACAAGTCTGGTGAACTCTGAGGGCTGGGGTGGGGTTCAGAAACTGTGAGCTCCTCAGGGTGGGGGCTGCTCGGGGAAGATGGGGCCCCTGGGTCCTCAGGCTGAGGATCTTCATCAGGTTCGGCCTCCTCACCAGGCCCAAGCCCTGCCAGCCTTTTGCTGGCCTTCCACAGCCGGTGGGCTGCACGGTCGTCTCGGGCGGCTGGGGGCACCTCCTCCACGTGGCAGTTGGCAAAATATCTCCCACTGAGGGGCTCAATGCCCTCCTGTAGAGCGCAGTACAGGGGTGTCTGGGCACCCCCTCTTGGGGCCCGCAGCACAAGCCAAGCTAGTGGGCGCAAAAGTGGGCACAGCCATCCAGGAACGTGGCGCAGGAACAGCTCCGAGTTCACAGGCCCTGTGGACAGGAAGAAAGGAAGGAGTGAGGATGGTGGGTGAGGGCCCAGGGGCAGAGCAACAACACAGGGCTAGAAGGGAGTGGGGAACAGAGTCCAGTTCGAGAGAGACCAGGATAGTATTGAGTGGGCATTCAGGGTCCCCACAAGGAGACCTCACTCATTTCAACAGCAAGCTTCCTCCTCTCCATCTGAGTTCCTGTACATCCCCGTGTCCCAGATTTTCCCTCATGTTGCATCCCCTGCCTGAGGGGACCTCTTTTCTTCTAGCTCAAGTCCTATTCCTTTGTTCAACCAGCAAACATGTATTAACGCCTATGGTAGCCCAGCCACTGTTTTGGACATTAGAGATGGGGAGTGTAATAAAGGCTTATAAATGTTAGTTGTGATTATTACTGTCACTGTTATAATTACTAGTGAGCCTTAGGCAATGACTATCTAAAGTGCAGTATGGTGGGCGTCTGGCTTGGTCGTTGGTGCATATGACTCTCAATCTCCAGGTTGTGAGTTTGAGCCCCACGCTGGGTGTAGAGATTACTTAAAAATAAAATCTTAAAAAAATGCAGTATGGTAATATGGGTAGGACAGATCTTGTTATCCTATAATCTGTTCCGTAAGGCAGAGATGGGCCTTATTCATCAGTTAACTCACTCAGACTAAAAGCTAAAATGCTTACAGTGGACTTCTAGACCCTAGATGACCCAGCCCATCTCTGTACCTCATCTCTTGCCACTCTCCTTCTCTCACTCTGTTCCAGACTTGTGGGGCTCCCTGTTCTTTCTCAAGCACACCAGGGACTTCTGCCTCAGGGCCTCTGCACTTGCTGTCTGCTCTGTTCTTCACACTCTTCTCCCCAGAAAACCACATGGCTCATTCTCTCATCTCCTTCAGGCCTATGTCACCTGTTCAGATACACCTTCCTTGACTGCCACAGAAAAACAGCACCTCCTGTCATTTCAAGCCCCCTCACTCTGCTTTATCTTTCCCATAGCATTTTATCGCCACCTGTCACTGTATTTATTTATTAGCAATCTCCCCTTCCCTTAAACTAGAATGTAAATTCTACAAGGAAAGAGTCTTTGTTTTGTTCACTGCTATATTCCCAGCACCAAGATTAATGCCTGGTACATAATAGGTACTCAGTAAATGCTTTTCAAATGAATAAGTAATTATTAGCCATCATCATCATTATCCTCATATTATAGTGAGTTCAGTCATATGGATGGCTCCCTGGGGGGAGAACCTGGGCTTTATTCATTACCATACCCTATCCAGGAGTCAGCATCCAGGCTAGTGGTGTGAGAGGAAGAGCCTAGACAAGGAGAGCCTCCTTCCAAGATCAGCAAGGAACAGGTCTCTCCTTGTACGGTGCTTCCTTCCTGTTCTGCGATTCTGGGGCTCAATGAGAGGCTGGGGGTGCACAGGATGGGTCGCGGATGGGAGCGGGGGACTCAGAGCAGAGCAGAGAGCCAGGCCTCACCTGGGTGGGCCGCATAGCAGGTGACACCAGTCCCCTCAAGCTGCGTGGCGAGCTCCCTGGCAAACAACACGTTGGCCAGCTTACTGTCGGCATATGCCCGTAGCTCCTGCCGCCAGCCCACCACTGGGCGGTCCAGGCGTGTGAAGTCGAGGCGCCCTCGCCGGTGAGCGGCTGAGGATACCACCACCACGCGGCTAGGGGCGCAGGTCTTCAGCCGGGGCAGCAGCAGGTGTGTCAGCAGGAAGGGGCCAATGTGGTTCACTCGCAGCAGCAGGTTAAATGGCTTGTGGGTCCGGCCACAGGAACTGATCCCTGGGGCAGGGGCTCGATATGAGCAACTGCTCCACAGGGATCCCCAAAGGCCGGGGTGTCCCCATCTGGGAGAGAGTGGTAGGGGGCATCCTTCCCACGCATCCACTGGCCCTTGGCAAGACCTGGCTGGAGGGGACAGTTGCCCACCCGCCACCCCCCTCCAGGGCCTGCTGCCCCTCACCGGCATTGTGGATGAGGATGTCCAGCCGTGGCTCAGAGCTCAGGAAGGCAGTAGCAAAGGCCCGCACAGAGGCCAGACTGGCCAAGTCCAAGGCCATGAAGATGACCTCATTGTTCCCACTCTCCTGTAGGGGCGGCAAGGGCTGGGCTCGTCACCAGGCACCTCTCTCCTCTTCCCTCTCCCCAGGTACCAAATTTTGAGAGTCCCTCTCCTACTTTTGCTAAGATCTGCCCCTGCGCATTAGAATGTAGTGGACAAGTATGTGGACTCTGGATGCAAATCTTGACTTTGTCTTTTATTAGAGTGTGACGTTGGACAACTGTGACATTAATCTCTCTGGGGCTCAGTTTTCTCCCTGTAAAATGGGAACAATGTAATACCTATCTCATGGAGTTGTTGTGAGGATTCAATGAGGTAATATATGTAAAATACTTAGAACAGTGCCTGGCACCCAGTCAGCACTGTGTAGGTAGTACTTGCTATTATGATTATCATTCCCTCTGCCCATTATTGCTTATCCTAAAATCTACAACAGACTTCTTTCTCATTGGTCTCCCCTCACCCACTCTCACCCCCACCCCCCACCTCCAGTCCAGGCATGTACAGCCATTGAGGGGTTCCTCCCAGAAGGCTATTCTGACAGTCCACACCCTGCTGAGGACCCTTCATGGGATCTCCACTGCTCATCCTATAAAATCTGAGTTCCTCAATAGGGTCTATAAGGGCCTCCAGAATCTAGCCCTGGTTCAGAGCTTCCAGGCTTTTCATTTCGCCTCTTTACCCCATATTTTGTGCTCCACCCAGCCTCAATAAACCTTTGCTTTCAGTTTTTCTTTTTAAAAATCGATTCAGCTGTCTCGCCTCAGGGCCTTTGCATATGCTGTTCCCTCTGCTGTTCCCTTCCCTACCGTCTTTCATTAATGTAAGTTTTACCGATCCTTAAACGTCTTGGAACAACGATCACTTCTTTTGGAAAGCCCACTTCCTAGCTTGCGCCTGGTGCCCCTTCCCTGTATGGCCAGAGCACCCGCGGACCCTCTTCTCTGCGCTGAACGCCCAGTTAAGGAAGCTGCTCTGTTCGCCCCTCTGTGTCCCGGTGTGTCTGTTTTCCGCTCACCCTCTCACCGTCTCCGGCCTCCCCCCACCTCACCTGGCGGAGGTCGAAGGCGGCCGCCTCACCGCGCTCCCGGCTCCGACAGGCCAGCACCACGCGCGCTCCCCGGCGCGCCAGCTCCAGCGCCGTCATCTTCCCGATGCCGCTGTTGGCGCCTGCGGTGGGCGGGCGGTAGCCGCGCTGAGCCCCGTGGGCCGCTGACCCCGCCGCCCGGCCTCCCCGCCACCCCGCCGCCCGCCGGGCCTCTGGCACTCACCGGTGACCACGGCCGTGCGGCCGCGCAGGCTGGCTATGCCGCCGCAGGGCGGGGCCTTCACCAGGTTGTAATAGACAAGCACGTAGGCGCCCAGCAGCAACCCCGCACCCAGCAGCAGCGCCTCCATGCCGGCCGCGCCGCCGGGCCCCCGCACGGGCCCCGCACCTCCTTGGATCGCCGCCCGCTCGGCGGCTGCCGATCCGCCCAGCACCCGCTCGGGCCTCCCTGAAGGCGGAGGCGGAGGCGGAGGCGGGCGAGAGGCAGGGCAGGGGTGTGTGCGTGCGTGTGAGCGTGGGCCCTGCGAGCGCCCCCTAGGCATGCGTCTTCGTGCTCTGGGTGTGTGCTTGTGGAATACCTTCTAGGGGCGCGTGTGCATTTGGGCCCTGGCAGCGCCCTCTAGGTGTGTGCCTGCGTGAACTCCTTCCAGATGCGTGTTGGTGTGCATTCACACCTACTCTGAGTGTGTGAATCACTCTGTGTAATGTGCCCATGCGCCCTGGGATTGCCCTTCCGGTTGTGTGTGTGCCTCTGGAGCCTGTGTGTGAGCACCTTGGAGGTGTGTGTACACTTGCAGGCCCAGGAAGTACCCTGTCGGTGTGGGTGCCTGCGTGACCACCTTTTACAGGTTTGTGCCTATGTGCGCCAAGAGCCCCTCCAGCTGTGTGCATGCATCTGTGGTCTCTGTCAATGTGTGCGCTCGAACGAACGTCTCCCTATGTCGCTGTCCTTTGTGCGCATGCCCCGTAGCTGAGGACTCGCAGGAAGGGTCACAAGGTGTGTGTGAGACCTCTGGGTGCCATTGGTGCTTAGCAGAGCCCTTCCCTTCTGGAGAGGTGCGTGTACATGAATGCTGTTATGTCTGAGAGAGAGAGTGAGTCCGGTCCTGGATGCCTTGCCCCCCATAAACAAGTCCTTCGCTTCCTTATCCTCACTTCCAGCCCTCAGCTTCTAGAATTCTTCCTTGTTCTTCCTATAAAGGTCAGAGAGATGACGCAGCGGTCAGGGTGGCACCATCCGTTCAGGGCTGTTAGGATTCACTCATTCATTAGCTGCCTCTATCTCCCTGCCTTTGCTCGTCCCCGCCCCCCCCATCCCCTACATTTCTGAAGGGAAGCAGGAAGAGAATAAAATACAAAATCTGTTGTCTGACTTCCAGGAGAAAATTTCTCTGGGATGGTCCTCACAGGTGGTAGAAACAGGTAAAGAAGCTCCATGACTCAATGGAAGAAGTGACTATGATGGCAAGGTTGGTGGGGACAGCTAGGGAGGCACGGGTAAGGGGACTGCTGGCCGGTGACTTGCCAGGACAAGGACTTGCCTGAGAAAACCTTTACAACTGAGCACCCACTGTCTGACACTTACGGTGTGCCCAGCAGTGTGGTTAGCCGTGGGAATACTGAGCAGAACATTATGTTTCTGCCCATCAGGGCCGGGGGAGCAGAGTGGTGGAGATAAAGCCAGGCGGGAGGTGGAAGCCAGAGACAGACCCGATTCAGGGAGGAGAGAAGTTTCCTACTTGGCTGCACCACGGGTTTGGGGTTCAGTTGTAGACGCTGCGGGATGAAGCTGGGAATGGAGTATTAATGAAACAAATGGGTGCATTCTCCATCCTCAAGGCAAATTCCCGACATGCCAACAGGTACCACGTCCTCGAACACTGCTGGGATAGACACACAGGTGATCTCTAAGGAGTCGAAGACTTGTCTTCAGGAAAAACTTCCCAGAGAAAGTTTCCCATGTCAGGTCTGAGAGGTGGAAAGGACGGGAGCTTGGTTTGATGAGAGGCTTCTCGGCCTCAGAATTAAGGTGATGCAGTAGATTCCTCTTCTGATGAGGAGCTGCAATTGTAGGGAAGTTAGGATTGCTAGTCACGTAAGTTGTGGCTCCACTGGTCTAGAGATCGGATCTCTCCTTTTTCTTCATGGTGCCTCCCAGAGACGCTTGAACTGACAGATGGCTCCACATTAGATTCTACGCTCCGAGAGGCAGGAGTCGTATCTGTCTAGTTGATTGCTCACAACAAGTTCTGTAGACCAAGCCCAAAGTCCCAGCAAAGGCCATGCACAGAGGAGGAACTCAAGTGATACTTGCAGGAGTTGCTGCCTGCCCCGTTCAGGCTGCCAGCGGAAGGACAGAGCCAGGTGTTGACTTCTCCCAGGATTGATGAATCAAATGATAGCAAACAACCGCAACTAAAAGCAGCCCCAACTCCTGAGGTTGAAGTTTCTAGGCCAGAATGCAGAGGTCTCAAAGACAGCTCCTGTTTTATCATCTTGGTTTGGGAGTCAGCAGGGAAGAGCGAGGGCCTGCACACTCTCGGATTCTTGCAGTATGTGGTCATGTCAGATGATTCCCTCAAGTCACCCATAAAGCCAGACAAGAGCCCCACCCACCCCCGGCCCCGCCCCGCCAATGCACCCCTAGCCCTCCACTTTCCCACTACCACCTCGGGCTCACTTTTCTCCCAGACCTCCGCTCTCCTGCCTTCCCTTGGGGACTGAGTGTCTGGGAATGAGACTAGTTCAATGAGACTGCGACCAGGATCTTGGGTAGGGTCCCCTCTAAGGGTGATGACAGGTAGGACAGACAGGCAGAAAACATAATTTGAAGTATTTTTGTTTTTTTATATACAGAATACAGGAAAGTTTCTGTAAAGTCTAAAACATTACAATTACTATGTACATTGGTACTACTTGGGGTGGGGTGGGGGAGGGAGGGAGCCAGGGGTGGGAGGAACAGGAGAGAGTGGCAAGAGAACAAAAAAAGGAGACGAAACAGGTTTACGACAAAAACGTTTTTGCTACAATAGACAATTTGAAGAAAACGCTCTACCACATGTAGTACTGTACAGTTTTTAAAAACATTGAAAAAATGTCATCACTAGATGTATTTACACAAAATCCAAATACACTTTTCCTTATTTGAAATAAAATAGATGGACAGCCAGAAAAAGAATTCATTTCTCATTTGTCCAGAATACACAGTAGCTACCTGTCGTGCAACCGCTGCAGAAAGGGAAAGTAACTTGGAGGGTGGGGACCACGAAGGAGGGTGGGTAGCGATCTTTATATTAAATAAAACAATGATATTGTATAGATTTTGCTGTATGAAAACTGTATTTTTTCTTTTAATATAAAACTATTGTCACTGCCACAAAATAGAACAAGTTTCTGATTATTTTACAACGGCGGGCGAGGGGGAGGGAGCAGGAGGTGGGTGGGGAACGGTCTTGTGTTGGAGGAAGTGTCCAGACCATCGGCCTTCCCCTCCCTGCCCACGCTGTTCCTCAGCTCGGGTCTGCCGCTTTCCCATGAAATGTTGAGTACAAATATATGTGCAAATGCCCCCTAGAACTTGAGAAAAGAAAAAGGATTTTTAAAAAACAGTCAAAAGGTTTTCTTCATTTCATGCAAAGATTGTAGTTGAAGGGTTTCTGGTGGAGTATAGAAAAAACCCGGGCTTGGTTTGTGTACATTTTTGCATTGCAGGAGTCTAGGGTTGGGCGGCCAGGCGGGTGACGGGGCAGCCGCCGGTCCTAGGGAACGGAGTTGGAGCGCAGCACGGGGCCCTGGTGGGGCTTGAGAGACAGCTTCTCGGCCAAGACCCCGTCCTGCAGCAGGCCAGCATCGCCTCGGGGCTGTCTGGTCGCGAACTCGGTGATGCTGAAGACAAACTGCAGGCAGCCCAGCTTGATGTAGCTGCCGTGGTGCAGTAAGGCGGTGCCCTCCCAGCCGGCCCCACTGCCCCCGATCAAGCTCGAGCTGCTGGCTTTGCAGTTGCAGGGTCTCCGCTGTGGGCCCTGGGCCTGGGAGCTCATCATGGCTGCCTCCTCACTTGGCTCTTCACCCTGCTTCCGGTGCCGGCGGCGCCCTGGGAAGAAGGAGCGTGGTCACCGGGAGAGGAACAGTGAAGCGGCCAACCCACCCGGGGCTGTCTGCCATGGCTGCGGGACACCGGGAAAGGACCAGGGGAGCCTGAAGTCCCCAAGCAGGTGGGCGCACGCACAGCACTGGCTTCTCTGTGGCTTTCCCTGGGCCCCCAGGCGAGGAGAGCTTGGCCGATGGGACCGGGAAGGCAAGAGAGCCGGTCATCGGCAGCAAGCCAGAGCCACCCTGACGGCGGTCTTAACACAATGTGTCCAAAAAAGGCCGGCTTTGGGGCCACAGGGTCCGACTTACTGATGACACTCTGCACTTTGGCAACAATACTGCTTGGGGGGGTTGGCGGGGTCTTCTCAGAGAAGTCACAGGAATACAGCACATTGTCCACCGTTGTCCCGTGCTCACTGTAGTTTAACAGCTCATAATGTTTGGTATTCTGAGGAGGAGGAGGGAAGATAAGATGTGTGGTCTGCTGCGTGGGGCCTGGGGCTAAGGGGAGAGAGGACACATGGAGAAGGCCGTGCTGCTCTACCTGGGGAGCTCTCTTTCTTCCCCAGTCAAGCCCCGCTTCCCTGTCTCTTTAGAACAGGGCTCAAGACTCACCTCCTCAGGGAAGCCTTCCTTCCCAGTGCTCCCCACCTCCCACCCTTGCTCTCCCACCACTCCTTTCCTCTGCCTCCTCGGCACTGGCTCCTGTTGAAATGCTATTCACTGGCACAGAGAGCTTGGCTTCCTTCTATGCTGGTCCCCTGCCCTGCTTTCAGGCGGGCTCCCCCTGCTGAGCCTGTGACCAACCTCAGGAGAAATGGCAGCCCTGCTCCTAGGGAGCGGTAGCCGCGGTAAGACGCCCTTTCACACCGAGACTCTTCTCCTCCAGAAATGACAGAGAGGGAAGAAGAGGAGAAGACCTCCCCGCCCCCCTTCCTCTCACCCAGGACACTGAACAAAAAACCCCAGTGCCTAGGAGAGGCCTCAGGTGGGGAGAGCTCCCTCCCACCCCATCCCCACCCCTCACCTCATCGTAGAATATGCAGGCGTGTTTCCCGGACACGTAGTTACAGTGACCGTAGTTTGTAAGGCACACGTCCATGTCAGCTCCTGTAAGTGGCAGCAGAAGAGGTAAAGGCAGGCAGAGAACAAGACTGTAAGGCGTATGCACAGGGAGGGCGGGGGGCCGGGAGTCAACACCTGGGCAGGTACTGTAAGGCCTGGGTGGTGGTGGGGGGCTAGCTTGGGGCCCCGTCCTTGTACTTTTGAATAAAAACGGATTTCTTTTCCAATCCCCTTCGAAAGAACGGCTGTCCCTGCCAGCTGATCTCGTCTAGAACATGTGGCTATTGCCCAGAAGGGATGAGTGAGCTCCTGAAAAGGGGGGTTATTACCGTGACGGCACGACATGGGGTACAGGGCTCATAAAGCCTGTCATCACAAAGAAAGGAGATTTCTGGGCCATGGGCTAAGCAGACTGTCCCTCTGTATAAGATACAGGACTAAGTAAAGGTTAGGGGTGTGTGAGGCCCATCACTTTTTCAAAGACCTCCAGGGACAAAGTATGTGCCCTCTGCTCGGTTATTTCCTGCATGCTTAAAATGGCTCACTGGGCAGCAATCAGAGCTGACTCTCCTCTCTCCTGAGGTCATGCTGGGCCCAGAGCAAAAGGGCTCGAGCCAGGGAAGAGAAGCAGCTAATAATCTCCTTTCTTAGTCCCTCCTGCCTGGATAGCTGCTGGGTTAAACCACTCAGCCCTGGAGAGGGTTTTCCCTCACCCCTTTCTGGCCTCTGTGGGTAAGGCTAATAGTATTTAGGGCTGAAGAGATTCGGCGCCTCTCCCAGCTGGGCTCACCTGTCCCGATGTAGAGGGTTCGATAGCACATGTTCACAGCTCCTCCCAACCCTAAGAGAGGGTAGAACACAGCTCGGGCCTGTACCTCCTTTCTTTGCACTACGAGACAAACACAGGGATAGGATCATTCAGAAACTCAGAACCTGAGGCCCCAAACATAAACCCGAAGAACCCGGGCCTTCGGCTCGTGGCCCAGAGAAAATAATCCCACTAGATGAGTCATCTTGCCAAACTCACCTTGGACACTGGGCTGCTTCAGGGTGATGCTCCCCCCACCCCCCACAGCATTTCCAACACGGGGCAAGAGGGACCATCTTTGAAGATGGTCATAGAATTCAAAGATGAAAGTAATTTAAGTTCCTGGGCTGCTGACTGGCTTATAGGGGATAGACCAGATGATACCATAGGGAGGCCATGCAAAACAGAACGCACAGACCAGCGTTTCTCAAACTTCAGTGTGCATATGAATCAACTAGAGATCCTGTTAAAATGTAGATTCTGATGCTGTAGGTCAGCTCTGCATTTCCCACAATTTCAATCAGTAAGGCTCATTAAGGGTTAATGCTCAAAGGAATAGCCTAAGCAGTTAAACTCTTGGGAAGAACTTCCAGGAGGCTAGCTCAACTGTTACTGTTATTTTGCTTCTCACCTTGAACTTGAAAAATTGCCTTTTGGGAAACTTTCGTAACCCAAATATTTGAAAGCAGTTCAGCGGAAAGCGTACCACATATACCCAAAGGCACTCGTGGCTGCTCTGTGTGTCTCGAAGTGGATGAGCATGAAAGAAAGTCACAGCAGACTTCCCCGAGTCTGACGTGAAAGTTGTGGTTGCCTTTCTGTTCCTGCTTTCTGGGGGAAAAAACCCTGGTGCTTTATTAATCCCGTTAAAGGCACACACGGAGCACTGAGATACCGAAAACCGAGACCCTCACACACACAGGGGAGAGCGGACGGGGCACCGTCGGGGCAGGTGTCTGCGTGCGCACCTTCTGTGTGCTGCCCTCCAGCAGCCAGCGGATGTGCCCCGACACTGCCCGGTGACGCTTGGACCCGGGAGGGGAAAAGCTGATGTATTCTCTGCAAGGCCAGAAACTTGATCAGCTTCTCGTCCAGCATATTTATCTCGATTTCTATTAACCAAAGAGAAAGATTAAAAAGCAGCTGAGGAGAAAATGGAATGCGGAAGTAGGTGAGGGTCACAGAGCAAATAGTTTAGCATTTCTGAAATCTAGCCAAGTGATTGTTCTCGAACAGCAGAGAGGACCAAGTGGCATAAGGATCCAGAGCTGGGCATCTCCCTAGCCATGTGCAGTGAGAGATGGGCCCCGGTGCCACCCGGGCAGCTGCCTCTTGGAGGTGGGAGGCTTGATTTTAGGTCCGGTGGTCCTGGGGAGGCAGAGCAAGAGAAACCCCCTGCCTGCGTGCGGCGGGGAGGGCTGGCTGGCTGACACCGACGCTTAGATTTTCTACCCACCCTCTCTGCACAGAGGGCAAGCGGTGCCTCCGTTCTCTCCGACTTGGGGAACAAGGCCCTCCTGGTTTTAGTCGGCCTCACACGCTCAGCCGGCTCTGCTCTCCCTTCACCTCTGATTATGAGGTATGGAAGGCAGGGGTAGGAGGGGCTTGCTTTCTTAACCCGCCTCCCCAGCCCTGGGAGCTCAGGCATCCCTTCGGTTCCTTTCTGAACCAACCGGGCTAGAAAGCTGCGCAGGGACGGCACCTTCCCGCAGCAGCTGGTGGAAGGGCACAGCTCACTCACTCACCTCCATGAGCGTCCGTGAGCGCTCGCAGCGAGCTGGTGAGGTCCGCCATGGCAGTAGAGTTGGCTGGGAAAGAGGGTACGGTTAAAGCGCTTCCTATGGGTAGCGTGCCGGGGCTGACCTTGCCATCTGGGGACGGAGCAGGAAGACTGTTACTTACGTCGCCTGAGGGAAACCCACCGGTCCAATCCCCCACTGCCGAGACAGGTCTGGATTTCGGACCCAAGGTGATGTTCCCTTCTTGACTCTCACCCCATAGGCTCTGGAACTCCTAGAGCTAAAAATGTGTGGTGAGGAAGGGCAGATGGAACGACAAGGCACCCGGGCGTGCAGGAGTCTCCAGAGCACCAAGAACTGGTGAAATCTACCGCTCTGGGGAACGCGGTGGGGTGGCTTTGTTCTCTGGGCCGTCACTACCTCCCGGCTGCCTCTGTGCCTGCCCCTGTAACTCCTGCCTCCTGAAGTTCCACTCACAGGGTGCAGCACCTATCCAGGTCCGTATTAAGAGGTAAACAGAGACAGGAAAAGAGCCTGAAGGTAGGGGCCATCCTGGGACCAGGGGCCCCCATGCAGAGAAGTCACAGTCACCTGGTTACCGAGACTCCCAGCTGACTAGGAGGCCAGCTTCAGTTCAGACGGGAGAGACCACAGGGGGTTCCAGCAGCATCTGAAACCTGGTTCAGATGCTGGGGTCAGCAATCTCGAGGTCCGGAGTGCTGACTGAGGACAGCTGAGAGAGCAGGTCCACACTTTCTGCACGTGGCCCAAGGGTGAGCTTTTGGGCCAGGCCAACCTCTGTGGGCATGTCGCTCTGCAGCTATTCTGAAAGGCAGTGTTGCTTTCTATCCCTGCTTTCCCTGACCTGGAAGCTCCTTGACATTGAGTGGGCTCTGCGAATCTAGATTAGGTGTGATCTGGTCTCTGGTGTGGATCCTGAAACACGGAGGCCATCGCCTAGAACCTCAGGCTGGCCACAGCGGCTCCACAGAGCAGGCTGCCTTCCTCTAAGGAGATGGAACATAAACACGCAGAAGACTAGGCCTGAAAGGTGTGGGGAGGGGAGTCGGGAGACCCAGCCGTAGTTCCAATCCTGCCACTGACTCGGTAGGTCACCTAGAGGAAATCACTTACACTTTCAGAGCCTAAGCAATCCCACCAATGAAACGGGGACAAGTTAATGCGTGCCTTCTCTTCTCTCACATACATGTGGTGAGGGCAAATAAGAGAGAGACCGAAGTCCTCTGAAATATTCACAGGAATGTAAGTGTTTTTTGAAGTTTAACTGCCAGGAAGAACATGAAAGGACCGGATCCAAATTACCCCGAGGCTGAGCAGCACTCACCTGATGATGGCGCTGGTGAGCAGAATCGTTGGTTGGCTCCTGTGGCCAAGATACCATCTCCTGCTGCTTGGGGGGGAGTGAGCACCCGGGTGGCATTTGGGGGTGAGCCCAGTGGCCTTGACTCTGTCAACGGAGGTCCTATCTGTGATTGGACAGTCTTTCTTTGCAAAGTGCTGGTGTTCTCGATGCTGGCACAAGAGCTGGGGATGGAAGGGGGCAGGCTTGGGACAGGAACCAAACTCCTCTGGGGGCAAGAGCTGGGGCCAGTGGCATTCTCTGTCTTCACAATGATGCCGACGGTGTGGTTCTGAAGCCCCCCAGCCGCTGGTGGCGTGAGGGGCCGGGGCCAGCCTTGCCGGTGGGAGAGGCCTGGTAAGGGGGTGTTGGCGCCTGGAAGTCGCCGGGGGTCCGTGGAATCAGTGGGGCTGCTGTAGAGGTGTGGGCCATTGGCTTTCACCTCTGTGCTCACTGGCCCGTTGGCAGTCCCGCAGGGGGCTTTCTTGGATTTTTCCGCACAAGAACTGCAGCTGATGTCCTCTAGGGCTGGGGGCTGGTGGGGTGGAGAGCAGCTCAGGGAATTCTGGGTGCTAATCCCTGAGGGGCAGGACAAGGGGCAGTGGGAAGGTGTAGGTGCCTTGTCAGCTGTTTGCAGGGAGGTGGTGATTGAGCTGTCAGTCACAATAACAGGCTTAATATCAGCCTTCTCTGTCTGTTCAGAGTCCCAATGCGAAGGCATCTGCTTAGCAGATAAATGTTTCAATATGCTGCACTGGAGCGCAACAACACTACAGAGCCACTGCAACGGAAGGAGAGGAGAGGAGAGGAGGGTGAGAGGCCTGGGAGGCGCTGGTCCTTCCTGCCCCAGTGGCCAGGGCTACAGCACAGCTGATAAGCACTGTTTCCGAGGTCCCATCGCAAACGCCCAGGAAAGGTGTGCTTGACTTCTGCCAGGATTCCACTTCCAGTCCCAAGCGAGACTTGCTGGTACGCTCAGCAGGCGGCACCCTGGTCAGCAGAGCTCGGGGTTCCCGTTCGGGCTCCGCCCCTAAGGCTCACCTTGTGAACCAACATGCAGCAACTGCTGTGTGTTCAGCACTACCGCCTAACCTCTCTACGGGTCTGCTGAGCTCTTTCTACGAGACGGAGGTGCCCGTCTCGCAGCACACTGGGGGGCCAATGGAGAAGCAGACCGGTTGACTCTGTACTTCTTTTACTTGCCTCAGAATATCAGCCAGGAGTTCTCTCTGGAGGAGTCAACTCTTGGGGGATGAGGGTGGGGGTGGGTGGGCTTGCAGAAGATGGGGGTGGGAATGGCACTGAGGCTACCTCCAGTCACCGCTGTGGTGAGATGGAAGACTGGCTCTGGAATCCCGACCCTGCCTTCACTCACCTCTTGCTGCTCTGCCTGGGTGGCTAAGTGCTCAGAGTTCAAAAGGTGCGTCTGTGATTCCTCAGGGATCCCATTGCAGATCAGCTCCCCATCCCGAATGGCCGCGGGTGCAATGAGAGGGGGTGGAAACTGGTACTGAGATTTGATAGCATCAGGAACCTGTTTAGGATAGATAGGAGGAGGAAGGAGAGGGAGATGGTGCTGACATGTCCAGTTGATTCGGCCCCGGCCGCATTTTTCTGCTTGTGGTGCCGATGCCCATGGGACCATCATGCACTCTGGGGTCTACTAGGACAAGGAGGCTCAGTGGGCTGCAACTGCTCAGTGCCTCCGACAGACAGACAGACAGACAGACACACATACAGACACAGACACACAGACACAAACACACACACGCCTGAGAAGGCAAGAACTGGAAACAGCAGGCATGTGCCCTGCCCACCCCCTCCCTTGGCCTAAGAAGTGTAAGACTGACTCTGGACACAGCTTCACAGCGGTACTCTAGGCTGCTCAGCATCAGGTTTGGGAGGTGAGTGAGCAGTATCTGAGAGGTAAAAAGTTAAAGGAGGTCATATTCACAGTGGAAATGCTCAGCATGAGGCCTGGCCTGTGACAAGCACTCAATCAAGGTCAGTTTTCTTCATCCATTCATTCATGACTAATGAAACAACTGAAGACCTCTTTGTTGTACAAAGACAGAAGACATATTCTGAATCATACCATCTAAGAATGAAAGAGCCACACAAGCAAAGAGTCATTCATACATTCAACTAATACTTATTTTTTTTTAAAGATTTTTATTTATTTATTTGAGAGGGAGAATGAAAGAGAGAGAGCACATGAGAGGGGGGAGGGTCAGAGGGAGAAGCAGACTCCCTGCTGAGCAAGGAGCCCGATGCGGGACTTGATCCTGGGACTCCAGGATCATGACCTGAGCCGAAGGCAGTCACCCAACCAACTGAGACACCCAGGCACCCTCAACTAATATTTATTGAGCACCTCCTGAGTCTAGGTACTGCCCCAAGTCCTAGAGATCCAGAGATGAATAAAACTTAAGCTCTGCCCTCAAGGAGCACACAGTCTAGTTGCAGAGATAAACAGAAACATTACAACCCAGTGTAATGGGTCCTACGATAGAGGCATGGCTCAGGAGCTATAAAAAACACAGAGGAAGAGTGTTCATTTCTGTCTGGGGGTGTGGCAAAGGAATTTGGGATTAGGGAAGATTTTATAGGAAAGCAGTATTAGAGCTGAGCCTTAGAAGTTGAGAACTTCCAGGCAGACGAAGAGGGTAGGGGAGCAGCATATAAGGCACAGAGGTGTGGAAGCACTTGGTGGATTTGGAAAACATTTGGAGGACAGATTTGGTGACCAAGTCCTTACGGAGGATAAGGGAAGAAGAGCTGAAAATGCTTTCCAGAATTTTGGTTTGAGGGGCTGGGTGGAGATTGTGGTAATTTACTGAAACAGGAAATACAAGAGGAAGAGCAGATTTGGAGGCAGAAGACTTTTAATCTTGGGCAAGTTGAGACTGGAGTGTCTGTGGGATGGGCAGGCAGATATGAATCTGGATAGGAGGAGAAAGGCAAGGCAGGTGGAATCGAGAGTCAGCACCATTAACAGTGATGGCCGGTGCCTTGGGCTTGTCCGAGGTCACCCAGGAACGGGAGGGGGAGGAATGGAATGGTAGGCAAATCCCTGGCGAAGAGTGAAGGAGTAGCAGGAAGAGGAATCCCCAACAAAAACACAAAGTTCTTAAGCTGATTTTGCTGCACTGCGCTCCATCAGTGATAAACATGTTCCAGGAGAGAGCTGAGCAGGTCTCCGCCACTGTCCTCAATTCACTCTCAAATTGTCTAAGTACAAAATGCTTTTCAGGCAATTCATGCCCTTGGATTTTTCTCAAGAACAGGGAAACCTTTACAAAAGGGGGGAGCTGGGTGGGTCAGTTGGTTAAGTGTCTGATTCTTGATTTCAGCTCAGGTCATGATCTCAGGGTGGTGAGATCGAGCCCCGTGTTGGGCTCTGTGCTGGGCATAGAGATTCTCTCCCTTTCTCTGCCCCCCCGCTCTTCTAAGAAAGAAAAAAAGAAAGAGGGAGGCGGCATTGTAAAATGACAGGACCTCATCAAGGCCTCTTGGCCTGTTCATTTCAGCCACCAGGCTCTCTTCCAAATCTACAGTTTACTTTTAAGTCTGTTTCTCTAAGGTATGAGACATGCCACGTCTATAATACCCCCAACTGAAAACACCTTGATTTAATTTTGGAAACTGATGTTTGCACTGAAGTATAAATATTTACACAGTTAAGAGATTGTTATACAATTTCCAATAGTTAGCATCTTGCTGGTGCTGACATCCACTGGAAGGGACGGGAGTGGTGTGAGTGAGTTAAAGTGAGACTGCCGCCAAGTGGCCATACTTGAGAATTGCTGGTCCCCACTGGCACAGAGCACTGTGGGATTTCTCAGAAGAGAAAGATCAAGCATATGTGTGGGTGTAGAGTGTTGGGCTCTCCAGGTTAAATGAATGAGGGAACTGACTGGTCTATGAAAACAGCCTCAACACCCCCAAATGCTTTTCAACAAAGGGATTTTTTCTGTCGATCTCTGCGGACACACTTCAGCAAACTGTCAAGTGGATACAAACGTTAGGTATTATTACCGCCAAGGCCACAACTTAGAGTATTCATGATGTATTACCAGCGGCCTGGAACAACAGATTTAACTCTCCTTTAGTCATTCTCCTCTTAAGTTCCTCAGCTGGGATAGCTCCTCACTTTCCATATGGTCCTCTGCTTCATCCCCCTCACCTTCAGCCCACCAGGCAGCTCTGGGAAAGGGGCCGTCTCCCAGGAACAGAGAGCACGAGTGCCCGCCGAGGGGTTAGCAACAGCAGAGCACCTCTGTTTGGCGGAAGGGGCTAAAGAGCACCGATCCTCAGGAGAACTGGAAACTCGGGAGAGTTTGGAGCTTGGCCTTCATAATCCTGACCTCTATCCTCAAGTATGAGAACATACGGTCACGTTCACCACTTGTTGAGACACCAGAGACAAACGTCAGGGCTTCAGCCTCCCTGTCTATCAATTCGGGCCCAGGATCCTGTCTATCCCCTGGAAACAATCAAAGCCCACCACCCTGCCCACACCAGGCTGGGGACTCACCTTCAAGCTCCTTCTTCTGACTGACTGGAGCAGACGGCGGTTAGGAGGGTGCTTCTTATGGATTCGGTTCAGGAAGTCCACTTTGACCACATGCTGTGAAATGGTGTCCTGGAAACGGTCAAACACCTGGCACCGATTGCTCAGCGTCATATTCTTCTGGTTCAGCTAGGGACAAAGCAGACACACTCTTGCAACGAACCTCAAAAGGCATCCCCTTCCCAACGACCTCTATTCGAAGGTCGAAAAATAGAAGGTTCGAAAAATAGAAGCCCTTGGCCAAATAGGTTCCTTCTGTCAGGAGCTGGTATGTCAACACTCCTGTCAGGGGGCCAAGGAACACGGATAAAACGTTCTCCCTCAGCTCTGCCTGGTCTAGCACGGGAAAACTGGTATGTTCTCTTCCCTAGAGAGCCTTGAGGGGGACAGGAAATAGAAAATTAGCCAAGAAATGCCCTTCAAATTCAGCCTCTGACAGCTCGCATCACCTTTTGCTAGTGTACCCTAACAGAGCACAGGTTTCAACGGAGATGTAGGCCTTGGCCCTCGAGACCCAGACTCCCTTTCTAGAAGGTACTCTCTCCCACAGGAAGCAGGACAGTTTCCTATATAGGAGCTTGGCTGACAGGAGGGATCAGCACCAGAATCCCGTGTGCCCTGCCCTATTCCTCTTCCAACATACCAGGGAATGTTAGCGAGTCCACCTGGATCTCACAGTCCTGCTCTAGAGAAGGTGGAAAACCTGGCCTGCTCCAAGAGGCCGAAGGGCGGGAAGAACGGACTGGACGCAGCGGCATATACAGAAGGCACGTAAACCCTGCGCCGCTTTTCCGCTTCTGCATCTGGTCCAGCACACTTTAATTCAAAAGAAAAGATCTGTGCTGAAGCTGCCTAATTAGTCAAGTAGGAAAAACCCCTAAGTGGCTAATAAAAAAATTACCTAATTAATTTTTCATCTGTTGGAAAGCTGCTCTTTAGGATTCATATTTGGGCATACTGCTCATGGTTGTTTTTTTCTGGTTCAGCAGGAGGCAAAACGAAACACTCATAACTGCGCCTCAGAGAGAAGCTTCCTCCTAGCTAAGCCCTTCTGAGCAGTGTTAGCCAAATGAAGAGGCCAAAAGCAACCTTTTTGCCCATGTGTGCAAGTCTATAACTGTGGTCCCTCAGTGCAACGTGAGAAGCACACTGTCAAGCTGAGGGTCAAAAGATATTACCATCTGATAGACAATGTCTTAAGCTATAATCTTTTTGTTAATCTGGAAGGGCTGCTCTTCTGAAGCCCTCACCCATTCAACCTTGTAAATGACTGTTCTTAGGGCCTAATAGGAAAGGGACTAAGCTTAAGCCTCTTTTGGAGATAGCAAAGGACAGTTCCATTTGAGCCCCAGGAAGCATCTGGAAAATGCACCCAAGACTCCCGGGAGAGAAGATAAAAGGACCCTCACACCATTCATTCATTCAATGACTTACTTACTGAATACCTATTATGTACCATGACAAGGTGGGTGTTAAAAACTAGAGAGACAGGAAAGAGCCTCATGTGGTGCCTAGGACACATCGGTGTTCAATAAATGGCTGACTGGAACACTGTTATCCACGCCAATTCTTCAACTCTCCCGAGTTACTGGGAGTTGACTGCCTGTGATAATTCCTGAGATAGGAGAATAAACGTTTTAGAGTTTCTTAGTTTGTCTCCTCTAAAAATAAGAGGCAGGAAAATACGGAAGCAACTACCATGAGAGCATTTATTCCCAAAAGTTGGATCTAACATACTCCCCTTTTAGAACTGTAGCATCAGCTGCTTAATTCACTGTGGAAGAAATTATGCATCAACAACCAAGTCTGCCTGTACAGCTAAAACAAGGCATTGTGGGAAAAGGCGAAATGCACAGCTGAGGCATGTCAAAATAATCAGAACTGAGTAGGACGGTCTGCAGAATCTAGTATCTGAGAGATTATAGTGAACTCTGGTACAAAGCTGACCCTACCCTGCTTTCTACCGAATCAGTCCATGCCCCAGCTGTGCCCAGGGAGAAGTGAAGGGGCGACGCTGATGCTGCGCTTACCACCACATGTTCGATGTGATTCGGACACATCCATCTGCCCAGGGGCATGGCAGTGAGCGGTGGCTCGAGGCAGTCCATGTGGAATAGGAGGGGGCAATAGTCACACTGGATGAGAGGGGCCACGCGGCAGCTCCTGCAAAAGAGAGTTGTAGGCCATTTCTGCGGCAAGATGGGAAAATTGAAACCAACTCTGCATTGTGAACAGCCTCTCCTCCTTAATCCTCACCACGTTCTCCCAGAGCCTCCTCCCCCAGTGATCAGTTACACTCACCATTAGGAAGATGGATGAAGTTGGGGGCTACCACCAGGCTCTCCATTATTCTCTCTTCTAAGAGGAATGTGTCTTGTGGGGAAGTGAATGTTTATTTGGAGTACAGCTAAAGTGGCTGTCAGAGCAGGAATGATCAATGCTCAGTACCCACAAGGGGAAGATAGCCAACTCTGCTCTGATCTTTCTACTCCTTAAAAGAAAGTAACTACCTCATTAAAAAAAAAAAAAAAAAAATCTCTAGCCATGTTTCTAGAGTCTTACACTACAGCAAGAAAAGATGTCTCTTCCGCATGCAGCACTCAGCAAAAATGACACACGCAGAGAGAGTTGTGCTGGGAAAGGATTCTGTAATGTATCCGTGTATGCATAGTTCAAGGGAAGGGCTTCAGCAAACACCAATTTTGACTTGTAACCACGGATACTCCTTGGGTGTCTGAGATGCACCGGAGCCTCAGTCTGGGCCTGGCTCAGAGTTCTGCTGCTCTGCTATCTAGTTCCCTACGGCTTTTGTTATGGAACATTTCTTTTTTTTCTTTGGCATGTTTCTTTTTGGTAGCTATTTTCTCCTGCTATCCTGCCCTTCTAAGACACCAGGCCACTAAGTCCAGCTTCAGTAATTGAAGCAGCTGGTTCCTGTCACTGAGGAGCTCCTATCTGAAGGAAACCAGTGTCTTAGGGAAGCTACAACTGGGGCAGCCTAGAGGCATTTGGAAGTCATCCAGTCTGATGCATATTAGCTACCATGGATACTTGTATTACTTTTAAACTCATCTTTAAAAACTATTTGCCTTTTCCAGGGACCTGTGTCTCTGCTGGCCAGAGCTCCTCCTCCTAGCTGGTCAAATTATCTCTTGCTTCTGTTTAAGTCCAACTCCTCTCATCCGAGCCTTTATAAACACAGTTCTCAGGTACTTCAGGGAATTTGTTAAGATAGGCAAGGCTCTGGTCAATTGGTCACGCAGTCTCTGTACTCATACCATCCGAATGTGGGTTGTCCACATTTAACACAGAGGGTTTGGAAGAGGTGACGGGAGAGAGAAAAAGTATCATTTGCTGACTATGGGAGAAGAGCCCTCAGGATGGAAGAAAAATACCTGTTGCATGTGAAGCAGACTTTGACTGGTAGGGGAACAAGACCATTGTGATCTAACTCGTGCTGTGTCTTTTTAACGTTTTTCCCTGTGGTTTCCTCCTTTCTTCTCCTCTTGCTAGAACCTAGAAGAGAAATTGATGGTGCTGAGCTTTCTTGGATGTAGAGTTCCTAGTCTGGGATATGGAAACAATAGTAAGTGAAAGAAGAGATCTCAGGAAAAGTACGTGCCATGGCCTAGACATGGGTCTCTCTCTGAGACCCCCTGGGCTGGCTTCAAATGAGAAAAAGAATAGGAAGGCAGGAAAAGGAACACAGAAATCAGAACTATGGTCAGAAGTCACTCGTTCTGAGGCAGAAACACAGCTCTGTGTTTTGCAAACATGAAGCGGTCAGAAGCTTAGGTTGTTAGAAACTGGCAACCTAAGGAATATAAGGACCCGAGTCAAATAGTCAACGAAGACTGTTCTGTGGAGCTGGCTGAGGAAAAGACTATAATTTTACTGCATTTGTACAGAAATCAGAAAACCTTGGATTCCATATGCATCCTGCTGGCTGACCAGGATTCTTAAGATTGCCAATTTCACTTTCTCTGGGAAAAAGAAAAGAACATCTAGAAGCTTTGTGGTATCAAGTAGAAGACGACTTGATTAAAAAAAAAAAAAAGGTATGAAGGGCAATTTGGCAACATCTTATCAAACTATAAATGCATATGGGGCGCCTGGGCGGCTCAGTCCTTAAGCATCTGCCTTCGGCTCAGGTCATGATCCCAGGTCCTGGGATCGAGCCCCACATCGGGCTCCCTGCTCGGCGGGAAGCCCGCTTCTCCCTCTCCCACTCCCCCTGCTTGTGTTCCCTCTCTCGCTGTATCTCTCTCTGCCAAATAAATAAATAAAATCTTTAAAAACAAAAACAAACAAACAAAAAACCCTATAAATGCATAGTTATAACCCAGCAATTCTAACATTAAGAATTTACCCTCCAAATACACTCACATGTACACAATGATATATTTATAAAATTATTTGTTGAAGCACCATCTATAGTAACAAAAGATTAGGAACAACCTGAATGTCCATTAATAGGAAATCAGCTGAATAAGTTATGGCATATCTATATAATAGACTATTATGTAACTGTTAAGAAAAACTGAGGAATGCCTACATTAATATGGAAAGATCTCTAGAGCATATTGTGAAGTGAAAAAAGCAAGGTGTAGAGTAGCATACCAAGTAAGCTAGTTAGAGGGAAAATACTGAGCATATTATCTATAATTGCTTATATATACACAAAGAAATTCTAGGAGGAAATACACAAGGACCAAGCAGTGGTTATCTGTGAGGGGTAGGAAGTAGAAAGGAGGCAAATGACAGACAGGGGTGGAAGGGAAATTTTTCATTTTAAGCCTTTGCATATTTTTTGGCTTTCGAACCATGAGAATATATTACCTATATTTTTAAAAAGGTGATATGTTGAAGGGCAGAAAACAGAAAACCGAATAAGCACAGTAAAAGCTAAAACCTTCAAAGATGTTCAGGAAGAACAAAGAACAGGAGCTCGAGAGTGGCGCCGCGTACGGTGACCCCAGAGGCAGCACTGCTCTCTGGCAGGACAGGAGCCCTCTGGGGACGCGGGGGGCGCACGAGAGTTTGGCTAACCTGGGAGCGCGGTGGTACAAGTCAGTTCATTGGGCAACTGAAACTGGGTGGGGTTCCGCTCCATGGCGGCAGCGATCAGCAGCTCGAAGGGCCGCCGCAGCTGGGGCTGCACACAGTCCGGCTCCGCTGCCACGGGCTCCTCGTCCACGTCAATGATGTCCTCGTCGACGTCATTCTGCTCAGAGGGGGGGGTCTCTGTGCTGGCGTTGGATGTGGGCGTGCCAGGCCGGCTGGCTCTCCTCTCCAGGATCCGGGCGTGGGCAATGGCCTTGAGTTCAGTTTTGCTGGCTGATCTGTCCAACAAGTCAGTATCACTGCTGGGGGATGTAGTCCGTTTGCCGGATTTGTCCACCAGTCCATTGACGTGGCCCAGCTCCTTTTTTTGCTCTCGTTTCTGTGCAAATGAACAGGTAGGCCCATCACATAAAGTACCACAAAACAGAAAGAGATCGATACCACAAAGTCCTTGCTAGACCACTGGCCAAAATTATGAAATTTTCTAACCTGTCACAGACTCATCCACCTGGAGACTTGGAACACTGGTCTGTTCAAGCTGACAAAACTACAGCTGAACTAAACTAAAGCTGGCAAACTGCGTACAGCAGCAGGGAAAGTGAGAAACAATTATACACACTTCCCATAGATCCTTTACTCTAAGTCATCATATGGATACACACTATCTCTATACAAAGTACACAGGCAAAGGGATAAAAAGTTACCACAGTGAGAATAAACTGAGTGAGGTTAAGTGAGAACACTGAGGAAAACATAAGGGGACTCAACATCACTGTAGTTTGCCTTGGAGCATCCTGACCTCCCGAATGGTTTTAAGAATTTTGCTCCAAATAAAGTCTACAAATGCAAAGGTAAAAGGTAAAACAGGCAAGCAGAGCTCCCTGTCCAGGGAGGCTGGGTGCTGACACGGGAAGTAACTACACTACGAGGTGGATGGCTGGTGTGTGGAAGGTAGCTACCCAGTGATCACAGTGTCCGAGACTGGTGGCTTTCAATGTTTCAAGTTTAACTAGAACTCCAAAAGGGACACTTCTTCAAATGGGAAGGTGGGGAAATGGAAAAAGACTATGTTTACTCAGTAGGACTGGATGGCTGGTATTACATTTTCCTCTAGGACTCCAAAGAGTGGTCAAATGAAGGTTTAACACTGGTCTCCACTCAGGAGACCTGGGATCTGTCCCAGTTCTGCCTATGATTCCTTATGACCCTGGATGATGCAGGTTGGTGTGCAGGAATTTGTCTGTCTGTAAAGTAAGACTAGTAAAACCTTTCTTCTCCTCTCAGAGATATGGTGGAGACAGAGGGTCACATATATGAAAGGGATGAAGGCTCTGAGTCAGGGGAAGATTCAGCCTCCACTAGGAACAGGACCTGAACATCAGAGGTTGCTGAGGCCAAAGGATGTATCATTTCAGTCTACTTCAACATAACTACAGGAGGCCAAAGGGGGATCGAGGTAGTGGTGCTGGAAAAGGCAGACATGGCAATGGTAGGCAAAGAGGGCCACCTGAGAGCATGTCAGAGTGGCACTTCAGGGAGAGCACACTGTGTTAGAAAAAGGCTACTATAATCCCTACCAAGCAGCTCTGCTTCTAGAAAACTGATGAAGAGGTAACAGAGCTTTGGAGTGAGGCAATTTGGCTCAAATCTTGGCTCTGTTAATTCTTTTGAGTCCTTGAGAAAGTTATTCTACATGTGTGATGAGCCTCAGTTCCTTCCTTCCTGAAACGGAGACACCACGCTCAGCACCCACAGACAGCTGTATGGATTCAATGAGACAACACGTGTGAACTACCCGGCACGTGACGGGCACCAAAGTAACGTTAATTCCTCTTCTCCACCCTCTTTTCCTGACTTCACTTCTCCCTCAGCTGTTCCCGACCCTATCACATCCAGCTTCCTCAGTGGCGCGTTTCTGAAAGGCCTCCTGGCTGGCAGATGCTACTAACGGCCCTGCTCTAACCTAACTGGGGATGCACAGGAAGAGATCTTGAGAAGTGGACAGGCTGGAGGACAGCCTGGTTTGTGGACTTAGGAGATATCAAACTACAGCTGGGGCTAAGTGGTTGACTTGGCCTTGCCTTGCCTTTTAGTAAGAACCCTTGTGCACATGTTGAAAAATAAAAGTCTGCCTATTTACCTTCTTAAAGGCTGAAGACTGTTACACACATAAACCACAATCTCTGAATCATCTCATCCTGTTTCTGCAACCAAGGAAATCATCATTCATTGTGACATCATGTTCAGGGTCCAGGACAACAGAGGTGATGTCACAACGAAGGCAAGTTGCTTGCTGTGTAATTAGTGTAGGGGGAGGGAAGGAGATGGTTTACAATCCATAGACAGATTCTAATCCACAGTCTATAATTTGAGGACTGGGTCTCTCATAATCTGGATGGAAACACACCTACTTCCTTTTTTGATAAAGAGGAATTTAGCTTTTGCACCCCATAAAAGGTCTCAAAATAGAAAATCATGTTCTCAAAGCCAGTACTGAATTATCAAAGCCAAGGGAGGGGGAGCTAAAGAGGGATTAGGCAACCTTATATATGCACAAAGAAATTCTAGGGGTACAAACGGGTTCAAAGTCTTCTGTCCCTCATACACCCAGTCAAGCCTCTGGACACCAGCGACTTATTTGCCTTGGGGCGAGGGAAATCCTTTTTCCACCAAGCTGGAGAAACAGCTTTGTTTTTCTTCAGCCACTTTCAGTCATGGATATAGCTGCCACATTCAGGCCACTTAAATCAGCCTACTCCTGTCACTAGTGAATGAACATGGCTCAGTAAATTAACACACCTCTTCTGCTCATTTCAGCAGCTCATGTTTGGATTTTAGGCCCTACTGGATTCCAAACAGTCACCATGGGGAGAGTGAGGGTGATTCCAGGGCTGGAAAAGACAAGAAGAAGGGACGAAAATGCCTTCAGGGCCAGGCCGTCTTAGCTCTCGAATATCAGTGCTCTAGATCTGGCATTCTGAGCAAAGCCTTCAGAAAGCAGCATCATTACCTTTCGGCGAACAGTGCACCGGTGACACATCCACTCCCCAGGAGGCAGCATCTCTTCACTCAGTGGAGGGTTACTGTGGGGAAAAAGACAAGGGCGAGACTAAGTACTAACCTTTGATGCAGCAGGAAAAAGCCTAGCTAGGTCTGGCACAAAGCCGCATGTCCCTCGACTCCTAGTTTGGCCAGTCCTACAAGTACCGCTAGGGTTCTCCCGCTCTTCCTTCAAGATGGCTGCCTGGCACAGTTTATAACAACCTGAAGAGTGAGGACCCCCTCTCACATCTTAGAAAGAGAAGCCAAATCCATAGCCATTAACACTGGGCTTACAGGCAAAGACTGAAAGAACTAGTTTGGAGCCTTAAGAATCATTCTCAAACTGTATCACGCTAATAAAATCATTGATAGGTCCTCCACACTCCTCAAAGTTTGTTAGTGTAAGGCTAAGGTCTTCCATCTGCTGTTCAGAGCCCCATGTAGCACAGACCCATTCCCCCCCTTTCCAGGACCCTTTCCCCTAGTCAAATTGAAGACTTGCGATTTCTTTCTCTACATCACTTTTTCCCCTAGAAAGCTCTGCCTGTTAAAACCCTATTAATCCTGTAAAACTTGCCTCAATCAGGCAGCTCAATTTTAATATGACAGCTGCAGATTAAAGATGGCAGATTAAAGATGGCTGCAAATTCTTCACTACTTCTACCGTCCAGAGGTAGGCCATTTCCTTCCTCTTGAATAAGGCTTGCCTTGTGACTTGTTTTGACGAATAGAATGCAGCAGAGGTAACCATGTTGTAACTTCCGAGGCTGGGTGTTAGGAGACCTGCAGATTCCATTTTTACATGTTTGGAATGTTCTAGCTCAGAGCCCTGCTGTCATGCTGAGAGGCCACCCAGTGGAGACTTAAGGCACTCCAATTAACAGCTTCCTCTGGACTCCAAGCCAAAAGCCAACATGAACTACTGCTATGCGACTGAGTCCTCTTGGACCATGCCAGCTCAGTCCAGCCTCTAAAGGACTGTGGTCCCGGACAACACCACACTGAACAGAAAAACCACCCAGCTGAGCTCAGTCAACCTGCGGACTTATGAGAGATAATAACCAGTGTCTGAGTTTTGGATAGTTCGTTACACAGCAACAGATGACTGAGTACAGCTCCTCCATATGCTCCTCCTGCATTACTCAGACATCAAGACCTCTGGGCTACATGGTTTAGTTCTCTTTTTGTACTTCTCATGTTTTTCCTTGTGTGACAGGTTTTTTTCTTTTCTTTTTAAGTTTTATTTATTTTTAAATAATCTCTACACCCAACGTGGGGCTCGAACTCATGACTCCAAGATCAAGAGTTGTATGCTCTTCTGACTGAGCCAACCAGGCACCCTAGTTCTCTTATTTCTTTTTTATTTATTACTTATTGTAAGCTCTATGCCCAATGTGGGGCCTGAATTCTCATTCACTCATTCATTCACTCATTCATTGTAAGCTCTCCACCCAATGTGGGGCTTGAAGTCACAACCCCGAGATCAAGAACTCTTGACCTACCAACTGAGCCAGCCAGATGCCCCTCTTATTTCTTTCATTAGAGGGCCCGAGACAAAGACTGGATCTCTTTGCTCTTCATAGGTTTATAACACAGAGGTTGTGCACATAGTAGTCACTCAATAAGTCAATACTGAGTCACAGTTAGAGCTGTGTAGGGCAGGCCTTACTGATCCTCCATTGATTTCCATTAAGGTTATACCAAGAACCATATGAGACTTTATTAAATCCTTGGGAGGGTCACATTTCTAATGTCTATACAGTAGTGGTTCTCAAGTGTGGTACCCAGATCAGATGCAAACATCAGTATCATCTAAGGGACGCCTGGGTAGCTCAGTCGGTTGGGCATCTGCCTTCAGCTCAGGTCATGATCCCAGGGTCCTGGGATCGAGTCCCACATCAGGCTCCTTGCTCGGTGGGGAGCCTGCCCTTCCCCCTGCTTGTGCTCTGTCTCTGACAAATAAATAAATAAATAAATAAATAAATAAATAAATAAAATCTTGGGGGGGTAAAAAAAAAGAAATGCAAAAGAAATTCCTATATTTGGTTCCTCAGAGTCACCTATTTGGAATGGGAAGGAGGAGTTTTTTCATCAAAAAAAGATGAGAAAGGGGCACCTGGGTGGCTCAGTCGGTTACACGTCTGCCTTCGGCTCAGGTCATAATCCTGGGGCCCAAGTCAGGCTCCACCTTGAGCAGGAAGTCGGCTTGAGATTCTCTCTCTTTCCCTCTGCCCCTGCCTGTGTTCTCGCTCTCTAATAAATAAATAAAATCTTAAAAAAAAAAAAAAGATGAGAAATACTAAAAAAATAATTGAGGGCTGAATAACATAAGGACTCTTCCTGAAGTCCCAGGGCTTAATATTACATTGGTCTACTGTTTCTATCTAAAAGAGCACTTGGCTTGGCAAATTATCCTAGCTCCTGCTTTGCCATGCTTTCTTGGAGCCCTGATTATACATGTTGGGATGTCCACTAAGCCCTTACAGGTCCTTGCTTCCTTTCCTCCCTGTTTCCTTGGTGGAATCTCAGGAGATTCTTACTAGGAAGCAGAAAACTGGAGCACACTGGCCGGTTGTGACAGGTCTTCAAACCCTAGAGGACCACAGATGAATGTCACCTGTCAAGTCTTCCCCACTTCTCTCCAATGGATTTTTGCATAGGCCACATCCAAACTAATGAAATGCATGCATGTAATCTGCAAAGGCCTACAGACTCTGCTAGCTTCAGCAGCTGTCATATTAAAATTAACCCTGAAAAGGCTGTCACTTCTGATTCTGTTTTTCATCATTTCTTTTCATCTGCCCACTTGGCTTTGTACCAAGATACTCTCCACCAAACATGTAAAGCAGAGAAGGGCAAGGCAAGGTGGTTTGAGCTTGGATCTTTTACCAAGATGTAAATGGCCTCCTGGCCATCCTTCACGCTTCCCTCTATCTAGCTCCAACCCCTGCTGGCAGAATGAGTTATTTAAGACACAATTCTGACCATATCACCCTCCTAATTAAAAAGCTCTTCAGTATCACCCCTACCCTATCCTTTATTACAGGATAAAGTTTAAGCTCCTCAGTATTGTAAGTTAAGACCCCTGTGGCCAGAATCCTACATCTTTTTCCAGCTTCATTATCCTGATGGCTCCCCACATAGTCCATACCCTTCCTCCACTGTTCATTCTGGAGCTGCCACCTACAACAGCAAATGCTGGTCCTTCCCTCATTCCTTCACCTGGTGGACTCTTTATGTTTTGGGGCTCAAGCCAGGTATTGCCTCCAGGAAGCCTTCTCTGGCAGCCCCTGATTCCCTATAGCACTTCTGTGCCACACTGTACTCTGATTATTATGTACCCGAAGCCCCTTCTCTATGCCTTATCTTTGTACCTCCACGCCCTGCAAGATGCTTGGCACATACTAGGTACTCAATAAAGCTTTAAAGAACTGAGGGACACCTTTTAAATGGGCTTCTAGGAAGTGAATGTACCCCTCCAAAGACATGAGGCAAAGCAATGCAGTTGGGCAGGCACTTGTTTTGGTGGTTAAATCACATATGAAATAATTTGTTTTCTAAGTCACAAAACAATAAGACATCAGAGTCAAAGCCCACACTTGCAAACTTGAACTTCACATTGAACCACCCCACCTGACTCATTTAAATCTTCTTTAAACAATTTGATTTCTCATTTCTTTTTCTGAACACATGGGTCAAATGCTTAAAATTTTTATTAAGAGGTTCTTAAAAGTAGCTCTTGGTTGGTTTCTAAAGGGTCACTTTTAGGAATACCAAGTTTAAGAACACTCATTTCTCATAATTCTAGATTACGGCCACAGGCTCTTCTTGTTTGCCCTAAAGTGTGTGATGAGGGCTATGAGTTTAGGGAATAGCACAGGAAAGTCGGAGTATTGTCTCCAGGATGAGCACAGAACATTTAAAAGAGTGAGGCCTTGCTGAAATTTTGCTGCTTTCTCAGAGACAGAATGTGCTTTTTTTTTTTTTTTTTAAGATTTTATTTATTTATTTGACAGAGAGAGAGATAGCAAGAGCAGGAACACAAGCAGGGGGAGCGGGAGAGGGGGGAAGCAGGCTTCCTGCCGAGCAGGGAGCCCGATGTGGGGCTCGATCCCAGGACTCTGGGATCATGACCTGAGCCGAAGGCAGACGCTTAACGACTGAGCCACCCAGGCGCCCCAGAATGTGCATCTTGAAATAAACTTGAAAATGTGGTATTTTGAGAAGGCAGTAATATATAAGATAGGATGGACAGGGAAGGAAAGTCTATGATTCTAGAAAATGATCAGCACAGGTACAGCAGGAATACAGGAACTGTCCATCATAAAGCTTTCTCGATGTTTCCTCTTTGCCCATAGCAATTCCTTTCAAGATATTTAGAAGGCAGTTTCTTTCAACTCAAATATCTAGAGCAAAAGGATTCATGAAATGGATCCAAGAAAGATAGACTGTCGTTGGAGAAATAGGCTCAGGAATGAATTCGGAAAGAGGCTGTTTTACAAACAGACTAGTTTTGTTCTATATCAGAAATATTGCTAATAGGGGAAGGATTCCAGGGAGAAAGGAGATTCTGCAGCTTCAGGACACTCATACACATCCTGAAGACTTTCCCATCTCAAAGCTCTTTCTCCCATAAGAATGGTGTTCCCTTAAGTTTAGTGTGCAACTTTGAAACAATTATATGCATGCCAGAGTCTTTAAATCATGTTATGTCTGTCAAGAAAAACAAGGCTTTGGGGTCCCTGGGTGGCTCAGTCATTAAGTGTCTGCTTTCGGCTCAGGTCATGATCTCAGGGTCCTGGGATCGAGCCCCTCGTCGGGCTCCCTGCTCCGCGGGAAGTCTGCTTCTCCCTCTCCCACTCCCTCTACTTGTGTTCCCTCTCTATGTCTCTATCTGTCAAATAAATAAATAAAATATTTAAAAGAGAAAAAAGAAAAAAAATGAAAGAAAAACAAGGCTTTGTCTCAGCTCCCTCTTATCCTTATATAACAATGAAGACAAGGTGCTGAGGGCCATTCTCTATAAAAGGAAATCATTAAAAGTTAAAAGTCAGGTAATGTTGGAAATGCTCTATCAGAGTTTCCGCTGCTCAGCAGTGAAAACCATGAGGACGCTACAATGAGCCAGTGCTGCTTGTAAAGACATCAACATGCTTCCTAATCACTAAAGCCTAGAAATAGCAGAGCGATAATCTCATCTTACATCTACATACTGTATTACAGTTCACAAGTGTTTTCACAGATGCTCTTATTTGATCTTCACCAGCACACTGTAAGAATTCTTACTCCCATCATACAGGTGAGGACACGGACTTATCTAAAGCCAAAGAACCAGTGAAGTTGCAGAATTAGAACCCAAAACAGTTTCCTGGCTCTTTCAAATCTTGAGTCCTAGCTGTTTGTAAAAAACGTTTGGTAGTTCTCTTATTTCTGGGGGACACAGTGGAACATCCATCAAAGTATCTTCCTGAACCTCAAGGTTGAACATTTCTTCTACGTCAGTCAATATTTATTGAGTTCCCACTGCTTACTAACTAACCAGTGCCATACTAGAGGTACCACACTGGAGGAAAGACACAAAGCAGACAAGTTATGATCCACCCCACCAAGAAACAGCCTTTGGGGAGAGAGGATCAAAGTCATTCATCCGCTCAAGCATTTAATGAACAATTATTTTATGCTAGGCAATGTGCTAACTGGTGAGATTTCAGACAAGGTCTTTGTTCTCAGGGATCATAGGCTAGAAGACATGAAAAGGACAGATGACAATGAGACCACATACAATCAACTACAAACTGAACCGACCATAAAGACCTAGATAAGACTCAACTGTGCATGGATGCTGGCTCAGTGAAGAGCCCTAGAAGCTTGGTTACTTGGTACCTGAAGGTGACAGTGGCATCTTCCCTACTCTTTCCATAATTCAGAACTATACAGCAAATGGTAATTCAGTTAGTGATCCTTTAAAGACAGTGAAGTTAAGGATCTCGAGGGGTTCCGGAGAAACTACAGTTTTGGAAGCAGGTGTATTTCTGTATGTTGAAAAATTACAGGGGCGCCTGGGTGGCTCAGTCATTAAGCGTCTGCCTTCGGCTCAGGTCATGATCTCAGGGTCCTGGGATCGAGCCCCTCGTCGGGCTCCCTGCTCAGCGGGAAGCCTGCTTCTCCCTCTCCCACTTCCCTCTCTCGCTGTGTCTCTCTCTGTCAAGTAAATAAATAAAATCTTAAAAAACAAAACAAAACTACATGAAAGAAGGAAAGTTCTGGGAGTGGGGACATTTTCCTGAGAATGGGTGTTTTATGTCCATCTAGAACCCACTAGTATATGAACCTTTAGATTCCTTCTGAGAACTGTCCAAGTCCTAGAAAGGAAGGTGAGTCCTGGAATGTATGTGAACTGGCTTGTCTTGGAAAACTGGTAGCTCTTTAGAGTACCTGTGAGGACAGAGCTTCTGCAGAATATCCATCCATCTTCACTGCTGTGGATGTTTCCTCTCAGATCATTTGTTAAAATGCCCTGGCCTGCAATTCCTGGCCAGAAAGGGACTATTCACTGCTTTCTAACTTGCTTCTTTTTTTTTTTTAAAAGATTTTATTTATTTATTTGACAGAGAGAGAGAGAGCAAAAGCAGGAACACAAGCAGGGGGAGTGGGAGAGGGAGTAGCAGGCTTCCCGCCGAGCAGGGAGCCCAATGTGGGACTCGATCCCAGGACTCTGGGATCATGACCTGAGCCGAAGGCAGACGCTTAACGACTGAGCCACCCAGGCGCCCTCTAACTTGCTTCTTAACCACTACCTGATCTTAAAGACATTCTGTTAGCTATAAAATAGTTCGTAATAGCGCTCTAAATCCTCAGAGATTGTACAACTGAAAGATATGAACCTCAGAATTCGGTGCGGCTCTCTGTGAAGCCTGACAGAGCCTATAAACCATTAACATTAACACCTGCACACAAATCAATTAGAAAACTGGTCAAAGGCATTAATTAATTTTTTTAAAGAAAGATTTATTTATTTGACAGAGAGAGACACGGCGAGAGAGGGAGAAGCAGGTTTCCTGAACCACCCAGGTGCCCCAAGACTGATTTATTTTAGAGAGAGAGGGAGAGTGTGTGTGTGGGAGTGAGGAGTCAGAGAGAGAGAATCTCAAGCAGACCTGTGCTGAGTGTGGAGCCCGATGTGGGGCTTGATCTCATGACCCTGAGATCACAACCTGAGCTGAAATCAAGTCAGTCACTTAACTGATTGAGCCACCCAGGCATCCCTAAAGATTTTATTTTTAAGTAATCTCTACACCCTACATGGGGCTGGAACTCACAACCCTGAGATCAAGAGTTGAATGCTCTATTGATTGAGCCAGCCAGGCATCCCAACGATTTTTTCTTTTTAATTCTCTTTGGGAGAATGGGGAATGACTGAACTGACTCAGCCACCCAGGTGCCCTGGCATTAATTTTTCAAAACTAAAACCCCTAAAGCCAACCTCTGCCGCAGCACTAAGCATCTAGACTCCCATAAGCAAATCCAAATGACTCGACTCTATAGCTGACAAGGGTGTCTAGATTGGTCTATTTCTGGAGTCATGGAAGAGAAAACTATACACACACCGCCCCCCTTGGCTAACTGTAATGCCTGCGTTGACAGACCTCTCCACGTCAAAGATTCAAAGCCCAGAGCCAGATGATCCCAACTCACAGCCAAAGGATGAAGTCCAGTTTTAATTTAGAATGCCTCTTTCATTCACTAATGAGGCTGCAGCCCACCACTGCAGGTGGAAGATGTTAGTTGTCATGGTTCTTGGCTCTCTAATTAAGAGGATCTATTTCAAGTCATACACCAGCGTGGCTGATCGGAGTCTCACCTCACTCATCTCCCTCACCTATTAATACACGTGAGCCTGCACTGCATTAACATTTACTTCAGATTTAGTCGCCACCAGTGGGACCTGTTGCTCCAAAGCTCTGCGTTAATTATCCATCCAGTGCAAGCAGTTTTTCAATATGGAACTGGAAGGGAGAAGGGGGAGGGGAACAAGAGAACAAAGGGAGGAGGGGAGAGGTGGAGGGAGAGGGAGACAGGGAAGCAGAAAGACTGCCTTTGATTTCAGAGACCTATTTTTTTGCATTACAACATGCAGATAAAAACGGTGTTGGGGAAAAAAATGGTGTTGGGCTCTGGACTTATTTTTTAAAAATATGTTAGGTTACCGATGTATGGCTCGCAACTGTCTACCTAGCTAAGTGTCACTGACATTTTAAAACTTGAGCCAAAGGCAGCTGGGGAGACATGGAAATATCACTTAACCAAATTAAAAGCTTTGTTGTGTGTCTTAGGACAAAAGGAAGCAAAATGGATGAAAATATTTAAGAAAGAATTCATTTTATTTTCTCTTCCTAGACTGACAAAATATTCTATTTAATACAAAGACCGAACAGGAACAGTATGCCGACAGCATATCTGTACACAATATACCAACAGCATTCCACTCGGGTTCTCTTCTAAAAGAGGTCAGTCGTGTGAACTGCTAGGGTCCCTCCTGTCAGAACCCATCATTCTCCAAGAATCAGAAGCTCTCTAGCCATATATGGTAGTTTCAGTTAAAATATCAGACTAAGAAAGATTTCACTGCCCCCTCCCTGCATCTGGATGTCTCCTCCCTTTTTTGGGTGGGTGGGGGGTGTTCAGCCAGCAAACAATAGCACTGAGCAGTTTTGATTTTTAATTTCACAGTTCATGGGTCTTATCCATCCATCTGAGGTCCACTACCAGATAAAAATCCTGCAATTATATTTAACGGCATTGTGTAAGACTGCAAAAGACAATACATGCTCAGAACAGGCCTATTCTCCCTCAGACCTTGGCCAGCTGAGGAACTCTGTTGGTACTATAGCCAAAATGGGAGGGAAGGTGATCACTGACAGGACCACCGTCACATCTCCGCCTCCTGGCAGCCATCTTGATCTACAAAGGAACCTATGAGCACAGAAAACAAGCCTTTTATTAACCGAAACCAGCTTCTGTTCTAGACAAGTTAGGAGGTGCCAGGTAAAATTTAATTAAAAAATATCTTTTAAAGCTTAAAAGCTGTATTAATATACCCCAATTTAATGGTTTATGTTTTGAAGAAACAAAATCTAATGACATTTAAATGTCAGCATAATAGCCAGCTTCCTCCAGACACTTGTATGGGCATCAGTTTTTATTTTCAAGGATGGCCTACCTTTCCAAGGCTGGGAAGATGGCCATAATGAAAGATACTGGAGATGAAAGCAGAAAGTTTATGGGGTCCCTGAACCTTAATTCCTTATCCTCCTTCATCCCAGCTACTGACTCGAATACAGCTAGTGCCACAAAGTACATAAAAAGTACAAGGACTGCTGGCTTTTTCATGCAAAGCCTCAGGAGCAGTGTTAACAAGGAGACCAATGAAGTGCCAGGCCATTACAAATGCCCCATTGAGAAACTTAGCTAGTTGCGTCACTTCCACAGGCATACAATCCTTTCAAACTAGCTGACTGTGCCCCCAAACTTCATTGCCTTCTATGTAGAGCTGGCTTGTGGCATCCTCCCAGTGAAGGACACCTGGAGAATAGGAGAACAGGGTTATAAGTTGGTGCAGCAAAAGGGTGGGAGGGTAGAGCACCAACAGTTATACCAGGTGTTTGCCTCTAACTTCTCTAACAAGCTGAGACTTGGTGCCACAGGGCCTTATCTATCATCAGTTTGGCTATTCTGACAATCTTGGCTTCTCCACGATGGCAAATGAGCTGGCTGCAAACATTTTAAAAATGGGCTTCATTCATTCACCTCATGATAGATGTTGGAGCCCACCTGTTTTGGAAGAGTCAACATTCTGGCCTCAACAGACACTTTCTGATGTTCCTAGGGAATGTTCTTCTTTGTAAAGAAGAATCAACAACTGTAACTGTGTATTCCAGAGGAGTCTCAGAGGTATGGAAAATTGAGTACTGTTCCATGGCCAAATCAAGGCAATAGCCAGGACATATTTTTTTTTGCATACGCAGCTTAGGAAATCTGGATCAGTTTATATCTTATAGATACTGGACCTAAAATTCTATAAAGGCTGGGAAAACTAAAAACACTAACAATGTCTTGGGGTGCCTGGTAGCTTAGTTGGTTAAGCAGCTGCCTTCAGCTCAGGTCATGATCCTGGAGTCCTGGGAGTCTGCTTCTTCCTCTGACCCTCCCCGCTCTCGTGCTCTTTCTCAAATAAATGAATAAAATATATTTTTTAAAGATTTTATTTATTTATTTGACAGAGAGAGAGACAGTGAGAGAGGGAACACAAGCAGGGGGAGTGGGAGAGGGAGAAGCAGGCTTCCCGCTGAGCAGGGAGCCTGATGCAGGGCTCGATCCCAGGACCCTGGGATCACGACCTGAGCCGAAGGCAGACGCTTAAGGACTGAGCCACCCAGGCACCCAAATAAATGAATAAAATCTTAAACGAAACAAAACAAAACACTAACGTCTTTATTTCAAATCCAACTAAACAGAGAGAGAGCAGGTTTCTCCTTAAGACCCAGCTGCTTTTCCCTATGGAGGATTTCTGCTTCATTTACCCTCCCCTGACGGGGTCTTCTTAAAAAAAGGAAAGATACAGAATAATGCTATTATTTGCACCAAAACAGCATAGGGCCTATTCCCTCCTTTTTTACTCATAAGCCCCATTTTACTCATAAACCTCAAAGTCCCCTACCCTCCATGATTGAAGTAATCTCCTGGCATGCTGTCAAACTATGCTGTCGTGGTTTGATGCCACAGCTAAGTGCTGACTTGGGCTTCTTTTTTTTTTTTTTTAATTTTATTTATTTATTTGACAGAGAGAGACACAGCAAGAGAGGGAACACAAGCTGGGAGAGTGGGAGAGGGAGAAGCAGGCTTCCCGCGGAGCAGGGAGCCCGATGCGGGGCTCGATCCCAGGACCCTGAGATCATGACTTGAGCCGAAGGCAGACGCTTAACGACTGAGCCACCCAGGCGCCCCTGACTTGGGCTTCTGAAGCCTTCCAGTTATAACCCCGGTAACCTATTTAGGAGGTGAACATACTTCTCAGAGACAGAGCACCATAATTTTTTCCCTTTGGCCCACTTTTCTCTCAGATGATTCCTAACCAAAGAACGATCACTCTAAAGGCCTGAATGTGTGCACCCAAGTGGTAAGATTTGAGGAAAGCTTATATGCAGCAAGCATTCAAGTCTTGGACATAAGCTCTTTCCCATAACTTAAATAAACTGCAGATACTTTTCTTACCATCCCGCTTACTTCAACACCAACAAGCTGAAGCCTGCAGTCAAAGATGTCTGATGAATTAGGGGTTATAAGAATTAAGTTAAGCTAGAATGGCTAAGTGTTGTCTAAGCCAGGCAAAACCATGAGGACTATAAAGGAAGGATAAAAAAACAAAAACAAAAAAGATAAAGCAGAACAACATCTAACAAGAGGCCAAAATCAGTGACAGAATTCGCCCTACATTTAAGATGCTCTTTCAAAAAATGGCAAGCAAGATCAAGGAAAGTTGAATATAGCCAATCTATGTATAGAAAGAACTAGGAAAAGGCATAGGTTTAGACACATTTAATGAGATTAACAGAGTATAATTTTCATAATGTATTTTGACCAATAATTGATGATTGTCAACTGAAAAAGTTCCCTGTAGAGTTTCCCTCTAATGTTTCCAGAGCTTCACTAGAACCAAGAATCAGTAGAACTCTATCTGATGGTTCAGTGACCGTGGGAATTAAAAAGCTCCCGGCTCATCACAGGAGCCCAGGGCTGGTGTAAAGAACAAGAGTAGCTCCTCCCTGTCCAGTTTTGTAATGAGGAGACTTATCTACAATCACTGAAGAGTTCTATGCATTTCATTAGCTTCTCTCCTCTGTTCTCTGCACAAATGCAGACAGGAGAAAAATAATATTCAACATTCGTCTGAGGATCACAGCTGGATAGAAGTAGGCAAATGCATTTGTGCTGCTATAAACAGGGTTCCACCCTGAAACTCAAGCTTGCTAGTAATTCTGAGAGGTTCCCTCACCCTTGCCTGGCCTCGTGGTAAAGTGATGCCTTTGGGCTATGGTTAAATTCAAACCCTGTGGAGAGTCCTCTCTTGCTCACTCGAGCTTATTTCAAAAAGAGCCTCACGCAGCGCCCAAATCAGTGGGAAAGACGGACGCTAGGTTCAGGCATGGAGTCCCTGCCCTGCTGTTACACTCTCTGTCTTTTGTCCTTTCAAGACTGGGAAACATTTTCTGGGAGATATATCCTGTAGTTTGTCAGAAAACAGGGGAAGGGCAAAGACTAAATACCAACACTATTAACATACAGGAAACAAATTTGTAATTTGGGGAAAGGAATAGTGACCGTGTGTTTGTGTTAACAAAGGTACCACCCACTTGGTAGAAGCAGACGTCAGTTCTGTTCCCCAACTAGTGCTTATCTTTGCATGTCTCTCATTTGTAATACCACTAGGTATTGCGCAGCAGTGAGCAGAGGAAACGGGCCAGCCTGTGGCTTTCAAGCAGTTTAGTGAGCATTTAGTACATGGTTGCAAAAGGCAAAGTAGTTTTTTGAATGAGTGAGTCAAGTTTTATATTACCTGAAATGTCATCAATCTGTAAGGTGTACCTGGAATTTGCTTACTGTGAATTCAACAACAGCTCTACATAGTAGACAAGTTCTTTTTTTTGCTGATGGGTCAAAAGCAATGATTTCTCCTTTTATCAGTGTCTACCGTACCCTTCAGTGTCTTCTGCCTCCCATGCAAATGTGCTAAAACTTCATCTTTATTCTTATTTGCTGAAACCTAGATCCAGAAATAATGTTAGACTTAAAGGATGAAGACTCTGACATCTATACATGGAGGGAAAAAAAGGAGTCACCTTCTTATTCTTCTTAACTGCTCTCAAGTCATGGGAAAAGCAGTCAGCTAGTGACCTGTGCATGTGTCCTGGGCATGGTGACAAATCCGCAATACCAAAGTGCCTTTCTGAAATTTGGTCTAGGGCTTGCACTGAATACAATGTCCTCCTCTTTCAGGAAACTGGCAGGGGGACAGCTGTACTCCTGTCTAGTCTCTTGGGAGGCTAGAATTATGCGGAGGTGCTCTTATAAGTGTTACTCATTGAATGGCAATGCAGCTGGCCATGTCTGTACTCCCTGGGGACTCTTAAGTCAAAGAACTAGCACAGTAGAGGTGGGAAAACAAACCCCCTCCCCTGCTCTGGTGACTTAAAACTCTGGCACCTTAAAATAGGAATGCATTTCCAGGAGCCTGTGCTGCATTATCAAAATAATATAACCATCACAACCCCAACCAGGATCTTCTACTAGGGCAGCCTGCTGAACTATACACCCAAGGAACTGTGCATGTGCTGGGGGTGAGACGACAAGGTTCAGAGATAGATTTCAACACTCTTCCGCATGACCAAAAGCAAACATTCAGCTTCATCTGTTTTCTATTGCCCTATCACTTGTAGGAGAAAAGATGTACCCATTTCTGTTAAGAAGCAGGATGTCTGCATTCCTAGGTAGCAAAAATCCTCTTGGGGGGGGGAGGGACATCAAAACAGCTGGTTTCTTTTTATAAGGTACATAAAACCTTCAGGCAAATATTCTCTGCATTGTCTCCCTATTTATTGCTATCTGAGCTTACATAAAGATACATATAAACAGGTGAGTTCACTACAATGTACGAACAATTTTTGTTCTTATTAACTGAGTTCAAGTGATAGCTCAATTAACCTGGAGTTACTTCCACCCCAAGCTGTTACCAAACTGAGAAAATGAAAATCTTCCTCCTTAAACTAGGAGCCTCACAAATATGAGAGATTTCTATACACAGAAATTTTCTATTGTGGCTGGGGGGTGCCTGGTAGGCATCCTGCCTTAAGGCAGGTGGTGGATTTTTTATAGTTTTTCTAGGGTTAACCTCCAGCCTTAGACTTCTTTACTAGGAAGGGTCACTCAGAAAAGTTGAAACACAAATATACCAAATCACACTCTGAGGTTCGCTCTACTGAGATACACATCCTGACTGGAGTTCACAGAAGAAAACTTTTAGTCACCGTCATTACATTGATAAAAATAGCACATTAAAGTGTGCTTAAATCAACTACCTTTCTTCCAGATAAGACTCAAAAAATTTAAAAAATAAAAAGGGTGAGTGAAAAGAACCCACAGAATGGAAGAAAATACTTGCAAATCGTGTATCTGACAAAACACTTGGTATCTAGGATATATAAGGAACTCTTACAACCCAGTAATAAAAAACCAAATAACCCAATTAAAATTGGACAAAGGATCAAAATAGACTTTTCTCCAAAAAAATATACGAATGGCTAATAAGCACATGAAAAGATGTTTGGTATCATTAGCCATTAGGGAAATGCAAATCAAAACTATAGCACTTCCTGCCCATAGGATAGCTTTTATCAAAAAAACAGATAATAACAAGCATTGGAAAGGATGTGGAGAAATTGGAACCCTCATGTATCAGTGAGGATGCAAATTGGTGCAGCCACTTTGGAAAACAGTTTGGCAGTCTTCAAAGGTTAAACATGGGGGCGCCTGGGTGGCTCAGTTGGTTAAGCATCTGCCTTCAGCTCCAGTCATGATCCAGGTCCTGGGGGGTGCTGTCTGCTCAGCAGGAAGTCTGCTTCTCCCTCTCCCTCTGTCCCCCGCCCATGCTCTCTCTTGCTATCTCTGTCTCTCAAATAAATAAGTAAATAAAATCTTAAAAAACAAACAAACAAAAAGGTTAAACATGAGTTACCCTGTGACCCAGCAATTCCATTCGTGGGTATACAACCAAGAGAAATGAAAACAGATGTCCACACAAGCTTGCACACAAATGTGTATTAGCATCACTATTCACAATAGCAAAAAGTAGAAAAAAACCCCAAATGTCCATTAACTGATAAATGGATAGACAAAAATGCGGTATATCCATCCATGGAATAGTATTCAGCCACAAAATGGATGAAGTACTGATAAATCCTACAAGAGTGAACCTTGAAAACTCACTGAGCCCTTTTGAGTATCACTTGTCCTTTCACTCAGAGCTTAATAAAAACCGGTGTCTCATTCAACACAGAGCAGTGACTATTTGGCCTTTTCAGTTCAAATTACACAATTTGTCTCTATTTTACGATTTGGCTTAAAAAAAACTCTCTTGGAGACATACTTAAGAATTTAAAACAGATCAACATGAATCCCATCTCCAGATATAAATGAAGAAAGTACCTAAATATGTCTTTTACATGATTTCACATGTAAAAAATACACTAGTCATTTATAAAGGCCAAAAGCGGTCCTAATATTTTAGTGGAGCCCATCTGTAAAGCACTTTGAGAGCCTTAAGGAGCAGCAGGAAACTGATGAGATTATAACTGCATTCTACCTTGAGTACGGTAATTAATTTGGGGACAGGCCCCAAATGAAAAATTTCCTACAATGGTACCATGAAGCACTTGCCTATGGTCACACAAACCCTGTTACCTTTGAGGAGCATTACCTCCTCTTCCACTTTAAAAAATTTCTGATGCTCCCTTTCTTAACCAAAGCCACCTAGGTCACACCCATTTTTGAGTCAACATTTCATACTAAATATTATTATTATTTTTAAACGGCGATTATCCTTATATCACCGAAACAAAGCCCTCCTATCACAAGAATCAGCCCGAGACCCACATTAAGCTTGCAAAACATGCAGGTGAAATTGAACTAAAGCTGAATGTTACTGGACCCTCCCTGTTTGAGTCGAACATTTAAAAACAATTAACACACACCCAGATTCCAACACAATGCAGCAAATGCAAAAATAAATAAACAGAATACACATAAAACCAAATTAGGTTTGTTTATTGTTGAATCCTTTTACTACTGAGGAGGCAGGGTGACGGGAGGAAGTCCAGATGCCACACCTCCAGTTCTTCAGTGCCGGGTTTCCAAGCACTTAAAATGTCAGAAACAACAGATTCACAAGATAATGTTAAAATAAATGTATTTTAATTCAGCACTAGCCTGATACTTTTCGAATGAGGAGCTAAACGCAACAAAATCAGAAAAAAATCACCTTCTGAAAAGTTCAAATAGCAAAGATCTTCTGCAACGCAGTTTTCTACTCTGTGTGTGAAACCTTTCTTGTTATGACTCACTTAAAATTAAATATGCAAAACTCCAAGCTGAGCTTAGTTTTGCCTGTGCACAGAGACCTTTTTACTCTCATTCTTCGAAAACCTCATTTTGGATCTTGCTGCCAACACCAAAGAGAGGAAAGCCGGCCAACAATTCCAAATATAACATGCGGAGGCAAATGCTACAGAAATCTGTCTGACGGGAAGCAACCATGCTGAGGTCTGCTGAGGTAGATGCACTTCTCAATCAGACCGTCTTGGTCCCTCAGTCCGTGTGGAGCAAAATGCCACGAGAGAGCAATCAAAGAAAAACATCCAGTTTCCAGTCGGCCTCATTAGCGATGGGCTATGGTGTTCACTTTATCAGTGAGAACAATTCAAACCATTTCAAACAGAAAGATGGGTCAGTGGCAACCAGAGCTCCACCAGTTACTCTAATTTTTTTAAACCAATTTTTAGGGACCAATCCACGGAGACCAGTATTTGCAGAAAGTTCAACGAATGGCGTGACAACTGTGATAGAGGTCAGGTTCACCAGAAAACACTTAAAAACATATCTCTTTCCAGTTCTCCTGGGGCAGGGTTAGTAACCCCTACTACCACTTTGAGTAACTGATAAACCAGTTAAACTTAGATAAAATGATTACACTATTACTTAAAAAAAAATCACCTCCTTAAGTTTAATTCTTCAGCAAGGTCTTGGCACTGAGCACAGGACAATTCATTCCCTCACCCAAAGGATCATTACAGGGAACCCAGAAATAGGGCTCCCAGTCTAATTGGGAAAAGAGAACGGTTCCTCATACAAAGCACTGGCCCCTGAGAAAAGACAAGACAATTAAACAGTTTATCTGACCAGTCATTTCCTACAGTAGTTTATCTTAGAAAAATCCCCTGTGGTTATGACTATGTCACTAAGCCCAGGAGATAAAGTTCGCCTAGAATCGCTTCTGGAACATTTTATTAGATCTCGTTCACTGTGAGGCAAGCTGGCAAGGCACACTAGAGGCTGAAAAAGGACTTGTCTTCAAGAACTTTGAATGAAGACCCGCAGCAGCACTACAATTACGATCAACAGGGTTTGCAAAACCTCCATCTTCACTCTTGTACATTCTATACATAAGGAAAATTATCATTTCTATGCTTATCTAAATACAGCTGACCCTTGGAAAACATGCATGTGAACTGCAGGTCCTCTTCTATGCGGACTTCCTATAGTATGGTACTGTTAAGTGTATCTTTTCTCTTTGTAATTTCCTTAACATTTTCTTTTCTCTAGCTTACGTTGTTATAATACAGTGTATAATACACATAACATGCAAAATATGTGTTAATTGACTGTTTATATTACTGGTAAAGCTTCTGGTCAATTGTAGGCTATTAGTAGTTAAGTTTTTGAAGAATCCGAAGTTATGTAATTTTTGGCTGCATGGAGGTCGGTGTCCCTAAGCCCCCAGCATTGTTTAAGGGTCAACTGTAATCCAGTCTTAGCCAGTTAAAAAGGGAAGCAAGAGAAATACAGCCACACCTAATTGCACTCCCACATGGCACAAGTAATCAGTAATGGCATGAATTAAAGCCAGCACACTCAGGAATCAAAATTGTCTGAGGCTGTCAACTGCTTGACCTGACTACTCTGGTGGAGACGGTAATGAAGTACTTAACTTGCGCTGTAAAGAGTGTGGAATGGGAGGCAGGAAAGTGGGATAAGCCACACTTGAAAGAAGACTTCCTGCCTTTGTACCAATATCCAGAATGTTTTGTAATTTATATAACAACTCAGATAAGCCAATGGTACCTTCAGTACCGGCATCTTCAAAGAGGGAACTGGAGATGTAAAACAAGCCCTGCCTCACTTACTAGGATTCTCAAATCTCTGATTACCAGTTCCCATTCATGGTCTTAAAAAAAGAAAGAAAAAAAAAAAGTATTCAATGAAATGCACAGTCTGGGCAAGTCTGAGTCTCACCAACAGCTACAAGTACCTCCCCCTCTCCTAGCTGAAGTCGGAACTGTTAATTGTTACAACTTGACAAGACTCACACTCATCTAATTAGAAGATCCAGAGATTAGGTTTTAGAGTTTGAAGCCCAAACTCAGGCAAAACAGCACACTTTTTCCACACCTGAAATTTCTAATAAACAATCTCAGCTTTACTAAACCCAGGAGGCTAAAGATAATAAATGAGCTTATAAAATTCTCAATACGGAGGTCACCATTTTTGGTTAACTAACCCTAGCTTCATCCTGGAGGTGAAACACCCACACTTTAAATCAAGCCTACAATTCAGTCCGAGTATATGTATCAAATAAACACAATAAAAAATGTAAGCAACAGGGAAAAAACTGATAGGCGACATAACATATCCAGGTACAAATCTCTTCCTTGCTCAAGAACAGCATGGGGAAACTTGACCAGAGATAAGTTCTCCAGGTGGATTACACCTTACAGGAAGCAAAGGCTAAAAACCACAGACCCTTCCTGCTGGTATTAGTCACTTCTTAATAAAAAATTTAAAACCAGAAACAAAGCTTCCTCCAGGATAACCATTTTTGTCCCTGCAACATTACAAGCCCAGATGGGGTGCCCTCCTGGGCAAAAGTATCTGGGGAATGGTAATGGGAGCTTCCTACATAACTTCTGACCACAGACTTAATTTGCCCAGTATCAGTCATCTGTCTAATAAGTGTTCCAAAACCTGCAATTAGTACAAATATACAGGAGGCACTAGTCCACAAACCGAGAGACGGAATGTGAACGGAACAGTGTAGAGAGCTTAAGCAAAACCTCATTTTTTCTTTTTTAAACAGATGACTTAAAAAAAAAAAAAAAAGGCAACATCAAAAACGGGTGGGAACAACAGAAGCCCCCTCTTTCCCGCTCTCACAAACGCCTGCTTCAGTCAACTGTTGCTGAACAACAGAACAAGACCCGTCAGAACACGACACAATCTGGGTTCCCTGCGCAGATGTGGGATTTTTGTGGAGGGCAGAGATGGTTTCTCCAGGCAGAAGCTGGAGTTTAAACTCTTCCTGGCCGGATTGTTCTGGGCTGAGCTGCTGAGGAGGATCACGCAGCGGGCGATCAACCCAGGTCCCTCCCTCTCTCTCGGGTCTCTCCCCTCCTCTCGCGTTCAGTAAGGGGGGGCGGGCGGTGGAGGGAAGCGCACAGCTTTCCAGCTCTCTGCTCCTTAAAAATGCCCTCGCGGAGCTAACCGCACACAATCCTGCCCCGGCAGCTAAGAATTTTGCCGCGAAGGGCTCGCTGATCCGGAGCGGAGAAGTGAAATCGGCGCCCAAGAGCAATTTTAATTGTCTAACCCAGCCCGATTTCCTAAGAGGCGGCAGCGCGGGGAGGGGAGGGAGAGAGGGAGGCAGCTCCGAGAGGCAACAGGGGGCAAGCGGAGCCAGAGAAAGGGGACCAAAGCGGCGAGATCCTAGCCCGGGTCCCCGAGGAGCTTCTGCAGAAAGGACTCCGAGCCTCTACCCCCACCGTTCCCCGGGAGACGTTTGCAAATCATATATGCAGCCAAAATGGCGCTGAGAATAAAAATATAATTTAAAGGCAGGTCGCCATATTGTAAACAGAGAAGCAGAGAAGAGGCGGACTCGGGAGACACCCTCCATGATTTCTTCCACAGCCGCGAGCGCACGGGTGTCCGGCCCCCCGCATCTGGACCAGGCCAACTCCGGCGGCCGAGGGCTCCGCGCACCCGCCCGCAGGAGAGCCCAGCCCGGCAGGAGCCCGAGGGCGGCGGGCGCGCGGGCAGGCGAGCGGCACAGGGCCCGGAGCTCCTCCCCTTCCTCCCCCGCCACCGCCGGCCGTGCCCTGCCGGCTCTATCCCGGCTACCCAGAGCCTTCCAATCCCAGATGGGGCTCTCCTCACTCGTCCCAACCCCCACCTCGGGGTCCGGACCCACTGCTGCTCCTCCCCCCCAAACGGCCAAATCCCGGCAGACACCTGGGGGCGGGGAGGCGCTCGCCCCAGCCGCTGCAGAAAGTCAGCTAGCGGCTACAAGCGCCCGTTATTTCGGCAGCCAGGGGGGTAGGCCGGGTGAAGGAATGTGCCGAGAAGGGTCCGCCAAGGAGCTCCAAAGGGGTCCCCAGACCTTACCAGCACTGGAGGTGGAAGGCGGCCGGGCAGTGGTCACAGCACAGGAGATCCCCACCTTCTTTGCAGCTATCGCAGCTGTCGTGGTTGGTGGCCCTGCCGCTTCTCCGGGGCTCTTTTTCAGGCTTACGACTCCGCTTTTCTGCCTCGTCCGTCTTGGGGGGAGCCAGCAGAGCTTGGATTTGCTGCACACACATACAAACGGCGTGTGTGCACACTCGGAGCTCCCGGGCGGTCCGTCGCCCCCCCTGCAAGGCTTCTCCGTCACCCACCCCTCTCCCCCCTTTTGTCCTTCTTCCTCCCATCCAAGCTGCTCCCAGAACCTCTCAGCCCCCGGAACCGGGGGGAGCCCACCCTAACAGCGTTCCTGCAGCACAACAAGGAGAACAGCTTCTTCCAAATGGGGAGGATCAGGGTAGGGGGATGGGGAGAGGGTGCGCGGTTCCCTTCTCGCCACTTCCTTGTATGGACAGTGGGGGACTCCAAAGCCAGGCTCTGGAGAGGCCTGAAACCCGGTACCCGGACGTGCTGGGGGAAGCACAAAGGGGCCGACAAGAAGGGGGTGGGGAGGCCCGCCGGTGCAACGACATGGAGTGGGTTGGTGCCTCGGGAGAGCGAATCCAGGGCGGCGGGTAGGTGAAACTGCTGCAAACGTCCTCGGAGGCTGAGCTCAGCCCCTCGAATTGCAAAGAAGGGAGGGAGGGTCTGGGTGAGGAAGAAGCCCCCCCTCCCCCGGCCCTTTTGCGCTGTGAGCTCAGGACCGGCTTTGTAGGACGGAGGGCGGAGGTTCCCTCCCGGCGCTGGGGGAAGGGGATGAGGAGGGCCACTCTTACCTCCATCAGCCCCCCCGACGTGTCCAAGTCGTACACGATCGTCTTGGTCTCCATTTTCTCCCACATTCATCCACCTCCCGGGCTGGGCGCTCTCTGCTCCGGCCCCCCCAACCCCAGGGGGAGGGGGGAAGCGGGGGGAGGGGGCGCTCCTGACCCCGGCCCCCCTTCTTTTTTCCCAACACGGGTCCCGACTTCCTCGCCCTGGCTCCCCCCCACCCCCCGGCCCCCAGTCCCCGGGACGGCAGCGTCCTCCCCACGGGCCGTGAGGGGGGAGCGGCCCCTCAGCCCCGGCCCGGCGGCTGGCTGCACGGTGGGTCCCGGCTCCGGGGGTCAGGCCTCGGCGGGGCCTAGTCCCACAGGCTAAAGCCGGCGCTGGCGACCGCTGGTCCGGCCGGGAAGGCTGGCGGGCGCTGCCATCCCGGGGTTGGGGGGACCGGAGGGGGGGTGAGAGGTTAGGTGAGGTTGTGGTACGTGAGGTGACTGCGGGGAGGGTGATGGGGGGTGGTCCCCGGGCTCCGCCTCTCGCCGCCGCCGCCGTCTGCGTCCCGGCTGCCGCGCACTTGGCGCAAACTTACCGCGAGCGCCCGCAAAGCCACCCGCGCAGGCGCCCCGGGATCGCCGCTCGTCGCGCGCAACCGCAGTGACAGCCGGCGGCCGGGCTCCCGCGCAGCCGCAGTCAGGGAGTACCCCCCAGCGCGCAGCCGCGCTGGCATTCGTCTGGAGCGCCGAAGCCCCGCCTTTCTGCCTTGCGCCAGCGTACTAAGATAAGAGGGAGGGACCTGAGGTCTCGCGCAGGCGCCTGGGAGAGTTTCTAAGGGTCACAGCGCAGCCGCAGGAACATGGGGGCTCTTCATCCATTGGTGTTTGTGTATAGACCAAGAATACTCTGTTCCTGCGCAGGCGTGTTGAGAATGCTCCCCTCCCGCCCCACAACACAGCCGCCTTCCGCGCAAGCGTATTGTCACCTGCAGGCCCTAACAAGAATGCTTCTACTTTCGCCATTTTGGTAATGGGATATAGGCTACCACGTCCTTGGAGTCCTCAGGCAAGAACAGGAAGGAGCAAGGTGTGGTGTTGGCTGGAGCTGGTAGGCTGTCGGTGACAGCAGTACTCCTAGGGATATTGTACTGGATCGTTTGGTTCCCAGCGTCAGGTGTGGCTGAACTAGGCGCCATATTGGTAAAGAGAAAAGAAAAGCCATCGCGACGGAAAACTGTTATTTTGGTATCGGGTTGGATGGCTACTGTTCACACTACCCTCCCTCTCCCGACGGTTAATTTTAGCCTCAGCATCCCTGCCTTGCGTAATGATGACACCATGGAGAGTTTCGCTGGCCCATTACTACCCTCTCTTGATCACTGTCCCTGAGAACTGCTCCAGAGGAAGCCAACAGCGAAGAGTTAGTAACGCTGACAACGCCCAGCTACCTGCCTATAGCGGACTTCAACTCCCAGTTTGCAATGCGCAAGAGGTCCAAAGGGCGAACGAGAGCGCATTGTACCCTGGGAGCAAGAATCGCGAGGGATCTGGTGGGTTGTGGGAGCTGTAGTTCCGTGTGCATGCTATGCACTGTGTGGTGGGATGGACTCGGGGATGAGAGAGTTGCCCGCCAGGAAGGGATGCTTTTGAGAGCTGCTGTGCTGTATGCTGGGATTTGTAGTCTGAAGGCCTCACCTCGAATTTTGGGCTTCCCCCACGGCACCCGCCCCTGCCCTTGTTATCGCTTTCAGAGATGGCCAGTTATCTCTTGCCTGACTGTAGGTGAAGAGGTGGAGATGGGAATAACATCACTGCCACTGCCACTAGGCATTTAATTGGCATTCTTGCCAGGTACTTGTGTCCTGCTCACCTGTGATCGTTAAGCTGTAGTTAACATTTGCAGAAGGATAAAACCGCAAAGGGGTTAAAGGCCATCTGTGTTAATCTCGTCATTTCCAGATGCATAGAGAGGAGCGGTGACTTGCCTAGTTCACATAGTGAATTTATGGCAGACCTGTGAATGAAACAGATTTGATTCCCAGGCCAGGACACTTTCCACTACACCAGGTTAACTGTCTATGAGGAGTTGTTGCTGCTTCTTCTGGGATAGTAAGGAGGATGAGTTAAATAGGGTGGGGATGTCCGTGTGTGGTCTTAGGTTTCTGTTTTTCTGACTTTTCTGATGATCCTCTTGGTGCCTAGGAAGAATGATAAGGTCATGGGCCTTAACTGTCGTGTGTGTGTGTGTGTGTGTGTGTGTAGGTGTCATGTAGATTGGCCGCTCTCTGCCCTCTACCAGCCTCAGCAAACAAGAAATCCTAGTGGTTATGGACCAGAGAGGCGGCCTTCAGAGAGAGTAGGGCTGAGCTAGTTGTATGAAAGTGGCCAGACCTCATCTCTTCTAAGGTTTTATTTCCTGCCACAGGCCCTCAGAAGTTGGAAGCACATGTGCCCTCTTTCACTGACTTCTTACTGCTCAGGACCCAGCTGTGCTGCTGTCTCAGCCTGAAAGCATTATGGGGCAGATAAGTAGTCCCTTGGCCTATGCCCAATGAGGAAGGCTTTGCTTTGATCAACATCATCATTTTCAGTGGAGAACAGGAACAGGTGGTGGGCTAATGAGGGAAATAATACTTGGCTCTGTTGACAAGTGCCAGGGGAACTAATCACTCTACACACCTTCCTCTTAGAACTTGGAGGGGAAGGTCAGCCCAGCCGTTGGAAGTTGGAGCCACCTTGGAGAGCTCCAGTCCTGGTTGTTCAAGAGGGGGTTGAGGAGAGCTAGCAGGTGGGATACAGATGTCTTCTGAAGTGACCTCTTGTGGCTAATATAGGCACTGCACTCTACATGGACGAGCTTTTCCAGCCTTCAAAGTGGCCTGTGGTAGAGCCAGGAGGTGGGCAGCCATGAGTGATCAGGAGCTCTCTGTTGGAAGACTGGAAGTAGAACGTGCTGGTGGCTGCCATTATTTCCTTCAGGGATTTTGGCTTCTGGCTTCTGAGTGTCCATAACTCCATTGCCTGTCTCTGCTCTTACTCTGGAGAGCAGCCATGCAGAGCGCACCTCTAAGCACAGATGTGCATGCTGGGGGCTGAAGCTGAGCTAACACTTTCATCTCAGGAGGTGCCTGGGAGCCATAGGGAAGGGCCATCGGGGCTGCAAGTGACCAAACATGGCAAACTTAAGTAGATCCTTTCCAGCCAACTTCTGGAGCCCCTGGATAGGGCTTTTGCTGAAATAGGAGCCAGGTCCCTACCCTAAGCTGTGTTGCCCCTCCTCCTGATAGTCTGGATATTTCCTGAGGCCAGGATGGACTAGGGCCTCATATTTAGGGGTTCAGTCTCTGATTCTTATTCCAGTTTCCTAAACCTTGCTAGCTGGGGAAGAAGGGGAAGGAGAGAGGCATCAGGCTTCCTGGGCCTTGTCAACAATACAGTGGCATTGAGGAGGGGCTTGGGAGTGTGCCAGCCTGCAGTACTGGACCTAGCAAAAAAAAGAAAGGAAGCATTGGGGTAGCTGAGCAGTTGGGTTCCTGGGCTTCCACACCCCTGTGGGCCAGACACAGGGGCCTCTTGCTTCACCTACCATCTGTTGCACTGACCTTGTTGGGACAGTAGTCCCTGAGGCACCTGCATGTAACTTGTTTTGGATGAAATGTGGGAGTGATCAATCGGTGGGTCCAGCATGCCTTCTGGTCTTGAAGTCCACATCCCATTTATTTCCCACCTCCCTTCCCTCCAATAAAGCACCATCTACCTGGCCATTGCTTGTTTTTTTTTTTTTCTCCAAAAACACTGTTTTAATAAGGAAACAACAGAAATAGAAGATTGTTCTCTGGCTGGAGCCCAGACCCCATATAATACATTACATGTACAAAGTGGCCTGTAGCCAACTCCTGGGTCTCTCTCTGGGTCTCTAACCCCCTTCCATGCCAAATTCCTGGGCCCTTGGACCTCTGCTCCTCTCCAGAATATGCCTGCCCACTCCCCTTAACCCAAAACCCAGTGGCCAGGAAGGGAGACTGCTGGGTGGCTGGGGTTGGGGGAGGGACTAGTGGGAAAGAAGATGTTTGTAAAGCCGGATCAACATCAGGGGAAGGTCTCCCTCTCCCTGGCATGTAGGGCTGCCTGGGCAGAGTGGGGTGTCCTGCTTTGGTGTGGAGCATGAGTGCCTAAGGAAGCCCAACCTGAGCTTGGAGTAGCGTCCCTAAACCCCTTAGGGTCCCTTAGAATTATTGCCTCCAGGAAGCAGAACTGTCCATTCCTGGGGCCTTGGAGAAGGACGAGAGACCTCTCCGAGGGGCTGATGTCATCGTGCCAGGACTACCCAGAGGTCACTGTCGACAGCAGTTTTGGCCACTGGTGATGGCCCCGTGAGGAGCATCCTGGTGCAGTTTCCACCACCATCAAGTTCACCCTGCTGCAGGGTGCCACATGCCAGGCTGGATGGTGGTCAGCCTGGAGAGAGGTGCTCTTCCTCTGCTTGTGAATTCCAGGCTAGAGGTCCAGGGCATGAAGGAAGGTCAGGAGAATGCTGGTTCTTGATGCACGTGCTCCAGCTGTGCTCTGCCCAGAGGAAGATGCCCCCTGACTTGAACCCAAGGAAGGGCCCTATGTGGGCAGTGGTACCGAGAAAATAGGCCCTGGTGGGCATTGCAGGTGGGGAAGGGCACAAGTTCTTGAGGGATTGGTGGCATCCCTTCCCAGATGGTATGTACAGGACGTGTAGGGACAGCAGGAAGCTGGAAACTCCGCTGCTGCGCTGTGATGCTGGGCTGAGCTGGCTTCTCCAAGCTGCCCCCACCTAGATGGAGACTTCATATTCTTTCGTCTCCTGCAAAGTAAAGAGACTGCTGGGAGTTGGAAGCTTGTATAAGGTTTGCCAGCCCATAATCCACTTTCCCAAGGAAAAGGGAAAGAGTGAGAGGGCTTGGAGGGACCCTCAGGGGTACCTGCTCAAGGGAGCCTAGGATTAGGTCCTGGATAGGGTGCAAAGAATGGCATGGGTACTTACTCCAGTCTCGTAAGTTGGATTGTCAAATGCTGATTCCACAGTAATGCGGTCATAGGGGCGGGGTCGTGTCCGGGGCAGCCGCAGGGGGCTTTTCCCCTGGAGCCTGTGGGACAGAGAAGCCTGTGAGCTGAAAGTGCTGGGCAGGAGTGAGTCGGGTATGCAGGGCAGGAAGGGAAACCGGACTCACCTAGAGAAGTAGAGGTACACACCTCCCACCAAGAGTGCCATCACCACCAGTGGCAAGAAAATGGCGGCTGCAATGTGGGCGGCATCCAGGGTGCTGGAGGCAGCAGGTGCCTTGGCAACTGAAAACACAGTGGGTAGGATTGGGGCAGAAGTCCCTGTGACCCAGAGCCCATATCTGTCCTCACCTCTGCCCAGGAGAATCCAGGTACCAGCTCCCTCTAGCTAGCTGGGGGCAGGGAAAGGAACTTTTGCTCTGCTGGTCCCAGACCTCTCTCTTTCTCTGCCCTCCCTTCTTGGGGAACCCATGGCCTGGGAGCTGTGAGAGCCAGGGGCAGGGAGACTATTTCCCTGGCCCTCAAAGGGGGGCTCACCATCCAGGCTGCGGCCGCTGTAGAACCCATCCAGAGAGGCTGGAACAAGAGGGGAGGGCCAAGGGCAGAGGTGAGACCAATGGGCCAAACCACTAAGGCAGGGAGTAGACTGATCATGGGAAGGATTTGTCCAAGGGGAGCCCCCGCCAGCATTTGTCTTGGTGTCACCAGGTCAGAAGGATCTGGCAGAGACTGGAGAGACTAAGGGTAACATGAAGTGGGTGTGGGCAGGGAGTTCAACACTTGGCATCTTTGCTAGATGCTCTGCTAGAGCAGCCCTGTGGGACAGGCAGGAGTTTTGGCTTTTTATTTTTTATTTTTTTAAGATTTATTTATTTGAGAGAGAGAGAGAGCATAGCAGGAGGGGCAGAGGGAGAGGGAGAGAGAATTGTAAGCAGACTTCACGCTGAGCTCAGAGCCCGACACGGGGCCTGATCCCACAACCCTAAGATCACAACCCAAGCCAAAACCAAGAGTCACTCAACCGACGGTGCCACCCAGGCGCCCCAGGGCAGACAGGAGTTCTGAGGGTGGCAGAACACTCACCAGCCCTACAGATGGGTGGGGGGTCACTCCAATGTGAAGGGTGTCCGGGCACACACTTAATGCTGGCCTGGCCCTTCAGCACATAGCCTGGGGCACATGAGAAGTGGACGGTAGCCCCTGCTGGGTGAAGCCGCTTCTCTGGACTGTGGGCACCGTTCTCTGGGGCGCTGAGGCCGTGGCATGGCTTGAGCTGTTGCACTGCAAAGTCGGCAGAGCCCAGTGAGGGCGCCAGGTCCTTAGCCTCCAGAGGTGGCATCTTTTGTCTCCTCTCAGAGGCTTCCCCTTCTACCCATCCGGCACTTACAGAGACACTTGGGGGCCCGGTCGCTCCACTTGGGGCTGCTGGCTTGACGGTCATGGCAGGTGAGGATGGCACTACCAGTCAGTACAAAACCCTGGTCGCAGATATACTGCACGGTGGCCCCCACGGGAAATTTGGGGCTAGATATGAGGCGTCGGCTGTGCTCCACATCCCCAGGGTCATGGCAGGAAGTCACTATGGGAAAGTAGCCCAGGTAGAACTCAACAAAAGCCAGTCCACCCTGGCTTTGTTCCAAGCCAGCCAATATCTTCCTGACACGTGGCTCTGCTGCCTATTATCTGTCCTTGCCATTTGGCTGGTGCATCCCTCATTTGTCCACTTCCTATCCATGAGAATCAACAAACACTGGCCATCTCCCAGGGAGGGAATATTTGAAGTGCTTGGTGGATAACCCTTTGGAAAGGTATCATCCCATCTCATAGGTGAGGAAACCGAGGCTACGAGAGCTAGAGGAAGTTCAAGGGCACTAGCTGGTAACAGCTGAAGTCTGGTTCAGAATCGAGGAGAGAGGCTCGTATCTTGCACTGAGGAGGGGAACATGGGGAACAGGTAGACTCACCTCTCTGGCAGGAAGGCAGGTCCTCACTCCAGGTTAGGTCCCACTGGCACATGAGGACACTGGATCCTACCACCTGGTAGCCAGGGTAGCACTGGTAAGTGACGACCGTGCCATGTACCAGCTCAGGCTGAGACGGGCTCTTCCAACCATTGGGGATCTCAGGCAGCTCCGGACATGTGTCATTGCGGGGCACCTCTGGGGGGGCACAGGGGCAGCAAGACGGAGGCCCTCAGCCAGCACTGAAGCGACTGTGCTAGCCTTCCTCAGCCTGGACAGGCCCAGCAACGCATTCCTTCCTGCTCAAGGGCCCCTCCTTGCCTGTCCCTGACATCATTCTCTCTCTGAGTTTCCTGGGTTATCATTTTGGCTTTGGCTTTACTTTCAAAAGCGTGTTGGCCGGTTCCCCAGTCCTGAGAGAGAGGGCCGGGTAGGGTGGGCAAATTGTCACTTCCGTTCAAGATGGTCAGAAGATAGAAACAAACCCCTTTCCTTAGTTTCTTATTTTTGTGACGAAGGTCTTCCCGCTGCCTACCCAAATCTCTCCTGCTGCAATGGAAGGCTCCCTTTCTCTGGGCCCTCAGGGAAGATGGAGAAATAAACTGGCTTCTTTCAGGGGAGAGGATACCTGGAGCTTTCCCACCTTTCCCTTGCTGGATCAGAGCACTCAGGCTCATTGCCCTGGCCTGTCTAACTCGCCATGCTTTGGGATCCATATTCGGGCATCCCCTTCCCCGGGGCAGCAGGGCAAGGCAGGGGCAACAAGCTCACCAAAGAAGTGGATGACAAAGCCCTGTTGGTAGCCCAGCACCGAAGCCCCAGGGTCTGACTGGAACTGTATGGTGACGTCGGCCATGGAGGTAAAGAGCTTGAAGTGGCCACGGGGCCCCGAGTACTGGCCCAGGACCCGGGCCGTCAGGTCGTCCCCATCATAGAAGGTAAGCACATCACCAGGGCCTATGCGCAGCCTGCGGAGGAGGACTGTCAGGGAGGGCGGGCCTGGGGACTCCAGGCGGGGCTGGGCCAGACATGGCCCCAGAGCTCAGGAGCCGGCTTGGCCTTGCCCAGCGGGCACTCACACTCGAACGTCCAGCAGGACGCGCTTGTCCTCTTCCACGTGCACGCCCCAGATGCAGTCCTGCCCGCGGCTGTAAGGCTCCGGCCAGTTGGGGGAGAGCACCACACCAGCGGAGTCTGTGATCTCCCCACTGCACACAGCTGGAAGGCAGGGGAGGCCCGGGAGGTGCGTCCCCTCCACATCCCCCCTCCCAGTGCTATGTCCTGGGGCTGCCACCTGCCCACAGGAGTGCTGACCCATGGCCGGGAGCCCCCACCTCCTCTGGCGGGGGGTGAAGCTTGAATCTCACACATCACATGGCCCCTGTGCCCCAGGCTCTGCCGCTGGCTCTGGTCCCCCACCCTGCTCCCTGCCCCCCAGGGGGGGCCCATCCACAGGTACCTACTGACCTCGGCAGGCTGGCTCTGTCTCGTTCCACTGGGGGTCGTGGGGGTCAATGCACTCGATGATGATAGAGCCCTGCTCCAAGGTGTAGCCAGGGTCGCAGCTGAACTCCACGGTGGTGCCCACGGGGTAGGAGGGGGCGCTGCTGCTGAAGTTGCCGTATTTGACAAAGGGCTCGTAGCAGTGGCCCTGCTGGAAGGCTGCAAACCAGGGGGCCCAGCCCAGCTTAGCCTCAGCCAGGCCAAACGGGACCGACGTCCTTCGGCCTCCCGCCCCAAGGCCTTTATCTTCCTGACTACAAATGCATGTCCTAGGCTTGCAGCGGGGGCAGGATGCCCAGAGCACCATACCCTACCATGCTTGGGAGGCAGGCTTGATCACCATTGTATTCCCAGCACCTAGTTTTGTGCTTCATACACACAGGGCACTCAATAAATGGTTTTTTTGAGTGAATGAATGAATGAATGAATGCATGCATGCATGCATGAGTGGTTCTAGAATGTCTCTTGCTGCAATTTTCCTTCTCTAAGAGTTGGGGCCTTTTTTGCTCTTCAAATTCTAGAGGATTCATTTTCTTGGACTAGAGAGCCTGGGTCCAGGCAGGGGTCTCCTGCAAACATGGGGTAGGAATCCCCAAGGCCTGGAACGGAGGGGTAGGGAGGGGGCCTAAGTGTTAGGTGAGCAGGGGCTAAGTTGGAAGGAGCGATGAAGGAGTGGAAGTGGGCGGGTGAGAGGAGAGGCCCCAGGCTTGAGCCCTCCACCCCCGCGAGGCGCCAGCAGGCTCACCCTCATAGCGCAGGGCCATGCCCGCCGCTGCCCCACTGCTGTCCGTGCTGAGCTCCACGAAGAAGTGTCGGCCGGAGCTGAGCAGCCCCTCGATGGGCAGGTACTCCACCTCGTAGGAGTCATACACTGGAGGGGCCTCCACGTTGTCTCCGTTGCGGATGATGAGCCTGGGCCAGGAAAGCAGCAGAGGTGCGGCTGGTCTCACTGCCCTGGCTGGGGTGCAGCCCCCGGGCTCGGGTCCATCTGCAGCTGGGGCACTAGCCGGCCGGGCCCTCCCGTCCCCCCAGGGCTCCCCTCACCGGTCGTCATCCTCCGCCAGGGAAACCTTCTCGAAGTGCAAGTGCAGCCGCTGGCCTTCCGGGGCCTCAAGCAGCCAGTGGCAGGTGAGATTGTGGCTGTAGTTGCCCGGGAAGCCCGGGGAGATGAGGCGGCCCGTGGTGGCGTTGCGGGTCACTCCACCGCAGGCGGCTGTGAGACAGGGCCAGGACTGTGGGCTGGATTCTGGACCCTAGATCCACTGGATGCTGGACGGCCTACCAAGCCTGCCCGCCCACCCCAGCTCTTGTGCCCTCTGCGCCTCCATGGTCCCGGAGGTCAATCCTTGGCCCCTGGGACCCTGCAGCCCCAGACAGCCCAGTTTCCAGAACCCTAACCTTTCACACCCCTGGGATTATTCACGTGCAACTCCTTTGACTGCGGTAGATCTGGCCACGTGGCCCTGGGTAAGTCACTTTCCCTCTTGGCTGACTCCTCTGGGACGCTTTCCCCGACTGCCTCCAGGCAGCCCCTTAAAGCCCCTTACCCAGGGGCTCCAACCTTCTGGGTGTATCTGCTGTTTCTACCTCCTGCCACTTTCCTAAAACTAGTTATTGTTTGGATATGTCCCTTCACTAGGACCCCCCTGGGGCGGAGGCCAGGTCTTTTCAGGCCAGGCACAGAGTTGGTATTCAGTGTTTGTTGAATAAAATGAATGAGTGGATGTAAAACAGAGGGCAGGACTAGCTCTGGCCTGACAAACATCTGGTGTACCCACCATCCACCTCCAAATCTTATGGCCTCAGCAGATATTGCTAGCCAGGACCTGGCCTCGCTTACTTACACCATCGTTCCTGGGCTGACCCCTCTGGCCTGGGACTTTCCTCTTTCCAAGGGGAGGCTGAGTAGCCCACCCAGCCCCATCGCTGAAGACTTCTGGATTACTTGGCCACCAGGTCCTGGCAGGTGAGCGGGGCCAGAGAAGGGGTTTCAAAGGCAAGAGGAGTCCAAGCAGCACTTTCCTCTCCTGGACACACAGCTCTGGACTCTGCCTGCTTTCAGAGACTGGGCTGCCCTGGCCAGAACACAGCACCCTTGTCTTGAGATGTTCAAGATGGCAGAATATTTTAACTTAATAAGGCTCCTGGGGAGGGGCTTGTGGTGAGTTTCTTCTCCACTTCTCTGCAGGGAGGACAAGACCCACCTTTCTGCTTGGTCTCAGAACGGAACTGCCCCATGAATGTGATCATGCCTACCCTTCACTTAAATTTGTCTGCGGTTCCCTGTTACCCCTAGGTCATCCAAGCTCAAGGTGGCCTTCAAGCCCTTTATGAAGCCGGCTTTCTCCTGACTCGGCTTCAGCCCCATCCCCCATGTGCTCATCAGGCACGCCTTGTCATGGCCTCACTCCGGCCTGCTTTGTGCATTCCACACCTTTGCATATGCTGTCCCAAGAATCCACTCCACTTCCCTGAGCTAACATTCTTGTCGTCCTTCCATGCTCTCTCCCTGGGAAGCTTTCTTTGCCTCCTTCCTCATTTTGGAGCAGCTCTCCCTCCCTTGGATCCTGACCATGCCCTGAATTCACCCCATCACAGCACGGTCTGCACAGAACTTGCTGCATGCTGGTTTCCCCACTTGCCAGAGAGCTCCGAGAGGTCAGAGACCACATCTGGCTTATTCACCTCTGCTTGTGCCTAGCACCCAGGAAGAGTTTATAAAATGACATAAGGTTCAAGAGCCCGAGCTATTTAAAAAAAAAAAAAAAGAAAGAAAGAAAGAAAAGATGTCCAGGCTGCCTTTCGCACTGCAGATTAAATACTTCATCTTCTTTCTGCCAAGAAGCCCCTCCCCCTGGTAGCAATCTCAGACTTCCTGATCGTCCAGGCCCAGAACCTGGGAGGAAGTCTCCTTCCACTTGTCCCCCTTCACTCATCAGTGTCTCTGGGACTTCTTCCCTCGTCTCTATTCCCAAAGTCACTGTCAAGTTCAGAGTCTCTTGCCCGCCTGGCCTCCTGGCCTCCAGACACCACCTGGCTGGCTCCCCTGAGGAATAGTTCTGAGCTCCTCCCCAGCTGTTTTCTGAGTCCCTAAACACAGCCTCACCTTCTTGCCTCTGTGTTAACTGCCTGCACTCTTCCCTCCATTAAAATGTCAAACCTTCAATGTCAGTTCCCCCAGGAAGTCTCCTAAAGACCCAACTAAGAATGGTTGCTTCCTCCCTGCCTAAGTCACTTTATGTCTCTTCATTGGTGCTTTTTACTTCCTGCTCTGGAAATTGGTGATCCATGTGCTTCCTTCTTCCCCCATTTCCCGGAATTGTGGGCTCTTTGAGGGCACGGTCCCTGTTTAATTCAGCTCTATATACCGTGGTGCCTCGATACAGGAAAAGCTCAATATGTGGGGTTGGATCAATGCTACAGAGGTATGTGACCATTTTCTGGTTTCCTTATGGAGAGCGAATGAAGGTTCCAGACAGCAACCGAGAGCAAGGATAAGCCCCCCACCCCTTACTCCTCTGTTTAGCACTGAGTCCCCTGGAACCACTTACCAATACAGACAGGCTCCTGGAAATCCCAGAAGGGCTGGGTGGCATTGAGACAGGTGAGAAGCCTGGCACCCTTCAGCTGGTAGCCAGTGACACAGCGGAAGCGGGCGCTGCCTCCTGGGTGGAGGCTGGTGACAGTCACAGCTCCATAAGCAGGACGCCGGGGAAAGTGGCAGCTCAGGAGGTAGGCTACAGAGAGAGAATGTGTGTGTGTGTGTGTGTGTGTGTGTGTGTGTGTTGGGGGCTGAGTCATAGCCAGGGCATAGCCAGGGCTGAGTCATAACAAGGGGGCTGAGTCCTGCCACAGCCTGCCTGGAGGTGTCACTCAGGACTGGAGGAAGCATCGGGAATTCCAGGAAAGACTCTGATGCCCTCCCCAGAAGAGGCCAGCAATATTTCCAGCAGCCTGGGCTGGTGAGTGGAGCAAGCGCAGAGCTGGAAGTTAGGAGGCTTGGGTTCTGATCCAAGCTTTCTGACGCTTTTGGCAAGTTTTTCAGCTTTTCTGTGTCCCAGTTTCTCATTTGTTAAATGAGGTTCAAAATGCCAGGCTACCTATGGGGTTATTAAGAGAATAAAGGGGATAGTATTTTATTCAGCTTGGTATCTCTGGAATCCAGCTGAGAGCACATCTTTAAGGAAGGTTTATTGAATGACTTAGAGATGTGAAAGCACTTGAAACAATGACAAGTCTATCCTGATGTAAAGTATTGATACTATTTTTCCTATAGGGGATGGCTATGAATTACAGCCAGAATGACTGAAGTCAGACAGTAAAAGCTTTCCCAGTATTCACTGGCAAGGACTGTGGACTCCTTTTAAAAACAGGATGGGGCGAGGGTGGGGAGGTAGGACACGCCTTCTTTGGAAGTTGAGGGAAGGAGAAGTTGCCTTGGGAAGCTTCATAACTTTTGGAATTGTCATAACAAGTATGACCAAATGGTGGCAGCAAATCCCACAAAACAACCTGGAAAGGCCCACCCCGGAGCCAAGCCCAGGCGATAGCTAAAAATTGGGGTCAGGGATTGGGTCCCAGAGGGGGAAAGAAGGCCGGAGGGGTCAAGGAGAGAGGCAGAGTGAAGGCTTGGGCTACAGAGTCTGAAAACCCGTGAGGGTCATAAGAGGGATGGGGATTGTCTCGACTGAGGATCTTGGGGTGGAGGGGCCCACCCTTACTGATGGCACCAGGTGGGTGGGAAGAGAGGTCTAAGCAGGTCCAGAGGTCCTCGGCTAGCCTCTGTGTGATTCGTGTGAATAGAAAAAGAGGCCGCCTCTGGGAAGAACAGGATCCAGAAATGAGTTTCATGATTTTCACCCATCCTGGCTATCATCACTGGGTTTGTGAAAGGGGAGAGGATGATTCTTACTCTTCCCTCTCTCATGGCCAATGAGTGGTTACTTGTGGTTGGCAGGCACAACAGGGCAGCGCTTAGGGGATGGGTTCTGGGGTCTGACTGCCTGGGTTTGAAGAACACAGACTCCCCTACTTGCTGTGCCACCTTGGGCAAGTTACCTAACTTCTCTGTGTCTCCTTTTCCTTGTTTACCCACTCATTTCGAGTACTGCATCCACTGTTGTTACATGAGAGGTTAACTGAGAGGACATATGCGTAATTCCTGGCACAGAACAAGTACCAAATGTCCCAGCCTGCTGTTATTGTTCGTAATCTTGATTGATAAAAGCACCTCACATCTGCAGGCACCTTCCAGCTTCTAAAATGCCTTCACACTCTTACTTGAGGCCTACAACATGCTTGGGAGGAAGGAAGGCAAGGTATGGGTTATTAACTCATTTCCCAATAATGAAAACTGAGGTTCAGAGAGACTGGGGGACTTGCCCTGATCACACGGCCAGTAAGTGGTAGAGAGGGCGCTTGAAGATCCTGGCTCTAGAGCCCATTGCTTTCCATCTCCTCTCTCCCATCTGCTTCCCCTGGTGAAGTAGAAACCAGGGTTCAGGAGTCAGAGGAACCCATGAGTTCTAGACAAGGCTGCCCTGGGTGGTTGGTGAGGGTGGCCCCTCACAGTGACCTGGGGAGAGACCCCCGGCCAGAACAGGATAGGGAAAAGAGTGTGGGGGGCACCCCAACCAGAGTGCAGGGAGGGGGGTGACACCCAGACAGGTCTAGGTCATGAGCCAGATGTCCTTATATCTTTTCTGTGGTTCTTATCACAACTCTGGGAAGGAAGGTCCCCCATTTCACAGATTAGGAAACTGGGCTGGGATGAGGTGAGAGCAGGAGGTTGGGGGCAGATGAGGAAGCCCCCAGACTCCATAGTGGCCACTTCCCAGGAGGAGCGTCCTCCTGTTGCCATGACTACCGTTCCCAGGGAGCCTGTATGACTGCAATCTGTTGAGCTATTTTCTCCCCAGCGTCTGTTTCTGGGGCCAAGTCCAGTGCCAGGAATGCTCAGGAGGGAGGAGGGGCGTGCCTGGCAGGGCCCTCTGCCTCCTCACACTGCCTGAGGCTGTGGGAGGGGAGTTGGAGCCCGGTTCTGCAGATGAGGCCCTTGTGGGGGCCCATCCTTGTGATCTCCAACATTATCTTGGATAGCTCCGGCAGTGATGTGGGTACTAGTCCCCTCGCCCCCTCTTCTGGCACCCTTTTTCTCCAGCCCGGGGAGACACGCGTGTGAGCACATGCTCCTCCTGTTCCCATCTCTGGGATCAGGGCTAATTACAGCCTATAATTAGGGGAATTACACTCATTAAGGAAAGAGCTGATCATTGACAAAAACTGGGCCGAGGAGGGAGGGCTTCTGGGAGCTGAGCAGAAGGCAGGGCTGGGCCAGCTCTCCCAGCCCCTCCTTGGGGTCTGCACCCCTCGCTGGGCCTCCAGCTCACTGCCTTTCAGCCACCTTTGTCTGGCCCAACAGAGAGAAGGTCCAGGGTTTTGTGCAAAGGAATTTGCGGCAAGAGAGAAGGTTACCGTGCCGTGAAATTATGCCCGCTGCTAGGGAGGCTTGATGAGCCATTAGGGAGGCTGGCCGGGCCGCCTAGATGCTCACCCTTGTCTCAGCTGGCCCCCTGCCTCTGCCGAGCCCCTGGCCAGCCCCTGCCCACCGCCAGGCTCCCTGCTGCCACGCCAGACTGCGCTCCCAGTTTGGGTGGAGAGGCTAGGGATGGGCAAGTGCTTCTTAGGTGGGTTCCAAACATCCCCATCTCCAGTGCCTGTCCTCCTCCCCGGGCTGTGGACCAAGCAGGGCTGCAGGATCGGTCCCCGACAATGCAGGGCAATGCCATAATTGTTCACACTGATTATTTCCCCATTAGCACTCCCCAGTCTGAACTGGTTGCCCTGTCAAGAAGACTTTGCCTGGGGGAAGGGGGCCAGGAGAGATGCTGATGGAAGAGGGGCAGAGGCAAACCCCCTTTCCTCCCTTTCCCATCCTGCCATCTCTTTAATACTTGTTTCTGGTTCCTTCACGGAACACGCTAAGTTCACGGAACGTGCTAAGTATTAAGCACTTCACATGAACCCTTTTGTTTAATCTTCCTCATGACTTTATGGAGTAGGCATATTGGTCACGTGGTACAGCAAAGGAAAAGGAGGGTTAGAGAGGTCCAATGACCTGTCCAAGGTCAACAGCCAAAGGGAAGGAGATTAAGACACAGATCTGCCCATCTCCTGAGTCTGTGATTTTCCCATTGTATCTTGCCACTCCCCTATTTCCAGAGGTGTTCTGAGCTGACTGGGGCATGAGCCTGGTCTAGGGTGGGTGAGGCGGTTCAGGAAGGCCAGATTGGTTGCTAAGGACCTCCAGATGGTCACTATCAAGCCCCTTTCACCTTGACCCCCTTCCATTTTGAAGAGAGGGCTTCTATTGTTATTGCCTATTTCAGTGTCTGCCTCCCCTAGAGATTCTGAATTCCTTGAGGTCAAGGACTTGGAGGATTCATCCTGATATTGCCAGTGCCCAGCACAGCGTAGCAGAGAGCAGATACCCAGGAAGAGTTTACTGAATGAGTGAATGAGTAAGTGGCAATGGGCACCTCAGGGCTAGCAGGTTCTGTGTCAGGCCCCCTTCACAAACAGTTCTCTGTAGGGTGGTAGGTGGAGGAGGGAAGGTTCTGGAGGTGTCAGATGTGCAATAATCACCTTTAGTTGTACCGAGTGTCACTGGGCGCCTGTGCCTGCCCCCCTGACTCCCCACCCCCACACCTATAATAGCACCAGAGATCCCCAGGAGGGCACCCAGTCTGGGCTGGTTCTTCCCCCAGCTGCCCAGGCCTACCTTGGTAGTGGAAATGGAAGGTGCCAGGCCCAGCAGGTGGTGGGAGGCTCTGGAACCTCAGTGCCGCTTGGTGGGTGGGGCTACGGATGACTTGGCCCCTCAGTAAGAAAGACTGGTTGGCCAGGGGCAGCGGGTCAGGCCCCCCCAGGCCCTCCACAGTCACCGTCTCCCCCTCTCGGAGGCTGATGTTCTGGACCTGCCATGGGATAGACAGTGCAAAGCGGAGCAGTCAGGCTTCCTCCTGCTGACTGAGCCCTGCCGCCCACAGACTCCCTGGGGCTCCAGGCATGGCCCATCCTCAGGGCGGCTTGGCCACTGGAGCCTCCAGGCCCTGAGCTGGGCACTTGAGCACAGGAAGAGCTCATTTCACCTTCCCAGTAACCCTGCGAGAGGGGATCTGAAGTTCATATCCAAGGTCACATAGAGATTATTAGCAGAACTGGAATTTGCAAGCATGTCTTTCTGTCTCCAAAGCTTTTCAATGACACCAGGATACCAGCTGCGTCCTGTCCCTTCACTTCTCTGGGCTCAGTTTTCTCATCTGTAAAGTGGGCATGGAGCAGGTGTGTTGAACTAGAGGGTGTCCAAGGGCCTGGCCAGCCATGTGAGGTCTTTTAAGCATCAGAGCCACGGGCCCAGCTTCCCCTGGAAGCCCCCTATTGGATGCCTCACAGGCACCCCACCCCCAGCCCGCCTCATACTGAGCCACTCTCCCAGCCCCCCTCCACCAGCAGCTTCTCTCTCCATCCACCTGCACGCCCAAGTTCGAAACTGGCATCTTGCCTCTTCCCTTACACCCCACAGCCAATCAGTCATTCAGCCCGGTCTCCTGGACCCAGATCTTTTTACTACTCTTCATCCCCCCTGCCACTTCCCAGCTCCTCGCTACTATTGCTCACCTGGAGTGCTGCAGCAGCCTCCTGGCTGGCCTCCCTACCTCCAGGGCTTCACCCACTCCTCCCTCCTCATAAATACTTTCTGAACTGCACCCAGCTAATAGCCCCGACCTGTGGCCGACCATCCGAACATAGTGAAATCCTTTGGTGGTGCTCCACTGAGCCCTCAAAGCCCCCACTATCTGGTCCAAATGCCTTGCTCTGGCCCTCAAGGCCCTGCCCACCTTGGCCTCTGCAGACTGCTCAGCCAGCCTCACTTGCCCACACTGCAGTCAGAGGCTACACTTTACCTCCAGGCCTCTGGGCATTTACATATGCAGGAAAAGCCCTCTCCTCCTGCCCTCCTGGTGAAGCTAGTCATTCTTTCAGATCCCAGGACCACCACCCTTAGCCTCCCAAGCCAGGCCAGTCAGTTCTTCTGCCTTAAGCCCTCCCCACCTGTCCTCTCTGCTCTTCTCCATTAAAGCCCAGGGGGGCATTTGGGGTCACAACGCCCTCTTCATTGGCCAACCGCAATAAAGATGTGTGGAGAGAGTGAATGCATGGACCCCTGGAAGTACATTCTTCACCAGATTCCTGTGAGCTGAGGAGCACAGAGGATGGATGCTGAGCCCAGACGGGTTGGAGGAGACAGCCGCGCTCTGGGCCCCTGAGACCCTGCGTGCTGACAACAGATGTGCCCCCAGGGACTTCTCTGCCCGGGAGAAAAGACCCAGTGCATCTTTGGGGCCCAAGAGAAGGCTCAAGGCAGGGTGCTAGGGCAGCAGTGTTGGCCCTCCGTGAGGAGACTCCCTTATAGGGCACATTCGGGTGGCGGCGGCCTGACCATCTGCTGGGGACATTCCTCAGGGAATTCCTGCCGCAGGCAGAGGCTGGATGAGGTCCCTTCAAACTTGGAGATTCTACGATTCTAGAGTTGGGCAAACAAGACTCACACACGTGGAATCTGTAATTATCGAGAGATGCCAGGCAGCATATAATTCTGCCTTAAGTGGCACTGAATGCGTGCAGCAGGAATCCTGGGGCGGGGCAGGAGCGGCTCAGGGAGAGTCCGAGAGGGCCTTAGGGGGGCTGGACCGGGAGCGGGAGGAGGAGGGAGGGAGGACGTCCCCGCAGGGAAGTGACTAAGGAGGCAAAAGCAGAGAAGCAGAGATGAACTTAGCGTTTTTCCTAGTTGCCGTAAGTATCCTTTGACCTGTAGCTTCCAGCCTGTGACCCCACTGCTCTGTCATCTGCAGGGACAACACAGCAATCACAATCAGCATTCCTGGAGCACCTACAGCCGTGGAGCCCTGTTCTGTTTACAGGCATTACTTTCTCCCTGCCACACTTCCGTAAGGTGTGCGGTAAAATCCCCAGGAGTAAACCGAGGCTCAGAGAGGCTAAGGAACTGGCAAAAGGTCACCAAGGTGTTAAGTAGCAGAATCTTGCCTTGCTGGAGGCAAAGGCAACTCCTTCCCTCCCGGCCTGCTGCAGCTGTCACCGGCAGACAGACATCCTGACGGCTGGATGTTTATTCCCAGACCCCAGGCCCACCAGCTTTAGCAGTGGGGGTTCGGTCAGACCGGGCTTTTTCCAAGAGGTTGAGATTTATGTTCCCACCAGCTATCCTTCCAACCCTCCCCCCCGCCCAAGAGGCCTGTAAGGCTGGGAAAAGTGGGAGCTGAGGCTTATGGCTCCCTCCAGCTAGCCTGGCCCCCAGCACAGCCTGGTGGTGAGGGCTGCCACGAGCGTGGGATGCAGTGGGCCTGGGTGGCCCGGGGCTCACAGCCAGGAGGCACCCTGTTCTCAGCTAGAGGCTGTCTGTGCAGCTCTAGTCCCCTGGGTTTCAAGCACCCACTTGCCGGCCTGCCGCAGTGGCTGCAATGTAATTTGTCACTTGTTTGAGGGCCAGGCCTGACAGGGGCCAGATAGGGCTGAGTGTTGGACAAGGAGGGTGATGAAGTCTTGATGCAATTTGCAGGCATCCGAAGAGCTTGGGAGACTGAAATGTCAGCTCTGCTCACAAGGGCTGTCTTCCCACACCCCTAGCCTGTGACAAGGGGTGGGGGAGCTGGGGGCCAGGTAGGGGGAAGCTAGAGCAGAGGGAGGTGAGGGCAATTCCCACAGGACCCTGGGCTGTCTAGCACTGCCCGGCTTCCAGCTGACCATGAGGTCAATTCAAGGAAGGAAATATAACCACTTTGAGGGGGCCAACTCCTTCCTGAATGGGAGGTGGGGAGGAGTTAGGTTGCCCTCTGCCAGCCCCCCAGACCATCAGACTCGACTGGCCTGTCTGTCCCCATCAAAGCCGCCAGTCAGGTCTCCAGAACAGGCCCTAATGGTGTGACTCATAGGTGGGATGGTGCCATAATCCCCCGAGTAAAATCCTGCACAGGCAGGGGAGCTCAAGAATGACTCCAGTGTGGGGGCGCCTGGGTGGCTCAGTCATTAAGCGTCTGCCTTCAGCTCAGGTCATGATCCCAGGGTCCTGGGATTGAGCCCTGCATCAGGCTCCCTGCTCCGCGGGAAGCCTGCTTCTCCCTCTCCCAGTCCCCCTGCTTGTGTTCCCTCTCTCACTGTGTCTTTCTCTGTCAAATAAATAAATAAAATCTTTAAAAAAAAAAAAAAAGAATGACTCCAGTGTGTGAGCCTCACCCCCAGAAGATGGCGACTGGGCCTGTGTCAGAGGACACACATGGGTGTTGGTGACCAGGAGAGCGCAGGGGAGCAGGGCCTGTGAGCAGCTCCCTCAAACACATGGCATGGCACACGTGGGCCCTCATTCCCACGTTCTCCCCCACATACGTGCACCTCCTCACACGTGCTCCCTCATTCACATGCTCTACAAAATCCACGTGCTCCCCCACACCCACGTGCTCCCCAACTCCCCACGTGCTCCCTCACACCCATGTGCTCCCCCACCTCCACGTGCTCCCCCTCACCCATGTGCTCCCCCACTCCCCACAGCAGTAGAATCACAACTTTTCCCATGAGACTATGGTTTTCAAAGCTCTTTCACACCCGTTATCCTTTCAGATCTCACAGAACCTCAGTAGGGGAGGCAAAGCAGATTGTATTTACTTCCGCTCTATAGATAAGGGAACCTTGCCATCAGAAAAGTTGAGAGTTCCTCTCTGTGTCATGTAGTGCATCCAAAGCAAAGCCAGGATTCTGGACCAGGACCCCCAATTCCTGGCCTAGTGCTTTATCTTCATGCATAGCATCCCAGGCCCTGCCCCCAGACTGGAGGAATTCCAGGTGGGCATCTTACAGGAGCAGGCAGGGCTGAGCTGAGGAAAGGGATTGGGGTAGAGCCCCCAACAGTCCCCAAATGCACTGCCTCTTCGGATTCGCCACACCTGGGCCAATCTCCTGGGCCAGGGGAAGAAGAGGGCTCTTGAGTCCTGGAATCAACTTCCAGCTCCATCATTGACTAGTTGAAAGGTCCTTGGGAAAGTCACATGACCTTCTGAACCCCAGTTTTCGTGTGTGGAATGGGATGGTCATACCCACTGGTTAGGGTTGTAAGGATTAAGTTAGATCCCAGCTGTAAGGGGCTCAGCTCAGCTGAGCAGTCCTCTTCCCCTTTCTTGGGGAGACCTGGGCTCTACCTTGGTAAGACTAATGCTTTTGCCATGGTGATAGCTGGCTGTCGACCCACCTTAGCCTCAGCTCTCTCAGGGCTCTGCCTAGGAGGCACTGTCGCTGGGAGCCACCCTCTCTGTGGGCCGGGTTCTGCAGCTGCTAGGAGCAGAAAGCAGGGTCAAGAGCTTGAGGGGCCACGGCCCAGTCTGGCCTACGAGGGAGCTTCCTGAACCCAGGAGAGGAGACACGCTCAGAAGGACTGGCTAGGAGCGCCCTTCTGCATCATCTGGTTCATCTCCTTTGACAGAGAAGGAAACAGTTCCAGAGAAAGCCAGGGACTTTGCCAGTCACCAAGAGACGGGCTGCAGAGGCAGGGCTGGAAGCCCAGTCCCACAGGACAGCCTCTGTGCCTGTCCACAAGCCCTTATGGGAAAGAGTCTACTTTACGGATAGGGAGAGGGGTCTAAACGCGTGGGGCCAGACCTGCCTGCACCTCTGTAATTCCTCTCAGACGAGCCTTTCAGGAGCCAGAAAAGAGGAGGTTGCCCAGAAATCTCACCCCGTTGACCCACCACCCTATTGGTGTCCCCATCAGGCCTGGTCCTGGTGTTCTGGCTATCAACCTGGCAGCCGGCCTCTGGCGTGGGAGAGCTGTGTTCCAACGGGGACACCTGGGGCACTAGGGTAGGGACTATGGGCAGCTGTGCCCAAGCTCCAGATGGTACAGGGAGCAGCCAAGCCACGATGGAGACTGGCAGTGGGAAGGCTCTTGGGATGCCAAGTGCAATGAAAGGCACATGCCAGGCCCATTTGAAAGGCCTGGAGCCCTCAGGGGAGACCGGCTGCCTGAAGCAGGGATGGGACCCACATGGGCCAGGGGGCTTGTGCCCACCCATCCTGAAGGGGCTTTTCTAGACCTCTCAAGAGAGCCTAGCCCAGTGCCTGACCCCAGCTGAGACAGGCAAACCTCCTCTGATGACAGAGGACCTGAGCGGGCTTCCTCCCCGTGGGCAGCTCGGACCCTTGGCCTCAGCGCACAAATCACTGCAACAGCCTGGGGGAGGAGAGGGCAGGGGAAGAAGCAGGTTATGAGGGGCTGGAGTCCAAGACATGGAGAGCTGGGGAGTTAGGGGTTCTGGAACCCCTGAACCTGTTCCTCATAAAAAGGGGCCCCAGACCTTAGCCAGAGCTATGGTCACATCACATGGCAGAGGCTCAGCATGGTGTCAGGGAGGTGATTTGTGGGTTCTTTACATGCTCCTCTCCTCCCATGGTTTCTCCCCCCACCCCCCACCCTGGATTCCATCCCTTCCACCTACCCTGGACCGTCCCTGTGAGTTCGCAGAGGGGAGGCAGGGGCTCACCCACAATGGAGGGAAGCCACAAGCCTTTCCCCAAGTCTGAAAGAGCCAGGGCGGGCACCTTCTCAGCCTTTCCAGCCACCTCACCCATTCCATCCCCCACTGCCCAGGGCAGACAAGCGCTGCTTTCAGGCCCAGCCTCTGGCAGGAGTGCAATCCGGAAGCCCCTAGGCTCACCTCCTGCTCCTGGGCAATAAAAGTCACCTGTCCCATCCTGCCCTGGTAACCGTCAATGGCCAGTCCGCCTTAGGCACGCTTCCCGGTCCAGGCGTGTCGGTTGACCTCTCCTTTGTCAGGCCCCAGAGCAGGTATCACGGCCTCTGGAAGGCCCCCTCTGACCCTCCAGGCTGGTGAAGTGCGCCCCATCCCGGCATTCCCACTCCATCCCAACGGCGCTGAGTGTTCTCTGGTCAGTGCTAAGGACTTCCGTCTCCCCCAGGAACCGTGTCCAGCTCCTGGCACAGAGCCTGCCACGTGGTAATTGCTCCATTTATATTTGCAGAGCAAATTCATTCATCAAAAAGCGCTAGTTAATGGTTAACTGAGTGACCTTGGGCAGTTCCCTTTCTTTGCTGGTCTCAGTTTTCCCAACTCTCCGTGGGTAGTGGTCTGCGGCATCAGTGATTCAGGTCCCCAAGTGACCTGGGTGGTGTGGCCAGGAGGCCCAGTAGGGGCCGGGGTTGCAGATCTGGCCCCAGAAGGAGATGAACCGTAACCCTTGCTTCCAGCCCTGGCTGATGCTGTCCCCCCCTGCCCGCCCCCTGGCCCTTCCTGCCGTGACCTCAGACTCTAATTCAGGCCATCAGGGCCAACGGGAGCCCCCAAGGACACAGTGGTGGGGTAGAGGGGTGTGCTAGCTTCTGCCTGCCACATTTCCAGACAGCAGTCCAGGGCTGTGGCAGGTCTTCATCTCAAGGTTGCCTGGTAACAGCTTTTGCATTCTGATGAAAAAAAAAATGTGGCAGCACCAGACAACAGACACAGGGCTTGTAAGAGGGGGGTGGGCATCCAGGGTGGGGCTGGTGCCCGGGGCCAGGGCTGGAGCAGGCAGAGCCAGCATCTTGCCCCACTGCGGCGAGTACCAGGACTGGGCCCAGCCTGGCCCGGTGGGCTTCGGTGGGCTTCGGTGGGAATGGTGGGGGGCCCCCAGCCTGGCATCTGCCCTTCCCACCCCCTTCCCCACACCTGCAGCTGGCGCCTTCCACCCGGTGAGCCACAGCCGGTGCCACCTCTCATTAGGTGATGATTTTACATTAATTACCTTAATTAAGCAGCACTGAGTGCTAATGGCTCGGGGTGGGGGGGTGGCTGCTCCTAATTACCCTCCCTGCCAGCCCAGAGCAAGGGTCCAAGGCTTGGCAGAATGGGAGCAAACAGTCACAGAAGGAAGGGGACGGACCCCCCCGTGGTGGGAGAGGGTCCCCCCTCCTCTGGGCCTGGCTCAGAGACCTGGCCTTGATATCCCCGGGACAGGTGTAGCTGGCTCCAGGCCCAGAACCAGGGGCTTTGGGATGGGTGGGGAACAGGCTGAGAGCTGGGAGCAGCCAACACTGCCCTGTTTCCCGGACTCCTCCTCTGCCCCCTTCCCTCTGCTCCCCAGTCACCTGCCTGATGGCCTCAGCTAGGCCGAATGTCTGCCCCTACCTCCATTCTGTCTCCAGACTCAGGCTACCGTCACCTCCTTCCTTCTCTCCTCCATCCATTTGTGCATTCATTCAGCCAGTCCACGGAGACCCCATTCTGGGCCCTGTGCTCCAGGGTACCCCTCAAGGAGCTCACAGTCTAGCTGGGGATGTGGCCGGCTATTAACAAACTCGTAGGATGGGGCATCAGGAAAGAAGTCACAGAGAAAGCGACACCAAGAGTCCTGGGAAGGGATAGTGGGATGACTCTTCTGGGCAGAGGGACCAGCACATACAGTTGGGGCTTGTGGGGAAAGTGGGCTCGGCCCATCCAGTTAGCTGCAAGCTGCTCAATGCAAAGTGGGGGGTGGGGGGGTGGGGGGCAGATTATGAGGGAGGGAGTGGCTAGACACAGGCCAGAGGGACTGGCCTTGGTTCAGAGGCCTCTGGGGAGGTATGGAGGGGAGGACTGATTTCATATGGGAAAGATGACTGCAGTGGAGGGGCGCCTGGCTGGCTCAGTCTGTACAACATGCGGCTCTTGATCTCGGGTCATGAGTTCAAGTCCCACGTTGGGCGTAAGAGCTTACTTAAATAAAATAAAATAAAATAAAATAAAATAAAATAAAATAAAATAAAAATAATAATAAAAAAAGGGACTAAGGTGGAGGCAGAGGACAGTGGGGGCAAGTAAGACTCAGGGAAGAGAGAGAGAGAAGGGCCAAGTTGGCCTCACCATGCACAGCACGGTGGTGGCCCTGCGCCATGTTTCTGAAGGGTTAAGGTGTCCGTCTCTGAGGTCAGGAGTGGTGTGGCAAGTGTGTTTGGGGGAGCAAAAGGGAAGAATTGGCTTTGAGGCACGTGGAGGGGGAAGAGGCTGTGGGACATCCATGAGGACCTGTGGGCTCAGGGTTGAGGATTAAGAGAGAGTCTTAATCCCAAGGGAGGGATGAGATGGCCCAGGGAGGCAGGGGGCAGGAGGCTGGGGCTGGGGGTCTGACTCGCCCACCAGATGGCTCTCTCTGGTGGTGCACCGTGTCTGTCTTCCTCAACTCTGCAGCACAGGAGCCAGCAGGGCCTGGCCCAGAGGAGCTGCTCAGGGAGTATTTGCTGAAGGAATGAGTGAGTGAATAATTCAGTCAATGAGGCCCCTGGCTCTTTCAGGCCCAACCACGAAGTCCTGCATTCTTGCTCCCCAGCCACGTAAATTCAGACACTCACCCACTCCCCTGCTCATCCAAGAGTAGGGCCCTCCTCAAGCTCTCCTGAGCTCCTGATCAAGCCCCTGGCAACAGTAGCTCTTCACTCCCTGGTGCGTAGGGCAGAAGCTGGCCAAGTTTTAGGCCCAGCCCTGGCTCTAGGCCAACTGATGCCCCTGAGCATCCCCACCTCTCCCAGTAGCCAGCACCTTTCTGGAAAAATAACACACTAGCTCCGGCTTTGTCCCTGTGGGAACCAGGTCTCTTACCTTGATTTCTACACCATAGCCAGGGTAGACGGTAATGTAGTAGAAACAGTCCAGGCCGGCATCTGTAGGTGAGCTGGGGGCCGTGGGGGAGTCCAGAGAGCCCTCCGGGCCTGAGAAATTCCAGCTACAAGGGCCTGGGAGGCAGGAGGAAATACAAGGCTAAGCCCAGCTCTGGTGATGTTGGTTCAACTAAGGCTGACCAGTGTGTGTGTGTGTGTGGTGAAGCCCAGCTCTTGGGGTGTCTATTTCCCTGTTGAAAGAAGGGGACCACCTTTTCCTGAGCACCTACTAGGTGCATTCTTATCTCATTTGTCACAATGGCTCAATGAGGTGGGTCTTACCACCATTTTACAGATGAGGCTTGGAGAGGTTCAGCAAAATTCCTAGGGTCTGTTGTCATTGCTTCCAATTGGGATTTGAACCCAGGCCATCCAGCTCCCACCCACCTGCCTCCTGCAGGCTGGCCCTTGGTGCCAAAGGGCAAGGCAGGCTGGCATAGTGACAGGGCAGAGGACTATAGGGCCCCGCGGGTCCCCCATCCCCCATTTCCAGATCTGCAAGCCAGCAGGGAGCTGACCTGGTGGCTGGACGGTGGTGATGGTGGTAGTGATGATGGTGGTGGTGGTCTCCTCATCGTCCCCTGATGCTGTAGAGGTCATGATGGCTCCCTCCGTCCCGAGCCCCAGGGTCTGGGACCTGACCTCTGGAGCCCATGGCCTGCCCATATCTCCAGGACCCTCTTGGGTCGGAGTCCATGCTCTGCTAGGGGGTGTGGTACTGGGCCTTTCCCCGGGGCCTGGGCTGGGCACAGGCGGTAGGGGGGCTGTGATGCGAAGCACAGGGGACTCTGACTCCAGGCTCCAAGGTCTTTCTCTGGCCTGGGGCTGAGTGGGTGCTGCAGCCATGGCTGGAGTCGGGCTGGTGAAGACAGGACGGCTGTCCTGGTTGGCCAGGCGGGGAAGGGGACTCGGGGTGAACGGTGTTGGTGGGTCAGGCTGGAAGGGCAGTGCTGGCCTCATCCCCTCCTCGCCGCCCTCCAGCCCTTCTTGTAAGAATTCCTCGAGTAGTGGGTGGTGGTTGAGCAGCTTCAGGGTAGGGGCTGTGGTGACGAAGTGGACGCCCCGTTCTGGCTGCTCTGGTGTGGGGGCCACTGTCAGCTCCCCATCCGTCTCCTCGATGCCCGGGGCCTGCCCTTCCCTCGTGGGTGGGGCCTCTGAGGAGAGTCCTGAAATAATAACGAATGATCAGAGGTTCTCTCACTGCCCCACAGTGAACAGCATCACACCCCGTCCAGATCGTAAGGAGAAGATCCACCTCTCTGTTGACAGAGAGGCTTGGGGAGCGTGCTCACTGTTGAGAATCAGGAGCTGTAGAATTCGAGAGCTGGAAATGAGATGATATCACCTATTTCCAGGATGTCACGTGAGATATCCTCTCTCCTCCAACAACAGGGGTGGACACTACTAATTTACCTTTCCACGATTTCCTGCTCTTCTCACATTCGACCTCAGAATCCTTCGCAACACAACACTCCAGGCAGCCATGTTTGATACCTCAGACCGAAATAAGAGATAAATATTTGCCATTCCCAATCAGGGCCTTATTTGATAGATGAGGAAACAGGCCAAAGAAAGGAAGTGGCTTTAATCAGTGAGTTGAAGACCCGAGGTAAAACCCTTGGCAAGAAGGCCATCCCCCAGTGACTTTTCTGCCTGAGATTATAGGTCATTCTGCTGGTCATTAGTCTCAGGAAATGCTTCATATATTGGGGGTTTTGTTTTATTTTTTCATTTTTTTTCTTAATTTTATTTATTTATTTGAGAGAGAGTGGGAGCACAAGTGGGGTTAGGGGCTGAGGGAGAGTCCTGATGTGGGACATAATCCCGGGACTCCGGGATCATGACCTGAGCCAAAGGCAGATGCTTAACTGCCTGAGCCACCCAGGCGCCCTGGGGTTTTATTTTAGATTCCCTCATGGGTACATGACATCTCTGTTAGGGTTCCATTATGTCCTATTTCTCTCACTTCTCAGAAAATCATTTCTTTTATCTTTTTTTTTTTTTTAATCCTTTTAGAACAGTGATGTGAATAGAGGGGGAAGAGCCAAGTTCTAGAATAAAGCATATGTGGCTTCAAATCCCAAATCCATTCCACTTCCGGGCTGTGTGACCTCAAGCAAATAACCTAAACTCTCTGAAACTTAGTCTACTCATCTGTAAAATGGAGTTTCTTTTTTAGGATTAATTGAGGATAACTGATATTACGTTTTTTCCTTATTTGAGACATCTCTCTGAATTCCCATTATCTTTCTTTCTTTTTTTGCCCCCATTATCTTTCTTGTGGTACTAGCCAGGGTCCATCTAGGGCAGGGTCTAAAGCAGGGATAGAACAGTTAGCCCCAATCCATGGCAGACACTGTTAACCAATGTTGGGTATTTCTTGCTGAGCCACATGGGGCTTCAGAATCCTTCTCAACACAGTTATCCAGGCAGCCACTACTAGTCAATTACATAGGCTATGGAAGATGAAACTTGGTTGCTCCTGCTGGTTTGAGGTACAGATTGCTCTGCTATTGATTATTTTGACTTTTCAACCACATAGCTGGACAGATGATGTATATTCTGCTTGTGGCCCACTAGGCTCTCTAGATCCTTAACTGCCAGGAAAAGGTCAATGGATGCTGGCTCCAGATTCAGCTCATGTAGAATGTTGCCAGCTCTGAGAAGCCTGGGAGGATATTCTGATTCTAACAGCTCTCAAAATGGCTGCATGAGCACTTGACGGGAAACACAGCGAGGGTGTTAATAGTTTGCAAGAAGAAGGTTGGTTCCTCTGAATGTCTGATGGTGGGGCTGTCATTCCACAGGCTCACACCCACCCCATGGATTGGCAGGCATGAGGAAGTGGCAGATGGCCTACATTCTGTTCAGGAGCCCATAGCAGCTCTGATGTGTCAGACAAATGGGAGGAGGGAGGAGATGGGGTGGGAGAGGTGAGTGCAGGTCAGAGAGCTGGCTCTCCATTGCTCTGGGTCAGAGGGGTCCTGGTGCCCCAAAGCCCCGAGAAAACAGGACCAACCCTTATCTCCTGAGATGCCCACCAAAGCAGCCCATCTGTGCCTTGGCATTCTGTGTCAGTCATCAACAACACAATGCCCAAACTAGATGCCCAGCCAGGCCCATACCCCCCAGAGCAGATGGTCTGCCAGTGCCCTGTGTCTTTCATTTGAGTCAGCAACGAGGGTCCGGGCAGTGCCTATGACATGCCAGGACAGGGCTCCTCTCTTTGCCCACCTCCCAGATGTCATACGGTCTTTCCAGGTGAACAGAGACTGATTTTAACATAGCACAAGGAAGAAGAGCCTTCCTCATCACATAGACTAAAGACCAAGTGTCCCTTTCCAGGATTGCCCCATAAGAGATGTGGCCTGTGGCTCCCGGGGGAGGTACCTGTGGGATTCTTCTCTGGGGGAGGGAGGGCAAAGAGATCCTCTGTCTCAGGAAGGGACCGCAGCGGGCACAGCTCCTCCCGCTGGTTGCCAGGTGGGTGCGGGGCAATGGAGCGGAGCTAATGGGCACCTCCCGTCACTGTCGATTGCACTGATTGTGTTATCTGGGGGGACTGAGCACTCGGTTAAATGGGATCGAGATAGCATATCAAACGAGCAAATTGATTCCGCAATCAGCTGCCACTTGGTCCCGGAGGGTGCTACCCACTGTCAGAGAGGGTAAGATAATTTTGGGGAGACAAGCCATTTCTGGGGAGAGGGCATATCCAGATATCCTGGGTGACTCTGATGGAAGCCTGAGGCCCTCTGACTTGCCCTCCCTGCCACCAGGCTCCTCAGGTTCTCCACCAGGGCTGAGTTCAAAGGTGCAGAGACTGACAGAGAGGGAGCATGTGATGCCGGGCATAGTGAAAGGGGGTGTCAGGGACCACATGCTCAGTCAGGCTGTTCTCAGATCTTGCATTATTTCATTGATATGGCAACTCCGCGAGATGGGAATTACAAAGAACCTGAAGCCTGGAGAGGTGGGGTGAGGACTCGCCCGGTCACACAGTGGTGGAGCTGGGGTTTGAGCCTCTGCCGATCTGGCTTCAAAGCCTTAGTCTTCCCAGGATACTGGGCTGCCTCACAGGAGAAGGAGAGCGGAGCTGTCCAGCGGAGAACCCCCTAGCCAGCTGAGGAGACTAAGGCTCAGAGAGAGAATGGACTTGTCCAAGGTCTCACACAATTTGGAAGTAGAGCTGGGGCCAGAATTTCTAGCATCTGGAAGCTGAGTCGAGCCTGACCTGGTCTGGACTCTCAGGAAGCCTCTGGCTGGGACCCAGAGAGCACCGACCCCGTGCCCAAAGCACATCTGAGTCTGGACCCCAAAGCAGAAACAAAAACCACTGGTTTCTCTGGGCAGGGGCACTGTGTCCCACATCCCTGCGTTCAGATGTCAGCGCTGTCATTTGAAACTCACTTGAGCCCAGGAAAGTTGCCTCTCAGAGCTTTTGTGTCCTCAGCTGTAAAATGGGCACTTTGGAGGGGTTTTAGGAGACGTTTGCTGCTTGCTCTAAATTGTAGTTTCGAGGGAAGCACTGAGGGAGAGACCACAGGGTGGGGGCCTGGCAGCACCCACCCACCCCTGTCAGGGCAACACTGAGGCAGGCCTGGGGTGGGAAGAGGACCGCCCTGGAGGCCTCTGCTGTCTGAGGGATCGTGTTCCCCGGTGGGTAGCAGTGTGTGTGACCCCGAGCATGTCAGCATCCTCATCTGTTAAGGGAGGATATTACTGCCCCCGTCCCGCAAAAGGCAACTACCTCTAAGGCCTGCGTGTAGGAGGTGGACAGGTCCCCCACGATCCCCACCTGTCCGCTCCGCCTGCTGCCAGAAGGCAGGAATGCACTCCCGGGGCTGGCCTCTCTCCTCTCCTCCAGGAGGGACGCAGGCCCCGGGGCTTCTTCCTTTAAGAGGGCTGGGACCGGGAAACACCCCTTTCCTCCCCGCCACCGCCATCCCCACCGCGGACGAGCCCCGGAGCTCCCCGGCAGCCCCCGGCCCGGCGTGGCCCTGCCGCCGCCTGGGCCCTCCCCCCGCATTAGCTCTTAAGCTATGCAAATAGACATCGGAGGGAGCCCTGTTTAAAGTATTTAGACGAAATGAAAAAAGGCTTTCATCGGCACTAATGAGCCATTCAGGATGCCTCCCCGGTGGATTCTCTCCCGCTCCCGCCTCCCGGCCCACGCCGCCCCCCTCCCCCCCACCGTGGCCCCTCTTGGGATTGGAGGCCCCTCCCCCGCCAGGCCCACACTGGGCCTCCCAGGGAAGGCCACCTGCCCTGCCCCCTCTTCCCCAGGGCCCAGCTTCGTGGGGGAGAGATGGGAGTCCGGTGCTCCACCCCCGACAGCCCCGGATTGGATGGGGTGGGGGTGGGGAGTTGTCTAGCCTCTGCTTAGGGGAAGCTAGAACGACTGTGGACTTTTCTTCATAACATCCAACTAGGTAGGTGTTATCAGCCTTGTATTATAGATGGGGAAACTGAGGCTCGCTGAGGCCCAGGAGGCTGCCGAGGGTTTATAGTGCTGGCGGGCTGTGGAGCTGGAATTGGTCTGTGGAGGCAGTGATGAAGGAATGGGGTCACAATGCAGTGGCCCTGCCTGGGGGACCTGCTGCACCACTGGGAACAGACTCCAGATGCCACCTCAGGGCCAGCTGGGCCGCGCCACTTGGTGCTATTGTTTCTGCAAATCTTTCTGCACCAGCCAGCCAGAAAACCTCAGGTTCCAATCCCAAATCAATGCCTCACTGGCTCTGTGACCTGGGAAGGGGCTGGCCCACTTGGGCCTCTGTTTCTCCATCTGTGGAATGGGGACATCTGGGTTTGGTGAGGGCCATTTAGAGACAGGCCTCTGCTCACATCTGCGGGCCCACCCCATCCTCTGCAAGGGCAGAAGGGGCCCCTGTCCCTCTGATAGTTCCTGCAGAGGGCCAAAGTTGCTGGCCTCCTAAGGAGGAAGCCACAGCCGGCACGGGGAAGGGGTGCCCAGAGTTCTGAGATGAGGTCAGCCTTGATCCCTACTTTGTGGTAGCACCAGCTCTCAGCTGGGGTTGTGGGGGGGGCATGACAGCAGGTGGGTATAGGGGGGCGCTTGGGGATACTGTGGGAAGAGAGCCCACCCTTCTGGGTTCTGGAGGTTAAGCTGGCCCAGTGTAAGAATGAGAATTTAATGGGATACATTTATTATCCCATAAAAGTTAATGAGTTTATTCTGGAGGTTCCCTGGCCCCTTTCAAGTTTTAATAGGGGATTAGTGAGGGCCTGGCCCCTGCAGACCCTCATTATCCCAGAGCCCATGGGAGGGAAGAGAGGTCCTGGGAGTGAGAGCGCCTGGGCCCCTCAGAGCCGGAACCTGGTCTCCGTAGTGACAGTACCACTGGGCCCAGGCCTGCCCCCTGAAATAAGAGGCCCCAGCTAGAGGCTAGCAGGGCCGCATAGGTCCAGTTCTAGAGCCTTCTGATTCCATATGCTACTGTAGTAATTACAGCCAGTATCCCTGCATCGGAGGTAGGTTTGCTGCTATCTGACTACTTGTATTAACAGGAAAGGCAATATAAGCCCCATATGACAAATGGGGAAACTGAGGCCCAGAGCTGGAGCGTGGCTGCTCCAAGGTCACTCAGAAGCTATGGCAGAGCCTGAATGGACACATTCTGCCTCCTGTGGTCTGGAGCCAGGCAGCTGGGCCAGGTAACAGCTGCCATTACTCAGTGCTTACTGTGTAGCCGCCACGCACCCAGTACCTTCACATGCCACTCTTATCCTCCCCTTCCTCTAAGGAGGTTTGCCTTAGAGGAAGGGTTTATCCCCAGAGATAAAGACACCCGGGTCCAGAATGGTTAAGTAACATATCCAGGGGTTCACGGCTAATGAGTGGCAAGCCTGGGACTGGAACCCCGAGCTGGACAGCTCCATAGCTCAGCTCTGTCCACTGCTCTCACTGGGGCCTCCCGACTGTCTCTCCTGCAACCTGGCTCCACTATCCGAGGGCACTTGTCCTGAGAGCCCTGCAGCTTGGGGTGATGGGGAAGGAAGTCCCGGTGGTGTCCGATGGGGGCAGTGGTTGGAGCAGGGGCAGAGATACACTCAAAGGGACCTTTCTTGCTAGAACAGGTGCCTTCCTCCTTCTGCCCCATTTGCTCACCCTTCCTTTGTCTCTTCAAACCCTCCCCATCCTACTAGGCCCAGCTCCTATCCCCCTTCTGGGGAGCCATTACTGCTGGCCCAATGGATGACAATCGCTCCCACCTCTGACCTCCTGGGGGCACTCCCCGGTGGGCCCCCGGAACATGTACAGCTTGTGTCTGTGGCAAGGGTCCAGCACGCGGCCTCTCTCTTCCCACATTTCTGCCCACAAATACTGACCCCTGGTGCTTGGCACAGTGAAGGGTGGGCTCAAGGATTCTGCCTGTCTGCACACTTGGAAGGCTCCCTTCTCCCCAAAGTGCCTGGCCCTTGTTCAGCAAGGGTGGGCAGGGGAGGGCAGAGGCGGGCAGGGGTGGGTCCTACAGGGAAAAGATGGGCAGCCAGCCCTTGGCAGTTCCCCAGCACAGCCCCAATTGGCAATTGATGAAGAGCGTCTGCCGGCACAAGCTAGTGGGTCGCCCAGTCCCAGATTACCCTCTTTTTCTCTGTCACTGACCACCTTCCCCATCACACCGTTTTACTACCCTTTCTTGGCCAACCCCTGGCAGTCCAGTCAAATCTGGAGTGTAGATATGAATGGGGGCACCTCCTCTTGGTCAGGCTCCAGGCAAGGAAATCACTGATCCTTAGAATCTGAGCCCTCCCTCATTTACACAGAGGAAACTGAGTCCAGAGGGCTTTCCCAGGTCACACAGCAAACTTGGGGCAGGGCTGGGACTCAGGATGTTGGGGCTCAGAGAGCATCTTGACCAACTGCTCTGAAGAATAAACTCTCTGAATCTTCTGGGGCTGTGTACCATCTGTAGGCGTACCTCTGGGGACAGAGAGTTCACTACTTCCTAAGCTGCCAGGGGGTAGCTTTGTCTCCCACCATCCTGGGTTGGGGTGGTGGATAACCCTGGGCTTTGGCATCTCAGGGTTGGGGTCTTCTTGCTAGATGGAGAGAGCAGGTGTGGGGGTAAGTAGAGGCCACCAGCCAGGAGTCAGCCCACCTGGTCCTGGTCCAGCCCCTAACAGGCTGGGTTCCCCTGCACAAATCACTTCCCAAATCCAAGTCTCCATTTCCCCACCAGTAAAATGGGAAAAGTATCCGAGGGCCCCACTCCCAGGATCCAGCGAGCCACGAAGGACTAGTGAATAAAAATACGGAGCGCTACTGTTGACTGAGAATTTGTCACATGCCTGGCACCATTCGAAGTGCTTTACCAGAATTAACTTGTTCAATTCCCACAATAACTCTATGAGATGCGAACTTCCATTATTCCATTTTATAGATGGAGAAACTGAGACCCAGGATGACCCAGTCCTCCCAAGATGACGAATTTGAATGTATCAGATTCCAACCCAGGGGTGGGCCAGCCCTGGAGCTGTGCTAACAGAACTTTTTGTAGTGAGGGGAACATTTTATATCTGCGTGTCCAGTGTGGTAACCAGTAGCCACACATGGCTATTGAGACCTTGAAATGTGGTTTGGGAGACTGAGAAACGGAATTTTAAATTGTATTTCATGTTAATGAACTTACACTGAAATGGCCACATGTGGTTAGTGCTACCCTAAGGGAAGTGTAGCTCGTACCTGACCTCACCTCCAGCAGTATTCACCGCCTCGCAGAAGGGAAGAGCCTAGAGCCGGGGTCCTGGAGAAGAGTTAAGATGGCGTGGCAGTATCTGCTCCCCTCCTTTGAGCCTGGAAAACTGGAGATGGGGGTTGGGCAGGGAGAAATGACAAGGAGCCCTGGGACTTCTTCAGATTTTCCATAAAGGCCTTTTGAGAGCTGGGTGTATCACCACTCACCCCTCAGGGAAGGATGAATGCTGCCCACCGATGGCTGATATTGGCTTCCCAACCTTGGCTGAGCACTGGTGTTCTGAGGGGTAGGGTGTTTGTTGGGCCACTTTGGGAGTTCAAGCAGAGCCAGTTTAGGAGGACTTTGTGGGTGGCGGACAGCCAGGAATGCTTGGCCTCCGGGGATTTGGCCCAGGATGGGACCAGGGTATGTGAATGTCCCATGACAATGTCCGCTGTGCTTTGTTGACTTGCTGCACCCTCACTGCCCAGTCAGGAGCACAGGGGGCAGGGAGCCTGGCCTGCCCTCCCCAGGGCTCCTTGGGCAGCCGCAGAGCAGCTGCCTGACCTTGAGGCCATGGCAGGGCACCCAGAGTTATTGAACACCCTCTATGGACAGGCGTGGACCTCCTAGAGAGCTGTCTTCCACCCAGAGCAGCAGCCTTGGAATCAATATTTTCCACTTTACATATGAAGGAATGAGAAGCAAAGTAAATCATCCTAGTTCATAGTGGAAGAAAGTGGCAAATAAGGGGTTTGAACTGGGTCTGCCTGTGCCCCAGCCTGGGCTCGAAATTTCTACCACACTGAGTTGCTGTTTGTGTACGCATGTATGAGGATGAGGATCTGTGGGTGTACATGAGCGCGTGCATGCGGGTCCAAACACATGCATGGGCTAGAGTCATTACTATTTGTCCTTGTCCATGGATGGCTTACCCTGGAACATGGCTTCCTACAGTCCTCAAACCCAAAAAGGCACTAGCTCCTAGAAGGGATGCACTTTTCCCCAAGGTGGGTGCTGTGCTCCCTCCTTTTTACTCTGCCCCCTTCTTGGACCCCAACCTGACTCTTTCCAGGTGGCCTGGACAGCTCCTCAGGCTCTGGGTACATGGGCTGGGGGTGTGGGGGTGTGGGGGGGATAGGGCTCTGGACTGCGGTGGGGCCAGCTCTCTTCTCTTCTCCCCACTGCACCCTCCGTCCCTTGAGGCTCTGACCAGGGTCCCAGGGTAGAGGAAGCTCCCAGCTAACTGCCATGTTCTCTGCTTTCCAATTTAAAATCTAATATGGTCTCAGCACTGCAGAGCTGGGGGCTGGAGAGGTGATTAATGAGGCCTCTGCTACAACGTCACCTGCTGCATGCTCCCCCTTCTCCTGCAGCCTTGTGCTCCCCTCTCCTGCCTGCTGGCCCCGGGGACCCGGGGGCCCTAGCCCTGCCTGCCCTCAGTTCCTGGGCCTGGGCAAGTGGCACCGAACTGGGGTCCCCAGGGGAAAGGATGGCGGGTGGCCTTGGAGTGGGGGCAGTAGAATTGACCCTCACCCCTGGGGCAGACTGGAAGAGTAGGAGGAGCAGCGGGGGTCCCTTTGGCATCACCTCCCTCATCAGCCTGTGAGCTCATCAATCTGCCATACTCCACTCTGATTATGCCAAGTAGTGTGGCCAGGGCAAGCGGAGGGACTTGGCCCTGAGTTGGGTGCTCAGATCAGCCCTCCCCCAGCACTAATGCTCCAATCACCACCTTGTCAGCAGCAGGGATGTATTTCTCTGAATGAAAAACCTTGGGATGTTAGCTGGGACGAAAAAGGCTGTGAAGGCAGGGACTGCATTCTCCCTGGAGCCCGTACCAGGGCCAGCTCAGCCCAGCCCAGTGGTGAAGTCGGGGAACAGGAGTTGATCTAGGGAGGAGCAACCATCCGCTCCATCCTCTGCCCCTGCCTCACTCCAGGTACCTCCCATGGACAGTTCCTTCCAGCCACCAAGTCCAGCAAGACAGGGCCATAGGGTGTCAGGGCCCCAGAGCAGGTACCTTCCTGAGTCCCAGACCAGCATCTCTGGGCTGCTGCCCCTTCCCTGAAGTTCAAAAGCCAACACCACTGAGGTTGCTCCCAGGGCCCGTGTTTGCCACGGAGCTGAATTAACAGCACGGTAGCCCTAAGATTCTGGGGCCTTGAAGTCAGATGAGGAGGCTTGTTCTGTGCACAAAGGCCAATGTTGTGTCCTGGACCTTGTGATTTTTGCCCTGTGGTTGCTTTTGTCAGCTGCATCTGAGAGGAGATGGACTGGGAGAGTTGGCTAGGGATGGAGAGGCGCTGAACCCAGACCCCTGGGCTGCCCTGGTCCTTAATGCTGATGTATGCTCTGGCCACTCTCTCCCCAGGAAATCACTAGAGTATCTGTTCTTAGCTGTGAAGCTGGGGAGCCTGGTGAGGGCTTGTCAGAACCCTGACTCCAGCATGAAGGTGGCTCTCTCCACTGACAGGCTCTGTGACCTTGAGCTTGTCTTGCCTTCTCTGGATCTGTCTGGTTTTTTATACAGTACTTGGACATTTTAGAGTCTTTGGGTGGGTTGGGTGGAGAGTCACAGCCCCGCCTTTATAGGTGGTGCCCAAGCTCAGGAGCTGATGGAGCCTCTTGGGCGGTAGTAAAGGTGGGGGCGGGGGGCTGGCAACGTGGGGCGCTGTGCTCTTTTGACTTGCCTTCTGTATGGCACTGGATCCCAGTCTCCTCACCTCTCTCTGTTGGTCACTTGAAGGCTAGGCTGTGTGTATGTGTGTACCTGTGTGCGAGTGTGTATGTGCATGTGTTATGTATGTATATTTGCATGTATGTACATTGGGGGGGGCAAGCTGGGAAGTGGGGGGTGGAAGTGTGAGAAAAGAACCTGAGGAGGATTGAATATTTTTGAGCACCTATGGTGTGCTAGGCTTTGCCAGTTCGGCCTACTTCCGAACAACTTAGGGAAGAGTCACTAGAGACCTGGGCTCTGCTCTTAGGAACTTGGGGAGAAGGGAGGGAGAGAACAGCCTGGGACCTTCTCCCAGCCCTAGGCAAGTGGGATGGAGCCTAATCTGCCCCAGGGTATGGGCCCTGCACCTATGGACAAGCCCAGGCTCCCCTTGCCTCCACAGCCTTGTAGGACTTGGGGGGAGAGGGCATTACCCACCCAGCATTCCAGACTGTGAGGCTCCCCAGGCTCTGCCTGTCCTCCCCACTTCCCCAGCAAGCCTGAGTGGGGGAGGGGAGGGGTACAGAGCTGCTAAAAATAGCAGCAGCAGCTCCAGCTACAAGTCTCCTTGAGGGGTCAGTGGAGCCCAAAGTTGGGGAGGAAAAGAATGGAGGGGGCTCCAGGGAGGGGGAGACACCAGCCTTAGCTGGGGCCTGCTGTGCCAACACCCAGGGCCATAGTCCCAGGGTACAGGGATAGAAGCACCCAGATATGCAGGGGCATACGGACATGGACACCCAGGGAAAGATGGACAAGCCAGGTAGAGATGCACACAGACAGCACTCTTTGCACATCTGGGGCTTTTTCTTCCCAGGACCCTCAGGAATACCAGATAGACCCAGCTGCTCAGCCCCCAACCCTTCAGCCTTCTCTCCTGTCCCAACCTTGCTTTGACCTCCAAGGAGGTTGGATGTGTGGTCGCTTTGAGTTGAGAGGGCTATGTCTTCCTTCCCTGTCCCCTCCAGTCTCATCTGCTTGAGGCCCAGGGTCGGGAAGGGCCAGTGGGCAGCATCAGGGATACGGGTGCAACAGAGAGCAGACTCAGGGTCCACGCAGGTGGCTAGAGTCTCAGGAGCACCACCTCAACCTAAGCAGCAGGTTTCTTTCTGGCCTGGCTGGTAAGCCAAGAGGGGGATGGGATGGCAGTGGCTGGACCCAGCAGGGCAGGACTAGAGCTCTACCAGGGGATGAGCAAGAAGTGAATGGGAAATGAGGGAAGGGGAGCAAGGGGAGGCTGGATAAATAAATATACTAATGACCTCTCTCAGGCATGCCTCGTTTCATCCCACCTTCACCCCTTTGCCTGGAGATGCCAGAGGCTTTTCTGTCCTCAAAAGAAGGCGACTTTCTTTCCCCCATTTTCTCTAACCAGCCAGAAAATAGGGCCTCATGATAGGAGGGGGCCTGCCAGCTGCTGGACCAGATGTTTCAAATCACTAACACATCCCCTTGCCAGATGTAAATGATGTCTAAGACAGTGTCCATCAGAGCAGCAAGCAAAGGTCAAAGGCTCTTAGAAACACCCTGAATCCAGCCTTCATCCCTCTGTAGTGCTAGTCTCACCTTTCTGGTCAGACCTGGACGAGCTGGTGCTCACTCCCCATCCCTGCCTCAATAGTCCAACACTGGGCTCCTCCACTGACAATCGAAAATCAGCCCCTCCTGGTGCTGGACAGCTCTGGCTACTGGAGGACCACCATCCCAAGTGGGGCTTTTGGTTTCCTTCCATCACCACCCCCTCTGATTTCCTTTGATCTTGATGCTGTTCAATGAAAGAGGTGGGACAGGCACCATGAACCCCTAAGAAAACTGAGGCACAGGAAAGTGACATGAATGCACAAGCTCACTCAGCCAGCAAGAGCCAGTACTGGGTTTAAATCCTGGGGGTCCCGGTATGCTGACGAGCATTCTTCTGTTCTTCCTTAGGGGATGCCCCCTCCTCCCTGAGGCACAAGTTGGCTCTTCACAGTGCCTGATAACCCCCCTCCCAGGCTCTGGGACTCCCTAGGCACCTGCTGGATTGATGGGACCCAGGCCAGACACTCAGCAGGTGGCTGCTTGGGGGACAAAGGAGCTGGTGCTCAGCTGCTGGGCTGGGAGGGAGGGAGGGAGAAGCTATGGGGGATGGGGTGGAGGGATCTGGTCTAGGAGTGGGGAGAGGCAGGGTCTGCTTCTGTGCCTTTAATAAGGAGCAAGCATGCAAAGGGGGGTAAAACAGCATGCAAATGAGCATCTGTGTGGAGGGGGTGCTTAGTGGTTCAGGCACTTTTCATAGGGGCTCTCCAGTTCTGTCCTTCCAGCCCAATGACCAGCTGGAAGGAGGGTCCTGAGGGTAGAGAGAGGAGCCCGTGGGGAGGGAAGGATGGGGAGACCAAAGAAGATGCTGAGGTTGATGCCAGGGTGTCAGGATTCTGGCTGGGACCCTGGAGACTGCAGGAGCTGGGGGAGGGGAGGGGGGCCTGGGGGGGAGGGAAGAGACCCCCTGCTTGCATTCTGCAGCATGGACACGACTTGTTGCCAGGAGGGGCCCTGCAACGGCTGTGTTTGGGGGTTGGGGGACACCAAGTCCCAGCAAAGATGGGAAGAGTTGTGATGGAGGGCACCATGATGGCCTGGCCCAGGGGTCCCAGAGACTTAATGGACCTTCAAAGACCCAAAAGGTGAGCCCTCTAGCCTCAGACAAGAAACTGACCCAAAGCAGTCCCTGGCTAGGAATCTCCTGTGCTTTTGAAGGCAAGTGGTTGGATCACGTAGGTGCTGTTTGACATCTCATTTGTATCTCATTTAATTAAAATCAGAGGGTCTAGGTCTAACTGGGAAGGGAGTCACAGCTGATCTTATTAAGAAGGCAGCTCCCCCTCCAAACTGGGTCCCTTCAGGGTGATAATTATGTTGTATTCCTACCAATCAAAGCACCTGATAGGGGTTGAATAGAGGTTCTTGAATGGAGAATAGATGGGTGGAAGAAGGATTGTCAGGCTGAGTTCCTAATGGGAGGTATTTAGCTTTTAGAGGATAGAGAGCCCTCTGGTTTGGATGATCAGGAAAAGAGAGGGTGGGAGAACTGAAGTAGGCAGAGGGACACAGGATGGCATTCCAGGAATGGAAAAATGGCTGAGCAAAAAGGTAGAGGTTGGCCCAAACAAGGCATGCGTGGGGTCTGGGGTTCACCCTAGCATCTTCACCCAGTCTCTCCATTGCCCCCCTTCCCATGACCAATCAGTTTCTTCTCATCTCCTGGCAGAGTCCCTTGTCACTCACTGCTGGGCTCAGCCAGGACCTCCCCCGCCCCCCCTTCCCGCCAGCCTGCCTGCCAGCAAGGCTGCGGACTCTGCAGCTGGAGACCCGGGTTGTTGTTGGAGAAGCGGCAGGTTTGTTTGCTCCAGAGCCCGCCGAGAAATCTCAACAATCAATGGCCAACAACACTGCTGGCGGCTGCGGCATCGATCTCCCCTCTCCGGGCTGGCAGCTGGGTGGCAGGTAGGCAGGTGGAGGGAAGCTGGGGCAGGCTTGGCACCTGGCCCTGTCTAGGAGCTGAGCTGAGCTTCGGGCAAGTTTGGGCTTTCCTGCCTGGCGGGGGGTGGGGGGGGCTGAAGGGGTAGGCTGGGGTAGCCCAGAGGCCAAGACAGGATTGACTGGTCTTCTCATTCACCGAGGCCCCCAAGACCAAGAGTCACTTGACTCCCAGCCTTGTGCTCTGTCCTGGTCTCCAAGTGTCAGAAAGAATGTTTTATTTGTTGCCACTAAGAACTGAGCAAGGTAAAATGTCCCTAATCTACAGCAGCAAGGACTGAGGGCGGACATCAGAAAGCTAAGCCATTGTTATCAGAAATGTGCAAGAAGAAAGTTGGGCACCATTTACGGGTCTATGTGACAACATGGGCTTGAACTTGGCCTATAAAATGCAGGTAGTAACTTCTGTCTAGAGATGGTGTGAGGACTAAATGAGCTAAGGTATGGAAAGCGCTTAGTACAGTGCCTGGGACATAGTTGGTACCTAATAAATGTTCGCTAGTATTGTTGTTGTTGTTATTATGGTGATGGTGATGAGTGATAGTCGCCTGGGTTCCCATTGGCTTGTACTAAAGCTTTGCCTCTGGCTGGGGGAGTGGACACAGTGCTGTCTGCAGCCAGGTTTTGCAAAATAGGCGGGCACTTTGGAGTAGCCTGGCTATTTATTGGCTGTGAAGCCCAGGGTCAGTGACTTAATCCCTCTGAAACTCAGTTTTCCCATCTGTAACGAGGGGATAACTAGTCTCTCTCTTTCTCTCTCTCTTTTTTTTTTAAGAGATTTTATTTATTTATTTGACAGAGAGAGACACAGTGAGAGAAGGAACACAAGCAGGAGGAGTGGGAGAGGGAGAAGCAGGCTTCCCGCCGAGCAGGGAGCCCGATGTGGGGATGGATCCCAAGACCCCGGGATCATGACCTGAGCCGAAGGCAGACGCTTAACAGACTGAGCCACCCAGGCGCCCCTAGTCTCTTGTATTAAATAAAAAAAGCATGTGAAAACCTTGGCCTGAGGGTTCTGGACCAGGCCTCACACTTCAGTACATGTCTGTGGAATGAATGAGTGAATTGTGAATACAGGTACTCCAGGGACTGTTCTTTCAGGAGATGTGAAAGCTTTGTGGACATGAATTATTGTGATCTTGGATGACTCCCAGGCCCCCACTTTCCCATTCAAGGGCATGCTAGGCTCAGAGCTGCTCCTGAGGTTTCATGTTGGTTCCTCCGAACTTTGTGAGGATGTCTGAAGCTGAGATAGATGAGGGGGCTATGGTGAGAAGCCAGATGACATGGGGTTGCCCCTCCCTTACATCAGTCCTTAATTTCATACAGGGCACCTCTCTCAGCTGGCAGAGGTGGTAAGCAGGTGGTGTGGGAGGGAGGCAAGAAGACTGGGCTCCGGGCTTACCTCCACCACTGTCTACCTGTGCAACTCTCGTGAAGTTATTCAACGTGTATTTAATGCCTGTCATGTGCTAGGCTCTGTGCCACTGGGGACACCAGCGGCGTTAAGGGGTGGCAGGAGACAGGCTTTAGCTTTCTCAGAATGGCCATCAGCATCCCACCCTCAAGCCACCTCAGGCTGACGACGTGACAGCATGATTTGTGGAACGAAAAAACTAAGTCAAGGCTATAATTTACAGTGGAGATAATTGGCCAACTCTTAGGAAAAGGAAAAAATCCTAACATACAATCTATGTAAAAATAGTGTGCTTGCTACGCAAACTCAGCCTCAAGGCACAGGCTCAGCTGCCATGCACCGACCTCTCCTTTCTGACCCTGAACTTCTTCCAAATAGGAATTCTGGAACTGCCCCAAGAGAGAGGGGCTGAGCAAAACAGACTTGGTTGGCTCCTTTCTGAGTTCGGTCTTGCTCCTTGGAGAGAAGTGTCAAGCAGCCAGGCACTTGTGACCAACAAGACGGGTACCTTGATGAGAGAAAGCAGGGGATGGTGGGAGGCCGAGAGTCCCCTGACCCAGGCTGGAGGTCAGGTGAGGCTTCCCCTGAAGAACCATGGCTGAAGAATTGCAGGAAGTGCCAACCAAGGCAAGACCCAAAGCATGAGATGGAGTGAGACTGGCCCAGGAGGGGAAAAGAATTTCAGACAGAAGGAACGGTAAGAGCCCAGAAGCTATTGAGAACATGGATGGTTTGGTAGATTGATTGGCCTGGCTAGGTGAGTGGGCTTCCTGGACCTGGTGCTTCCTGCTGGAATTAGTCTGGAAGGGGCCTTGAAGACCCCGTGGTGCCTTTCTCTCACCTCCCAGCTGCTGACCATGGCTAGCAGCATTGTCTCCCCCACTCCCCAGACTCTCACATTTAGATCTTGGCTCTTTCTCCCTCAGAGCAGGCCAGGAAGCTGGGGACCCAGAAATCTGCATGACTTGACAAGCCCTTGGAGGTCCTGATGTGCTCCCAGGCTTGGCAACCATCAGCTTGGTGCAACTTTACATTGAACGCTTCAGAAAGTGGAGACTCCAAGAGGGCAGAGGCATGCCTTAGGCCACCTAGGGGGCCTGGGCTCTTAACCATCAGGGCTGAGAGTTTCCTTCAGTAAAGTAACCCCTACACATAGGCCTTTTTTCACATCTTTCTTGTTTGGGGGGTGGGGTACCCAGCTCTGACACTTCTGCCCAGGTGGGGGCGCAACATCCCTGAGCAGAGACCAGCCAGCACACCCACATGTGGCCCTGAATGGCTAGGAGGGATGGGGACAAGGAGGGTGGGGGCAGGCTGGACGGCTTGGACACCTACGTCTGGGTGGAGGGAGGGGCTAAGGAAGCCGACATTCAGAATTCCTCCCACCATTCAGGCAGCCAATGTGGGAGGGGCACGAAAGCTCTAATTAAGCCCAGTTTCTAATTAAGCCCAGCCCCTGTGTCGCCTCACTCCCCATTATTGTCCCCAAGGCATTTTAAGCTGCCACCCTGCTGAGGAGGCTGGGATGGGTGCCAAGCCCTGCCAAGCCTGATGAGCTTAGACCCATGAGGGCCAAGAAGCCAACCCAGACTTCCCTTCCAGTTCATGGCAGGCTCTGGGTCCTCTAGTCTCCTCAGAAGCCTAGGGGAGCCTCTTGTCTACCATGTCTACCTCTGGGGCTCTGAGTGAAATCTAGACTGCCTCCCATGGGGCCTTAGCCCCAGCAGCCACTTTTTGACCCCAAAGTGCCAGACTTCGGGGCAGAGAGCAGGACCTGGCTTGGGCATCGCCGCAGCCCCCAGACCCTGAAACGTACTGTTAGAATCCCACACCTCCCATAAGTCTGCAGGAAGCAGCAATTACCATTTTAGGTTAAGGCAGCGTGGTTTGTTAACGCTTTCTGCACTGGGATTCCTGGAGGCCAAGTCCTCCTCCTTCTCTCCTTCCTCCTCCCAGCCTTGCCTCCCAGACACCATTCCCTAGTTCTTGGCAGGGTGAGCAGCCCCTGCTTGTGGTCCCCTCCCTCCCTCTTCCCGCCACACACTCTTATCAGTGTTTAGAGACTGGAAGCATTGGGTCCGAGGTCACCTGGCCAGGGAGGTTGCCTCTGCCCCGGGAGACCCAAGCCCACCTCAGTCTGTACCACTTCCACCTTCACAATCTCCCCAGGCCACATTCACACACGCAGAGTTTAATTAACTTTATTGATATTCAGAAATTAGGAGAATGACTAAAGGTAATTGCTCATTAAAAATCATTAAACTGACACAGCAGGCCGCAGCACATGCCAGCCCTCCCGAACCGCTTTCCTGCCGCACTGTGGTAGGATTGCTGGGGCACCAGCCTCCGGTCGGGAGGATCACGGTGGCCCACAGCGCCCCTCAAGCCAGAGACCGATCTTCAGCACCCTCCCCCACCCTGCAACTGCGGGGCGGGGGGCCGGATAGGGGTTGAGCCAGGCCCAAGGTGATTTCACCCTTCCCCCCACTTTCAAGACCTCCGACATCTGGGGCCCTTCAGCCACTTCTGGGCCGCTGCTCCCAGGGGCATCTCATGGCCTGCCCAGAGCTGTGTCCCTCAGCCTATGTGTGAGCAAAGCTGGGGGTGAGGGCAGTCTCAAGGCCACAAGGCCTTGTGGTGTACCACCTGGGCTTCAAAGTCACAGCCCCAGGCCTTTACTGCTCGAGGCCTGCCTTCTCATGGCTGGAGCCCCCAGGAGCCCTAAGATGGCCAAATGCACTGCCTCTCGATGAAATAACTCAGTACCCCGACCACTAGGACCTCGAATCTCCACTGAGATGAGGGGCATGCCAGGGCTTGCCCTGGTTCAGGTCCTCTTTCCTCATGCCTGGCACTGCAGGGCTGCTTCCTCTTCTCCCTTGGGGAGTGAAAATAAAGGTCTTGCCCAGCAGGTGAACTCCTACCCCATATACCCCTTGGGCAGGTGGCCCCATGGGCATTGGGTAGGTCCAGGTGGGTCAGGGAGGGACCCTGGCTGGGGGCACATGGACTCTTGGCCACAGAGTGGACAGATTCCTCCCAACACTTACACCCACAGCCCCAGTGGGGATCCCCCAACTCTCAGCCACACCAGCCATCCTGGAGACCCGCAGACTCACTCCAGCCCTGCAGGGAGCTCTCCAACAGAGGCTGCGCGCACGCTGGTGGCCTTACCCACTCCTCACACCGGCTCACTGCTGAGCCCTCACCCAACATCCAGACCTCCTGACGTGCAGACATGCTTGGACCTGTTATTCCAGACACACTGGGCCCTGATTCACACATTCACACTCAGACCCACACACGAGGCTTCAGACACAGGCACTGAGCCCCAGGGGAGGTGTCCAGAGCAAGACGTGGCCAGACCCCAAGACAGGTCTGGGACTCCCAGGGACATCCTCGGATGGCTGGGCCAGGATGCAGGCTTCTCCCCTCCTCTCCCAGCCCGCAGCAGGGTGGGGTTTTGTGGACTCCTTGCCCCCCCACCCCCACCAACGTGAACATTAGGTTCTGAGTACTGGGCACCAAGGGAGGACTAGGCATCAAGGGAGGACCAGGCGTGGGCAGCCAGGGGGCGGGGCGAGGACACTGGGCCGCGTGCGACGGGAGCCGGAGGCTCAGAGAGCAGCTTCCGCGTCCCTGGGGACGCAGAGCGCAGAAAACTGCCGTCCAGGGGCCCAGCCTGGGCCCGGCCCCGCTCCCCTGACCTCCGACGTGGCCTGAAAAGATCGAACGAGGAGGTTAGAAACTCCCACCTTCTCCCCATCAGAAGCTACGAACCATATACTTTGAGGGACGGTGGGTCCCAATTCCAAGCAAGGTCCCGGCGAACCCACCAGCCGACCGGCTGCAGTGGAAGAAAGATCTGGGCGTCCGTAGCTTTGATGAATGCTTGTTTGAGCCTGGGCGGCAGGTCCCGTGGAGACTTGGAAACCTTCCTTCCCCGAGGCACAGAGCCCTCATCCTCTCCCCAGCACTCCCTTGCTGCTCACTTCATGGCCAAGCTTTCCTCGACCCCGGACCAATGAAGTTGGAGACCGGACTGTGAGCGGAGGACCAGGGGCAGCAGGGTGGGGTGCCGGTCCTCCTGCGATGAGTCTGCGGCCGTGGGGTGGGCGGGGGGCTGAGCAGGACGGCAGGCCCGGAGGGAGGAAGAGCTCTGGGAGCGTGCAAGGGGAAGAGTGCGAGGAAAGGACTTTGGGGAGGAAGGTGGTGCAGAGTCCCTACCCCAGGACCTCAGCCGCTGCGGCCCATCAGAGCGAGTAGCTGAATATGGGGCCCCGGGTCTCCCGAGTTTCTCCCTGGAATTGTACTCTAGGTTCCGACTCCCGCGTGGCAGCGCGAAGTGGAGGGAGGCGAACGACGTCCCAACCCCGGGTCGGGCCGCATCTGGCTCCGTCCCTCCGCAGTGAGGACGCGAGGGGCCCCGGTACCGGCAGCAAAGTCGAGCGAAGTTTGGCGGGCAGTAGGGGAGGCGGGACCGCCGGCGGCCAGCAGGACCATCCGGACTCACCGCCCCTTGCCCTCTCCCCCTTCCTGCACGCGCCCGGGCGCTGCTAGACGCCTGGAGTGTGGCGAGGTAGCGCGCGGGTGAGCGCGTGTGTGCGGGGAGGGGGTGGCGTGATGAATTGCAGCAGAGAAATCCCATTAGATCCGGGGAGATGATTAAAGGCGAGGTCTTGGCCGGGCGCGAATGGCGGGAGCCGCGGCAGCTTCCCGCCGGTTGGAGCCCGCGCCCCGCCCGGCTCGGCCGGCGCGGGGGCCAGCGCAGCCGGCGGAGCGCGGTGCTTGCGCTGGGCAGCCAGATGCGAGGAGCTGGGCGGCGGTACGGTCCTCTCTTCCCACCCCCGGGACCCCGCCCCCGCCCCCGTCCTGCCGCCGGACGCCGGGGTCCCTTACCGTGAGCCAGGAGCGCCAGCAGTGAGGGCAGGAGCAGCAGGGCTACCGAGCGCATGGTGCCGGTTGCGGCCGCGCCCCGGGTCGGAGCTACGGCGGGGAAGCGGGGGGCTCGGCGGGGCGTAGGCGCGGGGGCCAGAGCGGGGTCCTGCCGGGTAGAGGGAGCGGGGCCGCCGCCGCCGCCGCTGCCAGCGCCTGACAGAATCAGCACCACGGCCAGCGCCTGGCGTCGGCGCCGGGGAGCGCCGCGCGGGGCTGGGGGCGGGGGCGCGGGAGGAGCGGTTTACCGTAAAGTCTCAACCAAAGGCGCAGAAGACCCAGAGGCGGGAGCACAGGCTCCCGCGCCGCCGCCAGCTCTGGGGAAGAACTGCCCTGCTAATGTGGGCACAAGGCCCCCTCCCTTCCGCGCTGCCCACGCCCAGCCAAGCCTGCCACCCTCTCCCCTATTAGCAGCCTGCCAAGGAGGTGGGGTCCTCACCTGATTCTCCATGAGAGAGCAACCCCCTCCCCACCTCACTCCACCCCATCCTGGTACCTGAGGGCACAAAGAGTGACCTGGGAAGACATTCTTGAGTGAGGCAGCTGGCGAGGCCGGCGTGCCCTTGTGGCAGCTCCGTCTTGGGCTGATAATGAAGATGGCTTTTGAGCGTACAAAGGACAATAAATTATTACTTTGTGCTCAATAAATGCCGGGGCTCCAGGCAGCTGCATCAGCAGCAAACTGTGCTCACAGAAAAGCTTAATTATCCTGATATTATAGTTAAAAGCCAGTGGTACTCGCGTCCTGGGAAGACATTCTTCGCAGGAGACAACTTAGGCCAACCTGTGGGCAGCTGAAGGTAGTATCCTGGGTCCCCATGCAGCCCAGGATCTCCAGGACGCCCAGTTTTGGCAACACACCTCCCCCCCACCCCTCCAGGACCGTAGAAACCAAAGTGACAGCCAGTGAGAGCAGACCCTTCATGCCTATCCCTACCCACTTTCCTGGAACTGGTGGAGAAAATGGGACAAGCATGGAGGGTGGAAGCATTTCCCTAAGGCTATTTTAGATGGAGACTTGAAGGAGGCTCAGGGGAGTAGCCAGGGAGGCTGTACCATTCAAGGACATGGAAAAATAAACTTCCATGGCTCTGCTTGGGCTCAGGAGCTCCAGTGAGTCATAGGGCAGCAGAAAGGGCAGTCATAGCTCTGTCATCCCTGAGGCTGATGTTTAGACCTAGGGGTTTCTAGCTCCATAGATAGGCTCACTTGAAGAGCCTCAATGGATACAATGGGACATGACCATGTGACTGATGATATTCCCTGTAGAGGAAGAGGAGGGCTGAACGCCCTGTGGCCCCCAGGGAGAAGGACAGCTTTTTGATTAGTGCTTTTCACATGAACTTGGCTCTCCTCCACAGCTTTCAGACCCTAGTCTTTGTCCAGTGCCCTTCCTGACTTCATCCTGGAAGCAGGCGGCAAGACTTCTACTCTTAAGTCTCATTCCTCAGAGAGTCTTTTGATCCTTACTACCTCCACAGATCCTTACTACCTTCCAGCTCAGCTCATCAGATTCTCTCCAGACCCTCTTCCTGTGGGCTCTGGGGAGTCTCCTTGAATGGAACCACAACCATAAACAATGCCAGGCAGCAGGTAGGTGGCTTGTGGAATTATCTGAGGGAGAGGATTGCTGGACAGTCTTTTCAAGAAGCTGAGAAAAAAGAGGACAGTAGCAGAAGATTGGCAGAAGGGGGGGAGTTGACAAAAGGATCAGAGGTGAAGAGAGGAAGCCAGGAAAGGTGCAGAGGAGAGAAAAAGAGTTGTCAGCACAGGAGGGAGGTAGAAGGTTCTGTGGCTGAGGGAAGTTTGGGGAAATGCTGGCAAGTGGCATGAGAGTCCTCCTTTCCTCTTTAAAGGTATTCCTGACCTCCTCCTTGATTCCTGGCCCCTCTGGACTTAGTAGCTTGGGAAAACGAGGGTGAATCATGACCCAGGGATGAGCCTTGTATGACAGGATGATTCATGGGGCTTTGGAGGCTGTTGGCAGGCTTGTCTCCCGGCAGCTGGACTGGGCAGTACTCACAAGAAGGAGCCACCCAGGAACTTGCCATGTCTCCTTCCCTATTGCCTGAACTAAGGTAGGCATTCAGGAGGGGGTCCAATGGAGACTACAAGTCCCAGAATGCAGCTGAGCTCAGAGGATGGGTGTTGTACTGCATTATGGGAAGAATAATGCTCTCAGGTTGTCTCTCCCTCCTAAAGATGGCCAGCGTGGCCTCTGTGCAATGGGTTCCCAGTTAGGTTGAGGCGGAGACTGGCCCAGACTGGGAAGCAGTAGAGTTTTTGTCAAGCGTCCTGTCTATGTCCTCCAAGAGACCCATTCTGCCCAGAGCTCAGCATCACCCACAAATTGAGGACAATAAGACGCCCTGGGCGGGGGGGTATTCAGCTGTACTTAAGTCAAATACACATTTGGAAGTGGCAGCCTGGAGACTTGCAAGGCTCCCTTCACTTGTCCCATTTCTCCCATTCTCTCCTCCGCCTGACTCTTCACATCCAGATGACCCTTGTCTATGTCATTGCTTAATTGTCTGTTTTCCCCATTCGTTGTCAACTCTGCTAAGGCACAGAACATATCTGTCTCCTTCATCCCCAGCCTAGCTCAGTGCCTGGCACCTAGTAGGTGCCTCATAAATGTTTCTGAATAAATGATGCGGCAGTAGTGGGAGAAGCATGGTGAGGGAGGAGTGTCTAAAGCCCAAGACTGCCAAACGAGTGCTGTGGAGATAATGGAGAAGGGAACAATTGCTCCTTGTGGTAGTGGGGGGGGGGGGGAGCTCACTGAAAGCTTAAATAAGTCTTAAATAAGTTTTAGGTTCCAGTCAATGGAGAGGAAGAGGGAGGACATCCAAAGTTGAGGGAGTGGCGTGTGCAAAGACAAAGCGGTGGAAAATTCAAGCTCGTTTGGGGTCAGGGAGAAGGCTGGCTCTGGTGGAGTGGCAGGTCCTTGCAGAGACATAAGAGGAAGGGGGGTAGGCTTGTGGCCAGACGTTGTGGTCATCTGAGCTGCAGCACATCCTTGGTGGCTATCCTGAAGGATTTATCCCATCACAAAGATATCTGCACCCAAACAAGTGAATCTGGAATTATTAAGGTGGGTTTTCAAGCACCACAGCAAGTGGTAGTAACTGAGAAGGGTTCAGGGCTGACTCCAAAGGTTGGAGGGTGGAGGTCTGAGTTATAATGGCTGCGTTAGGGCTGAGGGCCAGAGAGAGGGAAGTGGGGCTCTCGGGTCCCAAGGACCCTTGCAGCCTCTGCCCAGACAGCGCCAGACAAGCAGCCCATGTCCCTGGAGAAGCTACTTCCAAACAGCCATCAATTTGCAGGATCACAGGCACACTGGTGACTTATTTTGAAGTCTCTGCCTTCAAATGGATGACACTTGCTTTCTGAGTGAGAGGAGAAGAAAATTAGTCTCCTCCAAGATAGCTCTCAAACCAGAGCTACGTCTTCTGTGGAGCCAGGGGGGCTTGGGGGCTTTAGGGGAGCAGGGGCGAGAGACTGCCGCCTGACTCCAGAGATTCCCAGGGGCACGGAGCTGCCTGCTCACCTCCACCCACTCCTCAGAGGGGGCTCCCAGACCTGGCAACATCTTGCACATTCTGGGATACTATGCTCCAGGCAGACTTCCTGGAGTACCCAAAGTCAACCCTTTGAGTTTAGGGGTAGGAGGAGGGCCCCACCCTGGTAAATGGGGAGTCCTGGCGCCTGGGCATGTGCTCCCGCTCGGGGAGCAGGACCACACCAGCTGTAGCAAGGGCCCAGGACGGATGGAGAAAGCAGCATAAAGTGGTTTGTTGTGAGCTGCTTTCCGTCTCTAAACCAAGGCCTCCAGCCTGCCCATCACCCCCAGCCAAGGCCTTTGATCCTCCACAGCTCCATAAATGTTTAATGTCGCTGGCTGGGCAGAAATGAGGCAGGTGCTGGGACAGAGAGACTGGGAATAGGACTTAAAATCCACAATGTTGGCTGGATTCTTTTCACACAGGAGCCCTGGGATGGGTGGGAGGAAGCCTTCCCCCTCCATGTGACGGAAGTCCCAGGGTTCAAGTTTGTGGCGCTAATAAAGCAAACTCTTTGAAAACCCACCAAGGAGCTGAAAATAAAATGAATAATCAATTGCAACAGCCCAATCCCGAGTCTGATTGAAGGAGAAAGATGGAAAGTTAAATGACAATCAAATGCAAATACAGCCCCACAAACACCACAGCAATTACCAGGCACGGGAGCCACATGATGCTTGCAGGCAGCCTGGGCCTGTGCGGAGGTGACCGGCGTGGGGCCGTTTTAATGGACAATTAAATAGATGCAAAAAAACCCCTGCATCTATTTTGCATATACTGCTAATGAGTGGGGATCCAGAATCCTGGCATCCAGAGGGAGGCTAGGCCAACTTCTATAGCTGCCTCTGCACCATTTCAGAATCGAAGAGGCCCCAAGTGCTTGGAAGGTGAGACCAGGGGAGGCGCATGAATCAGAGGACCTTGAGAGGGTCACTCCAGTCTCACTGGAATCTTCACACCAGCTGGTGCTGAAGGGATGGGGGTTGGAGTTGAAGGGAGCTTGTGGGGTCCTCCAGGAAAGGCCTTAAGGTGTTGGCCTTCCAACAGCCCAAAGGCCCGGGGAGAGCAGCCTTCTCCTCTAGATTTGCATAATGTTTTGCATCTCATTTGAATGCTATTAATTTGGTGTCAGGCTAGGTTGGCATAGTGTAGAAAAGAGAACAGCTGGCCTTCTCCCTCCCCTCTGTACCCTGAGGCTCACCCTGAGCATAGCCCTCCCTAACTTGGGGAGAATGAGGCCTCTCCTTCCACCACCACACCCCAACGTTCCCTGGCACTTGGAGAGTCCCCTGGTGAAGCCAGTTCCCAAAGGCCAAGGTTGCCTGGGCTGTGTGGCCACCTGCAGAGTTATACTGAAGGAAAAAGAAAGGGTCCCTTGAGGTCACTCTCACCAGACCCACAGATACCATGGAGGATGTTGGCAGCTTTCTCCCCAAGCAATCAAGGTGGCTTGGCTTGGAAAGGGTCCAAAGATAATAACCAGGAGAGGGAGGGAACAAAGACAGGTGATAATCCCAGAGAAATATAGAGGGCTCTAGAAATAAAATTCCCTGAACTCAATATTTCTAGTGCTTGAACTTACCTAAAATACATCTGTCCAGAGGCACTGGGTTCACGGTGGTGTGGCCTCTGGGGCTGGGGCCCTGGTACCAGGATGATGGCCATGTGATGAGGGAGTGGGTCACCAGGTAGGGTGAGCCCCTGAGAAAGGAGGAGAAAGCTGTGTGTGTAGCCTGAGGCTGCCCCTGGTAGCTGGGCCTCAGGAAGCTACAGTCAGCTGGGGGGTGGGTGTGGGAAGAGCAAAGCCTCCCGGGCTTCGCCAAAGGCGTCTTAGTTCTTTCCTATGTGGAACCAGTTAAGATGCCCAACTGACTTCTTGCCTGGGTGGTCTGTCCTGGAATCTTGGTCAATATATGTGGGAGTATTTATGTATAGGACAAGCAAGGAGGAGGTGCCACTGACCAAAAGGTGGTCTCCTTTTGTCAGGGAGAGCCCCTCGAACTGACAGAATCCTGGGCCAACTCCCCCCACTTCTGAGAACTAGGGCAGGATGAGGGTGGAGGGGGGAGCGTGAACAAATATCCCAGCCAGATTGACCTCACACCCCTGTCCTAAACAGTACTCACTCTGGGTCAAGCCATAGCTGGGGGCACGCTCCATACCCTTTTTGTGACTGAAGCAAGATTGGGGGGTTGCTTTGAAGAACGTGAGAGGATAACTGAGTTTTCCCCTTTGACCACACCCAGCCATGAAGTTTTGGCATTACATAAGGATGGGCTCATAGCTGGCTCATCTTTTATGGAAAGGTTTTAAGTATTGCCTTTTTGAAAAGATTGCCATACAGGGGCGCCTGGCTGGCTCAGTCAGTGGAGCGTGCGACTCTTGATCTCGGGGCTGTAAGTTCAAGCCCCACATTGGGTGTGGAGATTACTTAAGAATGAAATCTTCAGGGGCACCTGGGTGGTTCAGTCAGTTAAGCGTCTGCCTTCAGTTCGGGTCATGGTCCCAGGGTCCTGGGATCGAGCCCCGTGTCTGGCTCCCTGCTCAGTGGGAAACCTGCTTCTCCCTCTCCCTCTGTCCCCTGGCTCCTGCTCTATCTCAAATAAATAAATAAAATCTTAAAAAGAAAAAAGAATAAAATCTTTAAAAATAAATAAATTAAAATTAAAAAAAAATAAAAAGATGGCCACATGCCTTTAAAGCAGATTCACAAAAATTTAGTAAATTCTCGTTTTTTTTTGGTAGTTCGCCCCTGAATCCAATGGGCTGTTACTATCCTCTAAAAATAAGAATACTAGCACCACTTATTATTTGCTGTTACTGGACATTGGGCTGAGGGATTTAGCTACATCCTCACAACAATCCTCTGAGGTAGGTACTATCATTGTCCCTATTGTACAGATGAGGACCCCGCGGCCCTGGGTGGCTGAGTGATTTGTAGGCAGTTCATGTTGAAACCAAGATGTATTAACAAGGCAGAGCAGAACGGCATAGGTGCCGGAGGGCCTTGGCAGGGGCAGGTGTGGGAGGGACCGCAGGCTCCCCGAACCTCTGGCCTGTGTCCTGGGTTCACCTGCAAGGGGCCTATGTCAACATTCTGTCCCCTGGTGCAGTCCATGGAGGGCAGGCTGCTTGGAACAGGCGAGGGCAGGACTGGTCACTTATTAACTTATTCATTAGACAAATATTTATTAAGTATCCGCTGTTCTAAGTGCTGGGGGTACAGAGGTGAGTGAAAACAGCATTGTCGGGGCGCCTGGGTGGCTCAGTCGTTAAGCGTCTGCCTTCAGCTCAGGTCATGGTCCCAGGGTCCTGGAATCAAGCCCTGCATCAGGCTCCCTGCTCAGCGGGAAGCCTGCTTCTCCCTCTCCCTCTCCCCCTGCTTGTGTTCCCTCTCTCACTGTGTCTCTCTCTGTCAAATAAATAAATAAAATCTTAAAACAAAACAAAACAAAAACCAGCATTGCCTCGCTGGCTCAGAGCTCACAGTCTAGAATGGGAGACCTTACCCAGAACCACCTAACTAAATACAAACTGTAACCTATCAGGTGCTCGGGAGAGGTTCACAGGGCTGTGGAGACCTACACTGGGGGTTTGACCCCGTCAGGGAAGGCGACCTTGAGGAGGTGATGATTGAGTAGAAAGCCACAGGAGGAGTAAGTGTTAACTTGGTTGAAGAGGGAAAGGAAGTGCATTCCATGCAGAGGGAACAGCATGTGCAAAGTCCTGAAGTCAGCAGGACTAAGAGATGGTTAATGTGGCTGGATCACAGAAAAGAAGGATGTGGTGGGATGCAGCTAGAGAGGTAGGCAGGTGTGGAGCTCCAAAGCTTAGTGGGGCTGTGGATGATCTAGGCTCCTCACCTGCCTGTGTGTCCATCCATTCGTCTGTCCATGCGCTCCCTCATCCTACCCAACTACCTACCCAGTTCCTTCATCACCTTCTCACTCATTTGTTTACTGAATGAGGGAACATCTTTTTTGCTGGGACCTGAGGGGAATATGGAGAGGCAGAGTGCTCTTAAGGAGCTCCCAGACCAGGGAGGGGAGATAGAGCCTCAACTCACTGTGATGTGGCACGTCTATCTCTACAAGATGCTTAAATAATAAAAGCCCTAGAGGTTGTCTCCCATGGTTCGAGCTTCCTAAGGTGAAGCAACATCTCCCCTCCATGGGGATCTTCCAGCCACATGGTTTCTCCTGACATCCAATCTCATTCCTTTGTGCTGCAAAGGTAGCCCACTTACCACCCCAGGGTGGGGAGTGTTTCTGATGTTTGTTTTCACTGACCCTTCTTGTGGGTCTCAGAGGTCTCTTAGTCTCAGGAGAACACAGGGAAACATGGCCAGGTCTCCCTCAGATATCAGAATCCAGCTCCAGACACTTCCTTTTCTGGGCATGAAAATAGGACAGAAACCCTGGATATCCCTCAATTCTAGCTGTGCATTTCTACCCTCCACTCCTCCTTGAACTACTTGTCCTCTGCTTGTGACATCACAATGGTCTCTATGGCAACTGATTGTGAGGTCACCAATCCTTAAAGCAACAGAATCTGTGGGTCTGGACAATGGCCTAGAGGAGAGAGGGTGAATGCAAAATGTGGGTCCGAGAGGGAAACCATCTCCTGGGAAAGGGCCACCCAAGACCTATGGGAGGGAGGAGGGTTCCACTTCGAGCCCCTTTGCAGAGAGAGGGGTAAAAAGAGTTTGTTGGTCTTGTCCCTCACTGGAAAGCTTCTACACTGACACTGAGCCCCTCCAAAATTGCCCACGAAGGGAGAACTTATAATCTGGCTCAGACGGGCTGCAGAAATTGATGGGGCTGCTGAGCAGCATCCTGGGATCATTGACTTGGCCCCATGTACCACTGGGAAGCGGAGGTGGGAGTGTGGTTCTAGTCTCAGCCCCACTGACTCAGAGGGTCCGGCCAAGACCTGACATATGTTTGAGCCTTGATTTCCCCCTCAGGGAAGGAGTGAAGGTGCTAAGGAGCCTTGTTTCCTGACGTAGAGGATGAGCAAAAGATTGGCTTAAGGCTGTTGGGCCTGCCCTCTGTCTTCTGTGAGTGGGGGGAAGTTGCTGTGAGGGGAAAGGGTGGAGGTGGGCACATGCTGGGTGTTTTTGGATAGGCTGGGACGGCTGCTGGTTTCTCTAAAGCCATGTTAGTTGTTTGCAAGAGCAGGACCCACTGGAGAGAGAGACCGCTCATCAAGGGGCTGAGGGGCATCAGTGCCTAGGCTTGGAAGTCAGGTCTGGGTTCAAGTTATCCCAACCTCATGCTTGTCTTGGGCAAGTTTCTGGGCCTCTCTGGGCCTCCACTTCCTTACTTAGAAAGGGAAAACAGGGGCTCCCGGGTGGCTCAGTCAGTTAAGCATCTGCCTTCGGTTCAGGTCATGATCCCAGGGTCCTGGGATCAAGCCCTGCATTGGGCTCCCTGCTCAGCGGGGAGCCTGCTTCTCCCTCTCCCTCTGCTGCTCCCCCTGCTTGTGCTGTCTTGCTCTCTCTGTCAAATAAATAAATAAAATATAAAAAAAAAAAAAAAAAAAAGAAAGGGAAAACAGTGCCACTTGCCTTTCAGAAAGGTATTTGGTGAGATAACCTGTAGGAAGGCCTGGCACAGAGTAGGGACTTCAATAAATGCTTGTTACATTCACTTTTCTATCCCCTTAGCTCTTAGCCTAGGGCTGTGCATATTATATATGCTTCATGAATGCTTGTGGCCGTCAGCACAGCATGAAGAAGAGAGGACAGTGCTTAGAGCAGGGGAAGTCAGCGGGCCTGGGTTCAAATCTTGGTCCTTATAGCCCGGCGCACATTAAGTGTGCGGTGGATGGGGCAGTTGTCCTCAGTCTCGAGGGGGGTTGTTTCGGCACCTGCCCCACAGTTTCCGTTCACCATCAGCTTCAAGAAAATTAGAATTAATCCGTGGCGTGTCCGGAACTGGAGAGTGAGTGAGCCTTGAGACCGGGGCATAAGAACGGCAGCCTCGGGCGCCTGGGTGGCTCAGTTGGTTAAGCGACTGCCTTCGGCTCAGGTCATGATCCTGGAGTCCCTGGATCGAGTCCCGCATCAGGCTCCCTGCTTGGCAGGGAGTCTGCTTCTCCCTCTGACCCTCCCCCCTCTCATGTGCTCTCTCTCATTCTCTCTCTCTCAAATAAATAAATAAAATCTTTAAAAAAAAAATCTTTAAAAAAAAAAAAAAAAGAACGGCAGCCTCCCCAGGAAGGGGTCAACCCTCGCCAGATCCCTTCAGTGTGGGTACGCAGCTCATGCCAGTCACGGGTGCTGGGGCGCCGGCGGGCTTGGTGCTCCTTGAAGTCAGGGCCGAGTAGTGTCTCACTCATCGGTGACGCCCAGGCCAGCGCCTGGCACGTGGCAGAGGCTCAGTAGCCGGTTAAGGTCCATGGAATTAGGCGGTGTCTTCATGGTCACGTGCTGGCGAACGTGTTGCATGCACACCCCGTGCCAGGCTCTGTTCTAAGCTCTTTGCTTGTTGTCGAGCCCCACAGCAGCCTATGAGATAGATGATATTACCCGTCTTTAAAATGAGGAAAGAGAGAGAGCCGAGGAACACAGCCCAAGGTCACACAGCCGGTAAGCAATGATGGGCCTGGGATTTGAACTCAGGCTCGCTAGCTCTAGAACCTACGCTCTCCACCCCCGTGGTCTCCCCAGCCTCAGGGGCCCTGTCCATCCATTTTGCCATACTCGCCGCCCTGAATTCCCTCCCCCGCCTCTCCCTCCCGCTCCTGTCTTCTTCCAGCTGAGCCTGGATCCAGTGCAGCCCCAGTGAAGAATGCAAATTCTCCCCCCACCGGCCTCAGCCATCTGCACCCCCCTCTGCTGAAATAAAGCTGTGATGGCCGCTGCCACCTCCCAGCCGAAGCCACCGCCGACTCCCTTGCTTATTTCAAGTCCTCCTAAAGCTTGTTGAGTTCTTAACTTATTAAAGATAAGCACATGGAAATAGGGAGCAAATCTCTTTATTTATGACATAATCTCCAGCCCAGAAAAGTGGCAGGAACAGTGTTGCCTATATCAGGGAACCAATAGGAAAAAAAATCAATTAGATCCGCCAGAGTGTTTCGCTATTAACTTTCTTCTGATGTTTCTCTTAAGGCTGGCCATGGGGGTCCCTGCTAGCCACAAGCTGCAAGAGAGAGGAGAGCTTTGCAGGGACAGAGCAAGGAATGTTGCAAGGGAGGCAGCCGACCAGGCTCCCAGGCAGGCCTGGGAGTCTCTCCATCCAGGGTCTCCTTCACGCCCTCCAAAGCTCAGCCAGAAGTCCTGATGTTGGTTCAGCCTCCACGCTCCTTGCTGCATGTCAGCTGGTGTCGTCAGGGACAGCTTGTTATTCTTTGCTTCTTGCAGACCTGAACCCCAAGCTTGATCACATTTCTGCCAGATCCTTAGAGGGAAGGATCCTCTTCTTCCTGGAAGAACGTTATTCTGGAGGGGCTCTTGTTGACTGATCTTTCGTGGAGCTGTCTGCTGCTGGGTGACACAGCCTGGGACCTGCAGCCACCCGGTGAGGTCCTCATTGCTCCTCCACCGGCCTCCAGGCACAACTTCCAAGCTGTCTCCCACCCCTAGGGCCCTCCCTTGTTCCTGAGAGCCTACAGCAAGGGGAATGTCCTGGTTCCCATAGTAACCCAGGCTTCATCTCCTCCAACGCAGGGGATCATGGCTCGTTCACCAGTGTTTCCTGGGGGTGCTCAATAAATATTCGTCGAATCAATAATTATGATAATAATAACTCCATTGATTGAATGCTTACTCTGTGCCAAAGCTGAGAAAGGCAGATGCTTTTTTACCTAGGGTAGGACGCTTCTGCTTCTCCCTGAACCAGAAGAGGCTTCCAGTGTTTTGCTTTGTCTTATTTTTCAGCCAGAAGCAGAGGTGGCGGCAGTTATGAGAAGTATCATAATCCCCACCTTACAGAGGAAACAGATGCAGGGAGAAATAGTTTGTCCCGGCTAACGAGTGAATGGTATGCTCTCTCCAAACACTTTTAGTCATTAGGAAGTCCTCCTTGAGGTCTAACCTAAACCTTTCTTTTTTTTTTTTTTTTAAGATTTTATTTATTTGACAGACAGAGACATAGCGAGACAGGGAACACAAGCAGGGGGAGTGGGAGAGGGAGAAGCAGGCTTCCCGCCGAGCAGGGAGCCCCATGCGGGGCTCGATCCCAGGACCCTGGGACCATGACCTGAGCCAAAGGCAGACGTTTAACGACTGGGCCACCCAGACGCCCCTAACCTAAACCTTTCTTGTTGCAACAGCACCAGTCCCTTCTCTGTCCTGTGCAAACTTCCCCCAGTTGAGGAGCGTCTGCCCACTCTTTGCATGGGTTGGCCTGCAATGAATATTAAACACGAAACCTCACAGAGGCCAGCCCTGTAGGGCAGGCAATGAACCAACCCTCCTCATGCCTGTTCATTATTATAATTAATATTGAGCCGGGCTTGGTGGCAACCTCGCCCTCACCAGGTATTTGGGCTATTTTAGAAGCCTATTCAGATCAATGACAGACAGCTCCAAACAGATAAACTCCCTGCCATCCAGACGAATCAATTGTAACAGTGCCGTCACAACAAGCCCAGGAAATCAATCTGATTTCAGGCGACATGGTAACTCAGCACTGGGCAAGCTGGTTTTCATTTCCGTGTGGCTGAGACCCAGCTTCCGCCATGCGCTAGAACACCCCGTGCTTTCCCAGCCCGTGTGGCAGGCTCACAGGTGCCCGGGCAGGCTCTCAGAGGACTCAGGCCAAGGGGGTGGTCACATGGAGGGCAGGATGACTGGGAGGTCCTGTGACCTTGAGGAAGGCTCTTGAACCCCCAGACCCAGGAGGAGCTGACTCAGACCCGCTGTTGGGATCCTTGTTTTGCTGGCTTCAGCTCTGATTTTTTCCGCTGCCCTCTGCAAAAACCAAGCCTGGAGGCCTTTCTGGGCTGCCTCCCAAATCAGGGAGCCGCAGAGGTGGTCTGCCTACCTCAGGCGGCAGGACAACTGCCCTTCTTGGTCTTGGAGGGGGAATCTGTCTAGCAGGGCAGCAAAAAGCTCACCAGAACAGAAACAGCCTTTTATTGGGGGCTTACTTTATGCCCAGGCACTATGCTAAGTATTTTAGATCTCATCTTAACCCTCACAGCAGCCCAAAGAGATAGGGAACCATTCTCCACATTTTGTAGAGGAGGAAACCAAAGCTCAGAGAAGTTAGGCAACTTGTCCTGAGTCACACAGCTGATAGGTGATGGAGCCTGGATTTGAACCCAGATCTGTTAGACTCCCTTCCCTCAGCCTTAGCCACTGACACTGTCTTAAAGTTGACACCAGACATGCCCTCATTCTCCCCCCTCCCTGGATCTTGTCAGGTTAAATGAAGCCATTGCTTCTCCTCCAGGCTGCCAGGGAAGGGAGTCTCTCAGGCATTCCCACAATCAGCAATTTTTCCCTGAACGTTCACCCTGATGTGCTAGGTGCTGAGTTGAGGGTGTTGAGGAGACAGGAGGGTCAGGAGGCCACACTGGCCATCTCCCCACATTTCCCCTGTGGCTCCCACTTCCCTTTCCCTCCCCTAGTCCTGTTACTATATCTAGGCGGTGACGAGCGGGGCCTGGGACAGGCAGCAGGGAGTTCTAAATGGCCAAGGTCAGGGCTTTTCAAATCTATTCTAGCTAAGAAACTCTCGAATCGGGAGACCCCTTATGAGGAGGGCGAGGGTACAAAGAGATGAACGTGGAGCTGGTCAGCTGGCAATAGGGGACTGGGAGCCTTCCTGCTCAGCCCTTCTCTCGCTCCCAGTCCTCTAGCACCAGCCCCACTCCCACCCCCACCCCAGGCCTTCCCAGTGCTTCATTCGAGCCCTGGGCCTGGCTGATTTTCCAGCTCCAACACTTTCAGCCACCAGCTACCTTGAGCCTGTTCTGGATTTAGAGCATGGTAATTTAGGTGCTAAGTGGGCAAAGCTGGCCCTGGCCCCAGCGAGGCCACATATCCATCTCCTTTGGGGGTTAGCACTGGGCCTTGTGGGGAGGCATAGATCTGGGGACCAGATGGCTTGTGATCGTGAAAGGGGTCTTCAGTCTGTCCTGGGGAGCAAAGGGCCTGGGTTGGTCCTTGTGGGAGGTGGATGCCTGTTCATGGAGCTCAGCACCTGATGTCCTCCCTGAGAGAGGCAGGGACGTCTGGGTTCTGAAGGCTAGGAATGGAGAGTGTCACACGGACCAGACAGCTAGCGAGTGACTTAAGTAGGTTCACACCCAGGCCTATGTGGCTCCAGAAGGCCATGACTGTCTGCATTCTCTCTTCTCCAGACAGTGGCTGTACCCCCCCCCCCACTTTCTGCATAAAACCATCAGCCCTTCCACCCACCAAATACAGAATCTGGAGAGAAACTCCAATTGTAGCAGGAGGGAATGGGATTAGATACTGGCAAGGACTTCCTGACTCATGAGCTCGTGTTCTAGGGCGGCAGGCGGGGTGCTCTCTCCCTAGGGTTTTCAGGTAGGGTCCCAGTTCATCTGTGCCCCTGGGGCTCCCACTTCCGAAAGCTGCCGAGAGTCAAGAATGACCTCTGCTGTGCGTGGCTTTGTCTTTTATTTTTTGAATAGGTAATAACTGTGCATGGTTCCAAACATAAGGGGTTGGAAGCCTATTCCGTGAAAAGCCTCCCTCCCACCCCAGTCTCCCAGTTCTCCTCCCCAGAGGCGAGCACATATTATACGTTTCCCGTCTAGACATATACAAGCAAATAGGGACACATATTCTCTTTCTTTCGTCCTATTTTTAATACACAAGATGTAGCAGACCCTGCACACTGTTCTGTGCCTTGCTTTTGTCACCTGACAATATATCTTGGAGATTACTCCGAATCAGTACATAAAGAGCTGCCTTACTCTTAGGTGTCTTTTTATGGTCACAGGCTTCTGGGGAGCTCAGAAGTAATCACATCTGGTTTGATTAGCTTCACATTTCCATTTACGACGTCCCCGCCCAGAGAGGGCAGGAAAGCTCTCCAAGGTCACGCAGCAAGGACTAGGGATGCGCGCCCGGCTTCTCCCCCTCCCCTGTCCCCAGCTCCGTGCCCCGAGCCACCCCGAGGCTGAGCGCGGGCTCCGGTGTGTGTGGGCGGGAGGCCAGGGAGCGGGGCGTCTCTAATTGAAATGCTGGCCGCGCGGCTGGTCGGCAATGGGCACCTGGCGGGGCGCGGGGCGGAGCGCGGCCGGGCCGGGGCGCCAGGTGCGGAGCGGACAGCGGCGGCCGCGCGCCACGTGGGAGCAGGCGGGGCCCGCGGATCCCCGGGAACCCCGCGCCGCGTGCCTCCCGGTAATGAGCCCCCGGGGCCGAGGTGCGCTTCCCCCGCTGCTCACACGGCAGCCTCGTGGCACCAAAGGAAACGGGTCCTTTTTTTTCTTCCGTGCCTGACAGCTCATTAGAAGAATTAATTTACTCCAGCGTTTGCAGTTTAAAGGACATTATTTACCGGTTAATTGTTGTTATTACAAAATGTTAAATATCATTATTTATTTCCCAGGCCCTGACAGCCTCTCTGACAGGAATTTATTAGGTGAGACGGTATCACCGGTGGGCGCCCCTGTGCGGGGCAAGGGGAGGCGGCACCTTTGCCCCTGGGCCTGGAGCTCGGGGCGGAGCAGGCACGTGGAAGGGCAGAAAGTGAGGGGCTGCCCTCTGGCCCACCCTGGGACAAGCGGCCGGTGGCTCCTCCTCGCCCCCCATCTCTGCCTGCTGTGTGGGGGCGGTTGGTGGCAGGCGGGGGACAGCACTCAGGTAGAGTAGCAGTTTGGGGGGCAGGATGGCAGTTGCCAGAATGAACCCTGGACTTTGAGTCTTGCCCTTAAAAGGCTACCCCCATTCCCAAACATAGGTATCCAGGCCACTGTCTTGAAATTCGGAGAATTTAAGAGCTGGAAAGGAGGTGAGTGGTCAGCTGGTGTTCCTGTCCCAGGTGCAAAGGGTCTATGGATTTGAGTTTGACCTGGTCACCAGACTTCACCTAAAAATCTAGATTTCTGGCTTGTCTCAAAAAATAAGAAGATCTCGCCACACTTAACCCACAATGACCAGCTGGCAGAGAGGGGCAGCACCATTCAGGGGACTCACCTGCTACCCGACTGCGCAGTCTTCCACCCTTTGCTTCCCTCCCCACACTGCGTTCCTGTGTAGGTATCTGAGTCTTCAGCTGCTGATCTGATCTAATGATCATGTGTAGATGAAGGAGCTGAGTCCAGAGCAGTTAAGTCTCTGGTGGCCAGGAGCCCAGCTCAGCCCACTTTTTACCACACCAGGCCGCCCCTGCAGCTCGCTGCCCCTACGTCCTCTGCGTCTGGTCTGGAGTGAGTCGGGGCAGGGAGCTCGGGGCTTAGGGCAGCCTCTGGGCTAAGAGTGAGACTACTTAGTGAGAATTTATAAGAATCCTGGGCCCCCAAATTGCAGTTATTTGTTTATTCGGGAAATAGTTTCTGAGGACCTACTATGTGACATATGAAACTGATTTGGATACAAATCTTGCCCTCAAGGATTTCGGTCTGGTGAGACTGTGTGTGAAACGGGCATCCAATGACAGTCCCGGGAGATATATGAGTGGAGAGGGGTGGGGGAGCCCAGAGGAGGAAGGGGTGACTGGTAGCCCTGGGGGGGGGGGGACCCAGGGAGGAGACTTTCCAGGGGAGGGAATGAATACTTCATGGAGCATGTTCTAGGCTGGGCGTGCTGCCTGTGTCCTCATACACAGACACATGTCATCTCCTATACCTCTCATAACATGGTCGATTAAAAATGTCTGTCATCGGTTGATAAATAGTGGTTATCCCAGGCCTCAGAGAGCCCCCACCCTGCCATCTACATCCTCCCCCACAGCGGATGCCTGGAAGCTGCTCCAGCTTTGGGGACCCTCTGCTCTGACTGGCCAGCCACCTTGCTGTAGGGTCTGTCAACCACCACCCACATGTCACAGCCAGTCTCCGGGGCAAGGCGGATTATCCTTGTGGGGTACCCAAGTTAGGAACCCAAGGCAGGAGCTGGGGGCTGATGAAGCAGACGGGCCCTGGGCAGGAGGGACGGCAGACTCTTGTCTGAGACCCAACACCCAGCCCCGGGAAACATGGATCTTTTGGGGCAGACTTCAAACAATGGCCCTTCAGACAGGTCATGGGCCCCGTCCTTTCCTGCCCAGGCACCTGATGGCAGCAGGTAGCCTCAAGGAAAATTAGGAGAACTAAAAGGAGATGAAAAATACTTCGATAAAGTATGAAAACGAGCTCAACTGATCCATTACTGTTGCTGTGCTGTAACTTATTACAAAGTTATTTCTGGCTGGCAGCCTGGTTTATTTTAGACCCTACCTCATTTCTTCTAGGTTATGGGCCCTAATTCCTTGCCTGGGGAGTCAGAAAGAGACTAGCATTACTGGAGTGGATCCGGAGCAGATTCAGAACCTGTTACTACAGCTTGAAGGCTTTCACAGATTCCCGGGATATCAGGGCATGCTGCCCTTTGAAGGTCTTCTCCACCAGCCCCCTTATTTTATTTTATGGCCATATTAAATTTTAAAAAATTTTATTCATTTTTTGAATAGGTAATCCGTGTCCAAGGTACAAAATTCAAAAGACATAAAAGCGTACCTGGCAAACGGTCTCTTCTCACTCCTCAGAGGCAGCCCCGGTACCAATTCCTTGTGTTTTACTATATTTTAAAATAGCATTGTTTCTCTTTTCTGTCCCTGTAGAAAACACAGTAAATCCTGCAGAAGAAAGTAAAAACCATATACAGTGCCACTCTTTAAGGCTGAATACTGTGGACATTTTGGTGTATGAGCAGCGAGACTTTTCTTTTTGCCTGGATGCATCTCTAGTTACCAACTTGCATAACCTGAATTTATTATTTGTTTATATTAAATGCGGTTCTTTAAAATAACGGTCTGAGAGGATACATGCTAAACTGGTAATAACGAGTACTTTGAGGGGAGGAATGGGACTGGGTTAGGATTAAGGAGGGGGAGAGTGTGCTTTACCTCTATTATTTGACATTTTTTTTAGAATGAAAATATATTTGTACATTATTTCCCCCATATTGCAGAATCTGGTTGTAAATGACTGCATCAGAAGGCAACTATTTAGCCAATCCTTTATGATTGTGGTGTTAAGATGTTTGCAGGATCAGGGGCACCTCGGTGGCTCAGTTGGTTGGGCGTCTGCCTTCAGCTGGGGTCATGATCTCAGGGTGCTGGGATCGAGCCCCACGTCCGTCGGGCTCCCTCTCCCTCTGTCCCTCCCCCTGCTTGTGCTCTCTCTCTCTCTCAAATAAATAAATAAAATCTTCTAAAAAAAAAACCCGATGTTTGCAGGTTTTGCCATTATCAACAAAGCTGGGATGGACATTTTTGTACAGCTTTGCACACTTGTCCAGTGTTTCCTTGGAGCACTTTTTAAGAGATGGAATTGCTGGGTTAAAGAGAATGTACACTCTAAGGCTTTTTGATACATCATGTCAAAATCCTTCCTTTTGGGCTGTTCTAATCTCTCCTTCCACCAGCAATGCCCGCTCTCTATTCCCACCGCTGTACAAGTGGGAGGTTTGTGAGACAGTGGGGCAAAAGCATGGGAGGCTAGAATGGTTTCTTCTCCGGGTGAGGTTTAAGAAGGGGGCAGTATGTGATTTGGGGAAGCTTGCCCTGGTGCCTCAGAACCCTGGGATGCTGGCAGGAGCCCACAGGGGACCTCAGTGGCCAAAGGGAAAAAGGAAGAGAAGCAAGGAAATAATATAGAACCCTCAGGGGCCTCCACTTGTCCCAATCACAAGGCCTAAGGGTTTTGTCTGGATCCAGATCCTTCCTCCGGGCATCCAACTATAGAGTGAGTGCAACCCCGCCATCCACAGTGCGACTTAGAGCGAATGGCGTGGGGGAGATGCCTTCTCTGAGAGCTCCTCCAGCCTGTGAGAGTTACATACCTCAAGTTCAAGTGGCACATGGAGGACCGTCCAGGGTCAAGGTCTCCATCTCCTGCCTCCCGAGTGTCACAGTTACTCTTTGATTCCAAGTGTTTGTCGTGCCCAATTCCGTGGGTCTCACCTGCAGCCTTCGTATCCTTGGATTCTCTGGCAAGTTGACCAACTCATTTGGAAAGCTTCAAGAGGAAAAAGAAGGACTGGAGGCAGACCTACTGATTTAATATTGAAAAGATGGCATTCTGAAGGTGCCCCCTCCTCTCTGGAGCCCAGCATCTCCACAGTGGCTGAGGGTTCCTCTTAATGGGGCGACGAGAGAAAACCCAAGATTGCATCTCCTTGGTGAGATGAATAATACATTTGAAGCATCTCACAAACTGTGTTTGATCCGCCTAAAGCTTCAGCGGTTAACGTATTTCTCTTTATCCCTAGCAAGGGAGGGCTGGGAACTGTCAACATTTTCCTTTCTGCCTAATTTGTGCCTTCTCCATCAAGAGAAAAGCAGGGGCGAGGGAAGGGAAGGAGGCAGGGAAGGAGGGAGACACACTCCCTGAACAATTCACTGAGCCACAGTGCTGGGGGTGCTCCCACCAGGTCAGGGAAGGGGAGGGAGGCCCTGGGGTGAGGGGCTGTGCGGCGGGTGCTAGGGCTCTCTGGGGCCTGTCTGCAGGACTGCGTGCCCCTAAGATGTTCATCCCTGGGAGGGCCCATCTCCAGTGTTTCTGGTGGGAGGCCAGAGGTGGGAAGCTGAGGTTTGGAGCTGCCAAGCACGGAAGATGTTCCCGTCCTCCCATGGGTGGTTAATGGCGTTAAGCGCCGCCTCTGACTGAGCTCAGGGGCCGGGTGCTGCCCATGTTTAACCAACAGGCATTCGGTGCCCTTCACGTTGCTCTGAGGGGTGACCTTAAGTTCTAAGGATCTCCTCCAAGGTCCCACAGCTAGTCCATGTCGGGCTATCTGGCCCAAAAGTTCATGTTCTTAACCACAGTGCTGTTCTCCTTCTTGACTCGTCTCCTGATACTTTGCTGAACCGATCTCCTGTTGTGGAGGGGCGACAGAGAAGTAGCTAACCTCTCACCATGCCTCAGCTCCCTCAGGTATAAAACGGAGATGTTAACAATCGTACCAACCTCACAGGATTGTGGTGAGGATTAAATAAGTCGATACCCTCAGGTTCGCAGAGCCTAGAGCCATAGAAAGCACCATGCGCCTTTGCTCTTATTCCCAGTTTATTTTACTCCACGGTCAAGTTGCAACCACCCCCCTCCCACTGACCTTGAACCATCCTCCCACTTGGGACTGCTTATCTCTGTCCCAATCCACCTTCTCTGTCCAGCCGGCGTGGGAGACTCCCCACGCCCCCTTCTGACAGGTTCCGGCAGACCTTGCCGATTTCCATGGCTCTTTTCTCTTCTGTGGTGGCTGGTAGAGGGAACGCCCATCCCCTAGGTCGCCCACAGCACACTTTTGCTGGAGGCAGAGCACAGAGAGAGAAGTCTTTCCTGGGAGGACGCGGAACAGATTGTCCCCACTGGGGAAGGAACAAGGGATGGAAGAGCAAGAGAGATTTTTCCTAATAACTGACAACGTGTCTCCACCCTGAGCCATTCATTCCCGTACTTTCACAGGCTCCTCCTCCCCACGGGGAAGCTATTCAGCGTGTCCACGCTCAAGCCCTCCAACTGCAGTGTGACCTGGGATTTATGCAGAGAAGCAACGAGACGCCTCTGAATTCCCAAGTGTGGAACAGAAGGAAGGCGTCTGCCAAAGCCAGTACCCAAACTAGATTTTGGAGAGGACCTCCTCAAAGCCTGGGTGGTGACAGGGGGTTCCTGGGGAAGCGAGACCTCTCCCCACAACGCAAGGCAGGCCCAGTGGACCCTAGCAGCCTGGCCTGTGTGCCTGCCCTGTGCCCCCAGAGCCCTTCTGTTCAGGCCTGGTGTCCTATGGAGGTGGCATTCTGCTCAGCAGCTCAGAGCACAGACGGGAGGGCGGGCATTGCCGAGAATCGATTTGCGGGAGCAGCGGGGGCTTTCTCTTCCTCCTTACTTCTCTGGTCTCTGATCTCCCGTCCTTCCTCTGCAGTCCCATTTTTCTCCTCCTTCTTCCCTTGATCTCTCCCTCTTTCTCTCCCTTCAGCCAAATCACAGCAGCTCCCTAGAAGGGGGGTGGGGAGCGGCAGTCCTTTGTCCTCCTGCTCCTTCTAACTGGGTGGGGCTCGCTGCCCAAGGTGCCAGCCTCCTGCCCCAGTCCCGAGGGGCAGGTTTGGCCATGGTAAAAGGACACACGCACGCATGCACACACGCACGCACATGCACGCTCAAAAAGCAAGAGCTGAAACAAGGAGAGCAACCAAGGAAGAGAAGGAGAGGCGAAGACAGAAAGACGGAGACGAGATTCAGAGCATCAGAAAGCCAGGGAAAGAGACAGGGAGAGTCAGAGACAACGAAAAAAGAGAATTCAGCAAATTAAAAATTTTACAACCATCCAGCAAGTCTGCAAAAATGATCTTCCCTGCGGTCTTTCATTTATCTCATTATCTGACTCCTAATGTGCTTTTTCCCCCTTTCTTTTCTCGCCACACTTGGTGCAAAATCTTATTAGCTTTTTTTTTTTTTTCTGGCAGGGGCTTCATATAGTCTTTTTCATTACATTTCCTAATAAAAGCAATCACTAGGAAGGCACGGCTGGAGGATTAAAAAGCCACCTCAGCAGCCGCCTGGCCAGCAGAGCCATGACTTGCTATAGCCTGGTTCACGCTGCCAGGGCAGCCGGCCAGCCCCTGCGGCCCAGGTCAGCCAGCCAGGCTGTGCTGTGGAATATTCCAGGGCGGGGAGAGTGGCTTCGCTGCTGCAGGTGCACGAGGTTATAGGAAATGTCAGAACAAAAGACCTGGAGGTGTAGCTCCTCCCTGGGGCAGCTTCAGAGCAGGAGTGAAGGCTGCCTGCCTGACCCCCCAGGGCTCTGGTTTTGATCCAGAGAGAAGAATATTTGAGGCCTCTCTCTTTGGGCCTTGGCCCACCCCATAGCACATTCTTTTGAATAACATCAGTGATGTCAAATCCTCACCTTTTGAGAATAGATTTGATTTATCCACGCTTTTTTAAAACAGATTTTATTTATTTGAGAAAGAGAGAATGAGAGAGAGAGAGAGAGAGAGCATGAGAGGGGGGAGGGTCAGAGGGAGAAGCAGACTCCCTGCTGAGCAGGGAGCCTGATGCGGGACTTGATCCCGGGACTCCAGGATCACGACCTGAGCTGAAGGCAGTTGCTTAACCAACTGAGCCACCCAGGCACCCCCTCCACACTTTTTAAAAAAATTTCTGATAGTAAAATTCACATAACTTGGGGGGCCTAGGGGGCCCAGTCGGTTAAGTGTCTGCCTTCAGCTCAGGTCCTGATCTCAGGGTCCTGGAATCGAGTTCTGCATCGGGCTCCCTGCTCGGAGGGGAGCCTGCTTCTCCCCCTGCCCCTCCCCCAGCTTGTTCTCGCTCTCTCAAATAAATAAATAAAATATTTTTTGAAAATTCACATAACTTAAAATTTACCATTTTAACCATTTTTGAAGTGTACAATTCATGGCTAAGTGAATTCCCTTTTTTTTTTTTTAAAGATTTTATTTATTTGAGAGGGAGAGAGAGCATGAGCGAGGGGGAGGGGCGGGGAGGGGCGGAGAGAGAGGGAGAAGCAGACTCCCCGCTGAGCAGGGAGCCAGACGGAAAAACAGGGCTCGATCCCAAGACCCCGGGATCATGACCCAAGCTGAAGGCAGACGCCCAACTGACTGAGCCACCCAGGCGCCCCCTAAGTACATTCACGTTGTTGTGTAAACGCTACCACCAGCCATCTCTAGAACTTTTTCATTTCCAAACTGAAACTCTGTTCCATTAAGCACTAACTCCCATTCCCGCCTCTCCCAGCCCCTGGTGACCAGCAACCTGTTTTCTGTCTCTGTGAACTTGACTGCTCTAGGTACCTCGTATATGTGGAATCCTGCAGTATTTGTCCTTTTCGTGACCGGCTTATTTCACTCAGCATAACGTTTTCAAGGTTCACCCGTGTTGTAGCCTGTGTCAGAATTTCCTACCTTTTAAGGCTGAATGATATTCCATTGTATAAATATACCACATTTTGCTTGCTCCACACCTTGTTTTTTTTTTTTTGAAACAAAAACACTTCTATCCATATAAGGAAAGTGAAAAGAAGCGAGAACCCACCCAGATACCCATCACATCAATATAAGGGTTCCTCTCCCTTTTGTGTGTTTCTTTCTTATGCTAATAACTATATCTCCACCCCCTCATTGAATAATCCTGTCCTCCCCGGGTGGGTTCAAACCGCGCCGCTGAGCTAACCTCACGACAGAAGACATAGTGCTTGGAAAGGGCCGAAAGTTACCAGGACACAGGCGTGATAAACAAGTTAGGGCAAAGGAAGGAACCTCTGTAAAGTAATAAGACATTTTATTGCCCAGGTTATAAGCTGGCCCTGAAGTGGATGATTTTGGCCACACATTGAGTGACACTGGGTTAACTACAAAACCTCTCAGGGGGGTGACTTTGAAGAGAACAGTAGTCATTTGGAAATATTTGGCTTATGTTTTAAAATAAAGGTACAAAACAATCAAATTCAAAGTGACGTTTCAATGTCTTGTTGCTTTGGGGATCGCCGGAGGTGCTCGGCTAGGACTGTTGGAATGGGTCCCAACCAGTGTTTCTCGAAGACCAGAGAGCATCACGGATTTAGAAGACATGCAAGAAGAGGCATTATTGCCGAAGTGTATGCATCAGTATCTACAACAGCACCACGGGCGGGACCAGAACCGCTCCCGGCACGGAGGCTTCCATCTCAGCCGCTGGTTCGGTTAATAACGGCAATGCCTTGGATCTCTGTGGTCCTTTGGGAAGCTTTTACCTTTCATTTCTTGCCACTCTCCTCCAGACTCTCTTGCTCTCAGTCTCTGCCAGTCTCCGCCCCTGGCCCAGATCCTGGAAGATAGCAGATTTTGCTCAGGGAGAGTAGACACGCAGAGGTGACAAAGACAACCTTACGGGTCCCCTTTCCTCCCCTCTATCTGGTGTCAGAGCCCCTGAAACAGACCACGGATTTCACTACTTTTCCTCTCTGTGTGTGAGCTAAGGCGTTTATTTTCCTTTTTTTTTTTTTTTTTTTTTTTTTTTTTTTTTTTTTAAAGATTTTATTTATTTATTTATTTGAGAGAGAGAGAGAGAGAGAAACAGCATGAGAGGGGAGAGGGTCAGAGGGAGAAGCAGGCTCCCCGCTGAGCCGGGAGCCCGATGTGGGACTCGATCCCAGGACTCCGGGACCATGACCTGAGCCGAAGGCAGTCGCTTAACCAACTGAGCCACCCAGGCGCCCTAAGGCGTTTATTTTCCATGTGGCCTTAAAAGCTGGATCTTTTCCCTATACACTCACACACACGCACACATACACACACGGACACACACACGCACACACGCACACACACACCCTCTCTGTTTCCACTAGTATCAGCCTAGAAAAGATCACCCCCTTTCTCTTCCTGAGAAGCTGCCCCCTCCCTTCTACCAGTGCTCCAGGGGGCTTTTATTTTCTTTTATTCTCAGCTCTCTATCAATCAAGGGGAGGGGGAGACACTTTATCTGAACCCTTAGTGAGCAACAGCCGCAACCAGCAGCTGCTAGGGCAGTGGGAACTTCATTTCCGGCGCTGACGTTTATAAATGTGGCACAGAAACCAGTAGGGACCGAAATAAATCAAACAGCTTCTCCAGAGGTCCCTAGGGGCTGCTTTAGAATTTCTTTCCTTTGGGGGTCATGTTCCTTCTCTTTCTTTGCAGGGGAGGGGTGGGAAATGCTGTGATTTGCAACACGGAACGAGCCACCTTCTTGCTCCTTTGTAAAAACACTGAGCCCGGGACCCAGGATGCTCTGAGTGAGAGCATTGGGTCCGTCTCTGGATGCGGAGAAAGGCTTGGGGCTTGAAGTCCTGGGTGGGCATTAGAATGCTGGCCCTGTCACTTACTAGCTGTCAGTTTCCTCATCTGCAAAATGGGGCTAAGAATGCCTGCCTTGCCCACCTCCCAGGGCTGCCGTGCCGATTGAATGAGATGTCTATAAAGTGAGTGCCCCGAAGCTTTTGATGAGCTCATGTGATGTGGTGAGGGTTCCTAAGGGGCAATGATAAGGACCAGGGTTGTCCAGGAAGCTTTTGGGATGGGCTCCGGACAGACCTTCCCCAGCCCATTCCACAAACCTTGGCTGTTTCCTTTCCTTTCAGAATTCTGGGCAAGGAGCACGGATAGTCTGTTCCAAACACAGCTGGACTTTTCCCAATGTGTTTTCTAAGCCTTCCTTCTTCTGCCCGTCTAAATACTGAGAAAATAAAGGTGGACACGTATGATAGGGAGAGAGAAGGAGTGAGGGGCGGGGTGGAGAGACACTGAGAGAGAGGGAGAGAGAGAGACAAAGAGAGGGCTGCCAAGGACGAAGGCAGGAAGAGGGGAGTGTCTGGTTAATACCGTGCTACTGTGAGCTCGCACGGACCCTTCCAAAGTTCTGTACAAGAACCTGCTCAGTGAGATGAGACCCGGGGGCGGGCTCCACTATCTCACCCCTTTTATATTCCCTACATATCCAGGTGCTGCATACCACCTTTCACCTGTTTTGGGGTCTTTCTGTGGATTTGGATCCCATCCAGGCCAAATCTTGGCTGTGGCTGGGCGCTTCGGTGCAGGCAGGAGGCTGACGATGCCCTGAGCCCCCTCAGGACAGCAATTACCTGTACAGCGTTTTCTTCCAAGTCTCTTTCTGTAACAAGATTCCACCCAGCTTCACTCCCCAGAGGCAACTTGTGTTGCCAATTTCTTGCTATACGTAGAGAGAGAAAACTGATATTCTTTAAATATTTGTTCAACACTTCATTTAAATAGGTTAGGTACTGCAAAGAAGAAGGATGAACAGAAGACCACGCATCTCTATTGTTCTCAGCAATGCAGCCTCGGTGGGCAAGTGCATGCCCCAGTCTTTAAACAAAAGCTGTACATAAGCAGGACCCACTTTCAGCTGAAGACAGTTAACCTTGGAGGTCACAGCCTATACCTGCCTCTTACCAAAATAGTCCTCCTTTCAAACAAGTACAGGGATTCCCTAAAAGCCACCTGAGCAGCAAAATTCTCTTCTATCTTATTCCAATTCATGATGATGCTTTAGGGTCACATGTATTCTGGTCCTTCAGCCAAAGTTTGGCCAGTCCACTCCTAAATCTGGTTCTTATGGTAGCTATTATGAAATTCTCACTCTTGCTGCCCTCTGAGGGAGGTGGTCATTCTTTTTTTGTTTTTGTTTTTGTTTTTAAGATTTTGTTTTTTTAAGTAATCTTTACGCCCAACGTGGGGCTTGAACTCACCACCCGGAGATCAAGAGTCACATGTTCTGACTGAGTCAGTCAGGTGCCCTGGGAGGTGGTCATTCTTGTTGACAATTGCCACTTTGTTTTCACTCTTTGTATCTGGGGCCGAGGGAACAGGGGAATGTAAATGAAGGACATATTGTTGAGTGGATGTATGCTGGGTCCCAGTAATTTGATTGCAACTGAGGTTGGAAGCCTGGTAATGTAGACTGAATTATTTGGACTGACCTCACAGTAAAATCAACTAGAAGTGCTAGATAAAATATAAAAAAAAGGGCGCCTGGGTGGCTCAGTCGTTAAGCGTCTGCCTTCGGCTCAGGTCATGATCCCAGGGTCCTGGGATCGAGTCCCACATCAGGGGTCCCTGCTCTGCAGGGAGCCTGCTTCTCTTCTGCCTCTGTTTCCCTCCCTCTCTCTCTGTCTCTCATGAATAAATGAATAAAATCTTTAAAAAATTTTAAAAAATAAATTTAAGAATATCTTAAAAGCTTCAAAGAGTTGATAAAATACCAAGGAATCAACAGGCCAACATGGAAGAAAAAACCAAAGCATAGAAACCAATTTTCCCTGAAAAAGCATCTGTCAATCCTAGCAAATCTGAACTTTCATTTTGAACACTTGGGAGAATGAGCGGGCTAGAAATCCATGCTCAGTGCCTGCACATGGTGGGGAGTCTAATAGAACATCCTCCCCTCAATACACTGAGATCCCAAAGGACTCCTGCCTGATCCAGAGAACCTCAGACCTGGGACTCTGTTTAGATAGCTCAGGACTGGTGGTGCCCCTAGTGTTTGGCAGAAGTCAGCAGGTGCCCCTAGTGTTTGGCAGAAGTCAGCACGATCCTCTCCAGAGGAAAGCCCCTTCGTATTCATATTATTCCTATATATGTGGAATACATACAATAAATTAATGTGTAATAAATAATAATTTGTTCAAGTGCAGATATTTACATGTAATAAGAAATTATGTAAAGGGACAAAATAGACTTTAAAAACTCCAAATACAAATTCTTTTTTTAAAATTTTTATTTATTTATTTATTTATTTATTTTTAAAGATTTTATTTATTTGAGAGAGAGAGTGAGCGAGAGAGAGAACACAAGCAGGGGCAGAGGGAGAGGGAGAAGCAGACTCCTCTGCTGAGCAGGAAGCCCGATGCGAGACTTGATCCCGGGACCCTGGGATCATGACCTGAGCAGAAGGCAGATGCTCAACAAACTGAGCCACCCAGGAAAGCCCCCCACAATACAAATTCTTTTTTTCTTTTTTAAGATCTTGTTTATTTATTTTTCAGAGAGAGAATGAGCAGGGGGAGCATCAGTCAGAAGCAGTTTCCCCACTGAGTAAGGAGCCTGATGCGGGACTTGATCCCAGGACCCTGGGATCATGACCTGAGCCAAAGGCAGACATTTAACCAACTGAGCCACCCAGGCATCCCTACAAATACTTAAAATTAAAAAAATAATAGTAACTACAATTAAAATTCAACTCATTACTTTAAAAGCAGCTGAGATGCAGAACAGAGAATTGGCAAAGTGGAAGATAATAGTGAGAAATTACCCAGTGTGCAGCATGGAGAGACAAAAAGGGGAGAGGGATGGAGAAAATAGTAGATACAGTGGCTAGAGCCCTAGTATATGTTTAATTAGCATCTCAGAAAAACAGAAAAGAAAAATAGGGCAGAGACAAATATTTGAGGAGAGAAATGGCTGAGAGCCTTCCAGAAGTGATAGAAGACACTAATCTACAGATTCCAGAGGCCAGTGAATCCCAAGCATGAATGTCCTGTCTAAACCAGCAGTCGTATGAGAGAGGAGGGAGGGATACAGCTCAGAATTGTGGCTTTGATGCCTGAGATTCTCTGCTCCCTTAGGCTCCCCTCCCTCTTCCACTACCTCAAGCCCTCTCCCCCCAGCCAGGCCCTGGTATCCTACCACTTCTCCGCAAAGGCCCTTCCTCAGACCTCTCTTTCTCTCTTGTCCTCAAGGAGAGGAAGGAGGCCCAAGGCAGAAACAGAAAAAAGAACAGAAGAATAAGAACCAAAAAGAAATCAGAGTAAGAGAGATAAGCCTTACAGGTATTATGACTCAGGAGATGGGCCAGACTGGCTTTGGGGGTCAGCCTGGAGGCAACAAATGGAAGATGGGGATTGAAGATGTTGTAGGAGTTGCTATCCAGGATTCTGCTTCTCTTCCTTTTCCTCCTCTCCCTCAGGCTTCCCTCTGATTCTCTGCCTCCGTGACCCTACGTTTGGCAGTATCATGTCAGGAGGACCTGAGCTCCCATATCCATCTACATTCCCTAACAAACAGCAACATCAATAGTCAGGCTGCAGAGGTCGGAGAAGGAAAGACCATATCCCCTTGAAAACTGGAGAATACCAGAGCACTGAATCCCTGGAGTTGGTCTTCCTGCATGCTACTGAAGTTTGGTTGCTATTTGTCACCTGTTAAGCCAGCCCGATCTAGTGAAAGCCACCTGACTTTTCCTGCCCCTAGTTCTCACACGTCCCTGCAAATCCCGATCCCGGAGTATCCTGATAGCTAGGCTATGAAGCATGGGAAAGTGGGAGGAGAGGCTCCCTACAGATAATTCATATACTGTTTCCATCCCAGATATACCCTCACCTCCCCAAGGGGCAGCACTGGGACACCAATTCCCAGCACTCTTTGATTTGCCATTTTTCCCAATGTCTGCTGAGCTCTCCAAAAGCCTGGTGATGGGAATAGACCCGCTCAGATACACATAGGTGTAAAGAGACCTACTAAATGAACACCTGATTATATCTTAGAGCACCACAGTTAGATGAGTGTGCAGATGTGCACACAGATTTGTGTAGAGCTGGGATAGAAAGACTTTGAGACAAGATTAAGAAGATTCCAGTATTCGATTTTTGTCCAACATCTTAGCGGGGCTAAGGCAGGGGTGGCCGCTACTCTCCAAGCTTCTCAATGCTGCCTAGGGATGACAAGAAGAAAGATCCTGGAAAGTTGGCCAAAAAAGACAAAGATCCAGAGAACAAACCTGGGGGCAAGACCAGAGAGAAGAAGTGGTCTAAAGGCATAGTTGAGGACAAGCTCGGTAACCTGGTCTCATTTGACAAAGCGACATATGACAAACTCTGTAAGGAAGTTCCCAACTATAAGCTTGTAACTCCAGCTGTTGTTTTCGAGAGACTGAAGATTCCGGGTTCCCTGGCCAGCACAGCCCTTCAGGAGCTCCTCAGTAAAGGACTTATTAAACCGGTTTTATAGCATAGAGCTCAAGTCATTTATACCAGAAACACCAAGGGAAGAGATACCCAGCTGCTGGTGATGATGCATGAACAGATCCCACCAACTGTATCTTTTGGAAAATAAAACTATTAAGTCCAAGAAGAAGAAGAAGAAAAAGGAGGAGGAGGAGAGGAAGAAGAGGAAGAAGAAGAAAAGGAAGAAGAAGGAGAAGGAGAAGAAGAAGATGATGATTCCAGTGTTCATCTTCAGGAAAGTTTTCCCTTAAGACAATGAAAATGTCTCCTCCCTCACTTTTACTGCATTTCCTTTTGTCCTAGTGAGGTGTGAGGTGGCTGTTCCCTTCCCAAGCTACATGGTGATTTAATTTTTTCTCAGAGATTTCAGCCCCAATTCCCAGGACTTTCCTTATTGTCTTTCCTCCCCTGGAGACTGCCTAGCAATGGAACTCTTGTATCTTGAGGGAGTGGGGTGGAAGGTAATATCCGCCACTTAACAAATGCAAACATGAAGACAGGGCAGGAAGCAGAAGCCAGGGTCTCCGGGTGTGCTACCCCCACGACCTCCAGGCCTGAAGATGGGCCCTGTCCTCAGCAGCTCACAGAGACACTTTGATAAACCTTGCCAGGCCAGCCTGGATAAGAACTCCCTGAACACCCAACACCGGATGGCTGGAGATCGCTATGAGTCTAGGGTGCCTACGGCAGCCAGAGAAACCCACCACACATTCGGCAAACATGTGCGGGTGTCTTCTCTGTCCTAAATGCCTTCTCCATGCACGGACTACCACGAGGCCATCGGGAAGAAGGGGCCGGCCCCATAGGACTCATGCGGAAGCCACGATATAAAAAATGGAAACAGCAAGGTGCCGTATAGTGTGCAACTTCTGAGATTTCAAGGAAAGAATATGCCTTTAAATATGTTTGGACACTCATAAAACGTCTCTGGAAGGAGACAAATGAAAATGCTCACGGTATTGCATGTGAGGAGAACAAAGTGGGTGAGGACAGGGCGGGAAGGAGACATCCCTTTCATTGTTGTTCCCTATGTCTGCATGACCTATGGAAGATGGCAATCAAAAGCAGACCCCTGCCCCTTAAGGAGTTGGGGGAAGGAGGGGGGGGGAAGGCAGACCTGCAAACAATTGCAATCCACTTTGCTCATTGTTACCCCTGAGACGCAGATGGAGTGAGAAAGGGAGTCTAGGACAGAGGACATCCAAGTTGGCTTGGGGGTGTCGGGGAATTTGGAATCATCATCGCCGCGAATGCTGGAACCTCTCTCAGCTCAGCCCTGCCAGGGCCTAAAGAGCACAGGGAGAAGGGACCTGCCATGGAGCTGCAAGAGCCGGCGGGGGGCCGGAACTCGAACTGCCGAGAGCGTGTGCCAAGCTGAGGAGCTGCGGTTTTATCGTAATAGGAAATGGGCGGCTGTTAGGAATTTTCAGGAGGGGAGTCACCTGTGAGATTTGCTGTTTAGAGAGAGAACTCTGGCAGGAGCGTGGAGGGATAGATTAAGGGGGGCAAGGAGAGGCCAGGAGACTGGTTATGAGGTTAATTCGAGAATCTAGGTGAGCGAAGGCAGATGGATGACCTGGGGCAAGGGCAGCAGAGGGAGGGGGGATGGCGGGGTGGGGGAGCCGAACCTGAGACGTGCGAGGGGGCTACAATGTGTACGGAGAGCACATATAGAGCCAGCTCTACAGCTCTTGGTTTTCTCGCTCCGGCGTCTTCTGCACATTCAGGGCCCCAAACACCCCTGGCAGCTGGTGGGATGGGTCTGGAGGGGCCACTTCTCGGTCTGCCTGCCTGCCTCCTGGCCCCAGGCTCCAGCGCCTTGGCAAAAAGGGACGGAAGAACGAGAACAGAAGATTCTGCCTTGCTATTCAACTCCTAGGTCTCTCTTATTTATTCCTCGCTCTCTCCCGATTCGAGTCCTCTCATTATTTCGAGCTGTACAGCTCGCTGCTTCCCTGGCTGGGCTCTCCCACCCCCGTCTGCGAGGTGTCAATCAAGCCATCAGATGAGCAGCTCAGCCTCACGTCCTCGGCGGCTCTGCCCCAGGACACGAGCAGCAATTGCTGACACTCAGCAGCGTGGTCTAGGGCTTCCGGCTCTTTCTTTAATGGTCTTCCGATCCAAAATGGGTGTTAAAATGGAATTTGAGGGGATCGCTTCTCTCTGCCTGCCCCCGCCAGGACAGCCACAAGGACAGGCAACCCTGAGAGAGAGGGGAAGCCTTCAGAAGTCAGTTTCCTTTTCATTTCAAGGCTGGGCCATAGCCAGTGTCTGCTTTCTGAGGAGCTGTTTGAAATTCTTAACAAGAAGCCGAATGCTTGAGTCCGGGAATCCAGGGCAGGCTTGTGAAGTAGGGATGGAGAAATGGAATTGTCATTTTATTTCTGAAGGGATATTATATTAAACAAAGGAGAGGTGGGCTACAGAGCCGCTTTTGTAGCCTCCCTGGAGAACCGAACAATAAGAACCGGTCCAGGGGGAGGGGGGCGGGGCAGCAGGAAGAACTGAGGTTAGAACAAAGAAAGAACTTCCCCCGGCCCTGGAACCAGTGACCGGGGAGATCTGAGGAATCTGCTTCCCCAGGGGATTCCTCCTTCTCCTTTTACAGATTGTGAATGGAAACTCGGTTTTGATAGAATATGGAAGCTAATGAGCATTAAGCTCAATTACTGTGCCAAATTCTCTTTAGATCTTTGATAACACGCACACGCAGAACTCACGGTTGTGATCCGAGTGCGTCTATTTGTGTTCTGTTCTTTTTCTCAGGATGATTTCATACATACACACATTTCTATGTAGCCCACAGTCCACAGCTTGTCATTTTGAATCGCTACATAGTATTCCGTTGTGTCAACGTGCCAGAATTTGCTCAGCGATTCCCTGTGGCCGGGTTGTTTCCAGTTTTCTATATTGTAAGAGCATGGCTGTGAAATGTCTTCATACAAATGTCTTTTTCTTCCCTTGGATATTTCCTGGGGGTAGAGTTCCTCAAGTCAGATTTATAGGTCAGAAGGTGTGAACCATTCTACCGTGGGTGCACGCTGCCCAGCTCTCTCCAGAAGGCCCAGACCATCTGAGTCGCCACCCTATTCTCTCTCCTTCCCCCCAGCACTGACAACATCAGATTTTATCATTTTTATTTATTTTTGCTCATTTAATAGGCACATAATCTTTCTTTGTTCTAACCTTGAAGTTATTTAATTCCCATTTCTTTCCCTGCTGGTGAGGCTGGGCACATTTCCATGTGAGGATTTATTGTCTGCTTTTCCTTGTGTGTAAACTGTTCATCTTCTCTGACATCTTATCAAGAGGAATCCGGGGGCTGACCTTACATATTTCTATCAAGCTTTTGCATATTTAAATAGTACACTTTCCCTGTTATGTCTACCATCCTTTACCTCTAAGGGAAATGTCCAATTGTGAGGCAGATGCCAGCCCGTCCATGTGGGTTAGGGGGTCAGGTGGAGGTGAGATGACTTCTGGATTCTAGAGTGGTTTTTTGCCCCGAAGGAAAAAAAAAAAAAGCCAGTCATATGGTACCCCTTCTCTGGACCCCCCTTTTCCTAGTAAAGGAGGGGCTGGGCCGAGAAGACAGCTAGTTGCCCAGGCCACTCGGGGGCATCCTTTGCTGAGGGTGGGCCACTTCGCCAAGGCTGGGCAGCCACCTGCGATCACACGGATTTCCTGATCCAGTATTTTTTCCCCACTCACAGTATGGCCATGAAAGAAACAGCAAACTACTGAAATCAGAATCATCAGTACGAGTTCTGAAGAATTCCCGGTATAGCACAGTGGTTAAGGGAACAGGATCTGGAGCAGATGACCCTAGGTTCACATCTCAGTGCCTATGCTTACCAGGTGTGTGGCTTTGTGAGCCTTAACGTCTTTGGTTGTAAAGAGATATTTCAGGAGCGCCTGGGGGCTCAGTCAGTTAAGCATCTGCCTGGGGTTGAGCCCACATCCTGCTCAGCGGGGAGTCTGCTTCTCTCTCTCCCTCTGCTCCTCCCCCCAGCTCCTGCTCTCTCTCTCAAATAAATAAAATAAAAAGTCTTAAAAAAGAGGTGTTTCAGTTATGGCTGCATACAAAACTACCCCAAAACTTCGTGGCTAAACCAACAACTATTTCTATTCTATCTCATGATTCTGTGGATCAGGAATTCAGATGGGGCTTGTCCGGGTGATTCTGCTCCATGTGGCCTTAGTCGGGTCACTCAGCAGTATTGAGCTGGTGGCTGGGCTGGAGCTGGGGGTCCAAGATGGCTCCACTCTTCTGTCTAGCTCTCCGCGCAGTGTCAGGGCCTCCCCACATGGTCTTTCCCACAGGGTGGTTGGACCTCTAACATGGTGGCTCAGGGCTCCAAGAGGGAGTGCTCCAGGACCAGAAGAAGAAGCTCTCAGTGTCTTAAGGCCTGGGCCAGAAAGTGTCACTTCCGCCATATTCTATTGGTCATGCAGTCACAGAGCCCATGATGGGAGGAATGACAAAAATTGGGGGCCATCTTATTATGCCCAAAGTGGGGATAAACATATGGCCTCCTGTGGCTGCAGGGATTAAACGAGGTGATGTGTACATAGGCAGATTCACCATGAAGCTAACAGAACTTCAACCACAGGGCTCCTTAACTGGACAGTCTCTTCTTAGTCCTAGGACCTAATTTTGGATTCATAAATTTTCTTTTCCTTTCCTTAAAGAAGACCCGCAAATTGTCTAAGAACCAGGCCCTACAAATCCTAGCTCTGTCCTGAATGCGGGTACTGGGACTTCCAGAGGGCGGTGTGCTCACTCCAGGGCCCCTCCCTGCCCGGGGCTGGTGCCTGAGGCCCCCTCTGTGCCTCAGGAGAAGGCGCCTCCTCTCACTCTGTCCTTTCCATTTGCTCGCGATAATTTCTTCTCCTTTGTAAAAACCAAAAGTAAAAGATGCTGAGAATAATTTCATAATCACAAAACTGCCGTCCCAATTGTTCCCTGCGTGTACCCGCTGACCTCACCACCCACCAGGGAGGTGGGCCTTACCCTGGGCAGAGTGCCAAGTTCTTAGCTCGGCCCTTTAGAATCTCCAAAGGAAATCAGGCTGAAGGGAGGGAAGCCAGCAGGGGGAGGCAGCATTCCCGGTGCCCAGCTTGGTCTAGGAGGCATTGAAATTCCAGGGCCGAAGTCCCCGAGACAAAGATCATAATGAGACAGGAAGGTGGCATAGGAAGGAGCCATTTGCATGACAATAATTGAGCCAAGAATAGAAAGCTAGAGGGATACAAGGGTGAGGCTGGCTGCTGAGCTGGGCTAAACCTCAGAAATCAGACGACCCGGTTCTGCTCTGCAGGGGAGGCAGGGGCTAAGCCCTAGGCCAGGCTTTGCCGGGAGGGAGGAGTGGGGAGAAGGACGCAGCCCAGGGGATTGTGGGAATGCTGGCCAGGCTGGACTTTGCCCTACTCCTCCTCCTTTAGCCCAGAGCCTACTTTTGCTTGCTTTCTTCTTTGTGTGTGGGCCTTGTAGCTGTGGGGCTAAGCGGGTCATGGCTGCTCAGAAAGATCTCTTTGATGCCATCGTGATCGGGGCAGGCATCCAAGGCTGCTTCACTGCGTACCACCTGGCCAAACACGGGAAGAGGGTCATCCTGCTGGAGCAGGTACTGTGTCCCCTCTGCACTCCCCACTTTAGGCACTGTCCCTCCCTCCTCCTCTAGGGAGAAGTTTCCAGAGCCAGCAGGCTTTGGGGTGAGGCCAAAGGGTCTGACTGTCAAATTTTGTGCGATTTGCAGCTTTGCTGCCTGGTTTCATGACAATGCAAAGGAAGTTCCACCCTCCCTGAGACCCATATTGGGTTTCTAGGCACATTTCCTCCTTTTACTGCCTGCCCTTGATCAAGAAGTATCCCAGGTCCTGTTCTCTTCCTTCCCGTCACCCAGTCTCTTCTGTACCAAAATGTTTGATCTAGCCCAGAAAAATAATGAGTTCTGTTTTGGGGTAACTTAAGTAAAAATAATTTTGCCCAAGGGGGAAAAGCTGATTTGTCAGCCTAAGAGGTAAGATTCTTCCCTGGGTGTTCTGGCCTCTCACCCTGGAACCCAGCAGAGACTTCTGTTTTTTCTGCTACTTCTGGTTAATAGCAGCCTTATTGTTTGATACACAGGAAATAAGACTTAGGTCTTCTTTGTCCTTATAGAAAAGGTGACCCCACACAGTACAGTCTGCAGTGATCACTGCACATGTGGGGGCAGGGGGAACTACATATCTCCAGGGTCCTTCCCAGGCAGGTCCATGCAGACCACTTTCCAAAGGCTTCTATCCTCCCATCCTGCCTACAGCTATCCTGGTGGGTTTTGGCTTACTCTTCTTGGTAACAAACTGGATTGGTTAGAAACCTTTTTCATTTCTCTATCAGTTTTCTCAAAGCCTAAGGGATTCCTGGTCTAACCTTGCAGGAAACTCTCCATCTTTTGCTAAATCCCAAGGTGGTTCCCTTGTCCCGAGTGATCAGAAGCCAGAGAGAAAAAGCATCAGCTTCCTTGTCCAGAAAATGAAGGGGGCTATGGAAAACAGCCTGCAGGTTCCTTAAAAAGTTAAAAATAGAGCTACCCTAGGATCCAGCAATTGCACTACTAGGTATTTACCCAAAGGATACAAAAATACAGATTGGGAGAGGTACATGCACCCCGATGTTTATAGCAGCATGATCAACAATAGCCAAACTATGGAAAGAGCCCAAGTGTCCATTGACAGATGAATAGATAAAGAAGATGTGGTATATATACACAATGGAATATTACTCAGCCATCAAAAAATGGAAATCTTGCCATTTGCAATGATGGGGATGGAACTAGAGGGTATTATGCTAAGTGAAATAAATCAGTCAGAGAAAGACAAATACCATATGATTTCACTCATATGTGGAATTTAAGAAACAAAAGAGATGAACATATGGGAAGGGGGAAAAAAGAGAGGGAAACAAACCATAAGAGACTCTTAATGATAGAGAACAAACTGAGGGTTGCTGGAGGGAAGTGGACAGGGGATGGGCTAGCTGGGTGACGGGGATTAAGGAAGGCGCTTGTTGTGATGAGCACTGGGTGTTATATGCAAGTGATGCATCACTAAGTTCTACTCCTGAAGCCAATATTACACCATATGTTAACTAACTAGAATTTAAATAAAATTTTGGAAAAAAAAAATGAAGGGGGCTAAACTGGAATGATCTCAAAGGTTCTTTCTTTCTTTCTTTTTAAAGATTTTATTTATTTATTTGACAGAGAGAGACACAGCAAGAGAGGGAACACAAGCAGGGGGAGTGGGAGAGGGAGAAGCAGACTTCCTGCAGAGCAGGGAGCCTGATGCGGGGCTCGATCCCAGGACCCTGGGATCGTGACCTGAGCCGAAGGCAGACGCTTAATGACTGAGCCACCCAGGTGCCCCTCAAAGGTTCTTTCTAATTATGCTTCTCTATGAGACCAAGTGGGGAAGGGTTGCAGCAAGATGACCAAAGACTAACCAACAAAGGGACTTTGGGATGTGAGTAATGTTACCAAGTTAATTGTTACCAGTATTGTTACTGAGTTAGCGCTACTGAAGAACTTCTATGCTCATGGCCAAATCAGTAACTTGGCCCTAAAGGGAGAATGTATGGAAATATTTGGAGAATAAGCGCTCCTGCTTGACAGCACGTGACGAGCTAGCTCCTAAGGGGGGAAGGGACCGTGCAAGGGGTAACAGCTTCGGTTGTCTCTCTTGTTCTCCATTTCCAGTTTTTTCTACCACACTCCCGAGGAAGCTCCCATGGGCAGAGCCGGATAATCCGGAGGGCATACCCTGAAGACTTTTACACCCAGATGATGGATGAGTGCTACTGGATATGGGCCCAGCTGGAGCGCGAGGCTGGAACCCAGTTACACAGGTTGGCGGGTGGGGGAATTCCTTGAATTGTGGGGCCTGGTGCCTGGAGGTGCTTTGAGTAGGTGAGAGGGCAGTGCCATGAACACCCGAAATGCAGTGGAGGGACACAGGGCCTAGGGAGGCCCCAGACACATGCGAGCATCCTGCTCACTGTTTTGATTGCCCCATCGGTCCAGCTGGCTCCCGTCACTGCTCTGAGTTCCAAGGCTGGGTTCTGAGCATGCACCCAGGGCCCGCAGAGGGTGTACTGGGAAGACTGCTGAAGACACTGGGAGCAGATGCCCAGAGCTGAAGTTTGTATCTGCGTCTCTATGGAGCCATCTGAGACTCTTTTAGGGCAGAGATTGAATTAAGGAGGAGGCTGTTGTCTTGGTTCTTTATATTGCTACTAATATCATAACCTTTCACGCTGGGTCCTCTCCCCCAGAGCGACCCTTATAATCCATTTCATTGTCTCTGAATGCCTCTCCCTGTAAGCCTCCTCTTCAGGCCCCATTGCTTGCTAGGGATCTCTGCTGCCCCATGGCTCTCTAACCCTTAAGACTCCTCCTCCCCCCCCCAACCTCCACTGGCCTTTCAAACACTCACGGGGAAGAAGGCAAACAATCCACGGTGCACAGAGGACTCTAACCACCCACCCCACATCCCTTCCCACCTTCTCTGTGGCTCTTAACTGAACTTTCTACAAAACCACGGCTCTGTCCTACAGGGTGGCAGTTATTTTAATGGCCAGGAACCAAGAGGTTACTGTTCTGTTGCAAAAACACCATTAACTTAAGAACAAAGTGAAATCCATTATGCAAATATAGCTAGGACAGCTAATTACAGATTTATTCCATAGGCAGCTAATGCACCCAGCACCCAAATAAAGGAGCATGTCTTGCTGAAGGGTGGCCTGGCAAAGGGACCCCTCTCTGTCAGCCATCTGTGAATACTGCTGAGTTTCTGGTACTAAAAGAAGTGCTGAGGCCTTGGAGGGCACACTTCTTCCCAGCAGACATGGAGGTAACTAAGAGATGTTAGGAGAGTGTCTGGAATCTTTCAGAAGGGACGTGATTCTGGAGACAGGCTTGAACTTGACTTTGTGCTCTACCTCTTACTGGCTGTGTGACATTGGAAAAGTTTCTGTACCTCTCTGTGCCTCATTTTTTCCTCACAAGGCTTTGTGGAGGATTAAATGAGACTTTTTTTTTTTTAAGAGAAGGAGGTGGGGGAGGGAGGAGGAAGAGAGAGAATCTTAAGCAGGCTCCACACCCAGCATGGAGCCCGACGTGGGGCTCGATGTCACAACCCTGAGATCATGACCTGAGCTGAAATCAAGAGTTGGATGCTTAACTGACTGAGTCACCCGGGCGCCCCTTAGACTCTCATGAGGTACTTGGCGTAGAGCCTAGCCCCTTTCGATAAATGGCAGCTCCTTCTACCTATGCTGCACCAGCCGTATCCTAGCTCCACTGCACAGGGAGGAAGAAGCGCAAGAGGAGACAGGTGGGATGCAGCAACTATGGACATCAAGGAGAATGGCGGCTGGGGCGAGGGAAAGGAACGCTTGGGTGGGAGATTCTCATAATCTCACAGTTCTCCTCTTGGCAGGAGGACAGGAATTTGGAAGGGCTTTGGGACCAGGCAGACCTGGCTCTCCATGTCAGCTCTGACACATTCAGCTGTGTGGTTTGGAGCAAGCTGTTTAACCTCTGTGAGACTCAGTTTTCTCACCTGTAAAGGAGGGGTGTCTATTTCATGGCGCCGTCGTGAGGATGAGTCTGTGAAGAGCTTAGAGTGGTACCTGACAAGTCCCTCACCATCACCCTCATCACCATCATTACGTATTGAGTGCTCGTGATAAGAAACTAAGGCTGCTTTAAAAGTACTCAATACATGTTAACTCATTTAATTCTCCCCACAACCTTATGAGAGGGTTGCTACCGAGTAGTCAGAGTCTTAACCTATTAGTGCAAATCACAAGCTTACCACATTCTTAGTCTAGAATAGGGCTTAGTGAACGTTCTCCAGAATGGCCATAGTATTTTAGACTTTGCAGGCCAATGGTCTCATTCTAACTATTCAACTCTGCCAGTTACCCAACTCTGCCATTGTAGTTTGAGAGTAGCCCCAGATGATACGTAAATAAACGAACATGGCTGTGTGCCAATAAAACTTTATTCGTGGATGCTGAAATTTCATGCACTTTTCATGTCATGAAATATTATTCTTTTTTTAATCAACCATTAAAAAATACAAAAATCATCTTGGCTTGTATGACAAACAAAAATAGGCTATAGACCCGGTCTGGTTCCTGGGTCACAGTGTGCTGGCCCCTGGTTTAGAAGATACCACAAACTGGTGGCCTTGTCCATCCCCTCTGTCTCAACAAATTCATGTCTAAATCATCCTGGGTCGAAAGACTGCTAATGGGGCACCTGGTTGGCTCAGTTGGTTAAGCGTCTGCCTTCGGCTCAGGTCATGGTCCCAGGGTCCTGGGATGGAGCCCCACATTGGGCTCCCTGCTCAGTGGGAGGCCTGCTTCTCCCTCTGACCCTCCCCCCTCTCATGTGCTCTCTCTCTCTCTCTTTCTCTCTGTCTCAAATAAATAAATAAAATCTTAAAAAAAAAAAAGACTGCTAATGTATATTTAAAGACAGGAACATATCACAGACCCTCTTCAAAGACCATTCTGATGCCTCACCTCCCCAATTATGAAAAATGAAGAGTAAAGTGAATGTGCTTTGGAAATTCTTTTGAGTTCTACAGGGTGCTAGGTGTTGCCATTATTATTATTGTTACAATCATCATCAAGTCCTTTCTTATGGCTAATCTGATTCACTGGGGTACCCTCATTTATTTGGTTCTTTGACTTAGGAACACAGAACGGATATTTCCCATTCCAAATCTTTTCGCTTTTGTTCTTGACTCTGATGTTCTAAATGATTTATCATCTCTGTGGTTCTTATTCTCCTAGGTTCTTCTGGGAGAACCAGCACATCATCATCATCTAGCTGATAGATATGAATGTGTTTACTTAATGCTATTTGATGGTGATTAAACAAACAAACAAACATCTCCGGGAGTTGGTCGTTCAGGTGGTTGTCTGATTCTTTTTATTCTGTCCTGCCTCTTCCTGTGACAGTGGCATACTAAACCTGGGTGGGCTCAGGATATTTGCATAGATTCCGGGTACAGACGACGGCCCGCGTGTCAGATCACAAGGTCTGAGTCTTTCGTGATGTGTACAGCCAGGACGCTGATACCACCAGCAAATCCCAGCTCTGGGGCCCATCTCTCGCTTGCCCCGCCTTCTCCCTTGGAGTCCTAATATCTGGCTCCTGACCCGGGCTGCCCCTGCTTAGCTGACAATATCAGACAAGATCACAGCCGTAGGCTCTCCAGCTGCCGGCGGAACCTGGCGGCCCCCTCCGCAGCGGCTGCTTCCTGTGTCTGTGAAGTGTCTGGCTTGTGAGCCACATCCCCTCCCCAGAGCGGTCTTTGTTAACCAATTCCGCCTCGGCCCACTGAGCGGAAGATGAAAGCCAAGAGCTCCTCCAAAACCAACAAAGACAGCAGCTATTACTGAGTCCTTTCTCCACGGTGACTCTGGGAGCCGGCTTGACTGGCAACTCTTAACCCCCGAGAGGGGGAAGTGAGAGCCTGGGATGGGAGGTGGCAGGTGCAGGGGGAGCTGTCTGCCCCTCCCAATGCCTCCCTGCGCCATCGGGCCTCCTGTCCTGCCGTAGTAACGGATGGAAATCTCTGATCACCGGCTCCTTACATCATGTCCGAGGCTTTAGTTGGCTAGAGGAGTCAACAAGGCCCGTGGGAGGATTCTTCGATTACCTCTTCCTAGGGCTGGATCCAGTGAAGGCTGGGGGAAGGCACAGTTCATACCAAACGCTCTGCGCTCAGCTGACGGCGTACTGGGAGCTGGGAGCTGGGAGCTGGCAGCTGCACTCTTTCCAGGGTCCCTGACAACCCAGCCTCGCTTCAGGGAGCTTTCTTTCTAGGCCAGCCCCGACCGGGCAGTTCCTGGACAATTTTTTTTTTTTTTTTTTGCAGTGGCCTATCTCTTCTCATTCCTCTCCTCCCCAAACTTCGTAGCCTAGGTCTGAGCCGAAAAAGAGCAGAGGGAGGCCCAGAGCACAGGGGTGAGAAATTGATGCAGAATGAGCGGTCTGTTTATTGGGATCTAGGAAAAGCCATTAAGAAAATAAGCACTTAAATGATTTTCAATCTGCCCATGGAAGTCATCTGTCTTCATACTGGGGGGAAAAGGCCCATTCTCTGATCCCGGTCTTGACTGACTGATTTCCAATTCTTGGAGCATTTCCCGCAGGAGCCTCTCACCTATCTCCCATAATGACAGGCCTTTGCATTTGCAGGCAGTGTTTTACATTTATTTCCGATTTGCTCATAATGGTCAAAAATCTCTCTCCAATCCGAGACATTTCTCCAGCAGTGCAAGGTTTCCCTTAGGCCAAATAGCTCAGCTGTGATCCACGGAAAATGAGAATTTCCCAAATGCATCTTTGGACTAGGGGAGGGTCCAGCATCACAAATTCAGATGGAAAATTTCCCACTGTTAGATCAATATCTGGGCTAAGAAATAAATGCCACAGGGGTGAGAGCTGGAGCAAAATGATTACAATCGGCACAATTACATTCACCGGCAGAATCAGCTCACTGATTACTCCTAGGGGTGGGGGCTCTCGCTTCATCCACCACAGGATGGCTTGGGAATTAGAACATCACTCAGCATTTCATAATTTGACAGATTTGCCTGTTGTCTTGGCATGAGTTTGTTTTCCCCATACAGCACCTTCCTGTAAGAGGAGTTCTGACTTCAAGGAAAAAAGGAAGGAAGGAAGGGAGGGAGGGAGGGAGAGAGGAAGGGAAGCAGGGTGGAAAGGATGTAGCTAAATCACAGGGTACATGGGAGACCGCGGCCGGTGTACGGCAGGCAGGGGTTGGAATATGCTGCTCTGGGATTCCTGAGCCAGGGGTTTGACATGATAACTGCTGAGGCGAGGGTTAAGCCAGGTCTTCCGCAGAATCCCACCCAGCCACAACCGCATCCAGTAAACAGGGTTCAAGATCATATACTTGCGTGACTTCTTAATGATCCTGTTGACCGAGAAGTGTCCTAGGCAAGTTTTCATTACCTGAGAACCAATCTGAAGTCCTTTTTGGGGCCACGGGGAAAAGACCCTGCTGGCTAGTGGGGATTCAACAGCATCTTTCCTCTGCTAAGCTTTGAAGAGGCCGAGACGCTCATTCTTTCTCACCCGGTGCTGAATGCTGGGTAGGCGGGGGCCATGGCAAATGGATTGGGCACGCTGCGTGGGTCTGTGTACTGACACCAGCCCCAGGGCCTGCTGTGTCCCTACCCCCTCCCAATCTTCTCTTTAATCCCCCCAACCAGATAATGTGGGATTTGGAAGCATGTAATATCCATGAGACTCCATTATAGGCTATTACGAGCTTTATACACAGTACCTGGGGGATGTACCAGGCTGATGTTGGTCACTGTGGCTGCTGAAAGGGAGAGGGACGGCAGCAATGGTCCCAAGGGCCACAGTGACCCTTCCATTGTTCAGATCCGTTCCCACCAAAAGTTAGATCAGCTCTGGTCTCTTGTGAAGAGAGACGGGAAGTATTAAAGAGAAACAGCTTTCACTCCCCTGGAGAGTAAGAAGCAGAAAGGGAAGTAGAGGGAGGAACAAAACCATAGAATCATGGAATTAATTGCTGGAACCCTCAGAGACCACCTACTGGTGTTTCTGCATGAGGGCGCTGTCGGCATTTGGGTGGGATCTTCCTGAGCTTTGCAGGTTCAGCCCACTAAATGTGAGGAGCCAACCCCAGGCATTGTGGCAACTACAAAAGTGGCCCGTGCCAGGTCCCTATGCCCCAGGGTCGGGGCGGGACCACCAATAGTCCAGCAGGCTTGCATTACAGAGGAATTTGGGGCCTGGAGCAGTGTGCCACCAGGACAACGTCACAAGGGGTCTGCCAGGACTGGACCCAGAGCCAGGACTCCCAATTTAGGATCCTTTCCACAAAATGGGCAGCCTCGGAGGAGGACCTGAGAGATGCACAGCAAGGGACAAAACATGATATGAGAGGAAACGAGACAAAGGAAAAGAAAGAGCAGGGGGTAGTGAAATAGCGGGGAAAGAGGATAAAGAATCTAGATCAGAACAGTGAGTGGGTCAGGGGATGGAGGAAGAGGAAGAAAGACCTACCACTTTCTAGGTGCGGCAATAAGAGGATTTCCGATGTCCGCCCAAAGGGCGGGATGGATCCCGAGAGGCTGGAGGGACAAGCAAACCAATCGTGAGAGCCAAGGGCAGACTTGGGAATGGGCTGGCAGCCAGCTCAGGGATACTGAGTGCGACCCTAACGACAGCATCGACATGACTTTACCAGTTCTTTTTATTTTTTTAATTGTTAAAATATTTTTTAAAGAGATTTATTTATTTATTTGAGAGAGAGAGTGAGCATGAGCAGGGGGATGTAGGGGGGCAGAGGGAGAGAATCTCCAGCAGACTGCTCACTGAGCTCGGAGCCCCACATGGGCTTGATCCACGACCCATGAGATCATGACCTGACCTAAACCAAGAGTCGGATGCCCAACAGACTGAGCCACCCAGGCACCCCCATTTTTAAAAATCTTTTTAAGTAGGTTCCACGCCCAATGCGGGGCTTGAACTCACCACCCTGAGATCAAGAGTCGCATGCTCTACCGACTGAGCCAGCCAGGCGCCCCTGACTTTACCAGTTCTTTGAACATGAGACTGGGACCCTCCTTGATGGGACCCTTGCTGAAGAATGAGAGAGAAGGGCCCAGGGCCCTGACTCATACCCTCACCCATATGCCTTTCTTTTCTTTTCTTTTCTTTTCTTTCTTCTTTCTTTCCTTCTTTTTCTTTCTTTCTTTCTTTCTTTCTTTCTTTCTTTCTTTCTTTCTTTTTCTTTCTTTCTTTCTTTCTTTCTTTCTTTCTTTTTTCTTTCTTTCTTTCTTTCTTTTTACAGGCAGACTGGGCTACTGCTGCTGGGAATGAGGGAGAATTCAGAATTAAAAACCATCCAGGCCACTTTGTCTCGACAGGGGGTGGAACACCAGTGTCTTTCAGCTGAGGAACTGAAGCAACGTTTCCCCAATGTTCGGTTGGCCGGGGGAGAAGTGGGGCTCTTGGACAAGTCTGGAGGGCTTCTCTATGCAGACAGGGCCCTCAGAGCCCTCCAGGTAGGATGTGCAGTGTCTGGGGCAACGCAGCTCCTCTCGTGGTTCCAATATACCACCCCCAGCCTCCTTGGGATGAGAGCCTTTGCCCTGCTGGCTTTATTCTTGACCTTTTGGGCAGAGGGCAGTCTATATACCCCACTAGGCCTTGCCAATACGGGACAGGAGGTCTGGAGTCTGCACTCTTTTCTGCCCAAAGGGAAGGACTCTGTTGTTCACCAGGGAGAACCATCTAGCTATCTAACTAATTTGCCCTTCCCGGCCGCCGCCCTTTCAGGATGCAATTCGACGTCTCGGAGGCCTAGTGCGTGATGGAGAGAAGGTGATGGAGATAAGACCAGGGCGACCCGTCACAGTGAGAAGTACCTCCAGGAGCTACCAAGCCAAGAGCTTGATCATCACAGCAGGTCCCTGGACCAACCGGCTCCTCCGTCCCCTGGGAATTGAGCTGCCTCTCCAAGTAAGGGGGGGCTGGAAGCCTGAGAGTTGGTGCTTAAGAGAAGACACCTGGGAGTCAGATGGACTCGAGTTTGAGTCCTGGATCTGCCACTTATTGGTGGATGACCTTGGGCCAATTAGTTCCTCTCATGAGCCTCAGTTTTATAACGTGTAAAATGGGGATAGGTCTGTTAGAGAATTAAATTATAGAATCAATAGAAAGCCCTCAGGAACTCACTAAATCAGACATTGTTAAGTGCTGGAGAGAGAGAGAGAGAAGTAGGGCTGGGTGCAGTTATGGGAGACTAAGTCTAGGGGAAGAGACAGGGATGCAGAGATCTTTGTGCCTCATATCAAAATGGAATATACCGATGACGTGAGAATTGGGTGAAACAGGATGGAAGAGTTAAGGGGGGCATCCGGGCTTGTATTCAAGAACTACAGGACTTCAGAAGAAACTGTTCTCGCCATCTGTAGAGTTTTATGGCTTTCCCCCTTCATCTCCCACTTCCTCTTTCTGCTTCAAGACCCTGCGGATCAATGTGTGTTACTGGCGAGAGAAGGTTCCTGGAAGCTATGGTGTGTCCCAGGCCTTTCCTTGCTTCCTGGGCCTCGGCCTCAGCCTGGCTCCCCACCACATCTATGGGTTGCCCTCTGGAGAGTACCCAGGGCTGATGAAGGTGAGCAGAAAGGCCCAGAGAGGGGCTCGTAGGGGGCCCCCCCCGGCTCACCTCCCCCCACCCAGATTTGGGGCAGCTGCTCTAACTTCCTTTTCAACAGATTCCTGGGATCCCCCCCCGCAGCAGGGGCAGGAGAATACTTCCCTATTCGCTATTTGCAACGCAAGCCCCCCAGCTGTCCCGAGGCCCAGCAAAGGGAGCCCTTCCTTTGCAAACATGGTGTTGTGGGGTGGGGGGAGGGAAGAAGGAACAGCTAAGGCAGCCTCCTGTCAGGACTGGGGAAGGCCGGGATGATGGATGCGGGCACTCTGTGTGTGAGCCTGCCCCCTGGGCCGGGTCCTCGCAGCTCACACTGCTCTGATTGGGAGCTAGGTCTGCTATCACCACGGCAACAGTGCCGATCCTGAGGAGCGGGACTGCCCGGAAGCACTCTCGGACACCCGAGACATCCAGATCCTGAGCCGCTTTGTCAGAGATCACTTACCTGACCTGGAGCCCGAGCTTGCCGTCCTGGAGCGCTGCCTGTACACGGTAAGGTGTGGGCAGCCCTCTCACGGCCCCCCGAGAACGGGGGAAGGAGACAGACAGACCCTGCAAGGCTCCGCTCGCTTCTGTTTGACCCCCGACCTGGTATGAGACTTGAAACAAACGAGCTTCTTTCTGTGCGTTGGTTCACCTGTCCCAGAGAGGGCCCGTTAGAGGTTATTCATATTCCTTTTCATTAGCAAACCGGGCTTATGCCTGGCAGCCCCTCACTATGTTTCCCAGAAGAGCTCTAAAAGATTTTTTGGCAAGATGTTCTAGTTGAACAGGCCTTAGGGACGAAGAGAAGAGACAGATGTCACCAGGGCCTGAGGCATCTTGGCTAAAGTTGGTTTACACGCATTCACTGAGCACCTACTGTGTTCATAGCTCTGGCTGAGCAGAGAGGCAGATGGACAAATGAGAAAGACTGTCATCCCCGGAGGCCGCACTGGCATGAGGAAAGCATTCCCGTGCCCCATCCCATTCTTTCTGGAAAGCAATCCAGCCTCGTTCCCTCCCCTCTGAGCCTGCACTTCTTCCTCCTCCTTCTCTCCTCAAAGGACACAAGTGTGATTGTTTCTTTCTAGAACACCCCCGATGGGCACTTCGTTCTTGATCGCCACCCGAAGTATGACAACATTGTCATTGGTGCTGGATTCTCTGGTGAGCCTGAACAGGGGAAGACGTGCCTCAAAGCCCACCTATCTCAGGACCAGGCAAAATGGCGTCTTCTATGCTCTTGGGGGGCCAAAGCCTAGACTCGAGTGTATAAAGGGGCTGGGCGGGCAAACAGAGGAGAAGAGGTACTTCTGGTGGGAGGCAACTTCCAGCTTTGGGATGCGGACCAAGAAGAGAGTTAGCCCTATTTGGGGACAGGGTAGTAGACATCCAGGGACCCCAGCCGCTGTCCCTGAGGATGCCTGACCACCTGCTCTCCTTTCCTTAGGACATGGATTCAAGCTCTCCCCTGTTGTGGGGAAGATCCTGTATGAATTAAGCATGAAATTAACGCCATCCTATGACTTGACACCTTTTCGGATGAGTCGCTTCCCTGGCCTGGGCAAAGCCCACCTTTGACCCCTGGCCAGCAGCCTCCCTTGTGTGCACAGGAGCTGGGAATAAAGCCCTGTGGCTATTAAATGTCAGCTTGTTCTCCTGCCTCTCTTGAGTCCCTTGTCAACATCGGATGATTGAATCGACCTTCTTTCCCTGGCCAGCTCCCCAGTCCCACTACTTTTTTGCTTTCACAAGGTCAACCAGATAGTCTACCATCACTGAATAGCAAGGACCTTTGATTTTGCTTCCAGAAGGTCAACCAGATATTCTACCATCACTGAGTAGCAAGGACCTTTGAGATGGATGTCTTAATAAGGAGGATGCACAGAGACTGGCTCAGGGGACCCAAGCAGTTGTTATAATTCTCTTCGCTGAGACATTTGATAAACTTGGGGTGGATTTGACTAAAGCTGCCCAGGGGAGGGTAAACAAGATGATTTGTGGGTCGCTACTGCCCTTGGAGTTCCTTTTCCTTTTTTTTTTTTTAAGATTTTATTTATTCATTTGAGACACAGAGATACAGAGAGAGAGAGAGCATGAGCAGTGGGAGAGGCAGAGGGAGAGGGAGAAGCAGACTCCCCGCTGAGCCAGGATCCTGACGTGGGGCTCGATCCCAGGACCCCGGGATCATGACCTGAGCCGAAGGCAGACGCTTAACCATCTGAGCCACCCAGGCGCCCCTGGAGTTCCTTTTCCTAAAACTAGAGTCACCCTCCATCACAAACCCCCATAAAATCCGGCTCACCTTGGGTCACCATAAATGTTTGTAGAAAAAAACGTGTTGAGCAAGCAAAGAAATGAATAGCCACATTGCATTAAAGTCTGCGGTGGGCTTTATTCTCCATGTGACCTTATAACTAATCTATTACTTCTTAGAGACTCTCATTGTCTAAATCAGGGCCAGAGTCCATGACCCCAGGAATTCTTGGGGTCTTTGTCTTCTCAGTGCCCTGCACCCTCTTTCCCTGAATTCTTTGTCTGGTTCTCATCCTCTCTCTGGCTCTGTAAAGACTCTTAGCTCCCCAGTCTCTCATTAGGGTGTATTGTCAGGTCCTTATGAAGATGGAGCTGTTATACCAGAAAGGAAGAGAGAGACATACTCGCTTAGAAACCCTGTTCAATGTTTGAATGTTAAATGTGCCATTTTATTATCATTAGGATTGCTCCCACTTAATGAAACGGCATTAGCACCCAGTCGGCTGGCCTCCTTGCACTTAATTGCTTTGGAAGGGAACAGGCTCCTAACTAGCCCAGGGCGGGTGGAGGGGTGAGGGGTGTGAACAGGGACTGCTGAATGTGCTCCGTGGAAACCCCAGCAGGGGCATCTCCGGACCAGGCCGGTTTGACCTGAGAGATCGCCTGCTCCGGGGAAAGAAACCCTGGGACCAGCTGGGGTGGAAATGTTAGAAGGAGGCCCTGAGCGGGAAGAGTGGGAAATGGGAATAAGAGTAAAAATGTCCCCAAAGGAAAGACAACACAGAAGAAATTGCGTCATAGGCCTAGGCACACAGATCAGCACTGATTTCTCCAGGGGATTGTAAAAGCCAGCCAGCCTCCCCAGCCCCCGCCCCCGCCAGATCTGCGTCTCGGTTGCTCTCAGAGGCTCCCCTGAAACCTCAGCCCCTGCAAAGTGGGAATAGTCACATCTGTAAAGTCAGAATAATGTGCTACAACATGGATGAGCCTTGAAGACAGGATGCTAAGTGAAATAAGCCAGACACAAAAGGACAGACACTGGAGGGTTCCACTCACGTGAGGTACTGACAGATTCACAGGGACAGGAGGTGGAATGTTGCCCCCGGGGGCCGGGGAAAGGGGGGAATGAGGCGTTAGTGCTTAATGGACACAGGGTTTCAGTTCAGGAAGATAGAAACGTTCTGCAGATGGATGGTGGTGATGGTTTGGATGATGTAGGAAAGACGTTAGGGTTCGAAGCTGATGGCCAAGATAGAATTCTTGAGATGTCTTTGGTGCAAAAAGGTGGTTTTATTAAAGCACGGGGACAGGACCGGTGGGCAGAAGGAGCTGCAATGGGGTCGTGAGGACTGGCCCATTGTATACTTTCAAGTTGGGAGGGGGTTAGGGATGGTGTAAGCCTTCCAGGTATTTTGGAAACAAGATTTCCAGGACCCTGAGGGGGCAAGCTTGCTATTGTTGGAAAAAGGTCATTTATTACTGTTTAGTAAACCCTCAGTCATGAGACCCTTCAGATGTATATGGGAGGGTTCTATGCTTGGGGGATGATTGTCAACACGTATCTTGGGGTGGGGGGTAGAGATAAAGGAAGTTTCCAAAGGAACTTTTATATGTTAAAGTAGACTTACAGGATCCTGGAGGGTTGGGCTAAGATTGCCTTTTGCCCTTAGCCAAGTATTAATTAACATCGAGGCAGCTGAGTCCCTAGAGGGTCCCTCGGCCTGTCTCAAGGACTTGTCAGTGGACTGTAAGTAGTAGGAAATTTAATAATTTTTCTTCTGCCTTTGTTTCCCACATCAGCTTCACAGCACCACGTTTTAACCACATCACAAACACAAACATGGTTAAAGAGAGGGTACTGAGGGGTGCCTGGTGGCACAGTTAAGCGTCTGACTCGGTTTCGGCTCAGGTTGTGATCTCAGGGTCATGAGATGATCTCTGGAGTCTGGCTCCATGCTCAGCGGGGAGTCTGCTTAAGACTCTCTCTCCCTTACCCTCTGCACCACTACCCGCCCTCACATAAATAAAGAAATCTTTAAAAAAGAGAGAGAGAGAGAGAGAAAGAGAGAATGTACTTAATGCCACGGAACTGTTACACTTAAAAATGATTAAAATGATACATTTCATGTTATGTATATTTTACCACAATTAAAAAAATGGGAATAATAGTACCGACCAACTTTACAAGAGTGGGTGAGGATCGAATCATTTATCCAATCCACAAATATTTATTGAAATTCTGCTATGTGCCGGGGACTGTGCTAGGCATTGTGGATGTATCTGTGAACAAGATCTTTGTTCTTGTGGTGTTCACCCAGTCCAGTGAGAAGACATGTAAAGAATATGTATGAGTAAATTATATCCTAATTTGGAAGGTGATAAGTGCGTTGGGAAAAAGAGCAGGGCAGGGAAGACAGAGGATGCTGGGGGAGGGCTGCCCGCTGCCACAGTAGTGATGGTGGTGATGGCGGTGATGGTGGTGATGGTGGTCTGGGGGGATGGGGGGGCTCAGTGGGGAGGGGCTGCCCTGGAGGAGAGGGAGTGCGCCATGCTGAGATCGGGATATGTGTAGGAGAATGTGGTCAACTGTAAAGCGAGGTATTGTGTTATTACTGAGAGAGAGAAAAATGGGGTACAGAGAGATCAGCGTAGGATCCTGCTATCTCCAAGGCTGGCAAAGTTGGGGAGAAAGGGTGTTGGGAACCTCTCCCTCTCATTCAGCGGCGTAGTTCCCTCTGCCTCTGCTTCTCCCAGTGCGGCCCTCCTCCCCCAGCCAGCTGCAGCTCCCCTTCCAAAATATCCAGTCTTATTCAGCGTGCTGGTGACAGTAAAGGAGGGGACCAATGTCTAGAAGAGGCAGAGAAAGGACAAGTGGGGGATGCTGACAAGCCCTGCCTGAACTGGTGTGTCCTAGAAACCGAGTGCGAGGGGGAGGGGGCGGCGGGGGCAGGCGGGGGTAGGAAGGGGTGTGTGTGGGGGGGAGGGATGAGGTCAGGGAGGAGTGGAGAGAAAAAGGAACTGGAGAAGAAGAGACTGGTAATATGCAGGCCAAGAAGGCAGGTAAGGGCCTCCAGGGATGCTGTCCACCCCCAAAGCCAGAGGAAACTGGTCTGGAGTGGCCAAGAGCATTTCTCACTGGGGCTGGGGTGGGGTCCCAGAGAAGAAGAGGGGACGTAGGCACAGAGGAGAGGCAGTGCCACTGCAGAAGGCGGAGGTGGGGGTGGGGAGACAACCTGAGGGTTTTAGAAGCACTGAAGGATTTGCCAAGACAGACCCGCCAGCACTATCTCCCTGCTTCCCTCCCGCTTGAGCGTGGCCAGGCCCCCGCTTTCACGCAGACCCTACGTATCTTCAAGATGGAGGAAAACCACAATGCATCGGGCAGGCAATAAGAGGCCTCTGGAAGGGCAGCGAGGGTCTGCACAGGCTGCAGGGGAGAGATAAGGGCAGAAGGGAGAGAGGCCGGCATGGTTGCCGACCAGACTAAGGAAAACAGAGGCAGGCTAAAAATAGGCTGGGGGTGGGGAGGGAAGAAAGCCAGTCCAGAAAAGAAGGGAAAGCAGAAGCAATGGATGCCATTGAGACTCTGACCCAATTCTTCATCTCTCAGCCTCACCAAACTGAAAAGCTAGGGAGCGACGGGGGGGAAAGGGGAAGGCTGGTACACAGGGGGCAGAGTCAGAGGAAAGAATCTGAGTCCCAAGACCTAGGAAGTTGTGGAGCACAAGTCAGTAATCACGGCCTGGAAAAGAGGGGGTAACGTGTAGTTAGTACTAGAGTACCAGAGTACTAGAGTACTCACGGGAGTTTGGTATCCCGGGACAGGATTAAGAGCCTAAGGAGTGTGGGGCGCCTGGGTGGCTCAGTTGGTTAAGCGACTGCCTTCGGCTCAGGTCATGATCCTGGAGTCCCGGGATCGAGTCCCACATCAGGCTCCCTGCTTGGCAGGGAGCCTGCTTCTCCCTCTGACCCTCCCCCCCTCATGCTCTCTCTCTCTCATTCTCTCTCTCTCTCAAATAAATAAATAAAATCTTAAAAAAAAAAAAAGAGCCTAAGGAGTGTGAGTATGACTTGGAAGGAGGAGGTTCAACTGTCTAAAAAGATAAAAGGAAGCAACAAGGATGAGTTAGTCCGGAGACGGGAAGCAGGGGTGACTTGATACTTGAGTTTTACCTCTCAGAAAGGTGCTTAAAGAGAATTTGCTTATGGGATATTATATTTCAATGGTGGGCTTCCAGGGCAACAAAAGGGATTTAGGTTAGACCTCAGGAAATCCATCCCACTAAGTAGATTTGTGAGATACTAAAACATGTACATAAGCACTCTTATGGTACCCTTTCCTTGGAAATCTTTTTTTTTTTTTTAAGATTTTATTTATTTATTTGACAGAGAGAGACACAGCGAGAGAGGGAACACAAGCAGGGGGAGTGGGAGAGGGAGAAGCAGGCCTCCCGCGGAGCAGGGAGCCTGATGCATGGCTCGATCCCAGGACCCTGGGATCATGACCTGAGCCGAAGGCAGACGCCTAACGACTATGCCACCCAGGCGCCCCTCCTTGGAAATCTTTAACAGCGAGAAGCCTATCTATCTGGGGATAGGGGAGGCCAGGGCCTCCCCATAATCCTCTGCAAGACTTCTGGCTAGAGAGGAGATCTGGGATTTTTATTACCCTTGAGGTAGGGTCTGAAATGGGTTTCTGGACCCTGGCCTATGGCAGGGCAAATGTAAGCATCTGGGGGTGGGGTTGGGGGGTAGGGGAGGCACAAGGTGGACTGGATCCGTCAAGCATGGAGAAGCAGCAGAGACAAGGGGCAGGATTCTAACATGCAGGACCCAGTGGCATTTACATAACTTTGAATAATGAATAAGCCCAGCTCTGGGGTTCCTAGTCAGCATGCTCATCTGCATCTTTATTAAGCTTTATAAATGATTCAGCTCCCTACCCCTTCCCCCCAGTCCCTGCCCAGCCTGCCCCAAGCATCAGGGTAGTTGATTGCTCATTATTTTAGACTAGATTTGTTTCACCAACATTCAGTGAGGCATGGAGTGGGGGACACAGGAGGGAGGACTGAGTCCAAAAGGCAGGCGGAGTGGAGGGGTAGGAGAAGAACAAAAGCAGCCACCACGGGAAAGCAGGCAGATGGCTGCGAGCTAGGGACCTGGGCATAATTCTCTAAAAGGCTCCTGGGGCCGACATCTTCAGGAAGGAAAAGTTTCTTAGATTCCCCAAAATGCGCCGGTTCAGGTCCCACTCAACCCCGGTTTTCCTTACATCTGCTGCCAAGTCCCTGACAGGCCCCTCGCTCAGCTCCATTGCAGCGTTGAGCCACTTGAGCAGCCAAATGAGTACAGCCCCCAGGGAATTCTTCCTTTTTCCTGAGGCAGGAATTTTGCTATTTTCACGCAAAAAAGAAAAAAAAAAATCTGCTATGCTTGCAAGGTAAGAACAGGCACCAAACGTATTAAGGGAGAACAAGATAGGTACATGCACCCGTGGTGTGTGAATTTGTCGGGAAAAGGAAGGCTTGTGCCCACAGAGAGTTCGAGCCCCCATGAAGGAGAAGGCTGGAGAAGGTGGGCATCCCTCCACGCATCTGGGTGGGCGTGAGAGAGCCAGCTGCTCTGGGAGCTGCCCGGGCTACCGGCTAGAGGCAGGCAGAGCTATTAAAAGCCTAGGCAAGGAGGACTTGGCAGGAAACTAGGGGGAAAGGTAGAGCCTTTCTCAACCCCTGCTGCACATTAAAACTACCCAGAGAGCTTTAAAAAATATGATGCTTGGGACCCACCCAAGACCAATTAAACTGGAATCCCTGAATAAGAAGGCCCTTAGCACAGTATTTTTTAAAAAGCTCCTCAGTGTTGTTTGGATCCTAATTTGGACAAACTTTTAAAATTTAAAATTATTAATATGTGAAATAAAATCAGAGAAATCTGAACATTGACTGGATATTTGGTATTAAGAAGTTATTGAAAATTTATTTAGGTGTGATAAGAGTATTGTGATTACATTTTTTAAAGACTTTTTTTTTTTTTAAGATTTATTTATTTATTTGAGAGAGAGAGAGAGAGAAAGTGTGAGCCAGGGAAGGGGCAGAGGGAGAGAGGGAAAATCCTCACGCAGATTCCCTCCTGAGCGCAGAGCCTGACGTGGGGCTCGATCCTAGGACCCTGAGATCGTCACTGGAGCCAAAATCAAGAGTCAGCTGCTCAACCGACTTGAGCCACCCAGGAGCCCCTAGAGTCATTTTCTTTTCTTTGAGGGTTAGACACTAAAGCATTTCTTAACAAAGTGATATCATATCTGGGATCTACTTCAAAATAATCCAGTGAAGGGAATGGGAAAGTGGGTGGGGGGATAGACGAAGTAAGATTTGCTTAGTGTTGATAATTGTTGAAGTTGCTTGATAGACAAAGAAGTTCATTATATTATTCCTTTTACTTTTTGTATACAAAACATAATAAAGGGAGCTCCTTGAGCCTTTCTTTCTCTCTCTCTCTTTCTTTCTTCCTTCCTTCCTTTCTTTGAGAGAGAGAGAGAGAGAGAGAGAGAGAGAATGGGGGGGAGGGGCAGAGGGAGAGAGAATCTTAAGAAGGCTCCATGCCCAGTGCAGAGCCCAACATGGGGCTCCTTCTCTCCACCCTGAGATCATGATCTGGGCGGAAATCAAGAATCTGAGGCTTAACCGACTGAGCCACTCAGGCGCCCCATCCTTGAGTGTTTCTAATATGCACCAGGGTGAGAACCACACAGCCAGGCATTCAGCAGGAAGGGGGCCGCCACGACACCTCTGTGAGCACAATTGGCTTCAAGAACAGGTTTGTGGGATGCTAAATGATAGGTGAGGGTCCTGGCAACAGGCAGAGCTGCAGAAACCACTGGGGGGAAATGGTACCTGGCAGTTAGAGATGCAGTTGCGGGTGGGGGGCGTGTAAGGGCTCTCAGGCTTCTTCCCCAGCCAGCACAGCCTCTGGGGACTCAGAATCCCCATGCTCTGTGCCCCAAGGTGCGGGGGGTTGGGGTTGGGTTGCTGGACCAAGGGGAGCCGCCTGCCTGAGGCACCCAGAGCAAGAAGTCAGCTTCGCTCCAATCTCTCAATCCCCGCCCTCTCCTGACTGACTCCACAGGAGCTGGACCCCCATCTCAGACGGCACCCCCCCCTTCCCCAACCGCCGTCACCACTGCTTCCCAGCGCTGTCACTTCCCCGACGGGCTCATCTGCCTCTGCCAGGGAACATTAGCCCAGCTGACTTCATCAAGGAGGTGAGGGGAGGCAACACAAATCCACAGAAGTATGGGCACCCGGGCACCCACCCTCCGCGGCTGCTGGCAGAGCTGTCTGAGCTGCTGAGAGATTCGCAGTAGCTTGGCCTCATTTGCATATCACTCCTTTAATGAACAATTCAAATGAATCCGAAATTTTCAGTTCTCTACTATCCGCGACTGGTGGGATCTCCTCACATTTGTCCCTGACATGGACCGACCATTCCCACGTTCTCCACGTGCGCTTGCGAAATAACTTCCTGCGCAGCGCAGGTGAATGGGGCCCCCACCCCACCCCGCGCCCCTCCCACGCAGAACCCAGCCCCGCCCCCAGCCCAGGCCCCCACCCCCACCCCGCGGTGCCACCAGTTGGGCATCAGGCTCCGTTTGGGGTTCGATCTGTCTTCTCCGCTCCATTACCTTTCCCTGATGGCCTCTAGGGCCTGGGGAGGGGAGAGACTTGGAGGGGGTCTATTTAAGAGATTTTTGGAATCTGTGCCTGCGCATCACCCGCTGCCATGAGTTATTTCAGCGCCGATGTTTGTCTCGAGCTGATTATTCCAGCCCGAGAACAGGTGGAGCAGCCTGCGGTGGCTTATTCGTCAGCCAAGGCCATCTGTTCCCAACAAGCTGAGATTTGTAGCTGATTTCTACTGGGGAGCAAAGAGTGGGGGCGGGGCGGGAGAGGAGGCTCACCCCTAGCCCCAGGGGACTTAGTCCTCCTGGATCTTCTGCGATGCCGAGCCCCCAGGCGTCCCCTTCTAATACCTATACCTTCTCATTTTCTCAGAGAACTCACTCGTCGCTTGCCTCTCGGAAACAGCAAAAATAGTTTTTCCTTAAGGGGCTAAACCTTCTTAGATGGAGTGAGGTCTGAGAAGCACAGATCCATCCGCCAGGCACAAAGTCTGGCCACTGAACCTTGTCCATCAGCCGAGATCTTAAAAAAAAAAAAAAAAAGGTATACAACCATGACACAAATATCCTAAATGACCCTTTGACTCTTGGCTTCTCCTTACCCCACTGCACCAGTCCCTTCACCGACAAGAGTACAAGCGTCTCCTCTCGGAAACCTGTCACCTGCCGGGCTCCAGGCTGCACGGGAGGGCCCGTCTAGATGCTCCCCCCGCCTTCCTCTCCCCTAAATACCCTGTTCAGGTTCCACCCTCCAATCTGCTCCTCTTCCAGCTTCTACTCTCCGTGCCAAGAGGTACCTGCTGCTTTAAAAACGGCTTTCCCCGAGCAAGGGATCTAAGCGGTTTCTAAGCAGCTTTGCCACATTGGTTTCCACCCCCCTCCCTCGGCTGCTATTTCTATCTATGAAATGCCAGGAAAGAAGCTACTCTTTAAAATCACACTAATATGACAACTTGGGGTCTTCTTTGGTGTTTTGCACAGACATACATCTGTACTGACTTAAAAAAAAAAAAACGGTCTGAAAACCTTGTATTATAAGCAGATACTTCATCTATAACTCACATCCTCAAATAAACCTATTTCTAATTTTTTAAAAGATTTTACTTATTTATTTGAGAAAGAGAGAAAAGAGAGAGAGCACAAGCAGGGGGAATGGCAGGCAGAAGGAGAAGCAGACTCCCTGTTGAGCAGGGAGCTTGCTGTGGGACTCGATCCCAGGACGCTGGGATCATGACCTCAGCCGAAGGCAGACGCTTCACCGACTGAGCCACCCAGGCGCCCAGCCTATTTCTAATTTTTAAGGCGCCTTCTAGTGTTTATCTGTTTATCTGTGTTTTCACATGTACCTTCGTCATAGGCACACATTCCCTTAAGAACCCATTCATAGACCTGTAAGACTGCCTCACTTTCTAGTTGGTTCTCTAGGCTTATTTTGCCAGTTCCTGGGAGCAGAAGCTCCTTTTCTGCTATTCAGTCTTGCCCAGTTGGCTCAGTATGTGGTCTACTGGAAACAGCAGCCTCCACAGATGAGCTCTAGGGCTCTCAGAAGCAGGCCACGAGTTCTGTGCTTCTAGGGCAGAAACTTCCAGGGCAGTGCCACTCCCTGGGGTGACTCTTCCTTGCTCTCCCGAGGATAGTACTGTGGGGGCCGGAAGCAGCCCTCAAGCAAAGGTGCCAACCTGCAACTGCCACCTGCCCGTCCCCAGGACTAAATACGAGCCATGAGGCCTATTTTACTGCATACAATTTTGTATTTGCCTGATTACCAGTCATTGACCCATCTTTCAGAGACATAATGTTTCCAAGGCTATTGGCTGCATCTTCTCATACCAGAATGTGTATGTGTTTTGTTTTTTTTTTTAATTCCTTCTTTTTTGATTCTCCGCTTTCAAATTCCCTAGCGTCCTCTTTTCCCGAAATCCATTTGCTTCTTTTCCTAATCTAGTCAGATCATAGATGTGGCACAAAACATATAAAAATTTATTAAAATGTGGAAACTCTTTGACTCTTAAGCCACCTCAAATATAATTTGCCTGGATGGTGTTGAATCTTAATATCCTCTTTGAGGTTTTTTTGGTTTTGTTTTGTTTTTGTAAAACTGTCATTGCTGACTTTTGATATCTAAAGCAAATTCTATCTGCACATTTAAGTATTCCACTGGGAGATTTATGTCACTGACTTCAATTGCAAAGCACACATCCTTTTTGGAATCTCCCTCATGTATATGACCCATCACTGGGGTTTACGCTACAAAAGACTTAATTTCTCTGTGAAATTCCTTCTAAACAAATCTAGCATCCTTGTTAACTCCAGAATGACTATTGCTCTGGAAATCACTTCTCCCAGATCAAATCCCAGAAAACGGTCTGGATTTTTCCATTATACTGTAATGAAATTAGACTGAGGTGAATATAGCTTAATATATGCATTCCGGGCCATGTGGAGCTGTTACTCATATTGTTGGCACCATATGCATGAAGCACAAAATGTGATAATGTATGGAGGATGCTCTGAAAATTGTAAGGAGCAACAGAAATATAAGGTTGACATTTCCCCCCAAAATGCCAAGAAGTGTTTCCTTACTTATGCCAAGCTTTGGTGAATACCAGGCACACGGCGATTAGAGATGTCGACCGTGACAGTGATTCTTGGCACTCTCCCGTCTCCCTTTATCCCCTGACAAGGCCAGAAGAGCTGGGAGTCGCCTGGCCCTTTGCTGGAACCAAGCGGAGGACCCTGGTAGGACACACATCACCTCTATGAGCCTCAGGGAGAGGACACTGCATGGTTGTGATAAAGGTTAGAGGACATAGTAAATGCTCAGCATATGGGACCATAGTAAGTAGGTGCTCAGCAAAATGTGAACTATTGTTGATTTTGTCATCCTCCTCATCCCGGGGTCACTAATGATAGGCGGGAAAGGGCACCTCTCATTCCCAGCTCCTGCCAAGGACCTCCAAGAGCCCTCAAAAAGGCAGGAAAACAGTATTGTCGGGTTGCTGAGCGAGGAGACCGGTCCTCACACAAAGGGAATCCTTGAAGAGCAAGGCCGACCCCAGTCAACTGCTCAAGAACCTTTGGAGGGCAGTGGCTTCCCGGCCTCGCGGAGGTGCGGGTCATGCAAATGCGATATGAATATGCTAATACACGGGCTCTCCGCGAATGGGAGGGCGCCTGTCCGGACTGGCAGAGCCCGCGGGGAGAGCCGAGGGGACACGAAGAGGACGCGGAGGCGCAACCGGGCTGCTGGACGGAACCAACCCCAGACAGACAGACTCCCACCGGGAGAGGACGTCCCTCCCCCAGCGCCGGCCCCTCGCGGCCCCGGGCGCGCCGCCCACCGGTCCCTGGGGCTCCTTACCGAGGGTGATGAAGGGGTGGCGGAGGGAGGTGATGCGGACAGCAGGGAAGGGCTCCCTCCGAATTTAGGAGCCAGAAGGTTCTTGCCAGCACCACCACCTTGTTTTACAGTTGAGGAAACTGAGCCCAAGAGATCAAGCCCCTTCTCGAAGGTCTCAGTGCTCCGGGGCAGGAGCGCTTGGCAGAGCAGGTTTTATCTGCTTTTGTTCGGTTTTCACTACGGCCCGTGGCGAGCACTGTGTAGGGGCGAAAGCGGCAGCTCCGAACGCAGCACAACTTGGTGCATTACCAAGCAGGTCCCCGACTGCCCACCAGGCTGGGGGATTTAGAATCGAATACTTCCTGGGGAAAGATGAAAGGAGCTGGGGTGGCTGCCAGGGGCAGCAGCAGGCAAGGACAAATCAGCCTAAGCTGGTCTGGAATGTGTTGCTATGTAGAAGGTGAGCAAGAGTTCCAGCTTCCAGGAGAACCAGCTCAGAGGAAATGAAAGGGGAACAGGAGGATTATGGTTAGATTTAAGGCAGCGCTTTCTCCCAGGGATGACAATGGGGCCCTTTGTTCAGTGACCAAGGAGGGCTGCCGGCGGACTCAGCCCCCTCCCTCCCACGTGGAGGCCCTTGGAAACCCAGCTCCCTCTAGTCCCCCAGGGCCCAGCATGGAGGACAGGAATGAATGATTGACTTTGAAAAGTCCCCACCATTCAGGTAGGAGATCCTTTCCCCATGGGCCCCCTGGGCTCTTCGCTGAGGATGAGGACAGCAGACGGGCTGGCTCTGGGGCCCTGCGGGGAAAGCGGCAGTCATGGCATCTCTTGCAACATGCTCACTGCCAAATTGATTCAAATTGGCTTGGATATGAACATATGATTAAAGGAGCGGCGCGATTCATTTATCAGGAGAGATTAAAGAGCGGCATCTGCGCAGCCTAGCTGGGGGACAATTAAGGAGCAAATCGCTAAGTGTCTGTGCCACCAGGCATGGGGGCGGGGCATGGGGGGGACAACTAGGATAATCTGCCAAGAGGACACAGGACAAAAGGAGGTAGTTCAGGAGTCACTGTGGGCCGCTGTTGTCTCTGGGCATAGGCTGGGCACCGTGGGGAGCCTCACAGGGCTTTGGTCCTCACCTCTCATCCAGGAGTCAGAGCAGTCCTGAGGGTCTGAGATTAGAGAGGAGAATCTGTCGAGGCAGCTTTGCGCCTGGCACAGGGACAGATTTGCTGCCTGTTTTGCGAGCATCATTTCTATCTTAGGGACCAGAGCTGCCATGAGTGTACAGGTGAGGGCGGGAGCTTACGGAGCTCTGAAGGCACACCCAAAAGGTAGCTGGGCTTTGATGGACCCGCAGGCTCCTGGACTCCCCCGGGGAGTTGGTGCTGAGGGAATCGCGTCCTTCCCTGGAGCCTAGCATCCCGGCCAAGGGGCTTTGCTGCAACTTCAAATGTCGGTCTTGAGAGGCTATGTCTGGCTTCCTTAGACGGCCCATGGAGATCCCTACCACCACCCTTCTTTCCCTGCCTCAGGGCCTTTGCTTAAGCTCTTCTTTTTTTCCGGTACACCTGTGGAAGTGCTAGCCTTTCCTCAAGCCCCAGCTCAAAATACCAGCTCCTTTTAGAAGCCTTCCCGTCCTCCTCCACCTGAAACCGCCCCCCCAACCTCCCCCCATAATATGTGCAAAGCAACTTCCTCTCCTTCTGTTATGTCTCATGTAATTATTTCCACGTGGGTCTGCCCTGATCCACGAGCCCCTAGATGACAAACACTGTGATTTGCATCTCTCTACTCACCCGAAGCTTGCACATATTAGTAGGCGCAGTCCCTATTTTGTATGTCTACCTTCTCCACTAGAATCTCTGCTTTACGAAGGAAGGAGACTCATCGGTCCCCAGCACTTAGAACAGGGCCTAGGCCACAGCTGGCAGTTATGAAATATTTGACTGTCGAGTGAATGAATCAATGAATAACATAAGCTTTCTGACTTGAACAAAGCACTCTGCCCCAGACTATTGGATACTGATGATGGCCTTTCCAATTAAGCAGAGGCCTGTGTCACTGTGGGTCCACAGAGTTGGGATCTTGTCTGCAGATGGGAGGGACGTTGTCACACTAGTTCCTGGGAGAAACAGAAAATGCACCCACCTATCTGAAAGCACGAGTAAAAGATGAACACGAGGAGCCAGCAGTTAAAAAAAAAAAAAAGTAACTTTACTTTTACTACCTTCGCTATTCAACAGGGGGAGGGGGGGCAGTGGAGAGGGGAAGTCTCTTTCATTCAAGTTGGATCCATTTTACACTCCTCTCCCACTCATTCTGGGGGACTCTCCTCCCTCCTTCCCTTCCTTGACCCTTTCTGGGTGGCTGACATCACCAGAGCACTGGCATTAGGGCTGTCTGATACCCTTTCCTGCCTACCTGTACAAACCAGGGGAGCCTGATTGACGAGCTATAAAAGAAACTTTATGCGTGTAGGGATTATAACTGGTCACATTACAGAAGGTAGAGGAGGAGGAGGGGCCATTTGTTTCTTGCCCTTCTGCAAGAGCTGCCTCTTAGCTGTCAGTGAGCAGAGCAAGCGTGGACTGAGGCATGAAGGCAGAGACTGAGCAGGGCAAAGAAGCCAGAACTCCCAGCCTACTCATGTTGCCCTGTGGACAATGGGGCTGGGGGCCAGAGAGACTTCTGCCATGTTTTGATCAAAAAGTCATATTTGGAATGACTAAACCTAAAATTTTTTTCTAGTAAGAAGGACTTGCATCCCTCAAGAAAAAAAAAGAGAGAGAGATAGGATCTCTGTAATTGGTGAGATTTAATAATCAGAGGGACCTCAACATTTCTGAGTGGAGGTCAGGAGAGGATACAATGTGGATGGTTCTGCCTGATTACAATTCACAGGCTTTTAAAATAAAAGATGGGGTTTGTCTTCCTTGACCAATCTTCTCATCCTACTACCTTTGCCTGCCCCAAATGACCTTCCAAAGCTCTGAGTGGCACTGGTCTGGTGTGGGAGTAGGCCAGCGACCCTGGCGCTTTCCCCCATCCCCACCAGAATCCTGACTCTGCTCCCCAGGGACCACCCAGGACTTTACCTGAGCCTGAAGGAACAGGCAGGAAAATTGGCAGAGCCAGGAGGAAAAGGACATTTATTTCCATACATCAGGTAAACAGGGAAGAGAGAGCACAGCCCAATGAATACAACCAATTGCAGGGGGCGGGGGGGGGGGGGGGGGGGGGGGGGGGGGACAGCGGATGGGAGCGGCACCAGGCACTGCCCTCAGGCCCCCAAGTCTGGTGGCATTGGTGGGATGAGCTTTAGGGTGGGGGCTGGGACTGTCAGGCCACACGTTGTCATGTCTAGGGTAAGTGTGTGGGGGCAGGGCAACTGGAAGAAGAAAAATGACTCCGGCTCAGGACACGGGTGAGGGCTTGTGTCTAATACGCATCAGTACTGACCCAAACCCCCATCTTCAGTTTTTCTGATCACAAGCCCTCAACCCGCGGCCTTCCCTCTCCAGTTGGGCCTGTAGTCCAGGCAACTTGGACAGAGCAGCAGGGAGGCAGTGCTTGGGTAGGCCCCGAGCTGATGTAGGTGGAATGGGTTTAGTCTTAAGTAGGTCATTGCACTTAACACACTGATGAGACGGAGAGGGGTGGGGGCCGAAAGTGCCGGGTGGTACATACGCACCCCTGCGTAGGCTGGCTCGACCCATACCCAGAAGCACCTGAGAGCCCCTCCCCAGGCTGACTGAAGAATCTGGCCCCAGCTCCGCTCACCGGTCTCTCCAGCTGCGCAGAGAAAGGACTGCTCTCGAGTGAAGATGGAGATGAGATTCCCCTAGTCATTCCCGCAAACCCCAGCTGCCACCACAGCCCCCTCCCACTCTCAGGGATGCAGCTGTGATGGAGAGGTTGGGTATTTAAATTAAAAGTAAAAAGACAGCAGGCACTGAGAAGAGAAAGCCCTCGCCCCAAGCCAGGGTGGGGAGGAATGGCCGTTCCTGCCCCCCGACTCCTCCCCATGGACCCAGCAACCTAGAGTGTCCCAGCAGGCAATCTGCCCACCGTCCCTGAGCAGGGGGCTGAGATGGAGGTCAGCTTGCTGGCTCCATGCAGTGCCAAGCCACCTGCCACTGCCCACAGAGTGTGGCATTTTGGAGGCAGAAGGAGCAAAAAGTTCTCTTTTCAGAAACTCCCCCCACCACCTCTTCCACGTGGAGATGTCAGACACCCACAGCTTGGAAAGCCCCCCAGACCCAAGGGGGCCGGGTGTTTCCCATGCAGATCAGCAGTCAGGTGGCGGAGACCTGTGCCCCGCCATTTCCTGGGAGGGGCGCCGTGGCCGCGGTGGCCGGTGGGTGCAAGAGGTACAGACCACTCCCCTGGGCTATGCGTTGGTCTCTGTCGGTTTGGCCTCTGTGTCGCTGTCACTCAGATAGTTATGGGAGTATCGTGGCCTGGAGGTGCTGTCCAAAGGGTCGTGCTCATCATCTGACCGGTCAGGGGCAAGGGACTTCCAGTAGCTGGTAGGGCTGCGGGGAGAGAGGAGGAGCAAGGTCACGGCGGAACGATGCCCTTAACCTTCAGCACCAAAGCCTTTGGGGCTGGGGAGGCTCCCAAAGCCCCGTCATAGCATTTCCCAAAAGCCACAAATTGAGAAGTAAATTCAATTCCTCACTTCCCCAGAAGACATGCAGAGTAGTGAGGGAAAGGAGCGCATTGTCTTGATTCTGAAAACTTTTGAAACTCCCTGGAAAGCAATGTGGTAGAGCCGTGGGTCTCAATCTTGAGTATGCCTAAGAATTGGCTACAGACTCCTGCATCCTTCCCCTGAGAAATTTTGATTTGTTAGCCTTTGGGTGGAACCGAGGAATTCTGCATTTTCAGTTCTTCCCCAGAAGATTCTGATGCAGGTCGTCCCTGGACCACACTGACTTGGAGACTGGCAGTCTGGCGATTACCTGGCTACAACCTGCCAAAGTTACCTTATCCCTAAACGGATTCCTTCTAAGAGGGAGGGGCTTTCCCCACTGGACACTCCCAGACCTTAACCCTTTCTCCTCATTGTTTTCCTAAGGCCTGTGAGCATTTCTGCCCTTGACCATGGCATCATCTACTCACCACAAGGAAAGGAGGCTAAGGATGTAGGGACTGGCTAGATCTCTGCTTCAGGATGGCACAGTCGTCCCTTTCTTGGTACCATAACCCGACCCTGCAGAGTTTTCCTCAGGCCACTGGGAGCCTACAGCTTCCCCTCACTAGGATGTGAAGGAACATTATCCCCTGGATGGGGCAGGCTCCTGGCATTGAGCAAGGATGGAAACCTCCTGCTCCAGTCACCTTTTTTCTTTCTTTCCCAAAGCCTTAGAGCCGCCTGCCCCTGCCCCTCCCACCTCTGCTACCTCGCTGGTTCAAGTGCACCGTAATTTCAGCCCTCTGAACAAAATGCAGCCCAGAATGCCCCCCCACCAGTGCCCTGCACCCAGAGTTCCTGCCCAGCGTGCTCCCAGGGACACAGCTCTTCTTCCAGATCCCAGAGACTTTCCCCTGGGATAAACAGGAATTCGGTGATCCCTCTGCCCCCAACTCTGCTTTAAGAATCTCAGGGGGGACCTTGTTTACTGGCCTCTTTGAAGTTCTTCTATCCCCAAACCAAAAGAGGCGGCAACAGTATTCTGCAAGAAAGACCCACATTCTTAGCTTTTCCAACTGTATTGGGAAGAAAGGGTTTGGCCACGGAGTACTTCCTGTGTGGGAGACACGGTCCCCTGCACACCAAAGGCATCTTACTCTTCACGACAACCCTATGAAATGTCACCAGGAAGCTGGTTCGGAGAGACGAAGCCTCTTGCTCAAGGTCACACAGCCAGTATGTAAATTTGAACTTGGACTCTTAGACCTCAAAGCCTTTTGCTGACTCCACCCTGCTGCTAGATTGGGTGACCTGAAGAGAAAACACAACCAAACCTGAATGTTCCCTGCCTGCCTGGGTGAGAGCCCAGGGGGTGTGTAAAGAGGTCTCTCTCTCTCTGTGTCCCTGGGGAGAAGGAAGAGCCTGATAGAATACATGTTCAATTATGCAGAATGGTTCAGGAATGGGGCAGTCTGGTTAATAGTTATCATATTTCTCATGAATGAATTACCATTTTTAAAAGAATCAGAATAGCACAAAACACATTTAATACAAACTAGACTGAACATAAATGAGTCTTACTTTGATGGGCCAAAGGCACTTAAGGACTCTAGGGTGTCTCAGGGACAAAATTATAAAGCTCAATGATGACTGTGCAACATAGAAAAAAATGGGGTTATTTTAGCTTTTGGGTTGTTTGAATTCTAAATTAGTGGGAGCCTGGTTTTATTTTCAATTTTTGGACAGAATTTCTGGGCACCCAAGTGCTAAGGTCTCCTGTTGGGTAAAGGAAGGACTGACTTTGTGGAAAAACAGCAGGGTTATTTTGGGGGCAGACGGGGGGCAAGGCAGATGCCAGGACTGGGACCCAGATGCAGACGGGGCACCGCGGGGTAGGGTCGATCTGAGCTCTTTTCCATTCCCACGCCTCTCCTGAGTGGGGCTGTGGCCCCCACTCCCACATTCCTGTGCCCGCCAAGCAGACAGACGCCTGGATAAATGACAGCCAGGTTCCGACACTGCTCCATCCGGGTGCTGGCAAGGGGCGGAGGCAGCCGGAGAGGGGGGCCGACTCCATGCTCCTCTCCCCTGCTCCGCGGAGCGGCAAGATACCCGTGCTTCTAGCCGGGTGTGCTAAAGCCAGGCTCCTTTGTGGCTTCTGGTGCCACAGCTGTAGTCCACAGCAGGCAGCTAGCCCCCTCCCCAGGGCAAGACTCAGGGCTGGCAATTTGAACATTTTAACCAAATTGTGCAAAAAGCTTTCCTCCCCACAAGCCGGAGTCTCCTGTGAAACGCTGTCACAAACAATTTGGTGTATAAGCTAATTCCTGCTGGGTGAGCCCAGGGTGGCAGCCCCCTCTCCTTGCCTTTGCTATGGATGAGTTCGCCTTCTGAATTCTCACCGGTCCCTGTCGCCAGATGGGAAGCTAAGCCACCGCTCTGCCCCCCCGGACCCCCATGCTTGGCAGTTTAGCTCCCCAAAGCCCAGCCAGGTCCTCCCTCCCCTGGCCCTTCTCTAGCCGGCTTGCTATCGGCTGGCTAGCTTCGGCTCGGTGCCCACTCTCCCCGCCGTGAACCCAATCCTCCTCGGTGGTGGTGTGTAGGGTTTCAGGACTACTCTTGTTTTTCTGGTGGACAAGAGGAACAGTGCAGGAGGCTGGCGGAAGAAACAGGCTTTGTGGGTTTTTGTCCTTGCTGGTCGTAGGGTCAAGGGTGACGTTGGGCTGAGAGCATTGGGTCTGAAATGCAAGCTGCTGAGCAGCGTGGGATGGCCCAGCTAGGCCCATGCCTCTCTCCCTCTTCAGGAAGGGGTGCAGCGCTCCGAAGGGCCTGGCCTATCAACTGACTTCCTGTGCTGGGGGAGCAGGGCACTCAGCAGGGCTGCTGAGGGGAAGGCTGAGGCGGTAGACACAATGTTGTGACTCCTGTCTTTTTCTCACTGTGGGGCTGACAACAGCTCCCTAGTGCAACCAAGATGCTTCCTGCTCTTCCCAGAGCACCCTGCACCCATCTGCCACATGGGGGGAGTGACAGAGCAGTGCTGAGCCCAAGGGCTTGGTGTCAGAGCAGCTCAGGGTCCGAGGAGTCTGAGATGGCCATGAGCCTGGTCTGGGTTTAAATTCCACCTTCTCTGCCTGGGTGGCTCAGATGGTTAAGCGTCTGCCTTCAGCTGCCCCAGGATCCCGGGGTCCTGGGATCAAGCCCTGCATCAGGCTCCTGGCTCAGCAGGGAGTCTGCTTCTGCCTCTCCCTCTCCCTCTGTCTCTCCCCCTGCTCATGCTCCCTCTCTCTGTATCTTTGTGTCTCAAATGAATAAATACAACTTTTAAATTCCACCTTCTCCCCACCATCCCCCTAATCCCATCTCTTCACCCATCTCCAAATAGCTGCAGGTAACATTCACTCCTACCTGTCCATTTCTTAAAACGTAACTGGTCCCTTTGGAGAGAGCTCCGCCAAGTCAGTGTACCTGTTCAGGTGCTCCATGGCACGAGAGGCCCACAAGCATGCGACAGGTATGTGTTAGTTCATGCAGTGCCCGTGCCCCAGGGGGCTGCACTCTGGGGTCATATCTCCTGGGAAGCAGCAAGCTTGCCCTGGGAGGTACCACGCCGAAAACAGCTTCACATAACCAGGGTGATCCAAATGTCACCACCCACCAGGGAAACTGGCAACAATGGGATTCCAGTGAGTCAGTCTTTGCCTTTCTTCTGAGATGGGGGTGTGGGCATAAAGGACCTAACTACTAGATCTCCCTTCCCACAGAGAGAAGGCTGGCGGAGGCAGGAGAGCCAGGAGGGGGCTGTCAGTCAGCAGCTGCTAATTTCTATTCATTATAACATTTTAAGATGTGCTGAGACGAGGTGACGCCCATGTGTGGGCTTCAGGTGGGAGGGTGGGGGGAGGGAGTCAGGCATTTCGGGGTTTGATGTAGGGTGTGGTACTGTGGGGGCTGCGGCCCTGTGAGCCTTGCACCCCGAGGCTTGAAAGGTGGCTTTGCAGGGCAGGGGAGAGCTGAGCCAAAAGGCCTCATGATGGATGATGGTCACTAACGTACCAACTCATACCCAGGGCGGGGGGCTGGGGGTGCGGGCAGCAAGAGCCCTTTCCCGAGACCAACCTGTCGGGGCCATGGACAAATCTCCCATATCGGTGCTGCCAGGCACACACAGTAAACATGTCACCCCCGTGCTCTGCCTTGGGCCATTTGGAGGAGTGGTCAAGGGCAAGTTGAATAGACTGTCCATTCAGATCCCAGCAACATCACTTCCCAACTGTGTGACCTTGGCAAGTGACTTCACCTCCCTGAGCCTCAGCTTTCTCTCCTATAAAGTGAGGCTCATCAGGCCTGTTATGGAGTTAGTCTGAGGATTAGGTGAACACAGTGTGGCGAATATCTAGGGGAGCCCCCGGCTCACGGTAGGGACTTAATAAGTGTGACCGGCCATCCTCAGCAAGATCGGTTGCCGGGGCTCAGGGCTCAGAAGGACTGACCGGCCCCACTCTCCAGGGTAGCCAGAAAGCCCCCGGAGGCCAGGCGCCGGTCGTGGCGGGCGGGGTGGGAGCACGTTAGTTCACACCGAGCTGCACACTCCATGCTCCACTCCAGGCGCCACCTACTACTCTAGTCGCTCTCGGGCCGGTACAGGTACCGCATCATCAGGCTGTCCACCTCCTTCTTGCGCTTCTTCTCCTCCTTCCGAGACTGCCGAGACCGCCGGCCGGCCCGGCCCGCCTCCTCCGCTTCTGCAGCTGGGCCCTTCTTCACGCTCGAGCGGCTGTGGCCTGACACGGTGGAGCCGCTGGAGGTCGACGAGGACTCCGACTCGCTCTCCGTCCTCTTTCTTCTCGATTTGGATTTCTTCTTGCTCTTTCGCGAGCGCCCCTTCTTCCGCTGCTTGTGCTCCGAGGACTCCTCGGAGCTGCAGCTGGAGCTGGAGCTGGAGCTGCTCCGTCTCCTGCCCCGGCCCCTGCGGCTGCTGCGGGGCCGGGACACGTCGGCGGCCGAAGCTGAGCGGCGGATGCTGGCCGCCCGCGCCGGGAGCTCGAGCTGGGCGCTGCGGACACTTTGGATGCTCTTCCGGTCGTCCTCCTCCGAGTCGGGCTCCAGGCTGCTCCTCTGGAACGTTACGGGCTTGTAGCTCAAGACCTCATTGATGGCGGCCTCCAGGTCGGGGTCCAGGTAGGAGTGACGGCTGACCGGGCGGATGCTGGAGCCGAGAGGCTCGTCCCTGGCAGAGACTGAGCCGCGGGGCCGCGGTGGCACCGACAGACTGCGGGCCAGCGACGGGTGGCTGTACTGGGAGTGGGCCTCGCTCAAGGCCACACTGGCTCGGTCATCCCATGCATCCAGGCAGCTCTGGTCCAGGGACAGGCGGGAATCGGGGCTGTCCCGGCCCAGGCCCGAGGCCCGGCTCAGGGAAGGACTGAGGGTCCTGGAGAGGGTATCGAGCCGGGAGGCGCTGCGCCGTGAACTGGGGGAGCCCGAGAGCGAGAAGCTCATGGACGAGCGCGCCCCGTCCTCACCAGAGCCACGCCGCGTGGCCGAGGAGGCCCGGCTGGTGGGGGCAGAGACTGTGGGGGCCCAGTCGAAGTCTGAGCCCCACCGCTTCTCCAGCCCCTGGCCCGGGCGGCTCGGGGCCTCGGAGCCGGCGGAGCGGCATTCGTCCGGCTCCTCCCTGGGGCGCGTGTGGGTCTTCCGGGGGGGGCCTCTCGGGGGAGGCTGGCCGCTCGCTCAGGGTGGTGAAGAGCGAGTCCTCGTCCCCGGTGCCCCCGATGGAGTCCTTCAGGGTGAGCCGTTTCCGGTAGCTCAGGGAGCTCAGCGCCGAGGCCGGTCTCTCCTCCACCCCCTTGCCCTCTTTGCTGGAGCTGTTGAGGGCCGTTCTAGGGGAGGGAGGTGAGGCCGGAAAGAGAACCAGCAGTGGATTAGAGGCAGCACAGACAGAATGAGAGAGGGAGAGAGAGAGAGAGAGAGAGGAGCCTGCATGAAACCCAGGGAATAAAGACACAGGGGGAGGGAGGCAAAGGGAGCAACCAGCAGCACCCGGCAAAGTGGCAGTGAGAGCATCGGAGGAAATGAAGCAAAATAATTTGCGTCAGTGAAAATAGCTTCATGGAGAATGTCATGTAAATTAGACCATTGTTCTATTTCATCACTTTTCCCCCTCTAAAACGTTTAGTTCAATTTATTTCATTGTCAACTACCTGGAGCCTTGTGCCACGCCGTGGTGAACGGCAGTGGGGCGGGGAAGGCAGCATTATCTGCGGTAACAAAATGTTGTTTGGCTGAATAAATTAAACCAATTAGAGGGGGCCGCGCGGTGCTGGTGGTGAGTGAGGGGCTGGACTTGGGAAGGGGCCTCAGGGGAGTGGGAGGAGGGGGGTATTACTTGTCAACCCAGCCTACCCGCTAACTCTGGGAGGGGGGTGGGGAAGGGTGTGCCCGGGGGGGGGGGGGGATCAGGTTGGCTCTGAGTTGGGGAGAAACTGGGAGGCAGTGAGGGATGGGGACCGTGGAGCTGGATTCCAGGGGGAGCTGTCTGTGTGATCGGAAGACGGACTTGGCTGGACAAAGAGGGAATGAGTTCTTGCAAGGGATGGGTGTGAGCAGGAAGCATTGGTGGGGGGGCGGTGAGGGGACCTGGTGAAAAGATCAGAGGAAGGAGAGAATTGGCAGAGAAAGAGCAATGTGGCTATGATAGGCGAGTCAGGGGGACCAGTGCCTTTTCTGCTGCTCGTCCCGTTAAGATTTCAGAGGTCCAGAGCCGGCCCAAGCCAACCCTGTTCAGGGTTGTGGGGTCCAGAGACTCCTTATGCCCCATTCCAGTCTTGATTCCGGGCCCCAAACTTTCTGGTGGTTCAACCACCATTTGTTGAATGAGTAAGTGGGGATGAAGTCAAACCTGCAGCAAACCAAAGCCCCGAGCCTGGTAGGAAACCATTACCTGGGAAAAACAAGGGTGCCGCAGACCCTGACTAAGGCGACACTGAGCCTCCCGTGCTCATTCCTCATGCTGGGGGCATGCCTGGGCCCCGCATACACATGCCAGGCTAGAGACGCCGGTACTAGAGGCCTGGCCTCTCCGGGATCGAGGCACTGCTCCTTTATCCCTGGTGCATGGGGTGGCTTTTCCTCCCAGCTCAAGGCCACGTGCTCACCTGGAACTCTTCAAGCTGCCATCATCGGAAGCTGCCTTGGAAGGCCCCTTGTTTTTCGACAACCATGACTTGACCCCGTCGACCCGGTCCTCCAGCTCTGAGTCCACATCGGAATCCCCCTCGCTGTGGGATGAGGAGCAGAAAGGTAGGCAAGGCCGGGGAGGAAGAGCTCACCCGAGGCCCAGTAGGGAGTGCTGAAGGGGCAGCAGGTTTGCCTTGAGGTGGGGGGTGGGATGCGGGGTGGCATGCATATCAGTGAGTCAGGGAGCAGAACAAGGGAGGTTAGATGGGGCACCCCATTCACGAGGACCCTGCCCCACTCAGCAGGCCACACTTAATGATAGCCACCAAGAGGACCCTGAGGAGCATAGAGGCATCTCCCATTCTACTTTCGGTGACAGACTGCTATCGAGCCAAACAAACCCAATGAGGATGACAGGGAAACCATCCATTTAGGAGTTCCAGCTAAATGGCCGCTGGTTAAAAAGACCAGTCCCAGGCCATATGCTAATTCCTGAGGCCTACTCCGTTTCTTGTCTGCCCACTCCCAGAAATGTGGCCACAGCTGCGGCCATTTCGCAAGCCTTCGCTGCGAGAGCCAGACTGCGGGCCATGGGGGGTGGGGTGGGGTGGGGGGGAGAGAAGGGCATCGTTATGCCTTCAGTTAGCTTGAACTGGAGGCTCCTTGGCTGATGGCCGCGCTGAGTGCGACCGGCCAGATCCCAGACCACCCTGCGACTTCCCTGGCCCTTAAGAAACAGAAGGGTGAGGAGGGGGCATCTGCCATTTCCTGAGGTGCTGGCAACGGCTCTGGGATTCAAACTGTGTCCTGGAGATCCACTTGAGCCCCAGAAAGTCCCAGACAATGGCTCTGTCTCTCCCAGGCTCCTCTTCCCTCCCTCAGGCAGCCTCTAGCCCTTGCTCCTCAGTTGTGCGTCTGGCCAAGCTGGCCTGAGCCCTCTCTACCGGCAGAAAAGCCCCAAGGAGTCTGATTTGGAAGCTGGAGTCGTGGTGACTCCTTCACAAAGCAGCGGGGGCTTAGGGACAGCTTCTGAGTGAGAATGCTTCTAGAATTCTGCAAAATGTCTGCTCCCACGTTCCCCTGCTACGGAGATGCTAATTTTCCTTGATATAAATTTCCTTTCATCTGTGTCAACACGAGCAGCCCCATTCCTGAATTATGTTCTTGAATAAATAGCCATACAGGCGTGCGTGTGTGTGCATGCACGTGCACACACACACACACACACACACACAGGAAACCACCAGACTCCGTTCTGGGGACTGTGAGAGAGCATGACCCGTTGGGAGGGGAACAAAGAGGCATATTTTATGGGCTTCCATCAGATACAGAATTATAACAAGGACGAGGCTGGCTGATGCCCCGGGTAAACAGGAGTTTAGCAGAGAGCCCCGAAACCACTAATGCAAGCCCCGTGCCTGTCCGAGCCTGGCAGATTTACTGTGGTGCACGGGCCCCACGGAACGCCAATACCACCTGATTTATACACCCGTGCAAAAAACCTCCTTCTCTAGCTTCAGAGCCTCTAATTTATCACCCCCGTTCATAAGCATATTGATTGCCTTTAGAAAGGAGGTGCTGTATGCATCGCAAAATCTATGTCTACATGTTAAAAGTGTTTCTGTATAAATCTCCCTTAATACTGCACTGTTTACTGCTTTCATTAAGGTTATGGCAATAACAACTGTATCTCTAAGTAAATCGAAACATTATTTTTCTGCCCGCCTAGCACACTTACTCGCTCTCGCTCGATAACTTGGGAGCTGGGGCCCAGAGCTGCTGAGCACGGAGCCACACCACCTCTGCCATCAGCGGGACTGTGGTGAGGACTGCACGCCCCAGTGCGGCTGCGTGAGTGCACACAGGGGTGTGTGTGTGTGCGCGCGTGCATGTGCCCATGCCTGGCAGTGGTTTAGAAGATGATCTTAAATGCGCATTTTATCAGCCCTCGAAGCTCCTCCAGCCCAAGGATGGCAGGGCTGGAACACACAGGGGACGGAGCGTCGTGGACCCAGAATACGAATTTTCCTCCTTCCATTCAGAGCAGCGAATGGATGGAGACGCCAGCCTGCCCGCCCTCGCCTTCCCTTTAGTTTCAAGCATATAGGTGGTGTTTAGGTTCTTTTCCTTAAATAATCAGGCCCCTAAACAAACTCCAGGGGCACGCAGGCTCAGGGGGCAGTTGAAATTTTAAATGGTCGGAATTAAACCCCGAGTCAAATACAATTTATGTCCAGGCTCATGTGCTATTAGTTAACTGGGAGCCGAATCGCGGGGGAACAAACAAACAGAGACAGGACGGCGGGGGATATTAATTGTGTGTGACAACCGGGCTCCAGTGGCCCTCTATCACTGTTACACACTATTACATTTATCATTAGCTCTCCCGGAGTCCTGTGCGCTGCTGCCCGCCCATCCCGGCCAGGGGAGGAGGCTTGCCGGGCAGGAGAGAGTAGGGGGAGGAAATCCAATGCCATGCTAAAAAAACAACCTTCAAACAAACAGCCCCGACGAACTCCACTCCACGGAGGATCACTCTGATCCGCCTCCAGGCCTCTGCACGTGCCGTCCAGCTCCCACCCACAGAAGGAATGGAAGAGAGAGGGGGGATTTCCTGGGCTCCCCACCACCTGACAGAGGACAGCACCAGTGCAAGCGCCCGGGGCCTCCCTCTGCCCGAGGTGCCCGCAGGGAGCAAAGGAAACCCGTCGGGCTGGGTTCCCTTCGCCTGCCCCTGCGGAGCGGCTTGTGACGGGCTGGCTGGATGCCTTCTCCAGACAAGGAACTGCTAGATGCCCCGCACCTTGTACCCTCGTCTGCCACAGGAAGGTGGTGGACCTTTTCAAAACGAAAGCTGCCCGCTTCTCTCGGGCGGCGTAGGCTCCAAAGGAGCCCCAGGATGTGGACAAATCCAGCCCAGTCTTATTTTCCCCCAGGCAAACAGGCCGGGGAGGCAGCTCTGCCTGCTTTCTGAGGGAGGAGAGGGCTGGAGCTCAGGAAGGCAGACTGAGGCTGAGCCCCCTTTTCTGTGGGAGCCCCCATCCTGCCCACCCAGGGCGTGAGCACGCCTCACTGCCTGCCCTCCACCTCCGACGCAGGGCCCGGCCCCTCGCCTTGCCTCTCCTCGGGACAGAGCCAGCAGTGTTAGCGAGGGACTAGCTCAGAGGAGGTGAGAGAGGCTGTGTCCACGTGCGGCATGCAGCAGGGGCCCTGGGTGGGAGCCAGGGTTAGGGGCGGTTAGACACCACGGAAGAGGCAGAGAGCGCGTGCGCTCCAGTCCTCACGGTTTATTCTTTCTTTTCTGATACTTTGTCACCATGTCCTGCAAACTGGAAACAGAAAGAAAATGGTGGGCAAGAGGGCCAGAAGAAGGAAGACCGAAAAATCAGTGGGCAAACCAAGGTGGACCTCTCCGCTGAGGACCCCTTTTTCTTCAGCAAGAGATGGCTCTGCCTGGCTGAGACCAGCTGGGGGTGGGGTGGGGGCAGTGGCAGTGCTGTCTTCAGAGGGAGGTCTGGGTTGCCCTGGGGCACCGTTTTCCTGCCCCGAAGGAGCAGGCTCCCTGTGTGGGCCGGGACCTGCCTGCAGGATGGGGCAGCAGCGCTCGCTCGGGAAGGGGGCAGGTCTGGGGGGCCAGGGTTCTGTCCAAGGCAGCCCTGGGAGCTTCTCCAGGGCCCGACCCTCACCCCGCAGAGCTACCCGTCTACCTGCCCTGTGACTTCTTCCTCAGCCTCAGACTACAAATCTCTCTCTCTCTCTCTCCTGAACCATTCCCTGGGTAGGTTTTATGAGAGAAAATCTCTGGCATGGTAACAAGGCACCACAGGCCTTAAATCTCTGCTTTCCCCAGAGTGGGACAGGCGCCATCGGCAATGCAGCTAAACGGGGGAATAACTCATCGTGAGCAGGCAGAGCCGGAGAGCCAGGTTCCTGGGAGGCCTCGGGGAGGGAGGACAGGGAGGAAGAGGGAGGGCGTCTCAGCCGGGGGGCACCTGTCCTGCCCTCGATCAATACAGGACAGGGTCCGTGCTGGGGGCTGGCAATGAGGGAAAGGTGGGCTGGTGGCTTGGTGGCAGGGAGACAGAGGTCACGGCTGTTCTGCCTCATGGCCTGCTCCAGAGGTGGTCAGAGGGCCTTGGTGCGGGCCGCCGCTGCCACAGAGGCCCCCTCACCTGGTGATGAGGTCCTCATTCTCGTCGCTCTCCATCTCGTCCTCGATGGCGGCCTGCAGGTCCCCAATGCGCTTGAATGCCAGTTTGAGATCGGCCTGCAGGCTCTGGTTAGCAGCCTCTAGGCTCTCCAGATCCATCTCCTAGGCAGAAGAGTAGGCAGTCCAGTTCAGCGGAGGGCTAGTCTCTCATCCAGGTGCTCCAGAAAAAGCCGGCTTCAAGTGTCTCCCAGCCAGGCAGGAACTCCGTGGAGGCTGCTGCAAGCCTGGGCTCGCTGGATGGACACTCGGGTCCCACCCTTGGCCCTGGGCCTGCCTTCGGGACTTCGTGGACCATCTCCTTTGCCACGTTCCTCTTCCTTCCCATGATCTAAACTCTGGTTTCTTTGTGGTCCGTCCCCCACCCGCCCAGCGGGGAGGTGTGTGCATAACAACCACTCAGCTCCGGAGTGGGGGTGGGGAGCCCCCCGCGGGTTGGGCTGCATTACCAGTTCGTGCTTCTTGCGGCTCGCCTCGGCCTCCTTCCTGGCGAGCTCGCCCATCTCCTCCTTGGTGTCCCGGAGCTGCCGCTGCAGTCTCTTGTTCTGTTCCTTCTCCCGGTTCTCAGCTGCGGTGCGCTGATCGCGCTCCTCGGTCAGCTTCTCCATGTTCTCCTTGAGCCGGCTGGCCAGGCTCTGGACAGGGAGGTGGGGAAGAGAGGCCCATCAGCTAGGCCGGGACAGGGAGGAGGCTCTGACTCTGAGCTCCGGAGTCAGGAGGCCTGGGGTCCAGCTCTGGCATCACCGCTCACTAGTGGCTGGGCAAGAACGAAAGCCCTCTGAAGAGGCTTCCTTTGCCTTTCTATAAAATGGGAGAACAACACCTACTCCCTCAGGGTCTTTTTTTTTTTTTAAGGTTTTATTTATTCATTTGAGAAAGAGAAAGAATGAGCAGTGGAGGGAGAGGTAGAGGGCAACAGAGAGCGAGAGCGAGAGAGAGAGAGAGAGAGAGAGAGGGAAGCAGACTCCTCGCTGAGCAGGGAGCCCGACGTGGGGCTCGATCCCAGGACCCCAGATCATGACCTGAGCCGAAGGCAGATGCCCAACTGACTGAGCCACCAGGTGCCCCATCCCTCGGGGTCTTTTAAAGATTGAATAAGGTTGGGTGCGTGAAGGCAACTGGCATGCTGAAAGGTGCCATCATCATCCTCCTCCTCATCATCATCACTACCAAGGTCGGAGGAGTGCTCTGGCTACAGCCTGGGCCTTCCCATACTGACATAGTCAGCCCCGCTTCCCTCAGACACCCTGAACCCAGCAGCTCTGGAAGCTAGATCCTGCGCTCGAGGTAAATGGTTCGTTGAGAGTTCCTGGATTAGGAGACTAAAGAGTCATCACAGTCTAAGCACACAGCCATCCCTCTAAGCCTGATGCATCTCTCTTCCTCCAGAAACTTGGAACACATTTTTCCCTACCAGGCCATAGGCAAGAAATGACCTGGAGATTGGGACAGGGTGTGAGGGAAGGACCTGCTTCCGGTTCGACCACCGATGGGCCCTGGGGTCTCCACCTCTGGGCCCCCCAGTCTCTAAAATAATGGCACTAGACTACGTGATCTCTAAGGGCTGTTTGTGTTTAACATTTTGTGTGTCTAAAGGACAATCCTGCCTTTCTGGGCAGAAGGGATACAGACACAGGGCTGAGGAAAGGGTCTGAGGCCCAGAAGAAAAGGAGACAAGTGCACAGATCTGTCCCAGAGCCACCAGATCAATGGATTCTTCAGCCCCTCGATAGCTCTGTCACCACAGGCAACCTCCTTAACCCTTCCTGCATGCAAAATCGGGATCAAAATATTACCGACTGTCCTGGGGTCGTGGTGGGTGGAACAGGAGCATCACTAAGTCTCCCCTAACTCTCCCTGGCTCTCCTGAGGACCGGGACCTTGTCTTGGGAGGTTCCGCCATATTCTCTTCCTACGTCAAGGGGACTACTGTCCTCTCAATGCTCGCTGTCAGCCCCCTAGTCACCTGTTCCCATCCCTACCCTGGGGGATGCTCTGTAGCCTCAGGGGCTGCTGGGGCGGCGGCAGGGATGCTCCTCAGCACACACACCTGTGAACACAGTTCTCACGGAGAACTGTCGGTGCTCAGACAAGTGTACAAGCTCGAGCGGGAGGAGAACTTAAAAATAGGGCGAGAGGAGTGTTCACCCAGAGACAATTCTGCCTGCCTCTTTCTTCCTACCTGCTCTACCGGAGAGGGAGGGGCTGGGCATGCTGGCGTCGGGAGCCTGGAACCGAGAGGGCTGCATTTGGAGCATGGAGATTACGGGTGGAAGGAAGAACAAGACAGAGCAGAAGAGGGGCGAGCAGGAACAGGAGAAGGGTCGAAGGCAAGAGTGCCGAGCAGAGGGAGAGGAGGGAGGGGATGGGGAGAAAGGAAGAAGTGGGGAGAGGGTGAGAAGGAGAAATGCAAAGGGACAGGAAAGAAGGGGGCAGATATGGAGACAAGCAAAGAGAGAGGAGTAAAAGCAGAGCCAGGAAGGATGGGAAGAAGTGAGGAAAAAAGGCAATAAAAAAGGGAAGGGAGAGAGAGCGCGAGCAAGTGAGCGGAGATGAGAGAACAGACTTCAGCCCTCACAGAAGTGGCGCCATCCCCTGCATATTTATGACCCTGCCAGAGAGCAAGTGAGGGGACCGGGCGGGGGGAGCTCATGGTGGAGGAAAATACGAAGACAAAAAGCTAAGCTGCTCCGGTCCCTTGGCAGAAAGCAAGCACGGAAACAGAATGTAAAGCAGGCTGGCTCCACGGTGCCCAGAGAGCAGGCGGGGAGGGCGGGGGGAAGGCACCCGCCCCGTCAGCTGGCCTGGCAGCTTGGCAGGGGCCTCTGAGGAGCGGCCGCGGCCTGCCCAGCGCTGCCGAGCATGCGTGGCTCCAGCCGCTGGGGCGGCTCTGCCCTGCTCTCAGCTGTGGACCAGGACGAGTGTGCACCCACCTCCAGCCTCTTCACTTGGGTCCTTTCGAACTCCAGGCGGGTCTCCAGCTCTCGGATCTTAGCTTCCTGCCTGCTCACCAGGGACTTGTCCACCATGGACTGTTCTAGGAACTCCACTTGGCTCTGGAGGGCTTGGAGCTGGGGGTGGGGGCAGGAAGAGAAGAAAGAACTGAGCCCCGAGGGGAGGGGGCAGAGTGTGGGCCGGCAAGATCACCATGGTGATCGACCAGAAGGTGGAGGGAGGGATGCACAGGGGAGGTGGAAGGATGGGGCCCCGAGCCAGAGGCATTCCCCACCTGGCCCAACGCTGGCAGATTTTGCCCTTCGGAGAGAAAGGAAAAAGCCAAGGACCAGAGAGGGAATAGAAATGTGAAGTGAGGCAGCTGAAGCCAAAATGTCTACTATGGTGATATGGCTCCAGGCCTAGGCCTTCACATGCGTTGACGCTGCTCTGTGGATTACTGACGACTGAGAGGAGCGCTTGCTATCCTATGAGCTTGGGAGTTCGCCCCTACATACAGCGACCCCGCACCCTCTTTCTACCAAGGGAGACGCTGGTGCCCACCTTCTCCTGCAGCTCTTGCTTCTCCTTGTTGGCTTCTTCTAGCTGAGCCTGGAGATCGTTCATCTGCGCTAAGTCTCGCGAGGCCTGGGAAGGGAGTGAGCACTGAAGCAGGATCCCCCGTGAACACAAACCCCAGCCCGCCACATCGCATGCCCAGTGCTGTGCCGGGGCCCGCGGGCCTGCCGCTCCCAAAAGAAGTGGCCTGTGGGGGCTTCTGAAGAGGACCACAGGGACAGTGTCTGTGGTGCGGGGTGTGGTGGGGCACCTGAGCCACGGCCGCCTTCTGCTTCTTCATCAGCTCGTTCATGTCCTCCTGATCCTCTTCCAGCCGGCTCTGGATCTCGTTCTTTTCACGCTGAAGGCGGCTCAGCTGCTCCTCCAGCTGGATGGAGGCAAGACAGAGCAGAGGGCATCAGGCCTCGCGTGCCTCATGGCAGCGGGTGGCAAGTCTGAACTTCCCCACGCCGCCTCCAATGGGAAGGGGGTGATGATGGGGCCGGGCGCGGCCACTGGAGCGGGGTCCAGACCCCGTGGCGCTCAGGGAGCTGAGGGAAGGCTGTCTTCGCTGCACAGGCAGACCCTGGGCTAAATGACAGCTGCTTCCTGGCAGCTCTTTGAAGGCTAATGAGAAGGCAGAAAAGGTCTGCCCAGAACAAATGACCCATCATCTGGGCACCAGCAATCTAGGCCCTAACCTGCATGCACTCTGCCCCCTTCAGGCCTCGAGGAAGGACCCCTCGAATGTGCGAGGCTCTCTTGGCTTGGATTCTCATCTCCCCTGGGATGGCCTGCTCCCCAGCCATCCGGCCCCACAGCCAGTCCACTCCTGGGGGCAGGGGAGGAGACAGCCAACAGCAGCTTCAGGAAATGAATGAATCTATTAGCCTGTAATTCCAAACCAAAATCACTGCGTTGGCTCCTTCTCGGCCCCATCCATCTTGTTACCGGGCTGTGGGGAGCTGGGGAAGCCTCCGCCAAGAAATTTATTAACTCGGATTTAAATAAAATGGTAATTTTATAACAGTCTTTTTTAACACAATTAAAGAATTTGAATTACTCACCTGAAAACTGCTGAGGAGCACAAATGTCATAGAGATAAATCAAGCCCGGGAGATTGGCATCTCTCAGCAGATGGGTGACCAGCTTGGCAGTGGGGGGGGCCCGCGGAGCCCAGAGCCAAGCCCAGCCTCCCTGCTGCCCCATTCCCTGCCCAAGGAGGTACTGGTGTTCGCATCCCAGTAATGCATTCCCGGGCCGATGGATGGGCCGTGGGAGAGGTAGGGAATTAAAAGGGAAGCATTAAATAAGAGCTCTAATTAGCTGCCACTTGGGCTTGTCAGTGGGCTGGCCAGGGGAAGGGGAGGGAACCCGAGCCATCCCATCCTCTTATCGGTGCTTCGGCTAATCTCCAGGCACCTGTTTACATCCCTCAGCCACATTAGCTGCCTTTATTTATGGTGTCGAGGCCTGTGGCCAAGCTCCCACAGGCAGGTGGTTAAACAGGGAGATGGGCCCTTGCTGGCTCCCTCTTCTACCTTGCCCCCCTCCTGGGCCTCTGCTCTGAGTGGGGAGAGGCAAAGGAGGGGAGGCCCGCTCTCCCTGCAGAAAGCCCTGGTGTGAAGGGAGCTGGCTGGGGAAGGGCCCCTGTCTGTCCCCGCTCTACTCTCCCTCAGCTCCCCCCTCCCCCCGCTCCCCGAGCCCAGCCCACACACCCCGGCTCCTCACCGCTGTCTTGGCTTTGGCGATGTCATCAATCTGCAGGTGCAGGTCTTCGATCTCCACCTCCATTGCCTTCCGAGCTTTCACGGCTGCGGCACAGGTGAACTCGGACTCCTCCAGCTGGACACAGGGCCGCCCCCGCCCCAGGGAGAGACGTCAGCCAGGCCTGGGTGGCGAAGGGCTGGACAGGGTGCTCGCAGGGGAGAAGGAGGCCAGGTGCTCTGTTCCCTTCAGACCCCCGGGCCGTGGCCTGTTGGGGCTGCACACACGGGTGTCTCCCCGGGCAGGGAAGGTGGGTGCGGGGACCCATCCATGCCATCCTGGGGCTTGGCAGTCATGCCATCTGGCATGCACAGATCCTAGGAGTCCGGTGGCTACGAGTGGCTTCTCCCTCTCCCGTTACCTTCCTTCTCAAGGACTCAAGAATCCCTGAGAGGGGAAGGCAGGGAGAGAAAGAACTAAAACCATAAGCGTGGTTTGCCCCTTGGAGCTGACCACCTCCTCTCTGTCCAGATACCTGGTTCTTTAGCTGGGCGATCTCCCTCTTGCTGGGTGCGTTGTTCTTCAGGTGGTCCAGCATGATCTGGGCGTCGGCCAGCAGGGCCTTGGTGCGCTTCAGGTCCTTCCGGAGCCGCTTCTCGGACTCCAGGTCCCGCTGGCTCACCTGGGTGCACAGCAGAAGCTGGGGCTCTGGTCTCCACCCCAGAGCCTCTTCCTGTCTTCCCCACGCCCGCTGTTCACCCCTGCTCTCATTCTCAGAGCCCCCCGAACACACAACAACAGAGGCAGTGCCGGGGTCAGGCCAGGCAGTGAGAGAAGCCAGGGTGTGCTCTGTGTGGTAATGACCCCCGTTCTCCATGTGAAGACACTGGGCTCCACAGAGCCCGGCCCCCCTCACCTCTGCCCAGCTTAGTATCCCTGAGATTCACCTCAGGCTCTGCTCACCTGGTCACTCAGCGTGGCGAGCTTGCTCTCCAGTTCCCGCTTCTCTCGCAGCACCTTCTGCTTATCCTCGTACTCCTCCTCAAGCTGCACTTCCATTTGTTTCAACTGGAGGGCCGTGGGGACAGAGGCCCGTCGGTCCCTTCAGTGTCGGGTGCCATCCGGGCCCCTTCCTTTCTGGATCCCCCCACCCCAACCCTGGGAAAGCTGTGGGGCGGGCTGAGCAGACCCCAGAGGGGTCAGACCCCGAATTCAAAGTTCCCAGGGTTTCAAAGCAGCCTGGGAGGGGGAGGAGGGATGGCAGGCCGTGCACCACAGCCCCACGCCAGAGTGGGAGGCTTTGTTCCAGAGTGGGCAGGCCCTGCCGGGCCAGCCTCACTGACTGCCCAGGAAGCAGGGAGCATGCGTCCCTCAAAGGACTGAGCTTTCTCTATAGTCCCCGAGGCACACATCCCAGCCAAGGCCAGGACCTCAAGTCCAGAATGGCAATGGGTGGTAGTGTGGCTATGGTAGGGAACCAGAAAACCCCTTACTTTAAAGCAGTGATGGGGGAAGCAGGAATTGTACTGGACCAGTTACCTTCTTCTGACATGACTGCCGGGCCTCCTCCACCTCTTCATCCCGACTTTCCACCTCCTTGGAATGGGTCTGTCTCATCCGCTCCATCTCCATCTCTAGACGTAGCTTGGCCTGGAGGTGGTTGTGGGGAGGGACCAGGTTCCTTTCTGAGCGGCACCCTGACCCCTGCCCACTGCGCCCTGATGGACAGCTCTCCCAGGGCTTGGGAGCAGGGCTCTCTCTGCCGGCACACTTCCCTGAGCCCCCGCCTTGCTCCCGCGGCAGCCGGCTTCTCCAGAGAAGCCACCCCCCTCACTGGATGTCTGACGCCGGCCCAGAGCAGGCCGCCAGAGGGGGGGACAGTTAGGTAGCTTTTCCATTTGGCCTTCAGGCTCTAGCTCTCTGAACCGACACGGTGGCTCAGCGGCAGGCAGCGTGGGCTCGTGGCTTTCTGGCTGCCGGGCAGCCTGGGCCCCTCACCACTAGAGCTCAATCAAGATCTGTTCTTGTGGAAAGCCGCACAAAAGCATAATTATTTTCACACTGTGTCTGGCACAGATCAGGTGCTCACTCAACATTTTGTGAGTAAGGGAACGAATTAGTGACTACATGTGGGAACTTGCCCCCCTCTGGCTATGCCCTGGGTTAGCTGTGGGGATGGCGGTGCCCCCCTCGGCCAGACCCTGCGGCACCTGCTCCAGCATCTGGATGGTCCCCGCCTGCTCATCCAGCTCCTCTTCCTGATCCTTGACTTTGGCCTCCAGGTCCCGGAGCTGTTTCTTGACCTTGGCCAGAGAGGCCTCATCCTTTGACTCTTGGGAAGAAATGTCCTGGAGCTCAGCCTCCAGGGAGACAACCTTCTGGGTGAATCCAGCAATGTCCATGTCTTTTTCCTGGAGCAAAAGAGAAGATGAGGCTGGCCTGGGACCAGCTCTTGCCTGGGGCGGGAGGGAGCAGACGGGGCATGGATGGTGGGTGGCCCACGCACCTCCAGTTGCTGCTTGAGGCTGAAAGCCTCGGCGAGGAGCGTGTCCTTCTCCCGCTGCAGCTTCTCCCGCTGCAGCTTCTCCCGCTGGGCCTCCTCGTGTGCCTGGGAGAGCTCGCTGTCGAACCTGCGAGGGAGCAGGGACGGCCAGGGTGACTCCACCAGGGCAGGGAAGAGTGGGTCTCCAGCACCCAGAGGCTGCCAGGAAGCAGGGCCATGGATACGGACAGGACACAAGCAGAGGGGGACTCCTCGCATAGCCCGGAAGTGGCGGGAAGCGGTGAGGTGACATCCAGCATCACAGGCCATCGAGGCCCTGCTGGCCACCCAGTCTGGGATGGGGCACGTTTCACTGAGTGGGTCTAAGGAGCCCTTATACTAGGTGAGCTGAGGAGGGGCCCACAGACTGCTTCTGGGGAGGAGGTGGACAGACTGCTCCGTCGTTGTCTTGACCTTTTCCATTTAGACAGATCAAAGCATGTGGGACCAGGGTGAGGGCAGGGTGGGCACTGGAATATGTAGAAATGGACGCCTTGCCTCATCTAACTCCTTTTCCGCGGTTCCACTTGGCCACTCCAGATGAGCAGCTGGCTCTAGCCCCCACCTCTGGGTGCCAGCCCCTGGCCAGGCCCACGTGGCCCAGAAGTACCCGTGTCCCCACCAGGACCCCCCCACCCCTCCCGGCCAGAAGCCAGCAGTCCTGCTGGGCCGCAGTCCACAGTCGGGGCCTCTTTCTTGGCTCCTCTACCTCCCAGTCTCTTATTTCCCCTGCCCAGTGACTCTAAATAAGGAGCAAATTGCTGAAATTCCTCTCAACACCTTCCCTAAATAGCTAATAAGGTTCCCTTCAAAAACTGAAAGCCTCCCCCCAACCCAACCCCACATCAAAGAAAAAGGTAAGCAAACTCCAGGCAGCTGAAATGAAACGTAATAAGTTACCCAGCAGGGAGCGCTGGAGATGGTAACTAGGCCAGGCTGGCACTGCCATGGGGGCAGGGGGCTTGGGAGAGGGGTCCCACTAAGGGTGCCTCTAGTGAATGGGAGGGTGGGGGTAAAGGCGGAGAGGCACGGTGCTGGAAGGGAGGACTAAGATCTCCCAGCTCCCCTCACTCTGCAGGCGGCACCCAGCTGGGAGGACAGCAGAATGCCCAGGAGGCCGAGGGTAACCCGGGGTCACTGGAAGGACTCAGCTCTGCCCTGCTTACCCCCAGGGTCGTGGGTGCGGGGCTGTCCCTTCATGAAGGCACCTGGGGCCTCTGCCAAGAAGCCCTCCCCTGCAGAGGGGAACCAGGCGCTCTTCCCACTCCCTGGGGCACCCTGCTGTTCCCAGGGTGTGTGGGTTCCCCGGTGTTGCTAATAAAGGCGTCCCATTCCCATCCCCAGCCAGGGAAGTTAGTTTAGATTGGATTTGATCCTGTGAGGGCTACCCCCCTCCTTTGTGTCATTACCATAATGAGATGGAAGTGGCACGGTAGTTCAACAACATTAGTCAGGAGAGTGTGTTTGTGTGGCTGAGGCAAGCGAGACATGGGGAGCTGGGTGGGGGCAGGGGGCAGGGAGGGGCACGAGTGCTTTCTGCACGGGGACTGGCGGAAGCTCCGTCCTTGCTGGGCCCAGGCAGGGTGACGGGCACACGCTGCGGGGAGCAGGTCTGGAGCCGAGGCCTGAGCAGGCCTTCAGTAGGGATGGGGCCTGAGGGCTTCTCAGAGGTCAGGAGTGAGACCTGTTCACATTCCAGGCCAAGGGACCATGTCGCCAAGGCCCCCCGCCAAATTCAGGCCCTCCTTCCTTCTCTCCTCCCGGGAGGAGGCAGGGAGCCCTGTCTGGGGCGGGTCTAGAAAGTCCCGTGTGCCTTGGGGCAGGGGCCCCACGGCAGGGGACCCACCTCCTCTGCTTCTTCTCCAGCTCATGGTTGCGGACCTGCTGGCCCTCGAGGTGCAGCCTGGTATCCTGCAGCTCGCCCGTCAGCCGCTGGCACTTCTTCTTCAGCTGCTGCAGAGCCCGCTGGCTCTCATCACTGTCTGCCTGCAGGTCGCCAAGCTAGGGCGCAGGCGGGGGGGGTGGGGTCAGCCGCCAGGGAGAGGCCGGAAGCATGCGTGGAGAAGGGGGGGGCGAGCGAGGGAGAGATCCAGGGATGAGGGATGGGGTCGGAGCCACGCAGGGACCCGAACACACTCCAACAACAGCTTGCCCTTGGGCGTCCCCAGCCCCGGTGCTCCCAGGGCCCCGCGCCTGCACTCCTTGTCCCAGCCTCACCCGCCTCTCCAGCTGCCTCTTGCTCTGCTGCTCCACCTCCAGCTTGTCCTCGAACTCCTGCTGGAGCCGCTTCTTGGTGAAGTCCACCTCGCGCATGGCTCGCTCGTACTTCAGGCGCCACTCGCCGCCTGTGGGGGTGGGGCAGGCAAGGGAGCACTGAGCGGAGGGAAGAAGGATGGGACAGGGAGGGGCAGAAGGCAGCATCAGCCAGAGGGACTCAGGAAGGTCTCTGGGAGGACAGCTTCCTCCCAAGCCAGGAGAAGACCAGAGAGGGCATGTGGCTATGTGTGCTGTCCTCTCCCCAGGGACCACCAGACCGTGGCCCTCAGACCCTGTCCTTATCACAGCTCTCGTGGCCCTCCATGATAATCCCCTGCACTCGCTGGCACCTCTACTTTCTCATCTATCTCTGTCACTGTAGACTTGTATCAGCCCGCAGAAGGGAGACAGGCCGGGGCCCAGCTGTGGTTGCCTGGGGACAGGGGTGGTACCGAGCTTGCTGCTCAGGCCCTGCCGAGCTCCTCCGGCCTCAGACCCACCTGTGTCATCATCATCCACCTCCCCGTTGATCTCAGCTGCCCGGATGAGGCGGGCCTCCATCACCTCCATCTCCATCACCTCCATCTGCTTCTTCAGTGCATCGTACTGGGTCTGCAGAAGGGAGGCTTGTGAGGCTGCCATCCCAGTCCCTCCCTCAGGACCGGCCACGGCCCGGAGCCACACAGACATGGGCACGTGCTTCCCCCAGGCAGACAGGGGTGCTGGGCCACCCGTCCCTTGGGGGGGGGGGGAGCAGATGGACGCCAGAGCATGGTGGTCACTAGCACGGGCCTGCCCTCACCTGCAGCTCCTTCATCTCCTTCTCGGCTCGGAGCCTCTCCGCGGCCTCCGCGTCCAGCAGCTGGGAGGCGGACTCTCCCGTGTTACGTTCGTCAGTCAGCTCCGATGTCAGCTCTGAGATCTGGGGTTGCGGGGAGGGAGTCACCACCAGTTGAAATGCCTGCCTCGCTCAGCTGGAACCCCAGGGGGGCCTCCTGGGCCTGGCACCCTGCACAGGTGGGCCAGTCGGCCTGGCGCTGGGAGTTACTCACCCGGGTCTCCAGCCGGTCATTGTTGAGCCGAAGCTCGTTCCGCTCCTTCTCCACCTTCTCAAGCTTGTTCCGCAGCTGCTGGATCTCCTCCTAGGGTGCAGTAAAGAGGGCAAAGTGAGCCGGAGGCTCTGAGAGAGGTTGGCGCCTGGACTCTGCACCGTTGGGGTGAATGAAGCCGGTGAAGCTCGGGCCAGGACACAGGGAATAGGAAGCCCCTACCTCCCAGGGGCCCCTATCCCTAGACCCTTCCCCAGATGCTGAGGACGCCTGAGATTTTATACCAAGAGGCTACCCAGCAGCTTAGCCAGCGCCCCAGAGGGATGCCTTGTGTTTGACAGGTATCGTTCAAGGACACCGGCTCTCTGGACTAAATAAAGAGCGCTTGGGAGCCCAAGACAAGCCGGCAAGACTTTTTGCCCACAGGGATGAACTAGTCCTTTTGCATCGACTTGGCCCTTCCCGAGCTGTTACGTACGTCTTTGTTCCGGATCTGCTCCTCGGACAGCTGTACCTCGATGAGGGGCCGCACGGTGGTAAAGAGTTTCCACCAGGCCCAGTCCTTCACCCCTTTGTTCTTCTTGATGTTCTTCTGCACACAGCGAATGGCCAGGTCCTGGATCTAAGTTGGGGGGGAGGGTGGTGCACAGCAGGGCTCTCAGTCCCAAGCCCAACCAGGACTCCCCCCACTCCCCTCCCCCCCCGGCTCCTCTGGCCACCTGACTCCTCTGGCCACCCAGCCCTCGCTCCCAGCCTCTCCCCATCCCTCAGAGAGTGGGCGGCAGAGAGCCTAGCCCTGGGAACACCGCACTGGGCACTAACCACTCTTCCGTCATTAGGAATAATTTCATCTGCTTTATTTGCTGCCTGATTATTTCCAGCACCCTGGCCTAGATGTGCTATAAAACCTAATCTTGCTGAAACACAAGAGGCGGTGGTGCTGGCTGTTTTATGGACTTGCTAATAAGAAAAGGAGTCGCTGACACAGCTCCTTAATCTTCATGGAGGAGCCTATGATCCAGAGCCCACCTTCGCCTAGGCGCTGCCCCCCACTCCCAGCCCCAGGACCAGGCCCCATGGCCCCAGTGCTGGGCATAACCAGCAGGCTCACTGGCACCAAGGAGCTGCCCATTCCCCACCCTGGCCCAGGGCATGGTGGCCCCAGGAGGTCCCTGCTTCTTCTCCCCCAGGTGACAATAACTCATAGTCCCAAGACCAGCCTCCTGCCCCAGCATGTTCCCTTGAACCCCCCACCCCTACCCCACCCCGGGAACTCTGCTCTGCCATCTAGGCTGGGGAGTGGGACAGAGATACCCTGAAACAGCACCTTTTTCTTCTTGAAGTGCTGGCGGGCCAGGTAGCCCCTGCAGGCTGCCTGGAACAGGGTTAGGTTCCTGCTGGTTTGCTCATCCCGCTGCTCCTCCAGCCGAGCCAATGTGCCGGCCCGGAAGAACACCTGTGGGGAAGCAGGCCAGATGAAGGCGGGAGATGGCTGGGGGCACAGGACACCAGCAGGCCTGGGAGGGGGTCCTTGGCCCCGGGAAGAACCTGAAAATCCAAGGGAACAAGAGAGGAGGGAAGGAGCAAGGAGAGGCCCCAGGAAGGCTGAGGGAGGAGGGCCAGGCCGGGGGCTGGGGAGGTTTCTCTGGAAGAGGAGGAGTAAGGTGGGAAACCTAACTTCAAAGAGAGATAAAAGGAGAGGGAAGTCAAAGGGAAGGTATCTGGGACAAGAAGGACATAAAGCAGCCACAGTCAAATGGGGACAGGACACCCCTCAGCAACATCTTATGGCGGTTTCTTCCCGCAGGACCGCCAGCAACACTGTCTGTGCCCCCTATGCCCACAGCCGCCCACTGGAGGGCCCAACCGCGGGTGCCAGCTGCCTGGGATCAGGCCAAATGGATGGTGGTGAATGTGTGTAAGGAGAGAAAGGTCCAGAAGCCGTGCGCAGAGAAAGGGTGGGGCCCCCTCCCCACTCCGGCTCCTCTCAGACAGCCTCCTCTTTCATGTGCCAGCATCCCACCACCCCCCCCCCCACACCCAGGTTTCAGCTCATGAAAAAGCCAGGGGAGTGGGCGGGGGCTGGCCCAATCAAGGGACCTGTCCTACAGGTTTGGGGGCTGGAGGGCAGACGGGAGAGGAACCAGCTGGGAGCCCCCGCAGCCAGAATTTCCTCTCACTCTTTGGTGCTCCAAACTGGGGCTGGGTAAAGTCTTCCCTGCTAAGAGAAGAGGGGGAAATACACAGGTGAGAGAAGACTCTGGGATCCTCACAGAGGGCAAAGAGACACCTAGGTGTGTGCCCACCTCCACCCTGCCCAGAACACAGAAAATTCCCTTCCGTGGGGCAAAGAGCACAGGAAACACTCAGAACCAATATGTACAGTGTCCCCAGGCCTCCCTTCAGGGAATAAGTGGAGAGAAGGCCTACACTTTCTGCTGAGAAAGCTTAGCCTCTGGCGACTGCACAGAAACCTAGTCTCCTGGGGCTGGCCTAGGAGAAAGCCAGCTCAGGTCCTCAGCAACGCTTGCTTCCCCAAATCCCACACTCATGCTGAGTGCCTGGGGTCTCCCATGGGCCTCAAGCCCTACCTGAGCCTTGATTTCTCACAATGTGTGAGCCTGAGATTCCACCAGGGGGTGGGGAATATCCAAGTCCCCCAGGAGGCAGACATAGGGACTAGTGGTCAGGGCACATAGCTGGTCTGACTAAGGCAGGAGAAGGGAGGTGGCGGGTTAGGAGCTGGAGAGTGGCCCCCATTCTCAGTGTCTCACAATGAGAAGAAAAAAGATGGCCTCAGGACTGGGGCAGGGAGCCTGAGACCTCTCTCATGCAACTGTACATTAGTGGGGTTAAGAGTCCTTTTGAGTATTGGGTGAAAGCTCACGGCCCTCTCCTTCCCCAACAGACTCATCCATACAAATTTTATAAACAATATCAGGAGGCTCTCAAGATCCTCTAACACCCTGCCCGAACCCTCAGGGTCCCGTGGGCTCTGACTGCGACCCCCTCCTCTGAAGCAATACGACGAACACACGGAATCTCTGCTCACCAGCCAGTCCAACCACAGCCTAGAGGCCCTGAAATTTCTCTCCCAAATCAGATGTGAGCAAATATCCAACTTTGCCCCTAATTTCTCTCTGAGCTTGAGTGGGCCCTGGGGCTCGTCGGCCTCGGCCAGGCACCTGGGATGCAGCAGAGGTCTGAGGTGGTAGCTGGGAAGAGGACCAGCCTGCACAGGCCCTCTCCTGCCCACGACATGCCTTGGAGGAGGTGCCACCCCAATGCCAGGCAGCGGCAGCCCCGACTGCCGAAGGGGCAGGAGCCCGCCCGAGACCGAGAGGCCGGAGCGAAGCCTCTGACAGCAGGCTTCCCAGGGAGGAAGCCCAGCTGGCAGTCCCTGAGCTGACAGATAGCTGGGGATGGGAGAGGTTGAGTCAGACACAGCAAGAGACCCAAACCAGAAAAATGACACGGAGAAAATGAGACCACAGAACACCCAGAGAACAAGGAAAGACACAGAAAATGACAGAGCCAGGAACCGCCAGGGCCAAAAGGAAAAGGGAAAACCAGCAGAGACAAAGATACAGCCAGGGGATGGGAAAGCGAAGGGGCAAGACTGTGACTCAGAAGGCAGAACCGAGAGAACAGAGCAGACAAGCAACACCAAGCCTTTTTTGCGAGCATCCGCGTCCACCTCACACTCCCCACAAAGCCCCGGCACCCGGAGTTCCCTCCTTCCCTGCTGACAGGTGGAGAGAGGTTCGGAATCCCCTCCTTGGCTCCCAAATGCCCTTCCTCCCACCACGGCCCTTGGAGCACATACGTGGAAGCCACCCGTCCAGCCTCCCAGTCTGAGGAGAGAGAGGCGAGCGGGCCTCCTGCCCGTGGGAGGGACGCTCGCCTGACCCTCTGGCGCGGAGTGATGCAGCAGACTGGCACCCGGGCCCGGGCGTGCCTGCCCTGCCGACGCCACGTTCCATTCAGGTGAGGAACTGGGCTTGTGGGCAGGTGGTGGCGGCACGGCCTCACCGCATCCTGCTTGGCCTTCTGGGGCCCTGGCAGCCCCGGGAGCGGGGGGCGCCTCTGGAACACTCTGCCTACTGCCTTCCTGCTTTGTCCAGCTTTCCTCCTTTCTGTCTTCCCCACTCCCCACACCGGGACTCAGGCCAAGTTCAGGGCCACCTTCCAACCCACTCCCCCTCCCGACGTCACAGGGGTGTTCATGGCTCTGAACGAGTCGGTTATTCAGAGGGAGGGAAGTCAGAAGGGGAGGGCCAGCCACTGGGACAGGGCGACCAGAGAGTGAGGGCCGGGCCCTACCGCCCTCCTGCAGTGACCACTCACCCGGCTCAGGCCCAGGCAACAGCTGCTCTTCTCCAGATCCAAGGACTCCAGCAGCTCTTCCACCGCCTGCAGAGAGACGCCTCTGTCAGGGAGGCCAGGGGCCACCCCCGTCTCCGCACAGGGCTTCGCCCAGGCACGAGTCCTTCCCGGGCCTCCGTGGAGGCAGTCTGTTACTCATTCAACAAGCACTTTCGGTGGGCTTCTGCACTGTCAGGCCCTAGATTAGATTCTGGGGACGTAAGGATGACTACGAGAGCAATAAGTTGTCTTGCTGGGGAGTGAGACAAGTGAATTAGTGAAGTACACTGAGGAGGAGGCAACTAAGTCACACAAGGGACCATGGAAGGCATCCTGGAGGAGGTGAGGTGTAGCTTGTGCTGAGTCTTCAGTTACAAGGAAGAACTAGCCAAAGTTGGGGAGAGGGCATTTCGGGCAGACGGACGAGAGCGAGCAAAGGCATGGAAGCGCAAGACAAGAGAACACGCTGAGGAAACCAGGTAGCTCAGGAGGGAAGGGGGTAGGGCGGTTAAGGTACAACTAGAAAGGTGGGCAGTAGCCAAAGGGTGGGGCACCTGTGTGCGCTGGGAGCCCCCGGAGGGTTCGGTCAGGGAGGGACAGGATCGGATTTGCATTTTCCAGGGATCCCCACTGGCACATGAGGGGAGAATGGACGGAGACCCCCTCAGGCAGCTACTGCAGGAATTCACAGGAGAGGAGGCTAGAGCCTGACCCAAAGGGAAGAAAGAGGCAGAAATGCCAGAGATGTGAAGGAGATAGAGGGGGCAGGGCAGCTGACAGGGAGGAATCTAGGGACACCACAGCACCGGGGTTTCTGACTTATGTAGCTAAACAGATAATGGTGCCACTCTCCAAGGTAGGAAACGGACGAGCCAGAGTAGGTTGGGGAGGGGATGGAATCAATGTGGTCTGAACATGCTGAGTTTGAGGCATGCAGGTAGAAAAGTCCAGAAAGCAGCCAGATAGAAGTGCACGTCTGAGGTTCAGGAGAGAGGCCTGGGCTACAGGTATTGATCTACGAGTCGTCAATACGTATGTGGTAATTGAAACGATGGGTGTGAATGAGGTTGGCCGGGGAGAGGCTGTAGACTAGAAAGCACAGATGGCCAAGGACAGCGTCTTAAGGAAGAGAGAGACCTTTACTTCAGGGGCAGGTAGAAGAAGGGATGCTCGGAGGGAAAAGGCAAAGCCAGGAGCGGCAGCAAGGAAGCTGAGCAGAGAACAGAGTTGTCAAGAGAGTCAGATGTTGCCAAGAAGCACAGTAAGGTGGTCATTAGCTCCGGCAACATGGAGGGCGATGGGCGACAGAAGACCGGGCCCAGGGTGTTGGGGCTGGGATCCAGGCAGCTGAGGGTGGAGGGATGGGTGGCGGCGGCGGGGAGGGGGCAGGCGAGCCATGACAACTGTCTGGCATGAGAGAGGGTTGATGGGAGGCTCTTTTCCAAGCAACTATCTGCAGGATGTTTCTCCGCTGAGAGGAAAGAGCCAGCGGAGGAGAGGCTGAAGGAACGGGAGAGAGACAACAGTTAGCGTGGATGGAGCGGGCCTCCAGGGAGCCCCGGGGAATGGATTCCAAAGCACAGGAGGAAGGGATTGGACGAGGGAAGGGATACCTCTCCCACCCAGACAGGAGGGCTGAACAAGAAGGCACCTGAAGACAAGTGTACACAAGGCAGAGGAGGAAGTTGGATCCTCAATTTTATGACCGATTAGAGGCAAGGTCAATTGCTGGGCAGATGACCTGGGTAGGCAGGGTAGCGGAGGACTGGCGGAGAAAGACGGAGAACAGAACAGCAGGGAAGGAGCTTGGAATAGGGGCCAGGGAAGGATGGGGCATACGAAAAACTTGCTGGGCCACGGCAAGGGCCCAGTTGAGGCTGGAGACCATGAACCTATAGGACTTCAGGTCCACCCGGTTGTATAATTTTCTCCCCTAGCCCTTGGGAAACCCAAACCGAGGAGCGCAGATGCCCGGAGGCTGGCCCTTCAGCATGGGGGTTGGGCAGGGCAGGTGCCCCGGGAGGCACAGGAGAGCTGAGGGTGATGAAGGCCAAGTGACCGGAGGGCAGGACCATGGCATTGAGGCGAGCAGAAAAGAAAGTCAGAAGGGAATGGACAGAGCAGAGAAAACGCAGTGGGGTCCAGACATGAGAGGTCTCAACAGAGGCAAAGAGCAGGTGTCCTGAGAGGAGGAGAGAAGTGAGGTGCACAGGTTAGGAGGCTGTGGGCAGGGAAGGCCATGATGGAATTGAAGATTTCCGAGGTGAAGCATTTCCAGATGACAAGATGACAAGATGACAAGATGACAAGGTGACAAGATCTGGGTGTAGCTGTGAGTAGGAGGCTGGAATAAAGGTCAGGGGTCCGAGAAGGGGGTTGTGGGGTGGGTCATCTACACACACACCAAGGTCGCCCAGGACACTGGCAGGTCCTGGATGGAGAGAAGTTTTTGAGGCCTCCGTGAATGTGGGTCTGTGATTCAGGAGGCAAGGGGAAGGGGGCCTTCTGCCCCATTCTGCCCCATTCTGCAGAGCATTCTCCCTCTTAGGGAAGCCATCCCAAGGTCTGAGATGCCTTCAGAGTCAGGCCGGGTGCCTGAGGCAGAGCACAGGGAAGGAGGCGTCCTCTGCTCAAGGAGCCCTCTGGCTCTCTGAGGAGCTGCCTCTGGGGGGTGACAGCCCTGTTTTCAGCAACCTGTGCTGACAAGGGGCCCGGGAGCCTGCAGCTTACCCTGGCACCTGAAGGCCTTGCCGTATCAATCTTGCCCCGAGGACGGATGCTTGCCCCACCCCTGGACAGCTTCCTGCGGCAGGAACCATCCCTTATGTGGAAGTTAAGGCCGAAGGGCCTAGGGGCTACCAGTGGTAACACCCAAAACACGAGCTCTTATCGGCCTCCTGGGAGGCTCTTAGATGGCCAGCTCACCAGAGAGCGGAGACCCCCAACTCTGGCCTCCAAAGAGGGTGGGTCTTCTCTGATTCCTACAGGCCACGCCCCAGGCTGCCTTCTCCCCACCGTCCCAGCTTGGCTGCCACGCGCCCCTGTCCTGGCCCGGGTGGCCAAAACCAGGAGCTGGAGCAAGGGCCAGCCGGGCTCTCTCTAGGCAGGGAGGGGCAGCTGCTCGGAGGGGTCTGAGCAGAAGGGGGTCTGGTAGGGCTCTGGGGCCCAGACCTACCCGCCTCTCATCCACCACGATGTAGTTGCGCCCATGTTTCTTGGTCAGGTGTGGGGCCAGGACGTCGAAGCGGCGGCGGAACTCGGAAAACACCATGTGGTCAGGGTAACCTAGAGAGAGGGCAGCCCAGAGCCAATTCGCACTCGGGGACAGTTACCGGAAGGGGCAGAAGCTGCTGGGGGAGGAGAGCCTGAGGCTGAGGCAGACCTGGGAAAGGAGGTGCGGGAGGAAGAGGCAGGGGTACGGGACAGGGGTCTGCAGGACAGTTAGGGCTGCCCTCCCACAGGGCTGCAAGGTTACAACGGGAACGGGTTCCTTTAGAAATAAGCGCCTTGTCAGTGAGGTGTGCGAACAGGGGACAGCTGCCCACCTGGAAGGAATGCTATGGAGAAGAGAGATGCTTTCTAGCCTCCGAGTCTATGACTCTGCTATACCCAGAGAGAACAACGTCTTCAGGACTTAACAAGGAAAAAGAAAATCGGGCCACAGAGAGCAGCCGAGAGGAAAAGTGCATGGGCTTGGGGTCAGAATCCTGGCCCTGGCTCTTGGCACCATGTGACGAGTCATTCAACATCTCTGACTCTTGCTTTCCTCATCTTTCAAGGGGGGACCTGCTGCTTACCTTGCACAGTAGTCATGGGGTTTGAATGAGAACATATGTGGAAAGCACGGCTTGGCTCACGTGCTGGGTGTTCAGGAAAATGCTCCTTCCTTTCCCCAGTTCCTTGAAGCAGGATGCAGAAATGGTGCCCTTCCTGCTCCCATCCTGACCTTGAGCCCTAGACCGGGTGACCCAAAGACTTCTAGATTCTCTTTCCCTGAAGAGCACTACTTCTAGCAGAGACCTCCCTGCTGTGTAGGCTTGAGGCCAGGACAAAGGTCAGATGGCTTCTGGCTTGGAGCAAGGTCGGGATGGTGGCTGGTAGGAGGTCACCCTGAGCCACCTGAGGGCACCAGAGCCCACAGTGGAGGACTGAGATACCCACTCATACACATTCACAGAATTTCAAACGGAAAAGGGGTCTTAGACCAGATCCAACTCATCTTCCAGGCCTGGGAACTGAGGCCGAAGAGGTGGACTGACGGGCTTGCTCAAGGTCACAAAGGCTGCAGCTGGAGGCAGAGCTGGCCTCCAAACCCGGGCTCTCGAGAGCCCGTCGGGGGCTCGCTCTGCTACACCAGCCTCACTAGCTCCGGGAAACCCTCCAACTGGGAGATGAGGCTGATGCATGTGCCCGATAATTGAAACAGGAGGCGGGGGCCGCTGAGGGGCCAAGACAAAGTGAGCTATTGATTGTATCTAAATTGCAATTAAATTGATGGGCCAGGATAGCAGGTCTGGACGCCTGGCATCTTAATTAATCATCAGCGCTATCGATGGTGGCTGGGGGCTGGGGGCTGGGCGAGGGGAGGGGGGCCTGCTGCTGCTGGCCTCATCGATCTGCTTGTTTGAGTAAAGCACATTGATTTTGGTTCAGAGCGGTAACAATCTGGTTTTGAAATAATAAACACCAACTCCATATCAAGACGTGGGGACAGATCGATGATTTATTTAGAGCAGGGCAGGGAGCCTGTTTTGTGGCTTTGACTGCTAAGGAAAAGTGATGGTGTCCATGGGGATGCCTCAAGGGGACCTGGCTATGGGCGGGTGGGACCCTGCCAGTTCTCCTATCAAAGGAAAAAAGGGCAGAAATCTGGCAGCCCATAACTTCTCAGGCAAATGAAACCCCACTCGAGAGGCATGAACTCAGAGGCTGGTCCGCGTGGGTCAAATCTCGCTCTGCCACTCATGAGCTGTGTGACCTCGGGCAAGCTACTTAACCTCTCTGAGCCTCAGTCTCCTCATCTGGGGACAGTAATAGTACCAACATCTCATGAGATGGTTGTGAGGATTAAAAGAGTAGTGTGTATGATGAGTCCAGAACGGTGCCTGGTAGGTTACAAATGTTCTAACAATGCTGAGCATTTGCCCCTTGAACAATGCGAGTTACACCCCCTGCGCAGTCGAATATCCAAATATAACTTTCAGTTCCCCCCGAAACTTAACAACTCATAAGCTACCGTTGACCGGAGGCCTTACTGATGACATAAGCAGTGGACGAACACGTGGCTGTATGTGATGTGTAGGACGAACCGCATTGTTACAGTAAAGCAAGCAAATGTTATTGAGGAAGGTAGAAGGAAGAGAAAACACGTTTACCCTACCGTACTACAAAAAGCCCGCGTGTGAGTGGGCCCGCACAGTTCAAACCCAAGTTGGTCAGGGGTCAACTATGCTATTACTCTCACCCCTTCCAATCCCTCCTCCAGATGGGACCATAAAAAGGATCTGGCTGACCTTTCTTGGGAATTTTAAGTACCTCAGAAAGATTTAGCACCTCATCTCTCAGTGGGGGGTATGGCCCAGCCTGCTCTCGGAGGTAGTTAAGGCTCTAGGTGGGCACAGGTCTGCTGCTGTGGGCAGAGCAGGGAAGGGGGGAGAAGGGTTGTGTGAACAGAGCCTGTGGGGCAGGGCGGGGAGGGGCTGAAGAGGACGAATACAGAAGGGAGAGGAGGGAGAAGGGAGTCAGCCAGGTGGAAAGAAAAAGAAAGGAACAGACGGGGCTGGAGAGACCACCCCCCAGCTCCCCGCCACCCCACCCCCACCCCCGAGCAGGCACCAGAGCAGAAAAGAGATCCAGGGCCAGACCAGAGACAGGAGGGGAGCAGCACCCCTCTAGCCCCACGGGTCCCATTTGGAAGGTGGGGAGGAGCAGGAACGGCTCCAGAAAACAGGAGGAGTGGAGACGGAAGGAGGCCCCACCTTGGCGGTACATGCGCATGGCGTCCAGCAGGCGGGAGCCCCGGAGCTGGGCGCGCAGCAGGGGCACGTCCAGCTGCAGGAGGCCAGCCTCGCAGTGGTCTCCCGAGGGCAGGTCCAGCTCGCTGCTGCTGCTGACTCGGCGGGAGGATGCGGAACGGGGCTCCCCGGCCCAGCCCTCGGCTACGGGCAGGAAGCAGTGCACGAAGTGCAGCTTTGATTTCTTGACGGTGTCAATGAGGGCGTCCTACCAAAGGGAGAGGGACAGGCCTCGGTGGATCCTGGGGGCCCAGCCCGTGCCCAGGAGAGCATCTCCGCTCCTCGCAGGATGGCAGGTGTCCCACCGCCGGCCAAGACATGCCAAGCCTGGACAACTCCACCCTCACGAGGCCCGAGGGGCCACTCAGGCGGCAGCACTGAACAGAGGACCGAGCAGAGGGGGATGCTGAGTGGGTACCGGGTAAGCCAGGTGCTCCCCAGAACGGCCAGAGGAGCCCCGAAAGGGCCATGGGGCCTGGGCAGGCACACTCACCACCTGCAGCTTAATCTGGATGCACAGTGACTTCTTCTTGACAGCCGCCATGCCCGTCGTGAAGGTCTTCCGCATGCTGGTGGCCCGGCGCAGCGCCAGCTGTGAGCCGCCCTCCAAGCCTGCGATGGAGCCTGACAGCACCGTGGCGCTGCCTGCCCGGCCCAGAAACAGGCTGCTGATGATTTTCCTACCAGAGGTGGAAGGGTGAAGGAGGGAAGGCAGTCACTTGGAGAGACTAGTAGAGGGTGTCCTCCCAGTTCCTAGGACACCCCCAAATCCCCCATATGGCCGTGGCCAGGGGCCTGGGGCTGCATGCCCCACACCCTAGAGAGAAACTGGAGGGAAATCTACAAACAGGAAGAAGAGAAAACCAGTGGGGGGGGGGGGGAAGGGGACAGAAGTGTGATCTTCTCTTCTCCATCACTAGGGAGGGCAGAAGTCCAGGATGGCAGGAGAGATTAGAGCCCAGCCCTCTCTACCATACCATATAATCTGCGTATGACATCTACTGGTTGTCATGTGCACCCCCCCCAACTGGGTAGGGAGTTTTGTTTTATTTACTGCCAGGTACCTAAAAGAGTAGGCACCCAATAATTATCTGCTAAATAAACAAAATGGATGACAGGCCTTATGTGACTGAGGGGTTTCTAAGTCTACTCCTCCCTTCTTTTAAAGTTTTTTATTTGTGTCTTATTTTATTTATTTATTTTTTTTAGTAATGTCTACAACCAATATGGGGCTTGAACTCATGACCTCAGGATCAAGAGCTGCACGCTTCTTCCAGCTCAGGCAGCCAGGTGCCCCATTTTTTAAAGTTTTTTTGTTTTGTTTTGTTTTGTTTTTGTTACTCCTGCCTTCTGTGAAGAACGTGGAGGTGCTATTCAAATTTCAAACTATAGGTCCCTCCAACCATGTCCATCCCACTTCTACTCCAGGAGGCCACCCCCAGGCCCTCCAGACCAACTGGCCTTGGCTGTCCCCTCTCAGGAAACAGAGGCCATCAACCCCGCTGGCGGGGGGGCCTCTGAGACCAGGAAGCCCAAAACCAGCCCCAGGGATGGGACATGGGCCGGGTGAGTGGTGTTCTTACTTCTGGGAGTCCTGCAGGAGCCGGGGGGCGTTCTGGGTGGCCGGGTTCTGTTTGGTGTAGCTCAGCCAGCCAGCCACATTGTACTCAACCCAGTTGGTGCCATGGCTGTGGCCCAGGAGGAAATGATGTGGTTTGCTGCTGCGCAGGAGGGGGCTTTGGCCTGAGCGGGGGAGAAGGACGGTTCGGATCATCAGGGCACAGGCCCCAAAAAAGCCCAGGGACTCAGTGAGCCCTTCCAGGCAGTACTGTCTAGACCCATACAAGTGGGTTCTCTGGAGAGGAAGCATAAGAGCCCTCCAGGGGTACCACCTACCTTTCTTGTCACCTTCCCGGGGGCCATAGTAGGAGAAAAGGCGCTCCAGGAGGGCGTCCTCGGTGGCCCCGGGCGCCAGCGCCTCCTCTTCCAATAGCCAGAGCAGGCCCCTCGCCTCGTCAGTGCGTGCCAGCGAGCGGACCTGTGGAGAAGCGAAGAAAAGCCACCGTGTCTCACGGAGCCCCTGGCCCAACCACACACTATAAACTTGCTACACATACACACACGCACTGCAGCTCCTGTCACTCCTGGCTGACACGTTGTGGGGCAGCCGGGCAGCAAGGGGAAAGAGGGAGCGGGACAGAGGTTAGAGAGAGAAGCCCACAGCAAAATCTCCTTCCCAGGAATTGTGTCCAAAGTCACCAAAGGCTGAAGGCTTCTCGTGAACCATCCTCGTCCTCTTGGAAGGCACAAGGGCCTTGGGTGAGCCCATGTTGCTCTCACAACCTGGGCATCACCTCCCAGGCAGATTAAATGAGATAAAAATTCTGGAAGGCCCCGGGCAGGGGGCATGGCCTGAAGGAAGCTGTCAGCCAGCGACAGCTGTGGGGTCAAGCCTGGTCCCCCTGACAGGGGGGATCCCAGAGACTGTTCCGAGCACTGCAGGTGGGACTCCTGCAGGGTCAGAGGCTCAAGTGCCAAAATCGTAAGATGGGTGGCTTAGGAGATGTAACAGCCGGAATGGGTGGAGTCGGGGTGATGGCATAGCACGTGTCCCCATCTACAGGGAAGGGCCACCCATCAGCTTGCAGCCCACCGCTGTCCCGGAAGAACACTGGCCTAGCATTGGTAAAGCCTCCAGCTTTTCAAGAGAATTCTGATTTCTAATACCCTATGCGGGCCACACGAACTAGACCTGTGGCTGCATCTGGGCTGAAGGTGCCTTTTCCATGGCATTTCCAAGACTTCCCTGAGCAAGAAGGATGGAACCTTCCCTTACACCCCATTCCTTCCTGGCCTTTCGGGACTGGGGGGACAAGAGAAGTAAGAAAAGTGCTTTTTCCTCTCTTTGCACCCAGCTGCCTGCATCGCCCCCCCACCCCATGGTTGCCCAAGGGAGTCAGTGTGACTACCAGGAGGAAGCAGAATGTGGCCAGGGACAGATGGGGAGCTAAGGTCCCAGAGTGGCTGGAGCTACATGGCAGGACTGGGCAATGAAGCCACTGGACAGTGAGTGGCAGACTCAGCACCCAGGGGCCCCATCCCCAGAGGTGCCAAGGTCCATCAGACAGGGAGAGCAGGAAAGGGAAGGGATAGCCAAGTCCCATCCAAACATGCTATCTGACATGCTGCCCCTCCTAAGCCACAGGGACTGACTTCCCCACATCTCCTGGGAATGGCAAAGGCTCTCAGCGAAAGCCAGCTGGGAACCCAGGTGTCAGGAAAAGAAAAGCCAGCTTCCCTGGGGGGGGGGGGGGGGGGCATGGAACTTGGGTACTTTAAGTACTAGTCCCTAGGGGGACACTCACTCTCCCTGGGGCCCCATCCCCTTGTTAGCACAGCAGGGCCTGCCCACAAGGAAGATAGAGAAGGAGGCAGGGGTCAAAGCAGAGATGGGGAGCAGCAGCCTAGCAAAAATGCCAATTCTCTAGTAAAGTGCCTTCTGAAACTTCCCTAACTGAAGACAGTCAGCACATGCCAAGTGCTCATCAGGCCAGCCAAGTGCCCGAGATCCTCATCCAAAGTGTGACAAAGCCTGTCCCCAAGGTTGAGGGGTGAGGGCTCATATTTGGAGCGAGGCACAGATTCCCTATTTGCACAGACGCCTCACCCACTCTGCTTGGCTGCACCAGTCTTTTGGGGACAGTGGGAGGGATGACTCTGTCCTCTGAGTCCAGCCCAGCCCTCACCACCAAGGAGGAGACACCAGGCTCCTGGCAGACACACATGAGGCTCAGGCGGGCACAGGACAGGGCCTGGGGAGGAGGGGGCAGGTATGCCTCCCCGCCGTGGCTCGGACACCTGGGGGCTGGGGCTCTCACTGCACCGGGGCAGAAGGAAGTGCTACCTTCCGGGCCAGACCAGCCGTGCAACAGTAGCTTACACAGCGAGGGCTCGACTGAGGGGAAGGGACAGACAAGGGGACAAAGGGTCAGCCCAGGCCCTCGCTGCAACTCCTACCAGGGACTGATGGGAGGCATGGTCCACAGCTGCCACAGAATCATCCACGGCTGGTTCCAAGTCGTCAAATGCCAGCTCAATGTTCTCCTAGGAGGGAAGGGAGAGAGGAAGTGAGCGCAGGCCCCTTGAGGGGTGCCGCCCTACGCTGACGGCCAGGAGGGGGCGCTGGGCCAGCAAGTCCGCCCTTCCATCCCTCTCAGGAGCTCCTCCCCTCCAGCAGCCCCTCTGACAAGTGTTCACCACCTCCCAAGGTACCACATGGCCTTTTCCGACAGCTAAGAGTCTTTTAACCTTCTTTAACACTGAGCGGAAGTCCCCCGTTGCTGTCACTCACACCAGTTGATGAGACACTACAGAACAAGCCTACTCTCGACTTCACACAATCATCCTTGAACCGCCTGAAGACTGCTGTCATTTGCTTCCTGAATCTTCTCTCAGCCAAGATAAATATCCTCCCCAGTTCATTCATCTCACCTGCCCATGAGGTAGGATTTCTAGATCTTGTCCCATCCGGGACACCCTTTTATGGAGGGGCCCTACATGATCAATCACCATCTTAACAGACTGGGAGCCAGGGAGCCAGGGAGCCAGGGAAGGCCTGGCCGACCCACAAGGAGGCAGGAACTGCACGGTGGCAATTCACGGGGCCTAGGCAGGTGCCTTGAGCGTGGGCAAGGAGGGGCTCTCAGGGGCCCCGAATGCGCCTGCAGCTTCTTGGAGAGCAAACTCTCTGCAAAGTGAGGATACAGTCTGGGGCAGGACAAGACTACTACTCCGGGGCGCACAGGGAGACAGAAATGCCAGACAGCAAAAGCAGGGAAGGTGGGGCCTTCCCTCTCCACAGATGTCCTCCCTGTGGGTGCCAGGAAGCTGAGGCCGGGGGTGGGGGGGTGGGCAGGGGCTGGGGGGTGGGCAAGGCAGAGGCAAGGTCAAGTGCTACCTCCTTGTATCTTTCTAACTCCTGCACAAAGGTGCGCTGGTGGAAGAGTCTCTGCAGCCGGTCCTGGGCGTAATTGTGGCACAGCTCCTCAAAGGAGGCTCCGCGGGCCGACCCACCCTGCTCAGGGTTCTGGAAGCCCGGAGTGTCCACAATCATCATAGAGCAGAGTGAGTGCTGGCTGGACTTGAGAGCCCTTCACAGGGAGAGCATGGGTCAGGACTGGCCAGGGCAGCACCGCCGAACAGGCCCCACTGGTCCGCCCGTGGCGCCCAGGCAGCCCTGTTCTGCCCCAAGCCAAATCTCCATCCCCACGCAGGTGCCCAGGACCCTGGCGGGGAGGACGTGCCTCTCCTCGCCCGCGAGGACGGTGAGCCCTCTGCTGGTGGAGAAGGGCGCTGCCTCAGCGATCCCACCAGCATGGAGCCATCAACTCCCCCTGTGTCATGGCAGGAGGCTGGGCAGCTCCTGGGCCCTGCCTGGCACTCACCTGTTCACCAGGGAGACCAGAAGGGTGAAGAGCTCACTGTAGAGGCCGGATGCCATGCCTTCTAAGCACTCCAGTGCACTCAGTTTGGGGCCTGTGGGGCAAGAGCATCAGCTCTACCTCCTGCCCCTGGGGATCCCCATGGGCGGATGCTCTCTAGCCACCCAGGGTCAAATCAGCATGGGGCCCTGGGGCTGGGCCTCTCCCTCTGATGGAAGCATCTATTCACCCCAGCGGTCTCCCCCCGCCAGAGAAGACAGCAATGAGGCCTGCATGGGGCCTCCCAATCACATCCAGCAGCCACGGGGCTCGGGGCACCTGTGCCGTCTCCCAGGCCGCTCTCCTCGGGGCCCTGGCGGAAGGAGGTGGAGCGCTGCAGCGTCCCGCCCTTGAGTTGGTGCTTGAAGATGGCTGAGGATAGCTCCTCCAGGCTGCAGCCCAACAGGTATGCGGCCTTCTGGGCCCACTCGTGGCGGGCAAACTGCTTGCGCCCAGCTATGGGGTAGAAAAAAAGGGATCTGGCACCTTGGGTCTTTCTCCTTAGTCCATCTGATGACTGTTGCGCCCTTTGGCTCCCATGGCCAAGAACTGAGGACCAAGCATCTTCTGGAGTTAAAACCAGCCCTAAGGACACCAGAGGGGCTTTAGACAAAACAGAGACAGCCAACGGCTGTGTCCTCTGAGGGCGGAGAGAACAACAGGTCCTAAAAAAGGCGGGAACTCTACACCACTGCCACCAGAGGGCAGCCAGGCAGCTCAGAACCTCTCTTCTAGAGGGCTTGGCCTCAGGGGTGCCAACCTGGGGAAGGACAGTCAGGGCATGAGCCAGCCCCCCTGTGATGAGCACAAGAGCCACGTGAGCCTGTGGGGGACACGTCATGAGAGAGTTCTAGTGCCTCCCCCTTCCGTGAACGCAGCAGGACCCTCTCCCTTACCTCCAGGCGTCTGCCAGGGGAGACCACCACCACCCCATGGCCCAACAGCGGGGAAGTGGAAGAAGCCACAGGGGAAAGGGAAGAGCCCAGGCAGACAGACGTGCCTCAGCCAACATGTGTCTCATCACAGCAATTAGGGAAAGCTAACAAGAAACAAGGTTTTACCTTCAGCAGCTTCTGTAAGGCAAGGGACCAGCATGCAGCATGCAAAGAAAAACAGCGTGTTAGCAACCAGTCGTCAGCTGAACCTGCCGGGTCCGTGGGAAGGGACCGTGGGGGTGTGTGTGTGGGGGGGTTTGTGAGGATGAGCAGGCGAGAAAACGCAACCACATTCAGACTCAGAGACGCAAAAATATACCCAAGTGCACACACACACAATCTCAAAGGAGTATGTTTACGGGTGTAATCACGCTGACACACACACACACACAGACCTACAAAGACACCACACACGTACGTACACACACACACACGTGCACACATGTGCACACATCCTCTGGAAAATCCTGGAAGCTCTGAGGAGGTGACAGACCCGGCTCAACAGGGTCCCTGTGTGGACACACCCAGATCTGTCTGCTTGCAGGCAGTGCTGACGGAGTACAGGGTTATAGGAAACCTGGTCTCGTCACCTCCTCAGACTGGAAGAACTTCCTCAAGACACAGCCACACGCCTACCCGCCTGCCCACCCACACAGTCTGGAGACAACTTTAACTCAGAGCCTGCTTCCCCTTTGGCAGGGATGCCACCTGCTGGGATCGTAAGGAAGCTGATACCAAACCGCCTGCCCCTCTGTGCACCCACCCACCCACCAGTGCTTTCTCGCTCCTGCTGAGCAGCCTGGGGCCCTTCACATCCCAGAGAAGATGCAGCCAAAGCCCAAGGCGCCGTTCAGAGGCAGGAGCCCTCTGAGGAAGGGGAGGAAGGGGTGAAGAGGTGCTCCGAGTGCCCGCCCATCAACATAATCTCAGAGGAAGGCAGCAAAGCTCTTCCAAGCCAGACCAAGTTCTAGCCATTCACAAGCCCCCAAGTCCAAGTGCAGAAGCTGCAGCCCATTTGTTACCACGGTGCCTGCTGCCCCCTAGTGGTCTCCACCCTGCCATGCAAGAGGAAGAGACCCCAGCTACCAAACCGGTGAAGGGAAGGGAAGAAGACTGGGAAAACTGGCCTCGGAACGCCCCAAGATGGCAAGCCCACCCTACCCTACATCTAGGCCCCCTGGAGGGCATCCTGAGAGGTCCCAGGATGTGGAGGCAAAACGAGTCGGAGCAGCTAGGCCTGGGGCCTCACGGCCAGCAGGCACCCTCTCCCTGCTCAACCTGGGGCTCCTCCCAGGCCAGTCCCCTCCATTTGGACAGAACAAGCCCAGTCCCCAGAGAGAGCCCAGGGCCAGCACCAAGACGGGACAAGGTGGCCTCAACCCCCCAGGGAGGGGCCAAGGTCAGTTACCCGCTTGCTCCTCGGGGGCCTCTGTCAGGAAGGGAACAAGAAGGAGAGTTATTTCAGGGGGACTGCTCTGACTTAGGGCCCTTCTCCTCCCCCTCGGCCTCAGAACCGCCGCCCCCCTGCTCTTCACAGGGCTCCGCATCACTGCCGCCCAAGTCCAGGGCCAGAGATGCTTCTCCGGGTGCTTTGGAGCCTTGTGCTCCGAGGTGGGGGGCTGGGAAGAGGCGCAAGCAACAGAGGGGTGTCTGCTAACAGAGACGTCCGTGCCGGGTGAGGGCGCACGGAGCGGCAGGGCCTCCGCAAGCTCTCCTGGGCGACAAGCCGCGCCGTCGGGACCCCCTGCAGGTTACCTTTGGTAGCGCCTGCAGCCCCCAGGTGGTAGATGGCAGCCAGGATGAGCCAGCAGGCTTTCTGTTCATCTGCGGAGATGCCCAGCACCTTCATGGCGGTCTGCAGCTTACTGAACTGCTGAGCCGCCTTCTGCTTCTCCTCAGGCTGCAGGGACAGATGGGCCCGCGTCTCAGAGGCGCTGTCCCTCCCGGCGTACCCCCATGCTGCTGGGCCCTCAGGGAGGGCGAGGCTAGGGAGAGCCACCAGGCTGGAGCCGGGATCCTGCTCCTCGCATGGGGCACTCCAGGCCGCTTGAGGCGGCCCCTACTCCCAAGGCCCAGGGCTGCCAACCCCGTCCCCATAGGCCCCCTCACCTTGGCCAGTGGCACAATCCCAAACACATTGTTCTCTGCCAAGTGGTTCAAGTGAAGCTCTGTCCTAGGGGTACAAATGAGGCATCAGCATGGTGCGGGGTCCCCATGCCAAGGGCCATCTCCCCAGCAGGGTGGAGAGAGACGGATCCAGCTTCCAGACTCTGAGTTCTGCCTGCCCATCATGCCCTACTGTCAGGCCAGCTGCCGCTGCCTTCCCTAATTGGCCTGGTCGCCTGGTCAGAGCACTAGCCTCCCTAGGACAGGTCACCAGAGATGCTCTGGTGAGAGTGTCCAGCCAGACCCCTGAAAGAGAGCAAGGAATCTGCCTGCAGCGCGAGTCCAGCCAGGACAGAGCCCGTGCCCTCAGTGACCAGAAGAGCTAAGGAGGAAAATGTCCTGGGGCTGCTTGCTCAGCCTTATCATTTATCTTTTTTCCGCAGAACAAAGACAGCAAGTCTGAAGAATAAAGGGAAGAGGCGGGCAGACGAACCAACCTAGGGGGCAGGGAGGGCCAGCCTGGAGGGCGCTGGAAAAGGCCCAATAACCGCTCAGCCCCACACTAGCCGTGTGACTATAGGCAGGTCCCTGGCCACCCGCATCTTGCTGTGCTATCCCCTCTGCAGATCTGGTTTCGGGGGTAGCAGACGTCCTAGCGAGGCCCCGGGAACACTGGAAGGTCAATTCTGTGCCCAGGGCTCGGGAGCTCCCGTGGGGTAGAGCCTGTGGCTCATTCGGCTCACCGTCCCGTTACCTCAAGCCTCATACGTGGCAAGCATACAATAAACACACAGGATAGGATGCAACCAGGTGACAAGATCCAGGAGCCATCAGTGAGCTGGAGTCCAGAGCACCCCCCCCCCCCCAGTTTCCTTGGCCCATCTCACCTGAGGGTGCCATCCCCACAGGCCAGCAGGTAGTAGAAGACATTGAACGTGGCCTCACCCGCTGGGCGTCGAGCCACACGCAGCTTCTCCAGAAGCATCGTCTACAGCACAGCACGGGAGGGTATGGGCAAAGAGGGTGGGGCTGGGTCAAGCTCCGCCCACCCCACGCCAGAAAGAACGGGGGCGGGGGGGGGGGGGCTGTAAACAAGCGGCCAGCTCCCCCCAGGGTCAAACCCAGGGCAGAAACCAGACCCAGGCGGAAGAAGACAGGCCCAGCTCCTGGAGGGGCCCTGCTGCCCTGCCCAGGCCCCCGGCACAGTCTTCTTAGGGAGCTGGCTGGGCACTTCGTGGTGAGATGTTTCATTTAGCCTGGAAGGGGATCAGCCTCAGCTGGACCTTCCTTGACTGACAAGCCAGTCTTAACCTGGGTGAAATTAGCCTGCGAGAAGCCCCCGCACACAGGGCCAGGGCCCCAGAAGTAGGGTGTGGTGAACCCCAAGGGTGGGCAGGAAGCTGAGCCATGCTCCACCCAGGGCAGGAGGCAGAAGGCTTGAGGGACAGAAGACACGGGTGGAGGGGCCAGAAGGGTGGAGGCCCGGAGTGGAGCAAACCAGCCCTGCTAGAGCCAGGGTCCATTTTGTTGGGGTAGAATCCCAGGAAAATGAGGCGCAGGAGAGAGCCTGGTTTCTAGGGCCTGAATCCAGGCAGCCAGTCTCTTACCACCCTGGAGGTCCCTCACCTGGATGGAGGCTGAGGCCACCTGGCCAGCTTGGTCGAAGTCCAGGGAGAGGATCTGAGAGAAGCGGGTGGCGTTGCCGTTCATGATGGTGGGGCTGTTCCCAAAGGCTTCCAGAAGGCTGTACAGAGCCTGCCCCTTCTCCACTGCAGGAGACATGCCCGGGGGCCATCAGGAAAGCCTCCAGACGCCCAGCCCAGGCCTATTCCCCCAGCACGCAGCTCGGAGTTACACCGGCCAGACTGCCCGGGGACAGAGGGGTTTTGAGGACACAGAGAAACCAGGGGGAAAAAGGATGGCACCTACGAGGCGCTTCCATCCCCACCCCTCTCAGGTCTTCCAGGTGCCCTGTCTCACCGGAAAACACCTTGTTCCCGCTGGTGCCCGCGATGGTGGCCAGGTACTGCACCAGGTGCTGGCAGCTGGTGGTCTTGCCGCTGCCGCTGCTGCCCAGGAGGATGACACACTGGTCCTGGCGGCTCATCAGCATTGCCCTGTATGCGGTCTGGGCCACGGCGTAGATGTGGGGTGCCATGTCCTCCCGCCGACACCCCTTGAACATGTGCATCACCTTGGGTGGGAGGGGGACGGAGGGAAGGGGTAAGGCTCTTAGCTGGTCCCACTCAGTCACCCCTTACTCCCAAGGTCCACCTTTCTGGGCCTTTCACTGCAGGGGGGCCGAGGGATTCTGAGGCGAAGGCCATGCATGGAAATGTAGATTCTAGCCCAGTCCTGGCCTCTGTTAGAGGTTAGGGGGAGGGCCTCATGTCCCCACCCCCTGAAATGACTCCTCTTCCCAAGGTCAGCTGTGAGAGTGGACAGGAGCCCCGTGGGATGCCAAGGGGAAGGGGCGGAGCCAGGGCAGGTGGGGCAGGTAGCACATGGGTGGGTCCAGGAGGCAGCATGGTAGCCTCGGGGTCGCCGCACCTTCTCGGAGTACACAGCGGGGGCCCCCCGGGGGCTGAGGACGAGCAGGCTGGGGCCAGCGTACGTGTGCAGCAGGCTAGCGCCATAGCGTTGGCGCAGTGTGTGGAGGACGCTGGACTCATTGAGGTATACCAGCGAAGCCAGATCTTCTAGACGGTCGCAGGACGGAGCGTTAGCCTGTGTGATAGGACAGGCGGGCAGGCACTGAAGAAGCAGAATCTGTCTGCACTGCCAGTGGACAGGCCTGCCCTGCCCAGCCCACTTCCTGTGCCCGCCACCTGCAAACCTTCTCCACATCATCCTCATCCACGTCCAAGATGGCGCCGTCGTGGTCTAGCTTCACGCGTACCTTCCCTTCGGACAAGCTGAGCTCCTCAGATTTGAGCTGACTGCCTACAGAGCGGGGACAGACAGTCAGACCCAGGCCTGGGAACCTTTGCCACCCTCTTCGGGCCCTTTGTGGTCTTGCCTCCTCCCCGCTATATCCCTGGGCTCTCCTCACTCACCACCCAGGCCTCACCGGACCCAGAAGGCATACCCAGCCCCGAAAACTGAGAGGCCCAGACATCTGTCCCCTGGGCCTCCCCAGACTCACCCAGTGAGAAGCCATCCTTATGAACCAGCCACACCTTCTCTGTCTCATACCAGGCCTCCTCCGCTGCAATCTGCTCTTCTGTCTTCACCTATCAGAGGGAGGGGGGAAATAGAGTCAGTCCTTGTTCTGGAAAACATTGAGTCAGGAGAGCAGGAGAGAGGAGACATGTGAGGGGAAGTGCTTCCAGATGAGTCCCTGGGTAAGGGGGACAGTTGGGGGGCAGATACAGAACAGGGGACATCGGAGGCGTCACAGGAAGAAGGTGGGGAAGCCAGGGGATGGGGGTGATCCTGAGGAGCCCTGAGGACGAGGACACAGAGTTAGGGACCACGCCAGCCTTGAGGGTCTGGAAGGACAGGGACACTCAGAACTCGAGCCCAGAAGAGAACAGACCACAAGAAAGCAAACCAGGTTCCACCTTCAGCCACCCTCTTCCCCACCTCCCCGTGGGGCCTGTAGGGTCGGTGTCCTGAGCCCGCACGCCACCCCCTGGGCCCCCGCCCGCTGCTACTGTGACCTCTCATGCCCAGCTTCTGCCTTCAGCCGACTAACAGGCCCTCCTTCACCCAGCTGGCAAAGGGCATTTCCTCAAGACCTGAGGAGAGAAGTGTCTACGGAGGACTCCGTACTGCAACATGATCTGCGGGTCCTGAGTCCTAGCCTTGGCCTGGCCTTCTTTCCACTCCTCCTTCCCGCCTCCTCAGGAGGACAGGCGAAGGCCATGCAAGGGCATGAAACAGCATGGTCAGACATGTGGCGGGGGGGGGGGGTGGTGGTGCAGGGAAGGACACGGGAAAGGCCTGCTTGCCACGCGGATGCGTACTGGAGCAGCTTAAACCACAGTCAGTCTCTGAGAGGAGACCTGAGGCTGAGGCGCAGACACTACTTTGTGTCACCGACCCCCTGGGTGAGGGACCGGGAAGGACAAGGAGACATAAGTCTTTTCTTTGTCACATTTCTTGGAGCTGAAAGAAAAAGAGATCTGGGTTCTACTCCTAGGTTGGATCCGGGCTTCAGATAACTCCCTCTTCCTTGCTGATGGTCCTTTCCCGTTCGAGAGAGAAGTCTGGAGTACACAGGCTCTGGGAAGCATGACCAGTGAAACCACCCTTCACACAGGATGATTGCTACGGGGCCGGCAACATTTTAAATTGTTAAATGAAGACATTTAAAAAAAAAAAAAAGGCTAATTCTTTGTTAGTTGAAGAAATGTAACTTTGTAAAAAAAAAATCACAATGTTTTATTTTTTTTCCCAAATCACATGATACAAGTGAAAACACGTTTTATGGGTCAAGTGTTTGGAACCTAACAACTAGGGGACATCAAAGGGTCGTGGCCTAATATGCACCCCAATGTTCAGAGCAGCAATGTCCGCAATAGCCAAACTGTGGAAAGAGCCGAGATGCCCTTCAACAGATGAATGGATAAAGAAGATGTGGTCCATATATACAATGGAATATTACTCAGCCATCAGAAAGGATGAATACCCAACTTTTACATCAACATGGATGGAACTGGAGGAGATTATGCTAAGTGAAATAAGTCAAGCAGAGAAAGTCAATTATCATATGGTTTCACTTATTTGTGGAACATAAGGAATAGCATGGAGGACATTAGGAGAAGGAGGGGAAAAATGGGGGGGGAATTGGAGGGAGAGATGAACCATGAGAGACTATGGACTCTGAGAAACAAACAGGGTTTTAGAGGGGAGGGGGGAGGGGGGATTGGTTAGCCCGGTGATGGGTATTAATTAAGGAGGGCACGTACTGCATGGAGCACTGGGTGTTATATGAAAACAATGGATCGTGGATCACCACATCAAAAACCAATGATGTATTGTACGGTGACTAACATAACATAATAAAATTAAAAAAAAAAACTTCAAAAAAAAAAAAAAAGGGTTGTGGCCTAGAATTAATCCTTTAGAATGAATTCAAAGATAGGTTTCCCATACTGGCCAGCAGGTGGAGCCAGAGAATGCCACATCTTCAGGCTTGGGCATGAGAGTGGGAGGTGGGAGGGGCTCAGCCTTTCGGCTTTCTCTACCCAGAGTGAGCAGAATTGAAACCCCTAGAAACCAGGACTCTTGCCCGGCTCTTGGGCTCCAGTGGTTAAAAACCATGTGCCACAAGGCCAGACTCAAGTGGTGACACCCCGTCTGGACCCTCCCCAAGGGCCTGACATAGAACTGCCCCATCTCAAACTTCTGGCACTGCCTCTTCCAAGGATCCCCCCCACCCCCAGACACCGGGTGGGAGCCAGAAGGGGAAAGAGGCCTTACACTCCAGCACGAGGCCCGAGCACAGACGCCAGCCCAGGTACGGGCCAGGGGTGGCGGGTGGTCGCTGGAGGAAGCGGAGGGCTCCTGAGGGGGGCAGGAGCACCCTACCTGGCTGTGGGCAGGAGAGGCGGCCTCAGGGTCCAGCTGTCAGTAGCAAGCAAAGAAGAGAGAGAGAGAAAGAGGGGTGAAGACAAGCAGACCGTTGGCATGTCCCCTTCAGCAAGCACCCTAGGCCAAGTGGGTGGGTACTCTCTGGCTGCCCAGGGTGCAGGGTGAGGATGGAAAGACTCAAGTGCCAGGATGGGAAGCTGGCCTGGGCAGGTGAACTGTGCCCAGTCCAGGAAGGAGACGCCAGACCCGGAAGGAGAGGCCCAGCCTGGCGAAGAGACACCTGTTATGAGACATCTCGGAGAAGACACTCTGCTAAGTCATTCACTGTGGCCTGGGCAGGAGTATGCCACTCTGCCTCTGGCCACAGTCTCTCCTGGGTGGGACATCCAGTGCATCCTGAACTAGGCTCTTCTATGAGCTGGCCAGGTCAGGCCACCTCCCCACACTCAGGGCCTGTGCCCCTTGGGTGGCTCTGGGCCTCATCTTCAGGGCAGTGGTCAGCCTGACTCCCCTGTAGCCAGCGGACCCCAGAACGGGGCTATCCCTGGCCTCTAAACACACACAGATGCCACCCCCAGTAACAAGGGCTGTCCTTTGGAGCTGCTGCCCCTGCACAGAATGACACCATAGAGCAAGTCTCAGAACAAGACCACTAGCAGGCCCAAGCTGAGGACCCCCTTCCTCAATCCCCCACTGCGCCCTGCACCGCTCGCAGACAGGCACACCGCCCTGTGGCGGGCAGAGGCTCCACGCCACTGGGTCCACCAGTCACCTGCCCACGAACCAAGGGACTGTGGGCAGACCCTGCGGCCAGACTTGACCTGTCTCTGTCTGATTACTTAAAGACCTTTCTGAAGAGGAAGTGGAGTCAGCCAGGCTTGTCTATAGACCAGGCTTGTCCTATAGACCTTGTCTATAAGGAGTTAACAGGCCCCTTTGGGTCTGGAGAGCCAGTGCACCCAAAGAGGGGAGAGTGAGCTCCCGCCTCACCACCCACCAGGCCCTGGCACCAAGCCATGTCCTCCAGGGCCAGAAAAGGGGGCTGGATCCTCAGCCAAGAGGGGTCCCCTCCCATGGGCGCAGGGCTCTGGGTCGCCCGGAACAGGCCTCACAGCTCAGACCCTCTAGAGAGCTCTTCTCTTATTCCTTCAGGTGAGAAGGCCACGTGAAGGCCCCCAGGCTGCCATGGAGTCATCCTTCCATAGTCAGATGCTCCCCCCGCCCGCCCCGACACCCACAGTCTGGCTGCCAGCCTCGGCAAGGAGGAGCGCCAGGGCCTGGGGAACCATACATGAGAGGTGGCATTACAGAAGCTGTGAAGATCCTCTCAAGGCGCTGCTGGGCCTCCTCTGCGGGGGTCAGCCGGACCTCAGGGGCAGCTCCTGCCTAGAGGTTAAACTACCGTTAGTCCTGGCCTGGGGTGGGGTGGGGGGGAGTGGGGTGCAGCATGCCAAGCTTCTAGCCTAGGAAGCCGCTGGGAACCAGTGGGCAAGTGGAGTAGGGTCAGGGAGGCAAGCCAGGCATCAACGTGAGTTTTTAAACTATTGGATGAGAAAAAAAGAATGGGTGCCTGGAAATTCTGAGGTTCTTCCTTCTCACAGTCCTAACCACTTCAGCACTGGGATGGCCCTATGTCCCCACATGGCCCCTGCCCCAGGCCCAGGTGACAGGTGGGTGAACTCCAGGTCAGGGCACATCTCAGCCCCCAATTCCACCCTGGTGAGAGGGACAGGGAGCCAGAGGGAGGGCAGCAAGGCCCGGGAACAGGCACATGACACTCTCTGGCTACTTATAGGTTCTAGTCAGGGGCTGAGTTTCCCTCATGGCCTGCCAGTCAGGCCAAAATGCCCCTGCCAACTCCTGGGTGCCAGGAAGTGACTTCCCTGATTCAGAGCAGGCCAGCAGGGCCGGGAAGCTGCAGTCTGCTCTTCTCTAAATTCTGCAAAACCCAGGAAGAATGGAGTAGGGAACGAGGCAGGTTCTGGGACCTTAGGAATCCCAGGAGGTAGAAGTCAGGGAGGGCCTTTAGGCTGTGCCCTACGCCCCACCCCCCACCCCACCCTTCCAGCCAGAAGAGCATGCAACATCCTGGGAGAAACAGTGGTGAAACTTGACTCCTCCCCTGCCAAACCTCATAGGCCTCAGAAGGCTCCACAAAATGGGGAAGTTTGAAGAACTGTCCCTGACCAAAGGACCAGCCATGTAGGCATCACCTTCCAAGGTCCTCCCCTCTGCCTCTCAGCCTCCTGTCCCACCTAGAGGGTACTTTGTGGACAGATGGGGCCTCAGATCCAAAGGGAGCCCACTGTGCCCATTTGCCACCCAGGCATAGGGCTTCTCAAGAGTCCTGCTGCCAGAGGGAATTGCTGGCCAGGCTTGAAGAAGGTAGTGATGGCAATGATGGCATTAAAACTACCGTTATTAGCATCACTATCCATGCTACCGTTTGTGGAGCACCCACCATGCCAGCGACTGGGCTCAGGGCGGATAACATTCCTCATCTTCACAGCAACTCTTCAAAGCTGGGATTAGCCCCTGTTTGCAATTCCAAAATCCGAAAGCTCCCCCAAACAAAAGACTTTTTTCTGAACTATTTTGGTGGCAAAACCTGTTTGTAGTCTATCCGCCTGCCATGTGAACGGTCATTGATTTTGCTGCGAAAATATTTATGCTTGGTTACAGGTTGCTGCTCATCATGTAGGACTTTCTAAAATACAAAATTCACTAGCTCCAAAACACTTCTGGCCCCAAGGGCTTCAGAGAAGGGACTGGAGACCTGTCCTGTCCCCACTTGGCAGATGAAGGCTCAGTGATGGGGCCTTGCTGAGATCCCACACAGGGTGAGTGGCTGGGGAGGTGAACACGGGTCACCCGGCTCCAGAAATTCTCTTTCTACACTAGCGCTGATCTGAACCTCTGCTTGGGATCCGGAGCCTCCAGCCAACACCATGCAGCCTGGAAACAGGCCCCAACCCCACGCAAGAGTGTCGAGGAACAGCGGCATGCTGGTTAGCGGGGCCCATCCCAGAGCAGAGGCCGCCACGGGCTCCGGCACTCGGTTGAGGAAGGCCATGCAGCCCCACCATCGGCCCAGCGTCTCAGCTGTGCGGACATGTTGACGAGGCATGGGGAAGCCGGCTGCGAGGGTGGTCAGGGGCGTGGGAGGTTAGTGACACACTTGGGTACCTCCTGCTGCACATCAGGGGCCGGTGACTTGGACTGCTGCAATCCGGGGAGGTTCGACTTCGGGCCAGTGGAGCCTAGGGCCGCCAGCTCTCCTGGTGGGGCTGGGGAGCACTGCTTTTCTGGGATTTCAGGTTTGGCTGGGGAGCCTGGCTTCCCTGAGGAGCCTGGCTCCTGGCTGGAGGGCTTCTCCCCCTTCCCCAGAGACTGCCTGCCACGGGGCTTGTGGTCCTTGCCCCTGCCCCGAGACATCAGGCTCCGTAGACCAACAGAGAGCTCATCCTTGGCTGCCTCCTTCTTTGCTTCAGGCTTAGGTGGGGCAGGGGGAGGCGGAGGAGGCGGAGGGGGTGGTGGCTTGGGACCAGGAGCCGCCTTTTCTCCCCTCTTCCCTCGAGCTGGGTGCTCGGGGGATCTGACCCCTCTGCTCGAAGGCTCCTTGGCACTCCCAGGCTCCTCACCAGGCAGCACCTTGCTCACCACCTTCCTAACTGCATTTGCCACTTTCTTCCGGGACAGGCCCGGGGCCTGCTCGCTCGGGCCTTCTGCGGCGGCAGCCCCCGGGCCATTCATGGCGAGTGTGGGTGCGGGGCTCGTGGCTCTCTGGGAGGTCTCTGAGGGTAGAGGGCTGGTGGGAGGCTGAGGACTCCTAGATGGGCCACTGCTGTCCTTTGAGCTGCCTTCTGGCTGTAGTCACACAAATACAGGCAGACATTAGCATCAGCCCTTGCGTCCCTGCCCTCCCCGTGCAGAGGAAGTGAGAGGTGTGACTTCACGCCTTGCCCTGGAATAGACCTTCCATTCATCCAGAGCTCCAAGAGGTTACCCCAGGAAGCCCTCCAATCCATCTTCCAGATAGGACAACTGCATCTACAAGTTTGGCTTCTCTCTCCCACAAAGTACAAGCAGGTACTGCTGTCACCTGCGGTCTATCCCCAGCCTTAGCACAGGGCCGTGAGATGCCAGCCCAGAGTGCCCAGAGGCCCCCTGAGGTGTCCCAGAGTCACTGGTCTACGTCAGGGCAGCAACCAAGGCCCAACCCAGGTGAGCCCAAACACAGCAGAGAGGGAGCACGGAGAGGCCAAACCACCAATTCCTGCCATCAATCCTAGGCCTCATTCTGGGGTTTCCTGCCTCTGTGGTCCCCGGTCTATCACTGTGCTTTCTGGGCAGTCAGACCCCAAACCTACCCATCCCAGCAAGAACAGTGGTCAGGGAGCAATTCTTGGGCCCAAGATGTGCCAAGCTTCGTCTCTCCTGCTCCTCTGGTTTGTGGCCATTGTCTACCCCTCACCCACACTCTCAGGGGCTACGAAGACCAGTGCGGGCCCAGGAAGCTTCCACCTCAGCGTGCTGTCTGCAGTTTTCCTCCTGCAAACCTCTCCAGGGCTGGAGGCCTCCCAGCTCCCAGAGTATGTGTACAGAATGGTAGGACAAAGAGGAGGCAGCTGGGGCCCACGGAGGGTTAAGCACTGAAGTGACCGCCGATTCACTCTGCCCTAGAGCTGGGCCCTGGCTCAGCCAGCCTCCCAGCCTCTGGGCACCTGACTGGAGTACACTGGCGCACTTTGCCTGAGGCACCCACCCTTCCCCCAACACTGGTGGCAACTGTCTGTGGTCCCAAGGGACAGCCACTGGGGAAAGCCAGGCTGGCTAATAGCAGGGCAGATGTCCTGCAAAGCCAGCCACATTGCCTGGGTGAGCAAGGTCAACCCCGGGGGGCTCCATGCTGGTCAGGCAATGCCCTGCCACTCAGGAGCCATGCGTGAGTCCCCGTTCCCCAAAACAAAGACCTTGGTTCCAGGGTGCACCTGGGCTCTGGGCCCTGCAAGGCTGGCTACCATCTCTGCTTGGACGCAGGAAGACGCTCCGAGGGGACAGACCCCTGGCTACCACAGGGAGAGGCTGTGGAGCGGAGCCAAGTCACCTCGCTGCGGGTGGCCCTGCTGCGGGGGTGGGGAGAGGAGAGCTTGAAGGTGCCTCTTCCTCAACCTCTTGGACCAAGAGTGCTCCATGGCATGCCAGGGCACTGTGGGGCTGGCTAGTGGCCCCAGCTGACGGCTCCTGCCCCTCCCCCTCCCCCTCCTGGCTTACCTCCCATCCCCCCCCAGCTGAAGGTGGTGGCGATGATGATGGCAACCGCTGACACTCATACAGTGTTCACTGTGTGCCAGGAAGTCCTCTAGGCACCTCACGTGTGATTTTTCACAGACTATCTGGATACTCCGAGGCCCCTCCCCCACACACATCTCAAACACTTCCCCTTTGAAATCACAAGCTCGCCTTGCAGGGTTAACTACAGATCAGGTGGAAGCCACAATGTCTGGCTGATGGAAACTCCATCCAAGGAAATGGGGGAGCTGGGACAGGCACCATCCGGGGTGACGAAGCACGGCACTTCCGCCCCCTGTGCCAACCGCAGTCCTCCCCATCTTTAGACCTGGCTATTCTGGAAGTGCCTCCCTCTCTTGCCTGAAATGAGTCCAGCTTTGCTCAGGGTCCCTATCTCAAGGCCGAATGACCTGGGGGAGAAGCTGGGCCCCCCGCCCCGGGCAGCTGGAGCCCGCCTCCGGGTCACCCGCACTGAGCAGCTGATGGGGTCTTGGGAGGAGACCGAACAGCTGCAGTGAAATCCCTCCCCGCGCTGGTCTTGTGCCACCCAGAGCAGGACGAAGAGTCCCAACAGCTGAGCTCTCATCTGGTGCTCCCCGAGCTCAGGGTCTGCCCACCTAGGCCTCTCCGGCCCCCCAAGGGTTCAGGAAGCAAGACCTAAAGGTAAAAACTAAAGAGAGGGGGGTTGGAGGAGGTCTCTGAAGCGCCTCGGGATCCCCATCTCCTCCGCGCACCCCAAGTTGGCATCCCATGGACTGCACTTTCTGCCTCATCAGTCGCATTCCCTCGGGCCACCCCAGACAGGAAGGGGCACCCCGCCGGGCCTGCCTGCTCTGGGGACCCGCCTCACGGACTAGGCGAGGGCAGGTGGGCACACCCACCCAGGCACACACATGGGGGGCTCAGAGAAGCACTTACAGCCCCTTCCTCCTTGCCAGGAGGGCCAAGCTTCGGCAGAATTTTGTCTTCCTCTTTAACCTGCGGGAGCAGACAAAGAGGTCACTGGCAGGTCCGGGCAGGAAACTCAGCATCAAAAGCACAGGAAGAAAACCTCCAAAGGGCCCTCCCTCCCTAGGAGGCAGAGTTCCCGCATGTTCAGGACTACTGGGGCGAAGGACGTGGAGTCAAAACCGTCCAGGGACAACTTCAAGAATAAATAGACTCCACAGAGTAGGGAAACCCTGGCCTCAGTCACCAGTCACGCGTCTCACATGGACTGTTTTAAGAGATTGCCATCATGGCCTCGGTTACAGGGTGGACAGAAAGATCCAGATAACTCAACTCATGCTAAATGACAAGAGTCATTCCTGGCTCCGATGAGGAGTGTCTGAACAAGAGTCCCCTAACCTAGTGACTAAGGAGGAGGGAATGACCCCAGCGTGGGGGCCCTGCTGGGAGGTGACTCCTACCAGGTGGCTCCAACTTGCATCTAGGTCCCTGTGACTCCCCCCAGCCCAGAGCCTGGATGCCTTCCCAGCCAGACAGCTGAGCGCCATCTGGAGGCAGGAAATGGGGCAGGGGCAAAGGGATTCAGGAGGCCAGACATTTTGCCAAGCTCAGACCCACAACACTGCCAACCATGCAGCTGAGGGAGGGAACCCCAAGGTTAGGGGCACCGTGTAGAGGAAGGAAGGATGCCTGAGCTCTGGCTATGCTCGGCCTATGCTCTAGCTGGCCTACGTCAGACGGGAGAGGCAGAGTTGGGAAACCAGCAGCCACCATAATGTATCTGGAAAAAGAACAGACAATGTGGATGCTCTGAAGTTTCCTTCAGTTCTGAGACTGGCTCAGAACAGACCTCAAGGAGCCAGCCCTCAGGCTGAATGAGCCCTCTGCCTGCCCCTCATTAGCATCCCTCCCTCCAAAAGCTCAGACAGTCCTAGTGGATTTCGTTTCTCTTCTTTCCCCAGTCACATGGGACGATGGGAAAAAGGCAGGTCGGTGCCTTTCTTTCTGCGCACAGTGGGGGTAGGTGGGGGTAGGTGGGGGTGGGTACACTGGAAGGAGTCCTTGATTCCTAATGGAAAAGATCCTTAGAAACTCGTCCAGAATCACGTTAATTATCCACCTGGCAGAGGGCGGGGGGGCGGGGAGAGGAGGGGAACAACTCTCCATTTGTAACCAGGGTCCCTGGCTACTTTTGAGCTCTGATTAGCAGCGCCTAGGACATTGACCAGCAGGATGGCCACTGAAGTTTTAAAGCTGCATCTTGTCTATAGAGCTATTTTCAATGGGCCGAAGCTTCAAAGTTAGTTCACACTGTTATGGACAGAGGGAAAATGGCAATTATTCCTTAGAGCAGGCTCTGCTACTTTAGAAATTGGGATTGAGGGGCGCCTGGGTGGCTCAGTTGGTTAAACGACTGCCTTCGGCTCAGGTCATGATCCTGGAGTCCCGGGATCGAGCCCCACATCGGGCTCCCTGCTCAGCGGGGAGTCTGCTTCTCCCTCTGACCCTCCCCCCTCTCATGTTCTCTCTCTCATTCTCGCTCTCTCTCTCTCAAATAAATAAATAAATGAATAAAATCTAAAAAAAAAAAAGAAATTGGGATTGGAGCAGATAAAGGGAAAGGAGGGGCTGGTGGAGAGGGAATGAGGGGGAGTGGCAGAGTCTAGGTCTGTGCCTAGTGCCCCCCCCCCTTCCCCCCCACCCCCCCCCCCCCCACGCCCCCAAAGATCACACCATGCATTAGCTCCTGAGCACACAGGTCAGAGGACCATCAAGTGTTTCACAAACCACACAGACTTGCTCATTACTGCACACAGTGCTGTTAGCTCAGGTTCAGGGATGGCCCAGATTCCAAGTCCATTCCGCATCCCTCACCAGCTCCAATTCTGTCCTCCCTCCAGGGATGCAAGCTGGGGACCCCAAGCGTCCTGCCCAAGTGGTGAAGCCCTGGGGGCAGCGCTGGCTGCCCCCCGAGATGTCTGGGACACCAAGCCCTGCTCTGAGCTCAGCTCTGGATTTAGCCTGAGGCTGACTCACTGCCACCCCCCGCTTCCCCCCCACCAACCAAGGGCTCTGTCTGTCATAGGCCATTGCCCAGCTGGGGACTGTGCACCGCACAAAGGCACGCCCAGGGCGGCAGCCTGAATCACGCTCTGGAACCCAGGCAGCCAGCTGGCCTGGCTCCTGACTCTTGGCTCCTGTCCTTCTACCCACCATGGTCCAGATGCGGGGAGACCCAGTTCCAGAGGCCTCAGAGCCAAAGCCATTCCCAGCGGCGCCCCCACAGCAGCCCAAGTTCCCAAGGGTGAATCAGAGCAGCAGTGGGGAGGGAAGGGTGTGGAGGGGTTAACTTGGAGGGGCACCAGTGGGACAAAAGGCAGCTCAGCTTACCAGAGGTGGAGCTCAGAGGAAGAGCATGACTCAGCGCAGAAGCCCATCCAGAGAGAAGAGTGAGTTAATGGCCCCCTGGTCATTCTCCCCAGCCCCCCAATACACACACATGCGCCAGTCCATCTCTAGCTCCCAGAGCTCCCTTGCCCAGAGGCCAGACTCCTGCCTGCACACATCATGCCAAGCACATAGGAAAAGCACAAGGATTTTGAGACCCAACTTTCCTTTTGCTCCCAGAAGGCGAACCTTGATGAAAAGGCCATGGCGCCGAAGGTAGCCTGCACCCTGGGTCAGAGAAGACACGGGGGTGGGCAGGGTCGCTCAGGGAATCGGAGTCTTCCTAAACGACCTGCCGGGACAAACACCGTGGGCAACAGGGGACAGGAGGGAGGAAGTGGGGGGGGGGGGACAGATGGCAACGCTCAGACGTCAGAGGAGGAGCAAGGAATAAAACACTGGAGGAAAGAGATGACAAGGTGGGGTACAGACCATAGAACTTCCTGCCCTTGGAAGCTGTGTGTCCTTGAATAAGCCAGCTCACCTCTCTGGGCCTCTCTGTAGAATGAGGGGATGGACTAGAGTAGATAATGGCTACAGTCCTTTCCAGGTCTGCACCCTAGGGGTCTGGTAGGGAGAGGCACTCTAGCCTTCAACTCCGTGAACCAAAGGTACGTGCCTGCGAAGGCGTTAACGAAGCTTCTCCAGGACTCTTTGCCTTCTTTGTTTTCTACCGGCCACACACCACTACCTGCCAGGGGCAGGCGGCCTGGAGAACGGCAAAGCCGCCCATTCGATGGGTGAGCAATTAGAACGGGTGCTCTGAGAAGCAACAGGCAGAATCTGCCTCGACCCAGGGAGAGGCTTCATCCAAAGAACCCGTTCAATTCAGTGGAGTTTAAGAACCTGTTCATTCTGGGGGCACCTGGGTGGCTCAGCCGTTGGGCGTCTGCCTTCGGCTCAGGTCATGGTCCCAGGGTCCTGGGATCGAGCCCCACATCGGGCTCCCTGCTCTGCGGGGAGTCTGCTTCTCCCTCTCCCACTCCCCCTGCTTGTGTTCCCTCTCTCGCTGTGTCTCTGTCTGTCAAATAAATAAATAAAATCTTTAAAAAAAAAAACCTGTTCATTCTGAATACTGCTTATCATAAATGACCAGTGAAAAATTAAAGAATTATTTTTAATGTGCTTTGTTGACTTGTCTATTTTATTACCCGGTTCATACGCTAGACTTTGTTTAATTATTTAACCCATTTGGTCTTTGATCTCCTGTGTGTGCAGGGAGGAGTCCATGCATCCCAGGCTGTGAGGACACTAGGCCATTCACACCCGGGCCTGATCCTCTGCACCAGCTCTTGCTTAGGATGATCACTCTGAACGCAAATGTGGGGTTCTCCCCAGAGGAAATTCTCTCTGTGGCTTTGGTGGGGAATCGCCTGGCTATTTCTCCTCTCTTCCTTATCACTGGCTTTTAAAGATTTTAAAGATTTGCTTAGGACGCAGAATAACCTATGTTTAGCCGATACAGAAGAGGTGAGGAACTCAGCCCCAAGGATGGTGTCAAAGTCTCCACCGAGGTCGTCCGCCGCCAGAGCTGGGAACGAAAGGCTCTGTGCAACAAGGGGGCCAAGGCCTCTCCTCCCAGACCTGCTCCCTCTAGGGATTTCAGCCGTTTCTGACAACTTCCTTCATGACTGAATGTGGAACACCTACAAGGCAACGGGCCCTGTAAAAGTATTTAACACATATTTTGAAATATAAGTCTTACAACAGCCTCACGACATAGGAATTATTGTTCTCATCTTACTCATGAGGAAAAAGACTCGGAATGAGATTATGCCCCAAAGCTATTAAGTGGTGGAGCTGGGATTTGAACCCAAGTTACTCTGACTGCAAAGCTCCCTGAAAGGCCCCCCTCTTCTGCCGGGCCAGGCTGGGTCAGAGGGGCTGAGTCGTCCTCAGGAGCCAACTCTGGTTAACATACTGTGTCACTGTCAACGTTCAGGAGGTCTGGAGAGGTCTGGATCCAGCTGGATTGACAGTGAGGTGTTTACTAGTGTTCAGTGTGCCCGGAGAAGCTTAGGCTTGCAAAGGGAGACCCCACCACGATCCTGCCCCTTGAGGCTCTGTGACCCCCTCTCTGACTACCCTCTCAGGCACTTTTGGCCTAGTCTCCCCCCCCCTTTTTTTTTTAAAGATTAATTTATTTATTTTAGGGAGAGATAGAGAGTTGGGGGAGGGGCAGAGGGAGAGAGAAACTTAAGCAGACTCCATGCTGAGCGGGAAGCCTGACGTGGGGCTCGAACTCACGACCTGAACCGAAACCAAGAGTCAGACGCTTAACCAACTGTGCCACCCAGGCGCCCCTCTGGCCTCTTCTCTTGAGGGAGAATGCTCAAGAACACGTACTATGAGCCAGGCACAGTGGCAGGCCCTTCACACTGCCTCATTATTTCATCCTCACAAAAGCCCACTTTCTAGAGGGTAAGGGCCTCGCTGAGGCCTCGCTGGTAGGTGGCAGCACTGGGAATCAGGGTGTGAGCTGTTTGTGTGTCCACAGCGTTCCCTGGACTGTGGTTTCCTCACAGGCAGGACGCGATGTCACCCATCATACTGTGGGCACTTAATAAGGTTCTTTGGCAAACTTCTCATTCCCATCTGGTCTCTTCCCTCAACTGTAAACTGAGGAGAGTAACATTTTGCCAATCCTGATTGCCGGGGATGAGGGGAACACAAGGGAGGTACACTCTCTAAACTTAGCAACAATAAATAGATGGTACACTCGATGCCATGGGGTGGAAGGGAAAGGGCAGGGACACTCTGAAATTGCTGAGTAGCTCTTTGGGAAGCAAGAGTAGCCATAAAATGCATCATCCTCTGGCCCTAGCCATCCCATCTTCAGGAATGTGTAAGCAATGAGCTGATTTAAAGCAAGGAAGAGAAAGGAAAAACCCACAAACCCAGACAAGAGACTTTTAAAGATGCACTCTACGTAAGAGCCCCACATTGGAGGGCGCCTGGGTGGCTCAGTCGTTAAGCGTCTGCCTTCGGCTCAGGTCATGATCCCAGGGTCCTGGGATTGAGCCCCGCACCGGGCTCCCTGCTCCGCAGAAAGCCTGCTTCTCCCTCTCCCACTCCCCCTGCTTGTGTTCCTGCTCTCGCTGTGTCTCTCTCTCTCAAATAAATAAAATCTTAAAAAAAAAAAAAAAAAAAGAGCCCCACATTGGAAACCACCCAAATGCCTAGTGTTAGGGAAGGGGTAGATGAGCTATGGTACTTGGGTCCAATGCACTGTTACGTTGCCATTTAAACTAACAAATATGTGACCACTGTAACCGTAGGGAAAACTCTACCTAATATCAATCAAAGAAACTAGGACCTGAACAGTAGGCAAACAGTGATCATCATCATCTTGTAAATTAGACACAATAGAGACATTTGGTATTTATTTTGTTATGTATTTGTTACTTACTATTTATTTCTATTTTAAAGATGGCTAAATAGTCAATAAAAAAGAAAAAGCAGAGGAGATAATAGCTGAAAGCATTTGTTCTCAAAGAGGAGAAATCCAAGAAATGTGCTGAGGGACCCATCGATGCTCAGCCTGGGAAGGCTTCCAACACTCAGGGGGCTGGACCAGGCTGCGTTTTACCCTCTGAACGGGACCAGCAAGGACCAGCTGCCCTTAGCCGCCCTTAGCTTACCGTCCTCTGTGCCCCTCACAAGAAGGAATGGGACACAAATGTCCCCAGGAGAAGCTTTCCACCCACCAGGCTCCCCACTGGCATGGAGTACCCAGGCTGGGAGGAATGCATCGAGGCTCTGGTGTCCACGCAGATATCCACACACCGGGAGCCCGCAAGGGAAGGGGGGAAGAGGAAGAGGAGATCCTCCTGTCTGTGACGTAGGGAACTCGGCACCTCTCCCCTCTGCTAACACTTGTGCACGTTCAGAGAAAAAAGAGGCATGGCATCCTCCTCCCTCTCCCTTCCCGTTCTGAGGAGCAGAGAGTAGCTCCTAGGAGACCCTCTTCCTACCAGTCCCACCCTAGCACCTACTTATCTAAGGACGGGGTGGGGGTGGGGGTGGGGGTGGGGGATGAAGGCCTAGGGAAGAAAGCACAGTAGTAACAACCAACCTTTACTAAGCATGTCTTAAATGCCAGGCACTGTGCTGCATCCTCTGCAGCATGACCTCATTTAATCTCCACAACAGTCCTCTAAAGGACATACTAGTGTGATTCCTACTTTACAAACGAGCAAAAGGAAGCTCAGAAATGACCTGGCCAAGGTCTCAGAGCAGCAAGCGGTAAATCAGAACTCACACCCAGGTCTGTCCTCCAGCAAGAACCTCCTGGGCTCACTTTAAGGGGTGGAAGCCAGCCCTGCCCCGCCTCCCTCGGTCCACCTGCACTGTTGAACTTCCATGACATCATCGGCCAGAATAACAGCTCGGAGGGAAAGCAGGGGTTTCCGGAGATGATCTGCCCTTCCACCACGACCCGAATAAGCTTTGCACGGAGCTGCCTCTGCAGGGAGTGGCCTGAAGGCCATGCTGCCAGCCAGAGGAGGAGGGGGACAAGAGCTTGGCAGGGCCACCCTGGCCCCTTGGGTCCAGCCTCCAGTGAGAGCCCTCCCCCAGCCCGGGGCGGAAGAGAAAGCGGCCGAGTGCCTGCTGTCACTGTGGGCCAGGCCAGCCTGGAGGAAGCAGGTGCACTGGAATGGCTTCCTGCTGCCGTGAAGTTGCACACAGGCCCGGGGTTCCTCCTCCAACGGCTGGACCCGCCGGAGGCCTCCCTCCCTCCCCCGGGGACCCTCGCTGCCCCTCTGCCGGGCCCATTGCCATCTGCCTCGCCATCATCATGCATCCCCCCCAAATCTTCAACCTAGTACTGGTGGCCCAGGGGCCCCCCGGGGTGGAGTGGGGTGGGGTGGGGCGGGGCGGGGAGGAGGCCCGACCAGGAAGCACCCACCTCGCAGGGCGAGGAGTCTCTCTGGCCCCAGCCCCAGCTACCGACACACACCTGAGCACTGGCGCCAGTTCTGTGGCTGGGACGGGGCACGGGGAGAGACAAATGCTTGTGGGCACGTCGCAGGCTCTCGGTAGACCTCCGTGCTGGGCCAGCCCACACGCTGCCAAGTGCTGACACGACCGAAAACCTGACCCTCGGTGGTAGCCGGGAGGGGTTGGCGTGGGGGGGAAACGGAACGACTGAAAGGCAGCTGTGTCTCTCCTCACTTGCTTTTTTAAGGAACTTACTCTTCTGAAGTAATCTCTGCTGAAAATGAGACCTACAGACAGTCAGGGCATCCCCGAGATGCCATCCGTGCCCCTTCCAAGTGTCTGATCCACAGAAATGCAGGAGGCCATGCTGAGTCCACTCGTGGCCCCCCGGACAACTCGAGGGACCACCCCTCTCCAGCGCCTTTCTCTTGCCTACCGGGAGGACGAAGGGCGGAGGGCCACATTGGCAACACAAAGCAGGAACAAGACTTCCCAAGGTCCGGGAGGTACTGGGGTTCCCGACCTCAGAAGAAAATAGCGTTTTAAGGAATGAGGGCCTCAAGCACTAATGGTCTGCGGGGAAGGCGTGTTACAGCCTGTGGACAAGCTGGTGCAGTCCCAGGACACCGAGGTCTAGAAAACGGTGCCCCCTCCCAAACTCCCAAAGTCATGAGTCAGGCCCAGGAGGGCCTTGCCTCTGAGGTATTGGGAGGCTGCCTGAGCTGGATGATTCCCTCCCCACCAAGAAGCTCAGAGAGGGGCCCCA